>NC_059427.1:143255457-143855457 GCF_021028975.2 Sphaerodactylus townsendi | reverse complement strand
TGTAGACTTTGTCTGCCATGTTCTCGCTTTCTGGTGTAGTGGTTAAGAGCAGGTGCACTCTAATCTGGAGTCACTGGACACAGTGTGTAACAGTCTTCTCTCTGTGATGCAACTCTGAAGACGCCAGCCACAGACGCAGGCGAAACGTTAGGAAGAAGATCTACCCGACCACAGCCACACATCCTGGAAAACCCACAACACCCAACTGAATCCAGTCGTGAAAGCCTTCGACAATATTTTAGCATAGCAAGACTTTATTGGCATAGACAACAGTACAACAATAATAAAAATGGATTAAAAAGCATATACAATACAGGGAATAAATGTTAGGTCGAAGGAAATCTACTGGTGTTTAGTAATTTCCAGGAGAAAGTCTGCCACTATCACACAGAGAGAAGGATCAGGGTTGTCCAACAAGTAGTGTAATCTAATTAAATCGGGGAGATCTGGTAAATGTCAAGGAGTAAGATTCACATACTTGGATCTGATTTCCTTGAATCTGAGACAGTGAAGTAATTGGTGGGCCAGAGATTCAACTGAGCCATCGTTACATGGGCACAATCTTTTAGCCTTTTCTTGCTTATTCAATCTGCCATGTAACAAGGCAGAAAAGCCTTCGACAATACAGTGGTGAGTATTGTTTGAGTTTCATATTTATAATTATATTTATAATTTAGATTTAGTTATTTATACTCATAACACCCTGTTCTTGGATGTTGTGATTGACGCCTTACAGGTGAGCCTATATTTAGTGCAAATTTTTTGGGGTTGCTACTGTTGCACTAACCCCCCAAATCTTTTACCTGCTTGGGATAGAACCTGAAAGTTAGGCATACAACCAGCCGGCTAATTTCACCTTTCCAGTTCCCTGGCTCATGTCCAGGTATCTCTTGGCTCTTCTGCCTGCTTCCAGTTCACCTGAGTCCATGGACAGTTAACTTATCCCATTTAGTACGGGGCCTAGAGGATATTCTTACCACTTCTTCAAACAGCCTGGCCTGGCTGATTTCCCGGGGAAAGCCGTCGATAAAGAAGCCCTTGACATTTTCTGTTTTAAGCATGTTGTCCATCAGCAAGTTCAAGACGTAACCCTAGAGAGACAAGCAGCGTGTTTCTAAGACAGCTGTATCAAACTGAATTCCTTATTACGGTGAAAGGCCAATTCTAAAATACAACAGCACCATTGATACAGAGAGCTTTATTGAATCCGAAGGCAGGACTGCCCAGGTAGCCCCCTAGCCGACCAAAACAAACCAGGTTGGGGAACTCCTGGAGGTTTGAGGTTGGACCTTGAGGAGAACAGGGACCTCAGTGAGGTTAAAAGCCATAAAGTCCAAAGTAGCCACTTTCACCAGGAAAAGCAGAATTCTGTGGTCCGGAAAGGAGTTGAAGTTCTGGATTGTCATACAAAGGCCTGATGGGAATTGTAGTCCATGAACATCTGGAGAGCCGCAGGTTGCAGACCCCAGATCCCCAGATCTCACCTGGAGTTTGGTAGCCCCGCCAGAAAGGATTGTGGGGGATGAGCTCAAAATTATTGAACAGCCTCCCCAGGAAAGCTTGTATGACCCCCTTATCGTTAATCGTCTGGAAGCAGGCATTTATTTACAACTGCGTTTGAATAATATAGCATTCCTCATTGGTGGTCCTAATGGGAAGCTTTTAAATTGCTGACTAATGCAGGAGTTAAAAAAATACTGTAATATTTTGATTGTGGTGGTTTTTCTGGGTTGTGTGGCCGTGGTCTGGTACATCTTGTTCCTAACATTTCTCCTGCATCTGTGGCTGGCAGGCGAAATGTTAGGAACAAGGAACAAGACCACGGGCCACACAAACCAGAAACCCCACAACAGCCTGTTGAATCCAGCCGTGAAAGCCTTCGACAACACATTGTAATATTTTAGTTATATTGTTAGCTGCCCCAAGTTCCGCAAGAAAGAAAGGCAGATAATAAAAATTTGAAATAAATAAACTGGTCCGTCTCCCTTCTTTGAGGGTCCCAAGTTCTGGCCATATTCCTACTGTTACCGACAGGAAAATAAACAAAATATTTTCCTGAAGTCAGGTTGCCTGGCTACACTGGCTCCCTGCCTGGATACGGAGACCTGTGTGGCTCAGAAGCCTTCATAAGGTTCACAAAGAATGTATTTGTATGTTTGCACCAATGCTATATGATTTCCCTTGCGTTTGTGCCATTCTAGGATGGAATAAAAGCCCCTTTTTTATTTGAGTTTATGCCTACAGTTTAGGATTTTTAGTTTAACAAGGTTCTTCAGTTAGGTTAAGGTTCTATTAGTTTTAAGCGAGCCCTGCCAGTAGGTATATGTACAGTCCTGCCTATAAGTATCAGTATATGTGTTTATCCTTTAAGGTTTTCCTAATGTTTAAGTTAGGAATGTTATTTTTGAAATTTGTGTCTGATACTAAAAGCAATAGCCAGTTAAGGTCTCATATTAAGGAACCAGGAAGTTGGCTCTGGAATGCAGCTCAGACCAACGCCCGGCCGACTCTTTTGATAAGGACAACGACCCTCTTTGGAATTACAAATCAAATCTGCGGCCAGCACCCAAAGGTCTCCCAGCCGTTGGAGAATGTGCAGGGACCACCATTGGACAGTTTAAAGTTCTCTTTGTTGCCAGCCGAACCGCAGGAGCCCCAGGGCATGTCACAAGGAAGGACTCATCGGATAGCCGAGATAGCTCGGGGTGAAACCATCAGCCCGCTTGGATTTCCTGAATGGGCTTATCATCAGCTGTCCCTTCAGCACCATCACGAGATCCCGCAAGAGCGGGGGTGACAGCGAGACTTCATTACCGAGTTTCAAAAGTTGAAATTGTATCTTGTTGGGTGTTGTTGTTTCCTATTGGTGTTTGGCGAGGGACTTGCCCCTCTGCCTGCCCCTTTCCAGCCGTTGGATGTTTGTAAATAAAAACTCCGGCACGAGGGCTGGAGGGCGCAATTCCCTCCTGACCGAGCTGTGACCACCACCTGCAATAAAATCCTTTTGCTTTGAAGAAACGCCTGCTTCCTGCGCCTCACTGAGTTGCTGAGCTGAAATCACTTATTGTTACCTGGCAAACCGCGGTAACACTACCACAGATTTAGACTTAAATCAAAGAAGGAAGCTGTGAAGAAAGTGAATATATTCATTTAAATTTACTGAGAGATCGTTTATCTTGTTTATTCCTGGTGCCCCCCCCTTTTTTTTTTTCAACAACTGGGCCCCTGCTGTTCCCTCTTAGAGGAGTTTTAGTTGTTGGGCACCATCTCCTATTTTTTGAAATGTTATATTAGGATTGAACGCTATTTTAATGTACACCAGTACTGAATGTACGGTGTTTGTTTATTATTTATTTGATGTTGTTTGTTTGTTGTGAACCGCCCTGAGCCCTTCAGGGGAGGGTGGTATATAAGTTGAACAATAAAATAAAATAAAATAAAAATTTACAATGCCACTATTTGCCCTAGCTAAAGTTGTAAACTGTTTTTGGGTTTGAGCAGTGGCGTAGCTATGGAAAATGGAGCCTGGTGCAAAATCTGAATTTTCTGCCCCCACCCCTGTATGGGCCCCGGTGTGTCCTGCCCCCTTAGCTGGTGGCCAGACCTGGCAGGGCAAGGGGGAAAGGAGGAGGGGAATGGCTGGATTGGGCGTGGCGTCAGCTGGCCTGGTGTGCTGCAAGCGTGCTCTCCAGAGCGGCCTCATCCCAGGTGGCGCACACAGGACATGCCCAGGCCCAGCCATGCCCCTTCTCGTCCCCAGAAGTTGGGGGGGGGGGGCGATTTTCCACCCCTCATGTGATGTAACAGGGGCTGCCTGGGGCAAATGTCCCCACATGTCCTCGTTGCAGGTACGCCTATGGGTTTGAGTAGTGTTGTTCTTTAGATAACGGAATTGGGTTTTGCAAGGTCACATTCTAAACAAGAATGCTCAGGTGGGGGTCATCTCCTTCACCGACTCTACTCAACACCCAATTGGTTTATTACTGATCAAATTATCTAGATGAGCCAATTCTATGAAACCCCTGACGCCATGCTAGGGAGATTCATTCTATTATTGAGAAGTGAAGGATCTAAGAGTCCAAGCCATAGCACAAGTCCTCTTGGCAGGAGAACCCAGTGGCTAGAGCTCTCAAGTAGACTTTCCCAGTTAGCTGGCAACCGTAAGAACATGATGCGCCGTGTGGTCACGTTTTCAGAAATTCTTCAACAGTATTCAGACAGAATCCTGCTGGTGTGTTATACAAGGGTTAAAAAAAGAGCGAGTGTCCCCTCACCTAACTCTACCTTCCCCTGGCTGTATCCCCAAATCTCCAGGGAATTTCCCAAACTCGAGTTGGCATCCTACCAGAAAAGGTGACAATATGTCCCCGAGCGGGGTATACAAGCATAGTTTGATACTTGGTATCAAGGAGTCAATAAGCTCAGCCGCAGCTCGTGATCAGTGGCTCTAGACAAGTGACTATACCTGTGCATGATTACCACAATATCACTTACCTGACTCATATACTGTAACTGTGAGTACGACGTCACACCTTCATACTACAGAACCTTTGCTCTCACCAGCTGAGCTTACTCCTTGATACCAAGTATTGAGCTATGCTTATATACCATTCAAGGCTTGCTGCCTTTCAATAAATGCTACTGATCAAGAATCTAGAGTCTGTTTATTGGCTGAAGATCCGAGACCTAACAGTCTTACTGATGAGTTGAGGCAAGAGGTTTCCAACTGCCACGTTTCCCCGAAAATAAGCCAGGGTCATATATTAATTTTTGCAGCAAAAGCTGCGTTAGGGCTTGTTTTCAGAGCAGGTCCTTTTTTTGCATCCCAGGGGGCAAGGGGCGTGGCGGGGGCGTGGCGGGCACGTTTCAAGTGTGGGCGGGGGCGTGGCCGTGGCCGTGGCCAGAGGTGAGTGAGGGGTGTTCCGGGGGCATGTCGGGCATGTCCCGGGAGTGGGCGGGGGCGTTCTGGGGTGTTCCGGGGGTGCAGGGCGGGGGTTGTGCCGGGGAATCTGGAAGTAGGTCTTATTTTTGGAGTAGGGCTTATATTTCAAGCCCCCTCCAAAAATACCGAAAAATCACGCTAGGATTTATTTTCGAGGCAACACAGTACCGGGCTGTGGCTGGAGATGTGCTGGTATTAAGACCAGGTGACACAGATCTGTTTCCCTGGAGAGAAATGGCCACTTTGGAAGGTGAGCTGTGTGCCGTTCTAGCCCAGTGGAGTCAGCCCCAGACTCCATTCCAAAAATCTCCAGGAATCCCCCAAGCAAGAACTGGCAACCCTAGACAGGTGAACTCACCAAGTAAGCACCTTCTTTCAAAAGATATATTTAGAATATATAAGTACAGCATCATCTGTAGTTTGCGACGATGCAGAGTCAGGGCAATGGAGTGGGCAGTGATCCGAAGGACTCGAGTTTGGATCTCCACTCTGCCCCACAAACCTATGGGGTGACCTCGAGCCAGGGTTTTTTTCCAACTTACCGCTGGGACCAGGGCTCCTCTCAGCACGATGTCCTTGATGGCCTTGCTGTTGCCGGTGGCTTTTTTCACTTCCTCCCGCAAGAGCTCTCCCACTGCCACGTGGTAGAAATTGTACTTGGTAGCCAGGCGGGCACAGCAGGGCCCTTTGCCACATCCCGGGCCTCCGATCACAAAGATGATGACGGGGGACCGCAGCTTCTCTGCAACAGGAAAGACCGAGAAAGGCTCTTGTTGAGTGAGAAGGCCCAGGGACAGAATCATGGCAGTTACCCATGAGAGCCAGCGTGGTGTAGTGGTTAAGAGCAGGTGCACTGTCATTTGGAGAACCAGGTTTGATTCCCCACTCTGCCACTTGAGCTGTGGAAGCTTATCTGGTGAACTAGATTATCCTGTGCACGCAACACACGCCAGCTGGGTAACCTTGGGCTAGTCACAGTTCTTCAGAGCTCTCTCAGCCCCACCCACCTCACAGGGTGTTTGTTGTGGGGGGGGGGGGGAAGGAAAGGAGATTGTCAGCCCCTTACAGGAGAAAAAGCGGGGATATAAATCCAAACTCTTCTTCTTCTTCATGCACTATGGGCATCTGGACAGGAAAATACCAAATCCACCCATTGGTCCATCCAAGTCAGTATACTCAGACTGATAGTGGCTCTACAGGGTCTTTTGCATCACCTACTGCCTGGTCCTTTTAACTGAAGATGCCGGGAATTGAACCAGAGACCTTATGTACCCCAAGCAGACACTTTACCACCAAACCAAGGCCTCTTCCTGGGAAGCCAAGGGTTGGTTGCCCTGAGCTTTATGGAGGAACACCAGTGTGTGGGGGATGTTATCTGGGTGATTGAGATGCATTCCTAACTCTATGTAACCGATTGAAATAACAAACCGATTCTGCTCCGAGACATATGTAATCAGCCTGATATATGTAACCACTGCCATCTGTGCATTATTTCCTTGATCTTTATTTTATGGCTTCACATGCTTTGTAGGAAACTAGGCTTCCCCTAGCACCTCTGTCCTATGAGAAAAGAATTACATCCGTTATCCCATAGGAGCAGGAAGCCAGGTGGCCCTCTCACTATCTGCTGCCGACGTTGGGGTGCCTCAGATTCAAAAACTGTTTTTCACTTCTTGGGAAACCAGGAGGGTGGCTTCTAGCAGGGAATAAAGGGAACTGTGAATGCCAGCTTAGTCAGAATTGGCTTTTGCCAAATATGGTGTTTCGATACCTCATCAATAAAGGCTGCCGATTGATACTTCAGAGTCTGTTTATTGGCTTAAGATTCTGAGATCTAACAATAGCGACATGGTATCATTAATGAACGCACGTGGAGCAGCTTCTACTAAATCAAACCACTGGTCAATCAAAGCCAGTACTGTCTACTTGCATGGGCAGAGGCTCTCCAGGGTGTGTTTGACTTGTGGAGAGGCACTTACACAATTTTGTTTTTAATTAACTGGCCAAATAGCTCAGACGGTCTGTTGAGCCCTCTACAAACTCACCCTTGTGTTGACAGAGAACCTCTGCTAGGCCACCGCCAGGCTGAGAGATTCTGGTTAAAAGCACTGGTCGTCTCTGCTGGGAATACAGGAGCGCACTTCTGACCAGACAAATATTTCTCTCTTCAGGTGTACAGCAGTGGTTTGGGAGCCTCATGTGCTACTTTGACATGACCCCTACGGCTCTCCTGAGCACCGCTTTCCTATATGACAACGTCAAGGCTCTGAACTAGAACTCCAGACCCAGACAAGAACGGCATTTTTAAACTTGTCTTTAAAAAAGGTTGCAAGACCACGGTTTTAAAAATAACACAGTGAACACTAAACCAAAGGTGCAATTCAGATACACAAGACAGCCACGTTAGAGTCAACTTACTAGAAAGAAATATTTGCAAAGGTATAAAAATCCTTCGATATCTGTACAAAGTTCTTATAATAGCCTCAAGCAGAATAGAGGCAAATACAAAGAAAGGAGAATAGCAAAGGCAAAGATGGTGACTAACACTGACGTAACTAATTTACAGTTCAAGCTGGCCACATCAAGCGATCATAAACTGACCAACGAAGTTATATCTAGACCAGAATCTTCTCAATTATGAGCACACATCTACCCCCTCCCTCTTGAAGACACTTATCCAATTACCTTTCTAACAAACCAGTTTCAGCTGGCCGAAACTGGGAGGATGATTTTATGCCCTCTAACAAGAATGATGATTTTGGAGAAGAGTACACATATCTCTATCTACTAGCACCTTCTTTCTGCACTTTATAAGCTCATGAAAGAAAATAAAGGATTTGTAGTAAGCCCTCTAGCAAATCTTAATAAACAAAATGGATTCTCTCTTGACACACCTCCTTTGAAAGATTTAATTTTGTGACCGCTATCAAAATGTTACAGCAAATACACAAGCATATACAAACATTAAACATCAGCTACACTAATACAAATAATTTATGCTATACTCTTTACATAAGGAAAAAAAGCACTAATACATACATGAGGTAATGAAGTAATAATAGCAGCATTAATACAGAAAGAGATAAGATTAATAACAATTAGATTTCAGGCACATAAGCAATGTAATAGACCTAAGATTACCAAGAATCCAAATGATTACTTCGATTTACTCATTACAATTAGTCAAAATATCAGGAACTATGTTCTCTCATCCCTTAATATGAGATATCTCAAACTGAAAATCTTGCAAACCCATCTCAAGATTCTGGGATTATTCCCCTTCATCTTATCCAAAAAAGAAAAGTGATTATAATCATATTCTCTAACAAGAATGCTGACTCTGGAGAAAAGTACATACATCTTGAACTACTAACACCTGCTTTCTGTACTTTGTAAGCTCATGAGGAAGAAAAGTAATATTTTAACTAGGTGCAAGCTTGCTTCTGTAAGATATGGGTTCTTTGCTCCAAAACTCCACTCCAGCTGAGTTCGCAAAGATTTTTATTGAACAAATTCAAAACAAAGAAATGAAACAAACTTTGACTACAGAGATATCTCAGCTGATCACGTTCCCTTTTGGATTCCTTTGTCCCCATTCCGGGAACCCAGGTGGAAGTCTCCAGGTGGAATCTAAAATCCTTTGTTTCCACCTTCCCAGGAAAACTATGTTCCGGCCATGAGGTAATTTAGGCCTTTGAAGTGCATCCAGGCACCTTTGTATCGGGGCTTCCTGTTCTCCATGTAGGTGATCAAAGATCCTTTTTACAGTTATGTGTGAGTTCCTTTACTTCAGCAATAGCATCTTTCCATCACAGTCTTCTAGCAAGCCTAGCAACCAAAATGGATTCTCTCTTGACCGGCAACTTGCCCCTTCTTCCAGAAAAGTGGGGGGAAGGCCCTTGGGCATGGTTGGTGGTTAGCAAGTTGTTCCCACCAGGAGCTGGGCCTCTGCAAGTGCCTCTGCAGTGTAGGCCTCATGCTGAGGATGGGAGTAAATGTGGCTCTTTTGATTGAAGTCAACGGCAAACATGGCTCTCCTTGTGTCAGGGCGTGCCACCACCCTTAGATTCCAGGATGAACGCAGGCAGGTATTTCCCACCTCAGATACCAACATGCTTTGGGCTGGTCCGTGTTTTAATACCCATCTATATGTATCTACAAAGCAACAGGTACAAAAGTTGCCAAAATGTCCTCCTTTACCTCTCACTTCGTGGCACAAAGGCTTGGTGGTTTGTGGCAGCCGGCCCTGACAAGTCCCCATCCCGAGGGCCGAGTCAGAGGATCGGCAGCACCCGGGAACCTTCAAGCTTCTCTTCAAACGCACCTGGCCATTTCACCTGGGCTGGACCAGGCCACCCTTTATCCTTCTGATGTCACAGACATTTGATGCAGGGGCCTTTGAGGGCCAGGCAGGATTGCCGGGTGGGGGGTAGGCAGGTGGTCACAGAGACTGTGAGGTCCGACCTGGACTGCCTGCCAGGGTGGGGGACAGAGACAGAATTGAGCAGGTGGCCTAGTGGTTCTACCAGGGCTTGGATTCAGGGTGGTGCTGAAGAAAACCCCAAAGGGCCATCACTCAGGCTTACAAAGAAGGAGGGGGGACCAGCAGTGGCATAGGAGGTTAAGAGCTCGTGTATCTAATCTGGAGGAACCGGGTTTGATTCCCAGCTCTGCCGCTTGAGCTGTGGAGGCTTATCTGGGGAATTCAGGTTAGCCTGGGCACTCCCACACACGCCAGCTGGGTGACCTTGGGCTAGTCACAGCTTCTCGGAGCTCTCTCAGCCCCACCCATCTCACAGGGTGTTTGTTGTGAGGGGGGAAGGGCAAGGAGATTGTCAGCCCCTTTGAGTCTCCTGCAGGAGAGAAAGGGGGGATATAAATCCAAACTCTTCTTCTTCTTCTTCATTTGAAGAGGAACAAGGAAGGGGGCTCCTGAAGGCTGGACCCTGGTCGCTTCTACACCTGGGCAACAGGTGAGGAGGGACAGGTGAGGAGGGAAGAGATTTCCTCATCTGCTGCTCTTCAGCAGGGGTTGATCCCTCTCACTGCTGCCTGCTAACTTGACCTGGGGGTGCCAACTCTGGGTCGGGAAATCCTGGAGATTTGGGGGCGGGGCCCTGGGAGGGACCGCAGCAGGGGATGTAGCCATGGAGCTCCCCTTCCCCACATGCCATTTCTTCCAGGAGGAAATGGTGGCCTTGGAAGGTGGGCTTTATGTATTGTACCCCTCCCCAGGCCCGCTCCCAAAACTCCAGTGATGCCCCGCCCCGGAGTTGGCAAGTCGGCGTCCACCTGCCAAGCACGCCGGAGACAGAGCCACAGAAGGCAACTTGGAGGAACTGAAGCGTCCTCGGAACAGGGAGGCCTCTCCGTGCCCTCCCCACCGGTTGAACGGCGACTCCTGCAGCAACGCGGCAGCTCAGCCAGCTCGGCCACGCAGGTGGAGGGGGGGCGCTGCAAGCAAGAACCAGAACCGATGTTGCGACGTTGTAAAGCCTGCAGCCCTTTAGACAGAGCCAAGATTGGACGCATGCGCATTGGAGGAACATGCGATGTACAACCGGAAGTGGGGTGGCAGAGCAATTAAAACTGCCCCCTTAGCCGAAGTCGGGTTTCTACGCATGCGTAGTTGCGGAACGTCGCAGGTTGGGCTGCCGGGTAGGAAGCGGAAGGGAGGAACGGACTCTGCCCATCGGAGGCAACAGGGACCCACGTGACCGAGAGTCTTCTCGCCCTCCCTTCAGTCCAGGTAGACTCAGGTGTCCGATCTACCGGCTTTTGTACCTTTCCTGCCTCATCTTGGACTAGCCCCAGGAATAGCACTTTGTCCATGCTAAGAAGCATTTTCTCTTATATTTCCCCCAGCAAAGGTTTTGTTCAGGGGGAAAGCACTCTGTGCATGCTCAGGGATACTTTCAAAGTGGCAATGCTTGCTTGGAAATGGTTGTTTGTTGCATATATGCCTTAGCTGGTGCTGTCAGCTCTGGGGAGGGAAATCCCTGGAGATTGGGGCGCGGGGGTGAAGCCTGGGGAGACCCCACTTTTAGGAAGGGCGAGACCTCAGTGTGGCATAATACCGTTTAGTCCACCCTCCACAACAGCCATTTTTCTGCTGGGGAACTAATCTATATAGTCTGGAGATTCGTCGTGATTCTGGGAACTCCCCAGGCCCCACCTGGAGGTTGGCAACTCTCCCTTTCCCCGTAGCATCATTAATCCTCGGCCACATCTCCCCTGAGTGCTCCTTTCTCTGCACAGAACTGACCCTTCCCCCCTCTTCTTCTCAGGTTGTCATTTGGGCAGAGACTGCTGGAGACCTGTGCTGCCGACACAGAAATGGCTTCCTTGGTGAGTTTTCATCCTGCTGGTGCTCAGCCATTCACTGCTTGATCTGGCAGTTTTTATGCGTAGCAAACTGGATCATTCGTTTCATGCTGTGTCATTCTTGTGGCACCTTCTCGTGCCTGCAGATCACGAGTGACTGGGCTGGTCTCTTCCATGCTCCGGCATTTATGTGATTTGCCTTCTTCTTCTTTTTTGTAGGGCACCAGCAGCCAGACGGTGACGGAATATGTGGTCCGGGTACCCAAGTACGTGTCCTTCTTCCTCGTTACTGGTTTTTGCCTAAATCCCAATTCCGTGCTGATTTTTCATTGCTGATCCCGATATGCCCAGTTTATTATTAGCTGAACTGCCATCAGTAGAATGGGGGGAGGGGTTTTGCAGGGGCATACCGCCCATGGGGACATGGGATACCAAGTGGGCGCACGCCATTGGGTCACGTGTGTGTGGGAGTGCCGGCTAGATCCTTGCGCCCAGTTTCTCCTGTAGTGCGACAACGCGGCCGGCAGCTCCCTCCATGCCAGGGCACCGCTTGCTGGCTGAGCTGTCTGCCAGGGCACCGCTCGCCGGCTCCTCCCCTCCCAAGGGAGGCTGGGGAGAGCAGGAGCTGGCCTGCCGCTGCACTGCCCACCTGAGTCGCCCACCACCAAACCCTGCCCTCCCTGGTCTTCCTACTGGCTGCTGCAAATGGGGGGGGGGGGGAGAGCCGGTAATGCCCCGGGCTCCATTTTTGCCCGGTATGCCTAGGATTTTGCTATTTGGGGGGGGGGGGGTCCGGGCCAGGGGTGTTTCAGTCAGAGCAGTGCGCCCTCCAACCCATGTGCTAGCTCATGCAGTCTGGTGCTTTGAGAACCACGGCCTTGAACCCCAATCATTGCTGACACCTGAAGCTCAGACACTGGAATGCTGTGGGGGATTCTGGACTTTTCAAGAGAGGGGTTGTGGGGTTTGAGAAGGAAAAGGGTCTTGCAGAGTCTGAGTTGCTTTCCTCAAAAAAAAAATCAGATGAGAACTGGAAAGGTGAGTGCAAGTCCTCACTCAGACCTGGACTTCACTGGGTGATCTCAAGCTAGTTTCGCACACATACACATTCAATTTAGCCTTCCTTGCAGGGTAGTTGTGCATATAAAGTGCAGGAGTACATTTTATAATGTATGTAATATACATCTGAGGAAAGGACCTTCGACTCTCAAAAGCTTACGCCCCGAAGAGCTTGTTGGTCTCCAAAGTACTACTGGACTCAAGGCTAGCATGTCATAATGTAATACAGACAGAGTGTGCTGTGTTAACTGTAGATGGCAGCTGCAGAGACGCAGATTTTTTTTTCTTTTTCCTGCCCCGTTCCCCCAGCTTTCGGAAGACAGGCATTCTAGTTCTCCTCTTCTGCCCATTCGGCTTGTTTATTTCCATATTTAATGCCTCGTGTGCAGATCCTTATGAAAGACTAGCCGGCTGAATTGGGTGTGGCTGTCAGTCAAAGACAGCAAGTTTAGGAGGGATGCTGCGGTGAAAACACTTGAAGGCACATAGACCAGTGCCCAAATATGGGGCAGCGGGTTAGTGGAGCGTGGGCCTTGTTTGCCCTGTTTCAGTTTGTGTTCTAGGAAGACAGCGTGACTGAGTTCCCTGTATAATACACAGTGGGACAGAGATGGTTTTGGTGGCTGTCGTGGACGAACTCCGGCTCCTGGTAGATCGAGGTGATTCGGCGCTACTGGTGTTATTAGATCTCACCACAGCATTCGATACAGTAGATTGCCTACTTTGAACCTTATGGTTCGCCGCCTTGCTGAGATCGGAGTCTGTCAGACAGTCTTGAACTGGCTGTCCTCGTTTCTCTGTGACCAGGGATAGCAGGGAGCATCGGGGGAGAGAGCTCCAAATGGCACCCCATGATTTGTGGTGTGCCGCAAGGGGCAATCCTCTCCTCGATGCTATTCAGCATCTACATGTACCCCCTGGCTGGGTTAGTTTGGAATTTTGGGCTGCGGTGTTACCAATATGCGGATGACACCCAGCTCGTGTTCACAATGGCAGGCTGCTCGGCCGCCCAGCCTCTGTCCCTGGGGCTCTCAGCATTCTTTAGAGTAGGGGTCTGGCAAGGGCTGACGGGATTTGTAGTCCATGAACATCTGGAGAGCCGCAGGTTGCAGACCCCTGGTTTGGAGACTGGCTGGTTGGTTGAGAGTGAGCCAGCTGAAGCTGAATCCAGCTAGACAGAGGTTCTGTGGGTGGGTCATTGGGAGAGGCCGATTGACTTTGGTCTGCCTACGCTGGACGGTGAAGTCTTGCATTTGGCCTTGTCAGTTAAAAGCCTGGGGGTGACCTTGGACTCAGCCTTGTCGCTGGAGGCCCAGATCGCCAAGACCACCCAAGCTGCTTTTTACCATCTGCGCAGGCACGGCAACTGGCTCCGTACCTCTCCTGTTCCAACCTAGCCACAGCAATCCATGCAACGATCACCTCTAGGTTGGATTATTGTAACTCACTATACGTTGGTCTTCCTTTGTCCATGACCCAGAAATTAAAGCTTGTTCGACGTGCAGCAGCCAGGCTCCTTTCTGGAGCGCAAAGTGCAGACCGGATCACTCCGGTCTTGTCCCAGCTCCACTGGCTGCCGATCGAATACCGGATCATGTTCAAAGTGTTGGTGTTGACATTTAAGGCTGTGAGCGGTCTTGGACATGCCTACCTACGGGACCACCTCTTCCTGTATTGCCCCACCAGGTCCTTCTGCTCATCGGAGGGAAACCTACTGGAGATCCCTGGCCCAAAGGAGGTCCAGCTGGCTTCCACAAGGACCAGGACCTTTTTGGTCCTGGCCCCTACCTGGTGGAATAAGCTCCCCAATGAGATCAGGGCCCTGTGGGACCTGATTGAGTTCTGCAGGGCCTGTAAGACAGAGCTTTTCCGCCAGGCATTCCCATCTAACCAGTCGGCCCGACCATCACTACCTTTGGCCCCCCACGGGAGTAGGAGTGAGGTGGGTTTTTGGCACCATCTGTTGGTGGTTTTAATGTTGACTGATGTTTTATTGTTTTATTTTGGTCATCTTTTATTGCTGTTCGCCACCCCAAGCCCTCTTGGGAAGAGCAGGGTATGAGTCTAAATAAATAAATCTGCCTGGAGGCACTGGGGATTGAACCCGGGGCCTTCTGCACGCAAAGCAAATGCCGTGCCGCTCAATCATAGTCCCTCTATGCAGTGGCAGCAGGAGGTTAAGAGCTCGTGTATCTAATCTGGAGGAACCGGGTTTGATTCCCCGCTCTGCCAGCTTCGAGCTCATGGAGGCTCTCTCTGCTGGCCCCAGGGATGGGCCTGTGCACTCCCACACACGCCAGCTGCGGGACCTTGGCCAGCCTGGCTGAGCTTCCGGAGCTCTCTCAGCCCCACCTACCTCACAGGGTGTTTGTTGTGAGGGGGAAAGGGCAAGGAGATTGTCAGCCCCTTTGAGTCTCCTGCAGGAGAGAAAGGGGGGGGGATATAAATCCAAACTCTTCTTCTTCTTCTTCTCTGCTGGGATAAAATGTTCCAGATTTGCTCCTGGGTTATGATTGACTTTCTTCCTGCTTCCTCTCTCTGCAGAAACACCTCCAAGAAGTATAATATTATGGCCTTCAATGCTGCTGACAAAGTCAACTTTTCCACCTGGCACCAGGTGGGTCTCTGTGGAAGTTTTTTGCCAATTCCGTCTCACAGGGAAGCTGTCTGTGCCCTGATGTGTTATGTTTGCTGTGAGTTTATCAATGCCCTCTCCTGAGGTTTGCAGTCTTGCCCCCCCCCCCCCGAGGGTTAGGATCATAAAATCCTAGAGTTGGAAGAGACCCCTAAGGACCATCAAGTCCAGCCCCCTGCCATGCAGGAACACACAATCAAAGCACTTCTGACAGATGGCCCTCCAGCCTCTCTTTAAAAACCTCCAAAGAAGGAGACTCCACCACACTCCGAGGCAGCGCATTCCACTGTCGAACAACCCTGTCAGGAGGTTTTCCCTGATGTTTAGGTGGAATCTCTCTTCCTTCACCTTGAACCCATGACTCCTAGTCTGAGTCTGTGGAGCAGCAGAAAACAAGCTTGCTCCCTCACCAACATGACATCCCTTCAAATATCAAAACATGGTTATCTTAACCTTCTCTTCACCAAACTGAATATACCCAGCTCCCAAAGTCTCTCCTCGTAGGGCATGGATTCCAGACCTTTTATCATTTTGGTTGCCCTCCTCTGGACCCGTTCTAGCTTTCTTGAATTGCAATGTTCAGAACTGCACACAATATTCCAGATGAGGACTCACCAGTGCAGAATAGAGAAGTACAATTACATCCCTTGATATTGACACTATACTATTGACACAGCCCAGAATCGCATTGACGTCACACTGCTAGCTCTTGTTCAGTCTGTGGTCTACTAAGACTCCCAGATCCCTTTTGCATGTAGTGTTGTCAAGCCAGGTGTCACCCATCCTATATCTGTGCTCGTCACAAACAACCTTCACAGCTCATACCAGGAGCTGCAAGAGAATCTGTAGCAGTGGGTCAGCCCTGTTGGAGCCCCCGCTGGTTGGCATCTATGCCCGCTGTTGTGTCAACCTGTTTCATTCTGTATCTGTCTCTTGGAGGAACTGGCACTGCAGAGTCTGTTGGTTGACCACAGCAGGGAGAGGCCTGTGACGAGGCAATCGCAGAACTAGCAGAGAGAAATTGTAGGAATTACCATATGCCTCAGGGTTGGCATTGGCCATTTTCCAAACAGGTCAAAGCAGGTGGGGATAAGAGAGTTCTCAGGCCTAGACCAAGATCACCCAGAAGGCTGCATGTGGAGGGGTGGAGAATCGAACCAGGTTCACCAGATTAGACTCTGGCACTCTAACCACTACACCACACTGGCAGAAAGTTTAGCTTGAATCCAACCCATTACCAGGTGATATAATTTTGAATAGAATTAAATATCTGAGAAATCAGCATAGGGCAATTCAAGCCCATCACAAATGTTTTCTGAATGTGGAGAAGACGACCAACTGTACCATTTCCACATTTTTTTCTGCATGCAGCAACAGGCTTCTCGACTGAGCTGCACACAGCCTAGCCTGTTCAGGAGTCTGCAACCGGGAGCTCTCCAGAGGCTCATGGGACTGGCACAAGCCATCAGCCCCTGCCAGCATGGCCAACTGGCCATGCTGGCAGGAGCTGATGGGAATTATAGTCCATGAACCTCTGGAGAGCCACAGGTTGTAGACCTCTAATCTAGCCAGCCGACCTGACCGCTAATAGTCGCATTGACTTCCTATGGGTTTAGTGGAGGATGGGCTTTCGGCCATCTGAGTTGCCGCTTAGTGTTTACATTTGCCGAGCTTTTACGGTTGTTTTATTATTGCCATTGACTTTTTTTGTTGTTCGTCAGCTCTTGAGCCCTGCTTGTATGGGCAGGGTATAAACATAAAACAAATAAAACAAATAAATAAATAAATAACAGAGGCACCTCTGGTCTCGGCCAGAGGGCTAGCTGTCTCCCGTCTGGTCTTGGGCATTACTTTCGCTTTCCCACACTTTCCCCGCTTTCGGATTACGTGGGATGGGGGCAGGTTGGGGGTTGGATTCAGAGGGGTTATACTGTTGGGAGTCCTGAATGTTGGATTAGAACTGGCTTCAGTAAAGCCAGGCACATGATGTTCAATTCAATAAAGATGCCTGATTCATGAAATCTGGGACTGGCCATTAAGTGGATCCATAGGTCTGGCACCAAACCAGAGACGATGGCAATATTCTCCTCACTGCCTTCTTTCCTGCCCCTCCCCAGGCCAAGATGGAGCGAGATCTAAGCAATAAGAAGATCTATCAAGAGGAAGAGATGCCAGAGTCGGGAGCAGGCAGCGAGTTCAACCGCAAGCTGCGTGAGGAGGCGCGTCGCAAAAAATACGGCATCATCCTGAAAGAGTTCAAGCCGGAAGACCAGCCCTGGATTTTGAAAGTCAACGGCAAAGCCGGCCGCAAGTGAGCCTCCGGATGCTTTGGGCAGATTAGTTCATGTCCTGCTTTTTGCAAGCGTTCTGTTCTTCTCTTTTTCCTTTCCTCAGTGGTGGGGGTTGGGATTCGTAGCTTTGTGAGGCAGGAGCATAACACAGGGCTTACTTTTAAGTAGACCCACTTAGATTTGCTACTTATGTCTTATAAGGCAGGTCTAGAAAGGCACAGTTCAGAATTCCACAGTGTGCAATCTGTGTTCCGTAACTGGAATATTCAACCACGTTAGAGAGGTTTACTGGGGAATTTCTAGAGGATTTGCAGAATAAATATTGATTATATTGGAATCATTCATTTATTAAAGGTAATGTTTGCTTTGTAAAGTTTAGATTCCAACTACTGACAAATACTCCTTGTTAGACGGAAGACTCCTCTTGCTTACTCTGTCCCCAATCCTATTAAAAAATACATCCAGGATCAAAGTAGTTTCAGACAATCGATGCACTGGTTAAAAGGCCACAATGAGCATAATTAAAGCCTTCGACAATAATTAAAGCTCATGGGTTGTTCTGGCTCCAGATTTGGGACAAAGTTGCAGAATTGGGGACTTCAGAATTATTTTTGTTTTGTCTGGTGTTTGAGCTGCTTCCAGGTTCAGAACCTCTGTGGCTTCTAATTTTCCAGTAGCCAAGAGGCCACAAATCAAGGAACAGTTTCCTTGCGAAGTGGGACATAAAAAGATGGGAGAGAACGAACAGATTTTGTGTTAAAAATTCATATTCCTCTATTTGCAATCAGAGCTGTAAAATCTTGTGGGGGGGGGGGCACCTTTCCTATTCCCCCACCTAGCCTTCCCCTTTCCGGGTTTGGAGGCCAAACGGTGATCTCCCAGCCTCCCCCTGCTGTTTCTCTGTGGATTCTTTTGCGCTCTGCGGTGAGTGCCGCTGAAGCTCTTTCCTTTGTCGCAGGTTCAAAGGGGTGAAGAAAGGTGGAGTGACGGAAAACACCTCCTACTACATCTTCACCCAGTGTGCCGACGGTGCTTTCGAAGCCTTCCCGGTCAACAACTGGTACAACTTCACACCCATTGCCAAGCACCGCACGCTGACCGCGGAGGAAGCGGAGGAGGAATGGGAACGGTGAGCTCTCCGGATTTTCTCCCTGCCCCCAAGTTCAAGCTCCTCGTCCACTGGAGGCCAGAGCGCTGTGCTTGCATGCATGCAGAGCAGCTTCTGTGTTCTTGCCCGCTTCTTGCAGGCGCTCCTTTCCTGTTTGTTGTCGCATCCAAACTGGCAATCTGTGAGACGCCCTCGTCCTCCGACCCAGGTGGCTAGACACCGATTTTATTTCTGGGAAATACTTTTAGCCACCTTTCCACCTTGTGGCTTACTCGGCTTTCCACTGTGGCTTTCCACCTTGTGGCTTACTAGGCAAGGAAACAATTATTTAAATATCTATTTACCTGCAGTAAAGCCTGCTGTGGCAAACCATACAGCAAGCTCTCGGCAGCTGTTGTTGGCGAGCACAGCAGCAAGGTTTCCCCTTTTCTTATTGTAGAACATTCGTCTTCAAATCGTCACAGACTTGATATGAGAATCCGTGAAGTCTTGAAGACTCGTCCTCTAAAATAAAAATAGGGAACGGTCCTGCATGAGCACTCAGTCCAGCACCCAGGATTGGGTTCTCGTCTCCCTATTTACCTCGGTGGGTTCTCATCCCCTAACCCCCTACCCACCTCGGGGGGTGCGGTGGGATGAGAGCCCTGTGCTCCAGGTGGCCAATCACCACGCAGGACTCCCTTCCAGCCAAGCATCACACACACAGCCAGTGGGTAGTGTAGTTCACTCATTATCGTTCCATCCCCTCTGTAAGTAGTTATGTTTGAATCATGGCGGTAAATCCTCGCGAGGATATGATCAGCTGAGACTGAGGCACTCCCATCAGCCCCTTGGCCATGCTGGCAGGGGCTGATGGGAATTGCAGTCCATGAACATCTGGAGTGCCATAGGTTCGCCACCACTGCCTTAGAAGATATACACATATATATACATAGAGACCGACCGACCGACCGACCGACCGACCGACCGACCGACCGACCGACCTACCTACCTACCTACCTACCTACCTACCTACCTACCTACCTACCTACCTACCTACCTACCTACCTACCTACATTCCAAATTGAGATTTTAAATGGTGGTCAGAGAGAGAGAGAGAGAGAGATGACCCCCATTTAAAACCTCAATAAATAAGAACCAAATTCATCAAATGCCATCCCGAATGAAACAGTCTGCAACTTCTCCCTAAAGTTTGAAAAAGAGGAGGTCAGCCGTGCTTCCTTGGGGAGGTTGCTCCATGATTGCTCTCTTATGTACCCACCAAATGAGCATCTGTGATTGGTGGGGCAGTCAGGAAGGCTTCTCACCAGGATCTTAGCACCTGGAATGGAACACGCGGGAAGAAGATTGAACTGCCTGCCTAGTTCTTTCAAATAGCCAAAGCGTTTCCCAGCCGTTACTTCAGTCATCCTTACTGACCTACCTTACAGAGTTATTGCATCATTCTCCGGCTGCATTTATTTACTTTATTTGTCCTACCCTGGTTTTCTTCCCAGTGGGGCCTCGAAACAAAGATCAGCAATTCACAGGGGTCTGTATTGTGGCTTTCCAGATAATGATGATTACAGTTCTTATCAGGCCTCCTGCCAGCATGGCCAATTGGCCATTCTGGCAGTGGCTGATGGGATTTGTAGTCCATGAACATCTGGAGAGCTGCAGGTTGTAGACCCCTGGCATAGAACATAATTCTCCCATCCTCCATTTTGTCCTCAGAACAAACACCCTGGCAAGTTGGGAAGGCTGGGAGACTGGGAGCTTCCCCATGTTACCCTTAGCTCAAATTCTGTTTCCTCTAATATAAGATACATCCCCCCCTGAGAATAAGACGTAGCAGAGGTTTCTGGCTGAAGTGCGAAATATAAGGCATCCCTCAAAAGTAAGAGATTCTTTTAGCAAAGTAAGTTTTGTTTGGAAGCATGCCCTTTTAACAGAACAATTAGAGCATGAAGCAGGGAGAAAAATAAGACATCCCCTGAAAATAAGACATAGCGCATCTTTGGGAGCAAAAATTAATACAAGACACTGTCTTATTTTCGTGGAAACACGGTAGCTTCCATGATAGAAGGGGTGTTCAAACTTGGTCCTCCCAGGATCTTTGTCTGACCTTGTTCGCTATGCCACACGAACTCTCCAATGGGGGTGTGTTGAGGCTGGGAGGGAAACCACCTAATAATTCATAGCAGAGGCCAGACGGAAGCCGGTGTCCTGTTGTCGCTCGGCCCGTCATGTGCAGTAGTTGGACGGTGGTCTTCAGAACCTCCTCCTGGGCTGAGGAGTCGCCATTTTCCCTCTCTGGCCTCCTTTGCAGACGGAACAAGGTCCTGAACCACTTCAGCATCATGCAGCAGCGGCGGCTGAAGGACCAAGGCGAGGAGGAGGAAGAGGAGAAGGAGAAGAAGAGCAAGAAGAAAGGCAGCGAGCTCCGGATCCACGACCTGGAAGACGACCTTGAGATGAGCTCGGACGAAAGCGAGCTGAGCGACGCCGAGGGTACGGGCCCTGGGGGTGGGCAGGCGGCCCTTCCCAGGAGGGGCCTTTAAGGCCGTGAGCGGTCTTGGACCTACTTACCTTCTTGCCCAAGTTGGTCCCTCTGTTCTTTGGAGGAGAACCTTTTGGTAATCCCTGGCCCAAAAACCACCTGGCCGGCCTCGACTAGGGCCAGGCGGGGCCTTTTCGGTCCTGGCCCCTACCTGGTGGAATATGCCTTAGATCCTGGTGGAATATGACTTAGATCAGGGCCCTGCGGGACTTGAATAGTTTCCACAGGGCCTGTAAGATGGAGCTCTTCCACTGGGCTTTTTCTGGAGGGCAGCCGGGCTGACATCTATTTTTTGGCCTCCCCGGGGGGTGGGGTGGGGGGCAATAAACTGGTGTCTATAACTCACCGTCTTGGGAATGTTTCAAGTCAGAAGTGGCGTAGGAGGTTAAGAGCTCGTGTATCTAATCTGGAGGAACCGGGTTTGAGTCCCAGTTCTGCCGCCTGAGCTGTGGAGGCTTATCTGGGGAATTCAAGATTAGCCTGTGCACTCCCACACATGCCAGCTGGGTGACCTTGGGCTAGTCACAGCTTCTCGGAGCTCTCTCAGCCCCACCCACCTCACAGGGTGTTTGTTAGGGGGAAGGGCAAGGAGATTGTGAGCTCCTTTGAGTCTCCTGCAGGAGAGAAAGGGGGATATAAATTCAAACTCTTCTTCTATAAATTGTTTGAATGTATTTGTTGTTGTTTTAAACGTAATAGTGTTTTATGATGTTGTTTGCCGCCCTGAACTCTTCAAGGATGGGCAGGGTAAAAAAATCTATGAATAAATAAATAAAATAAGAGGCGGCCGGACAGTGAGGGCTTCCCAGGAGCCCCTGCTCAGGCACTCTTCTTCCCCATCTGCAGAATTCTGGGAAGAAGCAAACTGCCGGGTTTGGTCCAGGGATTCCCAAAAGGAAGATGAAAGGGGGGGGGGGGGGGTTTACAGCAAAGGTACAGGGGAACCTCAGTTTTCATTGCCTTCGGTTTTTATCGGTTTTGGTTTTCATCGATTTTTTCAGTGGAAAAATTTGTCTCGGTTTTCATCGATTTGCCTCGGTTTTCATCAATTTGCAGTCAGGTGCAGGGGTTTGTGGAGAAAAATCACCCGGACAAAGCTGTTGCAGGACGTGTCTGCAACTTTTTTAATGACAATGTCTTGCCCCATTTCAGACAAATCTTAAAGAGGCGTCAGAAACAGACCTCTTTGGACAGCCTTCTGGTGCGACATCAGTCCACTGGCTCTGAAGCCGGTCCCGGTGTTATTGTTTGTTCCTGTTTTCAGCATGAACCACTATGTTTATTCACCCAAAAATGTGTTTTTGGTATGTTTTTTGGAGTGCCTAGAACAGCTTAATTGGATGTACATTGATTCCTATGGAAAAGTTGGCCTCGGTTTTCATCGGTTTCGGTTTTCATCGATTCTTTTCGGACGAAAACGGAGGCTCCACTGTAGTTGGACTGCAGTCTAGTGGCTGCTTTTAGGCCTGCTACTGCTAACATTGGGGTTCGTGGGGCCAGATCCTGCAGATCCTTCTCTGGGGCTCCAGAAGTCTTTTAGAAGGGGGATTGACAGTGACAACAGCACATTCAACACACACCGTGCAGCTTTGTTCAACCTTATTGGCACTCATCAGGGCCTGAGGAAACTCACACAGGGTGCCCTGGGTGGACCTCGTTCACCCTCTCAGCTCTTCATCCTTCCTCTGCTCTTTAACAGTTGTCTGTAACAGCGGCCCTCGTGGCATCCTGTGGCAGAGAGTTCTACATGCTGTTGCACACTGTATCTTTGCTCCGGTCAGATGAGGTAGAAAAAGTGCAGAGAAAGGCAACAAGGATGATTGAGGGATCGGAGCACCTTCCTTATGAGGAGAGGCTGCAGCGTTTGGGACTCTTTAGTTTGGAGAGGAGGCGTCTGAGGGGGGATAGGATTGAAGTCTATAAAATGATGCATGGGGTAGAAAATGTTTGGGCAGAGAGAAATTTTTCTCTCTTTCTCACAATACTAGAACCAGGGGGCATCCATTGAAAATGCTGGGGGGAGGGGGGAATTAGGACTAATAAAAGGAAACATTTCTTCACGCAATGTGTGATTGGTGTTTGGAATATGCTGCCGCAGGAGGTGGTGATGGCCACTCACCTGGATAGCTTTAAAAGGTGCTTGGATAGATTTATGGAGGAGAAGTCGATCTCTGGCTACCAATCTTGATCCTCCTTGATCTGAGACTACAAATGCCTGAGCAGACCAGGTGCTCAGGAGCAGCAGCAGCAGAAGGCCCTTGCTTTCACCTCCTGCCTGTGAGCTCCCAAAGGCACCTGGTGGGCCACTGCGAGTAGCAGAGTGCTGGACTAGATGGACTCTGGTCTGACCCAGCAGGCTCTTTCTTATGTTCTTATGAGAGAGAGTGGGCAACACTGTCTTATCTGTTTCTCCTCCAGGTGAGAAGCCAGCCAAGCCCAAGAAAACGGCCCCACAGAACAAGAAGAAGAAAAAGAAGAAGGACTCAGATGACGAAGCCTTTGAAGACAGCGACGATGGGGATTTTGAAGGCCAGGAAGTGGACTACATGTCAGACGGGTCTAGGTATACCGGCTTCGTAGCTGGGGGTAGGAGAGTGTAGGAGGAGACCAGTTTCTTCCGGGACAAGAATGGCCTCGCTCTCCTCATGGTGCTCCTCTCTGCGTTTCCTGTGCTTCCTTTTTTTCAACTAATTTGAAGTTGCAAAGGCCTGGAAAAATTCAGAGAAAAAATGTTTTTCCTCTCGCAGGGATTTCTCTACGTTTGATAAACTGGAAATTTGGGTGGCACTAAAAAAGAACACCGAAAAGCTGTCTTCTCTTTTCAGACGAGTGCATCACCATTTTGCACAAAATTTGGCTCTAGCAAAATTTATAGTACAAAGATTTTTCTGTAAGACCCTCTACAGCAGTCAGGAGAAACGGTTCCTCCGTAGGCCGTTAGATGTATTCGAAATCACAGGTGCATTTTGCCATCTTCATGGAAAGCCCTCTTCTCTCTTGTGGGTCGCTGCTTTCCCTCCAATTGGTGATCTTGAAACCCAAGAGATCTTTGTGCTTTGGCAGCAGACAGTGTGGGGGGTTTGCCTCACAATTTTGCTCATGGCAAAGGCATTTATGGGGTGCTGTGTGGGTTCCGGGCTGTCTGGCCGTGTTCTAGCAGCATTCTCTCTTGACGTTTCGCCTGCATCTGTGGCTGGCATCTTCAGAGGATCTGTGGCTGGCATCTTCAGAGGATCTGTGGCTGGCATCTTCAGAGGATCCTCTGAAGATGCCAGCCACAGATGCAGGCGAAATGTCAGGAGAGAATGCTGCTAGAACACGGCCATGCAGCCCGGAAACCACACAGCACCCCAGTGATTCCATCCGTGAAAGCCTTCAACAATACAAAGGATTTATGCTTTCGAACTTCATAAATATGGCAAATGCTACAATTGGTAAATGTCAGAGAGTCCCCAACCTTTTTGAGCTCGTGGGCAGATTTGGAATTCTTACGGGGGGAGGGGGCACAGCCAGATAATGGCTGCTGCAGCTTACCTTCACATGGTGGAAATCTGAATGCTGAGATGGTAGACACTGCCAAATAGTGGCGTAGCTACCACGGGATAGGATGGGGACAGGTGCCCCGGGCGGACATCATTGGGGTCACATGGAGGACAGAAAATTGCCCCCCACACCCCTCCTCCTTCCCCCCCTTGCCCCATTAGGCCTGGCAGAAGCCGCTGCGCACGCCCCTGCCCTGCCAGGCCCCGCCGCCATCTAAGATAAGTGGGGCGTGAGGGGCAAGGCGCAGGGGGGTGGCGCAGGAGCCCATAGGGGGTCAGAAAACTTGGAGTCTGCCCCGGGGCTTCATTTTCCCTAGCTACGCCCCTGCTGCCGAAGCAATATTTTTTAAAAAATTCTGTGCAGCCAATCAAATCTCCGGTGACCAGCCTTGCTGGGCAAAACTCCCACCTGGCCCCACCCCTTTTATAAAAACATTTGGTGGGCAGCAGGAAAGGGGACTCCTGGTATATACTGACTAATTAATACAGGCCGCATTTTATATTGTAAAATAGGTTTAGGCTTGTTGAGAAAGCACTTAAGACAGTGGTGGTGAACCTTTGGCACTCCAGATGTTATGGACTACAATTCCCATCAGCCCTTGCCAGTATGGCCAATTGGCCATGCTGGAAGGGGCTGATGGGAATTGTAGTCCATAACTTCCGGAGTGCTAAAGGTTCGTCACCATGGCACTAAGACATATGCTTTAAAAGTTCCCTTGTTTCCCACCCCATTCTCACAGTTTCTGGGACCCCTCCATTCCTAGGAGCAACAGTGGTGTAGTGGTTAAGAGCAGGTGAACTACAGGAGAGAAAGGGGGGGGGGTATAAATCCAAACTCCTCCTCTTCTTCTTCTTCCTCCTCCTTGGCTCTGGCGTCTGTTGTGCCTCTCACCTTCCTCTTGCTCTCTGTTTCATTGCAGCAGCTCCGTGGAGGACGTGAGCAGCAAACCAAAAGTGGCCAAAGAGGAAGACGTGCCAAAAGGTCAGCCCCCTGGGCAGGAGATGGCTTCCCTCTGACAGGTGTACAGGGAGCTTCAGGGCCAAGAGCCTGCATGGGATGGGTCCCTGAGACCAGTTCCTCTGTAAGATGCTGGGATCTGTTCTGTTCTGTCTCTTGTTTTTGTTTTTAAGACCTCACACTCCATCTGGTTCAGTTCCTTTTTTCAACCCCTCAGAATCATAGAGTTGGAAGAGACCTCAAGGGCCATCATGACCAACCCCCTGCAATGCAGGAACACACAGTCAAAGCACTCCTGACTTATGATCATCCACCCTCTTTTTAAAAACCTCCAAAGAAGGAGACTCCACCAGTGGATTCCACTGTCGAATAGCCCTGACACTCAAGAAATTCTTCCTAATGTTTAGGTGGAATCTCTTTTCCTTCACCTTGAACCCATGACTCCGTGTCCTAGCCTCTGAGGCAGCAGAAAACAAGCTTGCTCCCTCTTCGACATGACAAAACAGCCCTGCAGAGTCACCAGTTCACAGAGAGCACCCACAACCGCGACGGTCTCCTTCTTTCAAACGAGGAGTTTGAACAGGAAGGCAATTTGATTTGGACGATTCCTGTTTGCCCCCAGCTCAGATAGAGACACCCCACCTGTTGGAGGCCTGATCTCTCTGAATCCCTTTTTGCGCTGCAGGTATAGACGAAGCAAGTGAGAGTAGCGAGGAGAGCGAGGAAGAGAAACCCATCGAGGAAAAGGAAGAGGAGGAGGAGGAGAAGAAGGTCCCCACTCCGCAGGATAAGAAGAAAAAGAAAGGTGGGTGGGGCTGGCAACTGAAAGGGATGCTGAAGTCCAGCTCAGCAAGGGAGGAGGAGGGGCCGAGGGAGCCCTGCAGCCCAACTGAAAGGCGAAGAGTTCACCTTTCCTATGATCTTGGTGCCAGCGTGGTGTAGTGGTTAAGAGCAGGTGCACTCTAATCTGGAGAACTGGGTTTGAGTCCCCACTCTGCCGCTTGAGCTGTGGAGGCTTATCTGGTGAACTAGATTAGCTTGTGCACTCCCAACACATGCCAGCTGGGTGACCTTGGGCTAGTCACAGTTCTTTGGAGCTCTCTCAAGCCCACCCACCTCACAGGGTGTTTGTTGTGGGAGGGGGGGCAGGGAAAGGAGATTGTAAACTACCTTGAGTCTCCTTGCAGGAGAAAAAGGGGGGATTTAAATCCAAAGGCAGCCATGCCCAGTGTGGGTTTGTTGGGTCTGTTTTTCAGACTCAAGCGATGAGTCAGAGACGTCAGAAGACAGCGATATCGAGACCGAGGCGTCTTCTGCACTGTTCATGATGGTAATACTCCTTGCAGGTGGGAGGGGGGATCTTCACGGGGTTCAGCTCCTCCGAGACCCGGTCGCCATGCGATAGGACAACCTGGTATCTCTTGGCTTCTGTGTGCAGGAGGAATACCTTTTGCCTGCTCCGCTTTGGCAAAGAACCTTTCCACAAGTAGAAAGTTCCCCGCTTAGATTTCTACTTCTGTCCCTGAAGTGCCTGTTGTCTACTTGAGGGGAACTGTTTTCACACTGTGATATATATTTTTTTAAGTAATACCCTCCTCCCATGCAGCCTGGAATAGTACAACCCTCCACCCCCTCAGCATTTGATCACTTGGAACTCCTTTGTGGATGGTCTGTGAATCTCCTCTCTTGCGAGTGTTGCTTTGTGATTCAGTATGCCTTGTTTTGTTTATTTTATTTATATCCTACTTTCCTCCGCAACGGGGACCCAGAGCCGCTTACATCATTCTCGTGTATTCCATTTTATCCTCACAGCAACCCTGTAAGGTAGGTTAGACTGGGAGAATGTGCCTGGCTGACGTTCACCCAACAAACTTCCATGGTAGAGAGGGGATTTGAACCAGGTGCTCCCAGCTCCTAGTCCAACACTGACTACTACATCACTCTGGCTCTTTCTTTTACCAGTGCCTGGCGACCCCAGAGCTGAACCGGAGATCCTCCCTCCTGGTTGCTGTACAGCCCCAAGAGTACAGCTGGATTGGAGTCCAGTAGCTCCTTGGAGACTCTGTTAAGGTTTTCTTGTGGGATGTGAGCTGCAATCACACAAATCCACAATAACCGTTATTGGCATTAGGTATTAGACAGTGGTTATACACTATTATTAAATTATTAAATTTAAAATCATATGTTACATCTATGGATTTTGCTTTCCAATTTGACAGTTCATTTGTAAAAATATAAAATGGATTAAAAGGGTTTAGCCATTCAATTCAAAGACAAATTTGTAAAACAGATACCATTTGACTATATTTAAGATCCAACACCAGGAAATATCTGGCACTTCCCGATTTAGTTCTATTTGCTAAAAGGATATATCCACTCCTCCGGCTCTGGAGAATTACCAATTAAAACAACAGGATAATTAAATTTTCCTAATATTAAAATAAGTAAATAAATAACATTGAGCCTTTAAGGCCGAGGGGATATGTTGTTGTCCTTTAGCGTAAAAAAAATTACACACTGCGTTTATTACGCCCGTACATCCCTTCACCGCTGCATTTCTGTGCTGTACCCATTTGGTGTTACAGTGGAGGTGGATCCCTAGATATTTAAAGGATTTAACCTGTTCAATTTCATTTCCATCTATGAACCATTTATATGGTTTAAATCTATTAGAAAAAGCACTCATGGCTCTTTAGTTTCCTTGGCAATATTTGCTTGGTTAAGCTATTAATTTTACAGTAGTCCGCACATTTTAACATAAGATGATTCAGGCCTGCTCTAGTTCTTGCTAGGAGGAGTGCGTCGTCCGCATATAGCAGGATGGGAGTTGGGATATTACCTAGGATAGGACTACTCACATTTAGTGCTTTTAAAGTTGGCGCCAGTCTAGCGTTCCAATCTCCTACTACTATTAGGAATGCCAGAGGATGTTGAGCTAATATGTCCTGTAGATATTTGGTGAATTTATCCCAGATACACTCGATTTCTTCTTTCGTTACGCCTGGGGGAATATGTATATTAATTAAGATCCATGGAGAGGACTTACCCCTCATTATCAGCACCTGGGCAATTTGTTCACACTGCGGCATTGTGAGCTTTTCAAGAGTTAAAGCTCCTTTCAAGCTGTACAAGCTTTTGACTCTTGGGAGTTTATATCCCTTGTTGGTCTATAACAGGGGTGGCCAACCTATGGCACTCCAGATGTTCATGGACTGCAATTCCCTTCAGCCCCTGCCAGCATGGCCAATGGGAATTGTTGTCCATGAACACCTGGAGTGCCATAGGTTGGCCACCCCTGGTCTATAAGGTACTACTGGACTCGAATCTAGCATTTCTACTGTAGGCTAACACAGACATTCTTTTCATGCAAAGCCCCAGGAGAGTTTTCATTGCAGGAAGGGTCCTCTACTGAGATGGAAATGTTGGGTTTTTGCAGTTGGGGTGTGGGGGTGGGGACAGTCATAACTGAATTGGAGAATTTGGTGTTGTTTGGGGGGGGGGCGGCGGTTTGCTGCCAAATAGCAGTCGACTTTTGGTGATTCTGTAGGGTTTTCAAGGCAAGGGTTCAGAGGTCGTTTGCTGTTGGCTGTCTTGGAGTTGGTAGTCCCAGCTGCACGGCATAAGGCTCTGACTTGGCTGGCAGGGAAGGACTTAGAGCTGGCTCCGCTGCTTGCATCTCTTTGGCCCCTTCCGCACAGCACTGGGTGGCCTAAAGCAACTCGCTCTCCTGCTGTCCCGTTCGTATGCCTCTGTGCAGGCAGCGAGCGGAACTCCCGGAAGCAGCGCGGGCTGCTGTTGCGCCTTTTCACGGAGGTTTATCTTTTTAAAAAAAACAACTCACCTCCCATGCTGCGCAAATTGCACGCGAGGACCTTTAGCACAAAGAAACTTCGATGTAAGATTAAGCTTTACAGGGCAGCTATTAAGCTTGGCGAATCGGTTGCACTCCGCATGATGAACTGAGAATCGCTGGATAGTGCGAGAATTCTCAATAATAACCGTCGTCTTACTGGGGAATGCGGGCCAGCCTCGCTTTACAAAGTGTCCCCCCCAATGGGTTTTTCCCTGTCCCCAGCCTGGGTTTATTAGCCCGTGCGGAAGGGGCCTTTGCAAGGAGTCAGTTCTGGATCCACCGTGCCTTCAGGGTCTACGTCAGAGTCCTTGTCACCCAGGGACTGGCTCATGACAGTGTCTGAGGGGGTGCCCTGGTGCTCACTGACATATTTCGTGGTGTCCATCAAGGGGTTTTAGAAAGTGGGTGGTGCTAGGTGGAGTTTTTCCCTGACAAGGCTTCTGATTGGTCATTGGAGATTTCATTGGCTGTGCAGAATCTAAAAAAGGCTTATTTGGCATCAGCTTCCACCACAAAACAGGGGCGGGGCGGCCATTTTGTAGCTGACTTTGCCTCCTGCAGCCGCCATTTTGTAGCAGTGCCCACCCCACTGTGACAGAATTCCAGAGGTGCCCACAAGTTCAACAAGGTTGGGAACCCCAATGGCTTAGGTCAGTGATGGGATCCAAAAATTTTAATAACAGGTTCCGATGGTGGTGGGATTCAAACAGTGGCGGCGCTGCACACACGCCCCTCCAGTCCCTATTGGGCAGGGAGGTTGCTTGAGTAACCCCTTCTTGGCGCTCAGAAAAAATTAGTAACCACATCCAGAGAAGTGGTGAGAACTGGTTGGATCCCACCTCTGGCTTAGGTGAGTGTGGTCAGTCACTCTTGTGAACTGCCCAGGTACTCACGCTTAGTCACTTTTGACCCGTCTAGTAACTTGGAGGCAACTGCATGAGTGAGTACTTTCAAGCCCAAGTTGGGATTGCTGATTCTGTGCCCAGCTACATGAATCTCTAACCTGAGAGCCAGTGTGGCATAGTGGTTAGAATGGAGGATTAGAAAGTGGGAGACCCAGGTTTGAATCACCACTATGTCATGGAAGCTGGGTGACCTTGGGTCAGTCCACAGTTGTCAGCCTAACATACCTCACAGGGTTCTTGTGCGGGTAAAATGGAGGAGAGGAGGACAGTGTGAGCTGCTCTGGGTCTTCATTGATATAAATAGACAGACAGACAGAGACAGACCTGGGTTCTGTTGCCTGCGAATGATAGGGCATTTTAAAAAAATAATTTTTTTAAACAGTTTAACTACAAGTGATATAATCAACAATGAAATTATAAAGAAAAAGACCAACAATAAAGTGGTTTTACAAAAAAAGAAAAAAACAGGACAATCCCTCATACCTTCCCCTACTACTATCTATATTGTTAGTGTTAACACAATAAAACTAATCCCAATTATAAAGAAGAAAAGAGATAGTTTATAAATACTTATTACACTAATTATTTATTACATAAAAAACCCAAAAAACCGCACAGAAAGGTGGAGAACAACCAAACTAAGCTAAATAGTTCTATCTCTGACGACTTCCCCTTGGTCTCTTGCAGTTACCTTATTAAAAACCTCAAGTAGGTAAACAGACATAGTGTAGTTTATCCCTATTACATTTTACTTTTCTACTGTACTAAACAGTGAACACAAGAAACTTATTACACAAGTAGTCTGCGTTAAGAATTCTTTAAATGTTATATCTTTGCTTAATATATACTTTGAATATATATATATATTAAAATGTCCAGATCACCTCAGACATTGCCGCATTTCTAGTAAAGGCAATGAAGATCCAAAACCCTTAAAGTCACTCCTGATTATGGACAATCAATGTAAATTTTCTTTTTCCCTACCTACACTGACCCGTGCAGGTAGCTTTATTTAATTTGATTTTTATTTTTCATTAATTTATTTATATTCCAATAAAAGGTGCTGTTGTTGTTGTTGTTGTACTAGTCAAGCGTCCCACTTCGATTTGTCCCTCTTAGATGTTTTTGCTTCAGTGGTACTAGTATTGAGTTGCTGTGAAATTCTGTCTGCTATGCTGAATTTTTGGACTTTGTGGGAATGATAGGGCATCTTAACGGACCCTTCCTCCACAGAAAAAGAAGACTCCTCCAAAGAGGGAACGGAAGGGCTCCGCCAGCAGTTCCCAGGGCAACAGCCGGCCCGGGACGCCCTCCGTGGACATTGGTAGCACTTCCTCAACCCTGCGGGCAGCAGCCACCAAACTGGAACAAGGTACTGCTAAGGGTGCCGGGGGCAGCGTGGTCTCTCCAGGAGCAGCCCCCTTTTATTCCTCCGACCTTGCTTCTTCCCCATGCATCCCTTCACGCCACTGCTGGTGGAAACAAAATCCAGATCCTGCCCCCCTACCCCACCCCCCACCCCAAAAAAACCCTTCAAATATTGGGTCCAGAGAATGTTTTGTATTTAAAATCAAATGCATTTCCATCGAATTCCCTCAGCGCAGAACTTATTGTGGGAGGACAGCGTTGAACCTCCCTGGGGCTTGGAGATCTCTCAGAATTACAACAGATTTCCAGGCCACTGAGATCAATTCCTCCAGAGAATTTGGCAGGTGGATTCTACGGCTTTGTGCGCTGCCCTTCCCATGACTCGCATCTAAATAACCAGGGATTTTCCAAAGCTGTTTTGGCAACCCTTTTCTTCAGCTATTTTCACCTGTGCGGGGGCCAGTTCTTGGTTCCCCCTGCAGGGAAATGCTTGAAGTTCTGGGAATGGGCCACTTTGGGACTGTGCTCTTTGAACTGGTTTGTCTGTCTCCATTGAACAGGCCGGCGGCAAGCAGGATCCAGCGAGCTCCCTGCAGCCAAGAGGCTGAAGCTGGATGCTGGGTCCCAGGCTGCCACCACCTCTGGGAAATCGACCCCCCAGCCTTGGTCCCGGAAGTCAGCCCAGCTTAGCGGGTAAGTGATATCCAGATCTCGCTGCACCACCAGCACTTAAGAGGCTGATTGCCCACGTCTAGAGGCGAGGCGCCTTTGATGTCAGGTCTGGTCCGCTGCTTTCATTTTTGAGAAGTTTGAAACTCTTAATCCCTTTCTTAATTATGTTAATACTTGGAAAGTGATACTTGGAAATTCCAAGTGATGCTTGGAAACAGTTATATGTTAAGTGATACTTGGAAATTCATATGTGCTGCCACGGGAGGTGGTGATGGCCACTCACCTGGATAGCTTTAAAAAGGGCTTGGACAGATTTATGGAGGAGAAGTCGATCTCTGGCTACCAATCTTGATCCTCCTTGATCTGAGGTTGCAAATGCCTTAGCAGACCAGGTGCTCGGGAGCAGCAGCAGCAGAAGGCCATTGCTTTCACATCCTGCCTGTGAGCTCCCAAAGGCACCCGGTGGGTCATTGCGAGTAGCAGAGTGCTGGACTAGATGGACTCTGGTCTGATCCAGCTGGCTCTTTCTTATGTTCTTATTTTTTTATTGGGTGGCTGGAGGTGTGTTTGTGGAGCAGTTGACCCCAAAGAAAGCATCCATAGCAGCCCATGCCACCAAGGATGTCTCCCTCCTTCCATCAAGGGGGCACAGAGATTCGCACTTGCCTGTAGGGATGGGGTGATACGTTAATGGGCCTTTCTGCCTTTTCTTTCGTTTTCCTTTGATGCTTGCCACTGTAGTTAACTGGAAGCAATTCTGGCACCTTCCCAGTGGGAGGGGGTGGGGGGCGGTTGAGAACTGTCGCTGAGCTGGTCTTGAGATGCTCAGCTCCCAAACATCTCTCTTTCCGTTGTGCTATCCTCACGTTCCACGGGAAACTGGGAGGGGGGAATTATGGTGGGAACTCTGGTGGGGATAAAGGCAGCTGTGTTTTCATGGTCTGGCAGAAGTGGCTTCCTGACACTCAGGTTCCTGCTGTATCAAGAAAGATTTCTGAGCTGATCACCAGAGTCCGCTGATTGACTTCAGTCCCAAGACCTGACATTCAGCCAGTTCTGCTTAACCACACGGAGGTGCCAGAGTTGCTCCCGTGTAAACTACAGTTGCCAGCATCAAAGGAGAACAAAAGGAAAGGCGGAATGGTCTGTTAACATTGCAGTAGATGAGCTCCCCTCCCCACAGGCAGGCGCGAATCTCTGTGCCCCTTTGATGGAAGGAGGGAGACATCCTGGCACCTCCTGGTCCATGCTTCCCACGGGTAGCCCTTCACCTTTACGGGGCTCTTTCCTCGCTTGTGGCCTTGTGCTCCAAGCCGCCGCGTAGGTAGGATGGTCAGGCTGTGCCTGACAACTGGGAGGAGGGTTGTACAGGGCCAGCATCCTGGGAGAAAAAATTAAAGAGAAAAATAAGACTTTGCTTACAGGAAGTTCTTACCATAAATTTGCTGGCAAATCCTAGAGTAGCCAGGAAATGGCAAGGGTAGCTCTAGGAACTGCCAGAATGGTGACCCCCATGATGAGCCTATTCTTGATTTGGCTCCAAAGAGCCAAGAGGCTGAAGCTAGATGCTGGGTCCCAAATCAATTTCCCAGAGGCGGTAGCAGTTTGGGATCCAGCATCTAGTTTCAGCCTCTTGTCTGCAGGGAGCCAATTTCTGGCCACTGATCAGCTGAGTGTCATCAGGAAAGGTACCCAATGACCCAGCCCTCTCCCGTCATTAGTGGGCCAGTGAGAAGCCTGTGCCTTCCTGTAGCCTATTGTTACCTAGCTTAACAGGGATTATGAATTTATCAAAGGGAATCTCCACCAGCTGCTAAGAGTGTAACAGCACACATATGATTTTAAAATAGCGAAGGGGAATGAACACTCAGCTTTAGCAATGCGAGAGGTTGCTAGGAGGGGATTTTGTAGACTATGTATACGGGGAAGGGATTTGGCAAGGAGCGATCCGCAGAGTAAATGCAAGAGTCCAAATGAGTTTTCAAATATTTATATAAATTTGGCTTAAAATACACACATACAGTAAGGCATAAGAGCACACACATTCAAGTTCCTAGTATATAGAAAGATTTGAAAAGTAGGTGGGAGGATAGAGAGGGAATAGGGTGCTTGCAGGGTGTCCCGTTACCCTACTTGATCTAGGGAGCACACAAAGTAGAAGGCAAGGGATTCTCATGGCACAGAAACCCAGTAGAGAGACAATGCTCGTGTACTCAAACTGGCCAGACCAAAGGGAGGCACAGGCTAGTGTGAGCAAGGTGTTGCAGGTGAACTAAACTTTTATAGGGTAGATCGTTTCTTGGTGGGAAAAGGAACCAATTGCACCAAGTTTCACATCTGTGCTGGGTTTGGGGTGTAGAGCTAGTTAATTGGCTCAATTATTGCTAAGCCCGGGACAATGGGCCAAATTGCTTTGTTAAGCTAAACGAGGAAACTCTGCAAGGCTTCCATGCAGATTAACTCTTTAGAGTCACTGCCCAAGATATTCAGATTTAGCTGAGACATTTAGACCTGGGGAAGGTGAGTGGTTTAGGAGAGCCATAACAAAGGTAGAGGAGATTCAGAGGAGCAACCCTTGTTGCTGACCTGGTTTCCAGAAGAGAGAGGGAAATGCAGTATCTGATGCTGAGGTGGCTTTCCATATTCTTTGTCTTAACAGTGTTTCAGCGAGGGGTGGTAATCAAGCATGCCTTTAAACAAAATGAGACCTCCAGGTTATGCAGGAGTAACTCATTCCCTTGATTAGATTTTGTGAAGCAAACCTTTGACCTTTGGCTTGCTGTTAAGTGGTCATGCTGCTACCTCCACAGAGAGGTGCTGTGAAAACTGGCTTCTGCCAATATGATTGTAAAGAAAATATATTGTAATAATACATAGGGGTAATCGGGGCCATAACACTACGTTCTTTCTTTGCAGGGATGTGCAGTTGACCGAGGAAGCCGTGCGCCGTTACTTGACCCGGAAGCCCATGACTACCAAGGACCTGCTGAAGAAGTTCCAGACCAAGAAGACCGGGCTGAGCAGCGAGCAGACCGTCAACGTACTGGCCCAGATCCTCAAGCGCCTCAACCCCGACCGCAAGAACATCAACGACAAGATGCACTTCTTCCTGAAGGAATGAGGAGGGCGGGCAGAGACGGACTAGTCTTCCACCGCAGTGGGCCCCTCACACCAAAGCAGCAACTGTTGGGGCGGGGGGGGGGGGGCTCTGAACTCAGACTGTGGGGCCTTTCTTTCACCATTTTGGGACATGGAGGTCTCCTTAAGAGCAAGAGCCCTGGTTCTTCCTTGAGATCCAAGTGCCAGGAGGCAGTTGTAGATAGGCACTGCCTGTTCAGGAGCGTTGACGTCACGATCGCTTTTGAGCAGTCGGTGTTTCCCCCCCTCTGTATGGAGAGATTCCTGAATGAAATGCTGCCTTTGTGCAAAAAAAAAAAGTAATAAACGGGCTTTTCACACTTGTACTCGTGTGCTAGACATCCTCGATGGGCAAGCGGGGGTCCTCCTGATGTTCTCATCCCATTTTATTCCTTCCCACCCCCCCAAAGAGAGAAGAGCAAAGAAATCCATGATTATCCCCAGGGGCGTACCACCCATGGGGACATGTGGGCTCACAACTGCAGAAGGTAATGGCAAACCACCCCATAAATATAGTCTGCCTAGTAAATGTTGTGATGTGATTTCACCCCATGAGTCAGTAATGACCCAGTGCTTGCACAGAGGACCTTTACCTGTACGTGACCCCATTGTCTGGATTTTTTGATCTACACAATTGCATAGTTTAACCTTTCAGGTTGAGTTGGTTGCGAAAAGAAGGGTTTGTGAGGGTGAGCCTCATCAAAACTTGTATTAGAAAGGGAACCAGGTGCCAACCCTATATAGCCCCTGCAGTCTTATTTCCTCAGATGATTCTGGGCTGTATCAATAGGAGTATAGTGTCTAGAAGACTGAGGATTGTAATTGTACCTTTCTATTCTGCATTGGTTAGACCTCACCTGGAATACTGTGTACAGTTCTGGGCAATTCAAGAAGGATATTGACAAGCTGGAACGGGTCCAGAGGAGGGCAACCAAAATGGTCAAAGGTCTGGAGTCCATGCCCTACGAGGAGAGACTTAGGGTACTGGAGATGTTTAGTTTGGTGAAGAGAAGGTTAAGAGGTGACATGATAGCCATGTTTAGATATTTGAAGGGATGTCATGTTGGTGAGGGAGCAAGCTTGTTTTCTGCTGCCTCAGAGAGTAGGACCAGGAGTGATGATTTCAAGGTGAAGGGAAAGAGATTCCACCTAAACATCAGGAAAAACGTCCTGACAGTCAGGACTGTTGGACAGTGGAATTCACTGCCTCGGAGAGTGGTGGAGTCTTCTCCTTTGGAGGTTTTTAAAAAGAGGCTGGACGGCCATCTGTCAGAAGTTCTCTGATTGTGTTCTTGCATTTCAGGGGGTTGGATGTGATGGCCCTTGGGGTCTGTTCCAATTGTAGGATTCTATGGCTGTCCTGTTGTGATTTTCTTTTCTCTATCACCTCCCACCCACACACACACATTGGTGTCCATTTTGACCATCTGCCCAGAACTTTTATCTCAGCTGAGCTTATGAGCACGCCCTGTGCTTAAGGTGTAGGATGTCTCGTCTTGGAGGCCAGGAAGCCAATTGGTGCGTCTGCTGTGCCCAAATGGATGTGACATCACCCCATGGGTCAGTCGCCACCCTGCCCTTTCCCTCTCCCTTTGATGGTGTCCTCTTGGTTCTAGAAATTCCTACTTTGGCCCAAGTGGGCTCCGATGGAGGAAGCTCAGTCGCCTTGTTGACTCCTCAGACCAACTTTGTGGCCTCATTCCGCAAACAGTCTCTGCCAGGCCCAGTAAGTTGCGAAGCATGCTGTGTGCATTGCCTGGCAAGCATCGTAGCCCCTTGGGAGATGGGGGCGTGATGGTTCTCCTGGCTGACAGCCCCCTCCCACCCCTAACACCATCACCTTTTATGGCTGAGTGACCGCATGGCAGGCTGATGACTTCACCCAAAATATTCAAGGGAGGTGGGACTTGCACACCTCTTGAGCGGTCTATGAGAGCCCAAGCCAAAATGTTGCATGACCAACCCCTTTAGGGGGTGCACATCTCTCCCCAAAGATGTACCCAGTGGGCACAGATGCCCCCCGCAAAAGGACCACACTCAAAATGCAAGCCCTTCTTTGCATACGTTTCTTGGGCTTCTGCGAGAGAAGCAAGATCAAACCTTTCCGAGTGAGCAATGGGAACGGCATTCGTCAAGCTCATGATAAAGAGAGGATTAGCTTTTGAAGGAGTTGGATTTATATCCCCTCTTCCTCTCCTGTAAGGAGACTCAAAGGGTTTACAATCTCCCTTCCCCCACCCCAAACAAACACCCTGGGAGGTGGGTGGGGCTGAGAGAGCTCTGCACAACTGACTAGCCGAGGGGTCTGCAACCTGCGGCTCTCCAGATGTTCATGGACTACAATTCTCATCAGCCCCTGCCAGCATGGCCAATTGCCATGCTGGCAGGGGCTGATGGGATTTGTAGTCCATGAACATCTGGAGAGCCGCAGGTTGCAGACGCCTGGACTAGCCCAAGGTCACCCAGCTGGCATGTGTTGGAGTGCACAAGCTAATCTAGTTCACCAGATAAGCTTGCAAGGGCTCAGGTGGCAGAGCAGGGAATCAAACCCGGTTCTCCAGATTAGAGTGCACCTGCTCTTAACCACTACCCCACGCTGTCTCCTTGAGAGCGGCAGGACTAGATTGAGGTCCCCAGCAGCTAGTCCAGGTATCCCCAACATGGTGCCCACGAAGTGTTATTAGTGAGAAGGCCGGGTGGGGATTTTGCTCAGCGGCGCATTCAGATTGGCTGGATCGGATTGGTCACTCACATTTTTGAAAAGCTTTTTGGCATCAATGGCCACGACAGGCCAGGGATCTTGGCTGTGTGACTGAATGTCCGCTGCAGCAGCTAGTTTGTAGTTGTACCGACCACTCTACACTAGAATCCCACAGCTACCTACAGACTCAAAAAGATGGAGGACCCCTGAGTTAGCCCAGCTGGCAGCTCAGGTTTTGAGTGGTAGCAGTGGGGGAAACTGCAGAAGATACGTCTGTAGGAAGGAAGTCAAGAAACTGACTTCTGTGGTTCGGGCGTTCAGCTTCGCAAATCTCAGCAAGGCACAAGATCCTCAGCATAACATTTGACGGTGCCAACCAACAGGTGTCCTTGTCTTTGTTTGATTCTTGAGTGTTGGGGATAAAGTCCCAACGCTTAAAGGAGAGCCAGCGTGGCGTAGTGGTTAAGAGCAGGAGCACTCTGATCTGGAGGAACCGGGTTTGATTCCCCGCTCTGCCACTTGAGCTGTGGAGGCTTATCTGGGGAACCAGATTAGCTTGTGCATTCCAACGCATGCCAGCTGGGTGACCTTTTTGCTAGTCACAGTTCTTCGGCGCCTAGGACTTCCTTGGCAATCTCCCACCTGAGCACCAACCACAGCTAACCCTGCTTAACTTCTGAGGTTTGATAAGATCTAGTTAGCCTTGGCTAACCAGATCAAGGTAAGAGATGAGCAGAAGGAGTCAGTCATCGTGAGCCTCTGCTTAGCAACCCGGGACTTCCTTGGAGGTCTCCCATCCAAGGACTACCCAGGACTGACTCAACTTAGCTCCCAAAATTTGACAAACACCAGGCGATCTTTGGCTGTTGAGCCCAGGGCATCAAGTGGAACATGCTGTCACAGGGACGTAGGTATAGATTTTTTATGGGGGGGGGGTTCGGGGGTGGGGCTACACCCCCACCCGCCCCTAGGGCATGGCCACGCCTCCCCAAGCCCCGCCCCCGGCCTAGCGTTTATAAAAGCAGCTCTCCGAGGTCGGGGATGGCAGACTCCCCTGCCCTCCCCTGCCCCTCCCCTCTCGGCAGAGGCATAGAGGGGAAATGGAGCTTTGGCCAAAATCTGAGTCCCCCCCCCCCGCCCCGGGCAGCTGCTGTGATGCTGGAATCCACCCCCAAACAGCATCACTTTCAATGGCATTTAAACTAGAGAGCCCAAATTCTCCTTTTAAATCCACCTTAAAGGGAGAATCTGGGGTCCCCAGTTAAACAACATTGAAAGTGATTATCCCCCACCCTGAAACAGCATGACTTTCAATGTGGCATAGTGGTTAAGAGCAGGTGCATTCTAATCTGGAGGAACCGGGTATCCCTGCTCTGCCACTTGAACTGTGAAGACTTATCTGGGGAATTCAGATTAGCCTGTGCACTCCCACACATGCCAGCTGGGTGACCTTGGGCTAGTCACAGCTTTTCGGAGCTCTCTCAGCCCCACCCACCTCACAGGGTGTTTGTTGTGAGGGAGCAAGGGCAAGGAGATTGTAAGCCCCTTTGAGTCTCCTACAGGAGAGAAAGGGGGATATGAATCCAAACCCTTCTTCTTCTTCTAAACTGAGGACCTCAGATTCTCCCTTTAAATCCATGCCGAAGAGGGTGGATTTAAAATGAGAATCTGGGGAAATTTGGAGGGTGCCTCCTGTCAGGGGTGCAATGGTTAAGCTAGAAGAACCAAACTTTCAGGGTATCTTTAGGAGTCTCTCCTAATGATACCACCCAGGTTTGGTGAAGTTTGGTTCAGGAGATCCAAAGTTATGGACCCTCAAAAGTGTAGCCCCCATCTTCTATTAGCTCCCATTGAAAACAATGGAGGATGGGGCACTCCTTTTGGGAGTCCATAGCTTTGGACCCCCTGGACCAAACTTCACAAAACCTGGGTGGTATCAGTAAGAGACTCTCCTGATGATTCCACCTCCCAGGTTTAATTGAAGTTTGGTTCAGGGGGTCCCAAGTTATGTCCCCTCAGATGTGTAGCCCCATCTTCCTGTGGCTCCCATTGGAAACAATGGAGGATGGGGGCACCCCCTTTTGGGAGTCCATAACTTTGGACCCCCTGAACCAAACCGCAAAAAACCTAGGAAGTATCACCAGGAGAGTCCCACAAACAATACCTGAAAGTTTGGTGCTTCTAACCCAAATAATCACGCCCCCTGCAGACTAAAAACCGAAAAAAAATTACTGGGAAATGTTTAGAAGGAAACCACAGGCAGGTGGGCGGAGCTTTGGACATGAATGGTGGTGGGTTCAAACCCGAGAACCCCCCCCCCCTTACCTACGTGCATGTGCTGTCAAGTTGCAACTCACTCCTGCCTGGGGGATTGCAGGCAGGAGACAATGAGGCAGGTTGCCATATTGCCTTCTTTTGCCTAGCAACCCGCACCTTCCTTGAAGGTCTCCCATCCAAGTCTTAAACGTGGCCGGCCCTGCTGAGCTCCCGAGCTGTGGCCGGCCCAAGCCAAGCTGGGCCATTTGGGATGCTGAGAACTTCAGGCAGTAAAACTTCCACAGGCAGCCCAGCTTTTCCTGGCAGGATGCAGGATCTCTCTGTTCCTTCAATAAATTTCTTCCTAAGATGTGCCAACAGGTGGGCAGCTATTGACAGATTTGGGACTGCTATGTACAAAAAAAAATCCGTCAAGGGCGTGCGTGACTCGGAGAATGACAGGGGGTGGGCAAAGGTTTTAGCGTCTGTTCCCAATATGCTTTTCCTGAGAGGCAGACGCCAGAGAGGCTGAAATGCCTCCACATTCATTGTGCGCAGGGTGGCCAAGAGCCAGTACCATGTTGACTCTCCTGATGCTTCTGGCAGAGTTGCTGAAAAAGAAGAGAAGTTTGGATTTATACCCCCCTTTCTCTCCTGCAGGAGACTCAAAGGGGCTGACAATCTCCTTGCCCTTCCCCCCCCCTCACAACAAACACCCTGTGAAGCGGGTGGGGCTGAGAGAGCTCCAAAGAACTGTGACTAGCCCAGGATCACCCAGCTGGCATGTGCTGGAGTGCACAAGCTAAACTGGTTCACCAGATAAGCTCCACAGCTCAAGTGGCAGAGCAGGAAATCAAACCCGGTTCTCCAGATTAGAGTGCCCCTGCTCTTAACCACTACACCTTGGGCCAGTCACAACCTACACCACCTGCTCTCAACTTCTGGCAGAGTTGCTGAATGGCGCCATGGGCAACTTAGTCTTTCAGATATGCAAATCAATCTTTACTGTGTTTACAGCAAAACAATGGACGATCTCGATGACAAAGGGCATAGAAGAGAAAGAGCACTTTGTTCTGTTTTCTTGTTCTTATATATTTGCTATTGATGTGAATATATGTATTTCAATGGCTTTCAGTAGGAACGTGCAGGATTTCCAAGAGAAGTTGTAAACATTGTCTACCCTCCCCCCCCCCCCCCCCCCCCAATTATTCATTGAATGATGAAGAAGAGTTTGGATTTATACCCCACCGTTCTCTCCTGTAAGGAGACTCAAGGTGGCTTACAAGTTCCTTTCCCTTCCTCTCCCCACAACAGACACCTTGGGAGATAGGTGGGGCTGAGAGAGAGTTCTGAGAGAATTGTGACTGGCCCAAGGTCACCCAGCAGGAATGTAGGAGTGCGGAAACACATCTGGTTCACCAGATAAGCCTCTGCCACTCAAGTAGAGGAGTGGGGAATCAAACCCGGTTCTCCAGATTAGAGTGCACCTGCTCTTAACCACTACCCCACGCTGTCTCCTTGAGAGCGGCAGGACTAGATTGAGGTTCCCAGCAGCTAGTCCAGGGATCCCCAACATGGTGCCCACGAAGTGTTATTGGTGAAAAGGCCGGATGGGGATTTTGCTCAGCAGAGCATTCAGATTGGCTGGATCGGATTGGTCACTCACATTTTTTAAAAGCTTTTTGGCATCAACAGCCACGACAGGCTGGGGATCTTGGCTGTGTGACTGAATGTCCGCTGCAGCAGCTAGTCTGTAGTTGTACCGACCACTCTACACTACATCACGCTGGCTCTCAGGTTGGCATGTCACTTGGCAATTTGACCCTCCCAACTGGGTGGCTCACCCAAGCTAACTCCATCTTGTCACATCTCAGAAACGGAGCCCGTTAGTAATTGCAGGGGACTGTCCACGGTTGCTACGCAGAGGAAGGCAAGGGCAAACCACCTCTGAATTCCTCTTGCCTTCACCTGAATGGGCGTGGCTGGCCATCTTGTCAGATGTCAGAAACTGATCAGGGTTTGCCCAGGTTAGGACTTGGATGGGAGACCACCAAGGAAGTCGAGTCCCTGCACAGACACAGGCAATGGGATCCCGGCCCCTGCTGAACAGAGCCAGGGTGGTGTCGTGGTTAAGAGCAGGTGCACTCGAATCTGGAGAACTGGGTTTGATTCCCCGCTCTGCCACTTGAGCTGTGGAGGCTTATCTGGTAACCAGATCAGCTTGTGCACTCCCACGCATGCCAGCTGGGTGACCTTGGGCTAGTCACAGTTCTTTGGAGCTCTCTCAGCCCCACCCACCTCACAGGGTGTTTCTTGTGGGGGTGGGGAAGGGCAAGGAGATTGTCAGCCCCGTTGAGTCTCCTGCAGGAGAGAAAGGGGGGATATACATCCAAACTCTTCTTCTTCATCATCTGGGGAATTCAGATTAGCCTGTGCACTCCCACACACGCCAGCTGGGTGACCTTGGGCTAGTCACAGCTTCTCGGAGCTCTCTCAGCCCCACCCACCTCACAGGGTGTTTGTTGTGAGGGGGGAGGGGCAAGGAGATTGTAAGCCCCTTTGAGTCTCCTGCAGGAGAGAAAGGGGGGATAGAAACCCAAACTCCTCCTCTTCTTCTTTCCTTGAAAACCGTAAGTCAGCTGCCCCTTGACTTTGCACCACTAAACTTTTGCCGGCCCTTTTCTGTGGGCTTGGCCTTTCCCCATAATCTAGCGAAGGAAACTTCTGCAACTGCCAACGTCTGTTACAGCTTTTGATCTGCATTGTTGGACTCCCGTCTCCACAAGCACGAAAACACACCTCTTCCTTGGTATGAGCTCTCCAGCAAACTCAAAGCCCCAGTGAGGAGGGGGCTGCTTTTCCTTAAAAAATATATTGCCATGCAAAGCAGCGGTGACGGGGGCTCTCTGCCTTGGCTCCCGCTCCCAGCTGCACAGTGAGGAGAGTGATCTTGTCTTTCAAAGCGGCTACAACGGGGCTGTCTGCCTTGGCTCTCCAGCAGGCCCCTGTACAGCCAGGAGAGTAGCGTTGCCTTTCCTTTTAAAAAAAGACACCTTGCCTTGCAGAGCAGCGGCGGTGGGGCTCTTTGCCTTGGCTCCCCGCAGCTGAGGCTACACAGCAAGGAGAGCGCTGCTGCAAAAGAAAAATCTTGTCTTGCCAAGCAGTGGCAATGGACTTATTTACCTTGTCTGCTTTAACTTCACAGCAAGGATGGTGCTGCTGCCCACTTTGGGAATGCCTAGTATAGATGAAGACCTTCATGCCAAAACTCTTTTGCCAGTGCGAGATCCACATGACCTGATATCTCACAGAGAATCAAAGGCCTCTTCCGCACATGCAAAATAATGCGTTTTCAAACCACTTTCACAACTGTTTGCAAGTGGATTTTGCTATTCCGCACAGCTTCAAAGAGCACTGAAAGCGCTCTTTGAAAGTGCGTTATTCTGCATGTGCGGAATGAGCCTTTAAAGGCCCAGAAAAAACTGGGGCAGGGAACAGTCCCCCCCCGCCCCCACTCCTCTAGACCTTTTGGGGGGAGTGTTGAAAACAAACTCCTATGAAATATTTTCTCTTTTAGAATAACTTAAATAACTTTCAAAAACAGAATGGACATGGTGTAGACATATATAGCTGTTAAATCCAAGATGCATTAGACACTGACTACATTACACTGTACTGCCCGATGTTGCTGGAGGGAAAGAAAAAGATCAGCTTGGCGTTTTCTTTAAAGTGTTGGATATATTTGGAATGTTGCTTGTGCAAGATGAAAGCATTCATAACTTTTCAAGACCATGCACTCGTGAAATGCGGCAACTGGATGTGCTCAGTAAGTTATAAATGACGCACTTCATGTTGCCCAAGTGATAAATTTAGTTGAGGCTTGATAGAACAATAAGTATTGCTTATATTTCAAAATTTCCCCAAATCTGTTTTTTTCCCCCCTAAAAAAGACATGGCTTCGAAATTTCTGGAAAATTTTACATCTCTAACCTCACTATACGTTCTTCAAAATGTTCTTCCAAAAAGACTGGGTGACGTCACAAAAGTTCTGCAGATTTCATCCTCTAAGGTTGATAGCCAACTACCCGTGTTTCCCCGAAAATAAGATAGGGTCTTATATTAATTTTTGCTCCAAAAGATGCATTAGGGCTTATTTTCAGGGGATGTCTTTTTTTCCCCTATTATTTTGCGCCCCCCACGTGACCAGATCAGCTGCGCTGGGGAATCTGTAACTAGGGCTTATTTTTGGAGTAGGACTTATATTTCAAGGCATCCTCCAAAAATCCCAAAAAATCATGCTAGGGCTTATTTTCAAAGTAGGTCTTATTTTCGGGGAAACGGTAGCACAGCAGACAGGAGGCCAGGGGCGTAACGAGGCAGCCCTGGGCAAACTGTAGCCCTGGGCAAAACCTGAGTTGGATGCCCCCCCCCCCCCCATGGGCGGCCACTCCACCACAACCAAATTTTTTTTGCACCAGGACATTGGTGCCTGCAGGGGGTGCATTGTTAGACATATCAGCACCAAAATTCCAGCATATCATCAGGGGACTGTCCTTATGCTACTCCCCAAGTTTGGTGAGGTTTGGTTCAAGGAGTCCAAGGTTATGGACTCCCAAAGGGGGTGCCCCATCCCCCATTGTTTCCAATGGGAGCTAATAGGAGATTGGGGCTACAGTTTTGAGGGTCCATAACTTTGGCCCCCCTGAACCAAACTGCACCAAACTTGGGGGCTGCCATCATCTCCAGATGACCCCCTGAAATTTTGGTGCCGATACATCCAAAAATGCACCCCCTGCAGGAACATCCTAGAAATTTGCCCAAGAATCTTTGTTCTGCATTGAGTTTTCATTGCACTTGCTATCCCATTAGGGTTGCAGGCCAGGGGGGGCACATTTCTGAGGAGCCACAGTCTCAAAACTTTTCAGAGGTCTCATCAGGAGACCTCCCTAGTATTATCCCCCAGGTTTGGTACAGTTTAGTTCAAGGAGATACAGTCATGGACCCACAAGCCTGCCAGCCAGCCATCTCCTATTAGCCTCCCATTGGAAGCAATGTGAGATAAAGGCACCCCCTTTGGGAGATCCATAACTTTGAGACTCCCTGGAATAAACCTCACTGAAACTGAGAGAGGTAACATACGGACGATCTCCTGATGATACTGCTAAAGTATTAGTGCCGCTAGCCTAAAAACTGCGCCCCCTGCAGGCCAAAAATGGAAAACCACTAAAATACCCAAAAACGAACCCAGCATTTTGATGCCCCCCACAAGGTGGTGCCCTGGGCAGCTGCCCACCTTGCCCAACGGGCATTACGCCAGTGCAGGAGGCCATTTTGACGGACACATGCAGTCATTGGAGATTGGAATGCAACATTTTAATTGCATTTCAGACAGCTGGGGGCAATTTTGATGGATTCCTGCCCCAGCCTGAGTTGTACCTTCTGAAAAGCTGGATATTCTCTATTGAATTGTCTGCTTTTGAGGCTTGTGTGGCCCATATTTGAGGAAGGTGGCCTCTGGCCACTGAATAAGCCCCAGAAGAGCTTTGCATTTTTTTTTTGAAAAGAGGTGGATCTTCTGCTGCTTCCACAGAAAGTGTATTCTGGTTCTTGGTCGAGTGCATTTGTCATGGCACTGGCCACCAGTACAAAGTCTGTGGCCCGTGGCACTGCTGTCACCAAGCTTCTTCCCAGAATCTTTGGGACGTTGAACCTGAAGGTATATTTATATATAGATTCCTGTTTGCAGAGTAATGAGCAGAATGTAGCTTGTGCGCCACTTTATAATAAGAACAGCTATCTTGGTGAAGACCAGCCTTTTAACCTCAGAAATCATAAACAAAAGAACTTTACTTATACTGAGAAAGAGGCTATACACATAAACAAAGTAACACTTATATACTGAAATGGTATATTCACAGTTCATCATTTTGTTACAGTTTGGTTACCATAATAAGTATCATTTACAATATTGAACGTTTAGTCAGAGGCTTTTACAGGGCTTTGGTTAACAGAACACTTAACAACTTCTTTCCTCAGCAGAGACAGATCTAACTGTTTCCAACTATCACCTTTAGAATGTTGGTTGAGCTCTCCCAGAATTCCATGCTGCTGCTGCATGCAAGCAAGGCTGCAAAATCCAGCAGAAGCTGTGGTTCAGGATACCTGCTTAACTTCAACACACCTGCGTTCTCCTCTTCTCCCGCCTTCCTATACTTCCTAGCTTTGTTTCCCACTTCTCCAGCATCCATTACTAGCTCGGGAACATAAGGCAAGGCCAAGTGTGATTTATCCTTGGCCAATCCTCTGTTCCCCAGCATTCCTCCCATTCTTCCTTGCATACCGCTGCCTGCTGTGGTCTCTGTTGGCAGACGAGGAGACTTTCAGATCTCCCAGCTAAAAATAGCAACTTGAGATACTACTCGAGGGCTCCCTTTGTTCACGTCTGAGCAACATGAATGGCTGCCCTTGTTAGCACGGCTGTTCCCGTGATGCTTTGCAAGGCAAGCAAGGAATGCAGACCTCCATATGATCAAGTGTGCACTGCAGGCATGTGGAATGCTTCTGGAAAGGTGGGCCAGTAGAGGCACGGCTACATGTGAAACATAAATTAGACAGCATTCAACTGAACTTGGGTAGAATGTCACGTGAGCCATTGTGGCATAGTGGTTAAGACCAGCGGACTCTAATCTGGAGAACTGGGTTTGTTTCCCCACTCCTCCACGTGAAGACTGCTGGGTGACCTTGGGCCTGTCACAGTTCTCTCAGAACTCTCTCAACCCCACCAGTGGCGTATCAACAGAAAATGGAGCCTGGGGCAACAACTGAGTTTTTTTGGGGGGCCCCAGAACTGAGTTTCCCACCTCCCCCATGGGCGGTCTCCCACCCCCCCCACCTTCTCACATTCCCCCATTGCCCCGAAACTCAACAAGAAGGACCCACCTTTTCAAACCGACCCAAGCAGCCTCCGGGGCGGGATGGCTGAGCCAGGCCAGACCGGGCTGGGCGAGGGGAGGCCAGCTGCGGGCACGCCGAAGCCTCCTCCTCCGTTGAAGTCGGGAAGGTTGCCGTGGGCCAGGAGAGCCTGGAGGGGGCCACTACAGCCGGCAGCAGAGGGGGGAGTGCCGGGCTGGGGCGCTTCTCCACTGGAGGGGTGTGGGGGGGGCGATTTTCTGCACCCCACGTGAGTAAATGGGTGCCGCCCATATGTCTCTCTGGGCTGTACGCCCCTGAGCCCCACTGACCTCACAAAGTCCTGAGCCCTGAGCCCCACTGACCTCACAAAGTCCTGAGCCCTGAGCCCCACTGACCTCACAAAGTCCTGAGCCCTGAGCCCCACTGACCTCACAAAGTGGGGGAGAAGAAGGGAAGGAGTTTGTGAGCCATTTTGAGACTCCTCAACAGTAGAGAAAAGCAGGGTATCAAACCTGCCTCGTCTCTTGTAGTTAGGTTCCATGTTGTTCTAGCCAACGGGGTCTTGCCAAGATGGTAGTGCCGATACAGTAATGGAATCACCGATGATAATTATACCAACATTAAGCAGGGTTTTACAGAAGGAGAATGCACCTCGAGATCTCCAAGGAAACACACCAGTTCACCACACAGCCACCTCCCAGAAGGTACTGCAATATCTACATATATAAAAAGCTAACAGTGTTTTTGTTGATGATAGTATAACTCAGTAACTTCATGTTGTTAGTTTTGGTCAAGCTCTCTAATCTGTCCAGGTCATTTTGAATTCTGACCCTGTATTAGGAGCTACCCCTCCTAATTTGGTGTCATCTGCAAATTTGATGAGCCTGCCATTTATCCCATCCCCCAACTCATCATATTGTGACCATCACTGGGCAGACTATGTTTATGGAGTGATTTCCCATTGCCTCCCCAGTCATTGACTCTGTACCCCTAGCAAACTGGGTACTAATTTTATTGACCTTGGAAAGATGGAAGGCTGAGTCAACTTTGAGCTGGCTACTTGAAACCGACTTCCTTCAGGATCGAACTCAGGTCATGAGCACAGCTTAGACTGCAGTACTGGGCTGATGATAGAGAAAAATCCACATCCGTCGTCTTCTAAATTCATCACACATTTCCAGGACTGAGAGGGCCGTTTCCTCAGCAGCTTATTATTCTGGAATTTTGGAAGAAATCAGAATGAGGGACCCACACTGAGCTGTGTGCATTCCCCAGTCCTAATTTATCACCCCCCACACCCAGAGCCCCCGTGTCCTGAACAGAGTGGCAACGAAGAGGTTCTGCCTGACAGAATGTCCTCGTCGTGGAGTTTTTCCACCCACTAACCACTGGTCCTGTTCTGCTTGTCTTGCTCTTCCCCCACCTTATTTAGGCTGAGAGTTGCCAACTCCAGGTTGGGACATTCCTAGCTTTCCACTCCTACTCAGTCTCCATCCAACCCTGTTGTGGCTTCTCGAAGCCAAGTGGAAGGAAAGCTCTTGGAGAGTTGCAGGCTGATTTATCTGCTCAGTCATGCCACACGCAGGCCCTCCTGGGCTTCCACAGGCTCAAGATCATGTTCCACACACCGCAGGGCTAAGCCAGCGGCCAGACGGCTGCCCCAAATTCCTCTTCCCCCTTTGCTGAACTTTCCTTCGGCATCCCAGGAATTCTGGTACACAGCGTAGAGGCGGTTGGTCCAGAGTCCCACACTCGACGGAGCTGCACAGAGTGCACCAAGGGAAAGGCAAGGGCGTGTCTAGGGGAAATGGAGCCTGGGGCAAAATCTGGGTTTTCCGCCACTCTTCCCCCGGGCTCCATTTTCCCTGGATATTGGAGGGGGGGGGATTGAGCTGTCTGCTGATCTCATGAAGGAGTGCCAAGTTGGCAGTGGCACCCAGGTCTACCACCCAAAGCCGGCAATGGCGCCCAGTTCTACCGCCTGGAGCCAGAGAGTGTAGCCTGGGCCCGGTGCCGCCCCCCCCCTCCATGTGATTAGATGGCATGCGCCCAGGGACATGTGATACCCCATGTCCCCATGGGCGGTTCACCCCCAGGAAAAAAGGTGTTCTTTTGGTGTGTCCATGTTCTACAATGAGTGATGGTCGATGGCACTTGGTAGCCACATTCTCTTGCCATGATGGCTTGTCCTTGAGGCGGAGTTGGGAGAGTTTTGGGACAAAATAAAGCCAAGTCACCGAAGTCTGTTTGCTCACCTTGGTCTTCCTATACCATCCCTGCAGCTGCTGTGCCCGGTGTGAGAGGCAGCCCCTTCACTGAGCTCGGTGTGCCCCATGCTAGCTCAGAGCTGGTTTCCCCAACTGAAGGAGGATACTGCCTTTAGGCAGCACAAGGCTTGTTGCTTTAGGAAAGAAATGGATCTCCTTGATGGTTTAGGAGCTCCACACTTGCACAGGAAAGGAAGAATAGGGATCCTGGTTATCTAAGATGGGTGCTAACTCTTCGGCCTGCTGTTGCTTCTCTGGGATGATCTAGGCCAGTGATGGCGAACCTTCTCGAGGCCGAGTGCCCAAACTGCAACCCAAGACCCACTTATTTATCGCAAAGTGCCAATGCGGCAATTTAACCTGAATACTGAGGTTTTCGTTTAGAAAAAACAGTTGGCTCCGAGGCGTGCGTTACTCGGGAGTAAGATTGGTGGTAGTTGTTGGCCTTGCTTTGAAGCAACCATGCAACTCTTCCATGGGTGAATCACAACCCTAGGAGGGTTTACTCAGAAGCAAGCCCTATTGCCAGCAACTGAGCTTACTCCTAGGTAAATGATCGTGCTTTAGTTCTTTGCATGAAAATCAGTGGGGTTTAACAGGGTTACCTACCCTGCTTCCCCAAAACTAGGTCTTAGGTTTAATGCCAATAATCAAGCCCAGCGGCCCAGGCCAGCCAAGATTTGGGGGGGGGGGCATTTCCCCCCCCACATGATGAACTCTGTTTGTGTGTGCCCACAGAGAGGGCTCTGAGTGCCACCTCTGGCACCCGTGCCATAGGTTCACCATTACTGCTCTAGGCTGATCCTGCATTGTTGCTGAAGAAGAAGATGAAGAAGAAGGAGGAGGGGGGGGAGGAGGAGGGGGAGGAACAGTAGTAGTTGGATTTATATCCCCCCTTTTTCTCAAAGGGGCTGACAATCTCCTTTCCTTTCCCCTTTCCAAGAAACACCCTGTGAGGTAAGTGGGGCTGAGAGAGCTCCAAAGAACTGTGACTAGCCCAAGGTCACCCAGCTGGCATGTGTTGGGAGTGCACAGGCTAATCTGGTTCCCCACATAAGCCTCTACAGCTCAAGTGGCAGAGCAGGGAATTAAACCCAGTTCTTTAGATTAGAGTCCACCTGCTCTTAACCACGACACCACACTGAGCAGAGGGTTGGACTAGACAGCCTCTGTGGACCCTTCCAACTCAATGATTCTAAATCCATTTCATTTTGAAATCCATACCTTCCATAAACATACCCACAGATTGTGTTATCCTAACCCCTCAACAGGCTGTTCGACCCTTGGCTTTGAGTCAGAGAAAGAAGCGGCATAAAATTCCATCAGATTCTTCTTTTTTCTGCTTAAAAATTGAAACTTGACAAATCCCGGTTTAATGACTGGAAGACCTTTTTCATTCATCAAAAACATCTGGTGTATCAGAGAAGGCAAAAGGGGGGGGGAGGGTCCTCGATCATAAACCACAAAAGAAGTCCAGTGGTGAAATCTAGAAACAAGAAGGAGAAGAGGAAGAGGAGGATTTATACCCCGCCTTTCTCTCCTGTAAGGAGACTCAAGGTGGCTGACAAGCTCCCTTTCCCTTCCTCTCCCCACAACAGTCACCTTGTGAGGTAGGTGGGGCTGAGAGACTTCTGAGAGAACTTTGACTAGCCCAGGTCACCCAGCAGAACTGTAGGAGTGCGGAAACACATCTGGTTCACCAGATAAGCCTCCTCCACCACTCAGGTGGAGGAGCGGGGAATCAAACCAAGGTGGAGAACCAAATCAAGGTAGATGAAGCACAGCTGATACATGCAAAAGAACTCCCTGGAAATATAGTCTTCAGATCTAGCAGACCCATTTAGCATCCTTTTGTAGCAACCAAGGTTATTTACACATTATGCTTTGCTTTCCTTTGACTTCCTTACAGAGAGAGATCAATGCAACATTGCCATCTATTCATTTTACTTTGGGATCCTGTCTCAAACCTGAGCTGCTTCCGAACAGAAATGATTCTGTATTTTTATTTTATTTTATTGGGCTTGTTACCCCACCTTCCCCCAGTCCAAGTTAGGCTTAGCACGACTTGCCTAAAACACATCCATCATCATAAGACCAATTAAAAACAATATCACTTAACTATTAGAATAAAAATATTAGTTCTTCAAATGGTGACCGATTAGGTATCCACAGCAGACCTCAACACAGCCTCAAAACTGTCCAATCTCACCCCGTCATAAATCTATCCAGATGGGAAGGAGGCGGGGGGATAAAGGTCGCTATGTAGACCTCTGCTCTCATGGCTGCTGCAAACGCAAAGGCATTCATGGAGTGTCCACAAAGCATTTTCCCCCCGCCCTTTCCTTGCCCCAGACTCCTGCAGCCCCCATTTCTGCCCATAGGAGGGGTCTTTAAAGAAAAAACAGGGAATTGCTAGATCACTACAGCTCTTTTTGTTGCAGAGTTATAAGGGAACAGGTGAAGAGTAGTTATAATGTTATGACTTGTTTCAATGGAATTGAATCCTATCACTATAAAATGAGTCACCAACACAAGAATGTTGTTTTTTTGAAATTTTTGAGCAGCGCATGTCCTAATTCTGCCAGGTGGTTTTGTCCAACTCATAATGACATATAGCTTATCGCTCTTTACATAGTTTTTAAAAAATCATAATTAAATCAAACCAGGATTCCTGTGGTATTTAAAAAAAAAATCCCCTGACCCTGAGCCTAACTGTGTACCCGCCTTTTGGAAAGTTCTCTTGTAACCCCTGAAGAATCAGTCCAAATTGAACCAGCAGTCCTTTAAATCCCGAGCACTTCTAAAACTTAGTAGGGGTGGAATTTCACCACCTGCTTGTTTACATGACACACAATTGACAGCAAACCAGAGACATGTATATATCTAAAATCTCATGTCACTTTCTTATCCAACTATTTTGTTACAATATCTGACAAGCCTGTCTTGGTGCCAGTTCTACCTGATTGAATGCACACTTATTTGTCCTGACAGGATAATCTCTGTCAAGTAAGTGTTGTCTAGCGTTATTTTTAAAAATATTATTGTCTCGCTCATGTGATGAATTCCTTTCGAGTCTTAAATACAGCCTGCAGGATGAACTATTGCTCCGTGGAGGTGAATGAAATGAAGAAAAATGCAAAAGCAAATTCCTGTCGGTCAGTTTTACCAAAACTCATAAAGACAAATAGTGAAAATCTCAAAAAACTTCCCTGTCCATATAAGAAACCTTGTGAGCATCAAGGAGACAAGAACAGTGGAATGGATTGTATTGACCCTAGTTCAAAAATCCTTAAGTTGACCTCCAAAAGTCTAGTAGGTCAAAACACTGAAAAAAATATTTATAATATTTATAAATATCCCACCCCAAAAACAATTAGTCAAAGGATCATGAATCACTTGATCTTCTAAAAAATATTTAAACAATGAGGCTACCCTGAGGAGAAAAAGATGGCTCGCAGCAACTTCTCTAGCTGGAAAACCAAATTATTTGGAAACAGCTCCTGAAAAATTATCAGCGGCATTTAACCTAAATTGCGTGGATTTAATCAAGACTCCTTAACCACTCGAGCCTCCTGAAGAGGAATACAGATATAAAGAAGTCCACAGTGACCATAACTGTGTGGAAGGGGGAATGTGAATACCCTCAGCTTGGCTTATACATTGTGTCCTTAATGTAAGGTTTGGTCCTAGGAAAAAGGAGTTTAAAAAGAAACGAACATATAAGGGACAGACTTGTGAATCAAAACCAGAGATAAGAAAACAGAATTGGGGGGAGCCACAGGCCGTTTCCCCACTTTAAAAAATGACGTCGGTTTCATCCAGCGTGGACCTTTTCAGCGCGAGGATTGCGTTCCCCGGCTTCCCCACTGCCCCGTTTTCAGCAGCGCCAGAAATGACACACGCTGAGGGGGCGCGAGAGCGGCAGAGTCGGGGCGGCTGCGTTGTCGCTGCCCCTGTAGTGGGGAGTGCTGCTGGACCCGGCGCTACTTTGCAAGAGTAGCGTGCAGCGAACACTGAGTGGAGAAAGGCCCAAAGCCTCCATTCTCTGTCTGATTTGTCAGGGGGTGTGTGAATGGAGAAGAAGAAGAGTTTGGATTTATACCCCGCACCCCACCCCTTTATCTCCTGTAAGGAGACTCAGGGAAGTTTACAAACTCCTTTCCCTTCCTCTCCCTACAACAGACACACCTTGTAAGGTTGGAGGGACTGAAGAAGTTTGGAGAGAATGGTGACTAGCCCAGAGTCACCTAACAGGCTTCATGTAGAGGAGTGGGGAAACAAATCCAGTTCACCAGATATGAGTCCGCCGCTCATGTGAGGGAGTGGGGAATCAAACCCAGTTCTCCAGATTAGAGTCCACCTGCTCTTAACCACGACGCCACGCTTGCTCTTAACAGCAGGTACATCAGACAGGCTCCCAGAAAGCCTTAAAAATGGAGGGAGGGGGGAATGGAAAACTGCAAATTAATAACATGTAAAGAAATCAGCTTATGTTACGTTTTGCATGGACTCTTGCTTTTGGTAATGATCAGCATAGGGAAAGGAGAAGGGCAAAATGAGAGAGCTGTGTGCATATCAAGAAATGTAGAAAGATCTACATCAGAAGGGAGGAATAAGTAAGCCAGACAGGCAGAGGGGATCCATCTTCTGAGTCCTGGAGATATTGGCAGACACTATGAACGCATCAACATTCATCTATATATATAAAAATCTAACAGTGTGTTTGTCCCTGATGGTCTTCCTCAGAAGCTGCTGGACGGATCGCCCCCAAATTTTCACAGGATGTCCCTCCCTGTTGCGGGCAGGTAATCGGACCTTCAAACCACTGAAAGTCCATACCTGAGCCAGGTAAAACGTCTCTTTCCTGGCGCACCAGGCCATGAAGCTGGCTGTGTTCAACTGTCACCCTTAGAATATTCATGCAGCCTGTCTGTGGCCTGAGGGATTGGTATGCCCTTACAAGGTTCACGCAGATGGCCAGAGATGAGCATTGAAAACAGTACATAGGTAATACTGGTAGGTAATATGAGTGGAAGTGAAACACATACACACTTTGCCGTGTGAGACATCAGGTGGGGTCCCCCCCCTCACACGCAGGTAACTTTCACTCTCTGTGCCTTACCCACTGCTACCACACAATACACATCCAGCTCATCCTCACAAACCTCACTCTGCCCTCCCTCACATCCAACCACCACTTACCCACTTCCTCGCCCATATTCACTACAGCTCTCTTTTACTAAAAGCGAGCTGGAGTTTGCCTTTTTCTTCTAAGAAAATCCATGGGGTGGGGGCGAAACAACACTACCGGCTCCGCTTCTTTATGAACCCAGGGAGCTGGCCTTGATCTGAGCGCCTCACCATCCTGCCTCTGCTGCCTGACTGGGATAGCCTCCGTGCCCCAGTTCTGCCTTACCCAAGCCAGGACTGTGCATGTCAACCAGCCTCATGGACAGTGGGATTCGCACTCTGACAGTTCCGTTGTGGAATGGGAAGGGTTACCTTATACTAAAAACACAAGACACCACCATATAACAATGTGAGTTGAAAAGGGAAAGAGGGATTCCATTTGACCACCCCAAAAGGCTATGCTGGGGATCATTGGACCTGCATGGACATCTGTGTGGGTTGCGGACTGTGATGAGAAGGACAATTGCCACAGCAACGCGTGGCCGGGCCCGCTAGTTTCTCTATAATTAGGTTCAAGTCCAGCAGTACCTTAGAGACAGACAAGATTTTTGAAGTACGAACTGGAATGGCTGTTGAGGGTTTTCCGGGCAGGTAATTTTCGCTCCTAATGTTTCGCCTGCCTCTATGGCTGGCTTCTTCAGAGGCACAGCACGATAAGACGTGTTTCTTTTTGTGACACAGTCAATGAACTGGAGCGCTGAATCTCAAAAGCTAGCACTGTGAAAATCCTGATCGTCCCTAAGGTGCTACTGGATTCGAATCTAGTTCTTCTACTGCCAATCACAATGACTACCCTCTAAAACTTTCTCCATAACTGTAAGGGAACACTTACCTTCTCCCCCCAAAAGGAAAGCAGAGATTCCCAAGAAACCTCTGCCTATGGTGTTAGATCTGGTAGTCCATCAGTGGAATTCTTTCTCCCCTGAGTAGTCCTTTCCTAGAGTTGTGGAACCCACATGGAATAAATGGTCAGTGAGCTACAACGTGGTCGGGATAAAATCACCCTTTCTGGCTCTTCCATCAGTTCTTCTCCACTGAAAGAAGATGGAAGAAAGGGGGGGGGATCCTTTTATCCATAATCAGCACACACGCACCCCCCAACCCACATAGCTATCAGTCCACAGGGGTCCCAACTTAGACTGCAGGAACCAGTTTTCCCAGGATTGCTGGGGGGAATGAATGGAACAAAAAAATAAATCCATGATCTTTGCACCCAAAGATCACTGGGTCCAGTCAGTCTGTTCAGCATAATCTATGCATTTCTTTAGTAGATTTACCAGTGCACAAACACAGCCTTTAACTGGACAGTCCAGAATCCAATAAGTTATCTCTGCTCTTTGAGAATTTAATTATTCTATGGTATTTTACTGTTCGCAAGGTTACATACAATAAGAAAGAAAATGGAATTGAAACGTTCAAAAACACATGCCACATAAATCCGTAAAACAACAAAAAGCAATAATATAAAAGCCGAACGACAAGAAGAAGAGTTTGGATTTATATCCCCCCCTTCTCTCCTGAAAGAAGACTCAAAGGGGCTTACAATCTCCTTTCCTTCCTCCTTCCCCCACAACAAACACCCTGTGAGGTGGGAGGGGCTGAGAGAGCTCCGAGAAGCTGTGACTCGCCCAAGGTCACCCAGCTGGCATGTGTTGGAGTGCATATTTAATAACATAATCTAGTTCCCCAGATAAGCCTCCACAGCTCAAGTGACAGAGCGGGGAATCAAACCGGGTTCTCCAGATTAGAGTGCACCTGCTCTTAACCACTATGCCACTGCTGCTCCCCAACACAATTAAATAATCATGTGATCTTAACCAGAAGGCAAATGGTCACGTCATCAAAGCCACTCTTTCACCTGAGTCAGATGAAAAAGAAACCACACAGTTGGGGGCCATCTTCATCATGGGAACATTCCATTCACTCCCTTTGTGTGGAGGAGTTCTCCTGGCAGGTTCAAGTACCTAGTCCAGTGGTGGCGAACCTTTGGCACTCCAGATGTTATGGACTACAATTCCCATCAGCCCCTGCCAGCACGGCCAATTGTCCATGAACATCTGGAGCGCCATAGGTTCGCCACCACTGGACTAGGCTCACTTCAGCATGACTTCTTTTGCGCCTCTTTGTACATCCATCTAGTGCTTGAATGGATGTACAAGCAATTTACTAGGTCATTCTTTATAAGTCATGGGAAGTCAAATGAACATTTATTTTATTTATTTATTTATATATTCGGTTTATAAACCTCATTGGGGTGCTGTGTGGTTTCCGGGCTGTCTGGCCGTGTTCTAGCAGCATTCTCTCCTGACGTTTCTCCTGCATCTGTGGCTGGCAGCATCTTCAGAGATGCAGGCGAGATGTCAGGAGAGAATGCTAGTAGAACACGGCCATGCAGCCCGGAAACCACACAGCACCCCAGTGATTCCGGCCGTGAAAGCCTTCGACAATACATCACCTTCATTCTCTAATTGTAGGAAGGCAGCCATGTTGGTCTGCAGGGTGAAACATACGGGGTCAAAGGTCCCCGGGCTGGCTGCGGCCATTTAGTCCCGTAAGGGGGCAGGCGGAAAATCATCCCACCCACCCCGGGTCCATACACTGACTTCAAGACCTTCCAAAAAGTGTAGTTTGGTTGTGATGGGGGAAGGCAGCCGCCCATACGGGGTGGAGGGAGGGGCAGAAAACTCAGATTTTGTACCAGGCTACATTTTCCCCAGATTCGCCTCTGGTCTGCAGGAAAACAGAAAGATTCGCAGTAGTGCCTTAGATGTCTCTATCAGAGTATGAACTTTCGAAAGTCAAGGGAGTGCTGACTCTTGAACGTTCATATCCCCAAACATCTAAGGTGCGATTGGACTTGAATCTAGATATCCTCTAGTTGTGATTCTGCTATTGGACACAAAGCACAGTCTCTGGCTTCTGACCCCCCCGGCCAGCAGATGAAGGTCCTGTCGATCTGACCCGGCGTAGCAATTCTTAAAGGCTTACAAAGACCCTCAGATGGTTTTCTTCCCAAGCAGTGCAGCGGCACCTGCTCCTTGCTGCAGACACGCACGGATCGTTGCTGTTTTTCCTTGATCCTGTCACACACTCACACACCTTTGAAGCACATGATGTTTTCCGATCTGGCTCATCGCTGCCCTCCAAGTCAGAGGATCTGGCTCCGGTTCCTCCCCATCCATCAGCAGGCAGAAAGGGAGTCCCTCTTTCCGGCCGTCTGGTCAGCTAGCAGCAGGCTGGGGTTGCATCTGAGCCAGCGAGTTTGGCATGTTCCACGAGGACATAAATTACAGGGATTGCGCTCTCCTCCCCGGCTCCTCGCAAAGGCATTTCCCCACAGGTCTGGGCATAATCAACGCCAGGAATTTCCATTCAAGGGTTCTGGTCTCTTGTCAGAATTTAACCATTTCAGATGGGGAGACGAGGACGGCCTTTGGCAGAAGTGCGGAGGCTCCAGCCGCCGGCAGAAAGGGAGTCCTCGGCCAGGGAGAGCCCCAGCTGTTTTCCACGGTGGAATCAGACAGACAGCGTGTCCCAGGCAGGGAAAACACCAGAAGGGGAAGGGCAGCATATTAAATCCAATGAATTAACACGTACCCTGAGGTGGGGCAGTGGCCAGGACCCAGATCTTCTGGCAGGACCCACTGCTCTGGAGCCACCCCCCCCCATTCACTGATTTGCTAGCATTCCCCCCCCCCCCATACTCCCACTTACATTCACTGCCCAGTTCCGTTGGGAAAGGGTTGCAGGTGAGGGACACACTGGGGGAGGGGGGCACAGGTGGCAGCCTGGTGGTGGGCAGGAGATGGGAGGGGACTCCTGGAAGAAGAAGGAGAAGGAGAAGAAGAAGAAGAAGAAGAAGAAGAAGAAGAAGAAGAAGAAGAAGAAGAAGAAGAAGAAGAAGAAGAAGAAGAAGAAGAAGAAGAAGAGGAGGAGGAGGAGGAGGAGGAGGAGGAGGAGGAGGAGGGTTTATATCCCCCCTTTCCCTCCTGTATGGAGACTCAAAGGGGCTGACAATCTCCTTGCCCTTCCCTCCTCACAACAAACACCCTGTGAGGTGAGAGGGACTGAGAGCTCCAAAGAACTGTGACTAGCCCAAGGTCACCCAGCTGGCATGTGTTGGCGTGCACAAGCTAATGTGGTTCCCCAGATAAGCCTCCACTCCAAAGCTCATGTGGCAGAGCCAGGCCCCCTCAAAGCCAAGAACTGGCCCTGGTCCCAGGATCTTTTGTGCTACCACAGGTTGTGACTCTCAAATTGTGCAGGGCCATGAGCAACCCAAGAGGCATGCCCTGCCCACAGTGGTCTCCTGTACACCGTTGGCAGGGCATGCCTCTTGGGTTGCTCACGGCCCTGCACAATCGGAGACTCACAACCTGTGGTAGCACAAAAGAGTTCTGCCCCCCGACCTGCCTGCTGGGGTTCTTTGTACCATTGGGCGTGGCCTGCACTTGGCAAAGGCAGCGGGATGGAGGCCAGCCATCTTTCGAGGTGGCTGTCCATGTGTTCTCCTCTCCCCTTCAGGATGGAGGGTGGGGTCCCATGAAGCTCTGGAGACAAGGGCTGGAGCGAGCCACCGACGCATCTCCGGCAAGCGGCTGTGATTTACGGGCCTGCTCTCAACGGCACCTATGACCCATCGCACTCCGCTGGTCGTCACAGACAGAAACAAGGGTTAATGCTTGTCCTCACACCGGCGAATCCCCCCTCCCTCTCACAATTCCAAAGAAGATATAAATAAGGGGGAAAGGCGTCCTGTTCCCTATAGAACTTGGCCAGCTAACCCGGGGAAGAGATGGGCGCCCGCCGGCTCCTCGCTCTCATCCTATTGCTCCAGATCATTTCTTCCCGACCTGCTGCAGGCAGAAAGATGCCGGAAACTGGGATCAGAGATGCACTCCAGACACCACTAGGTACGGCAGCTGCCTCGAAAGCTGTAAGATGCTGAGGCTCCAAAAGTGGACTCAGCTGTGCGCATGTATGTTGGGGGCGTGTGCGTGTGCCTGAAGGCTATGGGTGCTCTTTGGGAAAGCAGCTCGGGCCTGAGTCCCTATTTTTATGCATAGTCAGCGTTTCAACCAGCTGCCCTAATTCCTCCACCCCAGCCACGCAGTCCTCAACAGCACCAGGCTCAGTTGGCAATGCAAGACATTATCTGGGTAGCAACGGTCGTTGGCACCAATGAAAGCCCCAGGACTCTCGAGGCGGATCACAGGGCCAGCCGAAGACGCGAGGGTGGGGGGAGGTACAATCGAGTTGCGGCTAATTTACGGCAACCCTGCAGGGTTTTCAAGGCAAGAGACGTTCCAAGGTGGTTTGCCTTGCCTGCCTCTGCTTAGTGATTCTGGATTCCTGAGGCAGCTCTGCTTACGAGATTGGGCTACCATAGGCCGTCCAGGTCACTGCCAAGATTATCTATCTATCTATCTATCTATCTATCTATCTATCTATCTATCTATCTATCTATCTATCTATCTATCTATCTATCTATCTATCTATCTATCTATCTATCTATCTATCTATCTATCTATCTATCTATCTATCTATCTATCTATCTATCTATCTATCTATCTATCTATCACCACCTACCTACCTACCTACCTACCTACCTACCTACCTACCTACCTACCTACCTACCTACCTACCTACCTACCTACCTACCTACCTACCTACCTACCTACCTACCTACCTACCTACCTACCTACCTACCAATTTATTTATTAAATTTGATAGACCACCCTACCCCCAAAGGGCTCAGAGGTGGTTTGCCTCTGTATACCAACTGTGGACTTCCTTGATGGTCTCCCATCCAAATACTAATCAGGGCCAACCCTGCTTAGCAGCCAAGATCCAGCAAGATCAGGCTAGCTAGCTTGAGCCAGGTCAGGGCATTCGAGGATGAGATTCTCCAGTAAGCCTCTGGTGATCCCAGCAGTGCTTGCACAAGGCCCTTGTTGAGGTGAACATCCAGAACTATGTGGTGTATCTGCAGGGGAGGTCAGAGACCCGGGGGGACCTTGAACGGGGGACCAGATAGCTCCAAAAATATGTGAAGAAACTTGCTCCAAGAACTGCAAGAAAGGGGGAAGTGTCTTTTTCATGCATGGGATCAACCAGGGCAGGGAAAACATGTGATGGGCAAGCAGAGGAGTAGCTGGGCCATACTGCACCGGTGCGCCCTCTGGGTTTTCCACACACACACCCCCCCCCGGCGGTGCCCTGCCTCTGCCCCACCCCCCCACACTTACTTTAGTGCAGTGATGGCAAACCTACGGCATGGGTGCCAGAGGCGGCACTCGGAGCCCTCTCTGTGGGCACCTGCACACAGAGTTCGTCATGTGGGGGATGGAAAATCACCCCCCCACACACACACATCTCGGCTGGCCTAGGCCACTGAGCACGATGTGCGCACGCCACAGTGAGCAGGGAGGACTCAGCTGGCGGGCCTGGGGCCTGTGCTCCGGGTGGCTGCTGCCCGAGGGGGGGGGGGCTCAGAGGAGGCAGAGATGCTAGAGAGGCACAGAGCGGTGCGCGCGGGGCTTGCTGGAGGCTAGAGCAGGCTGGCCCTTGCTCGAGCGGGTGGGGCACAGGAAGAGGGAGCCAACCGGTTTTTTCTAAACTAAAACCTCAGCATTCAGGTTACATTGCCCGGTTGGCACTTTGTGATAAATAAGTGGGGTTTGGGTTGCCATTTGGGCTGCACTCGGTCTCAAAAAGGTTCACCATCACAGTGAAACAGTGCAGGCTGGAAAATCAGCTTGTCCCCTTCAGGATGAAAACGGCCTGGTGGGAACTACACTTCCCAGGAGACTTTGGGGCTTGCAAGGTTTCCTGGGAAGTGTAGTTCCCACCAGGCCATTTTGAGCCTGAAGGGAACAGGCCGCTTCTCCAGCCTGCACTGTTTCACTAAGGTAAGGGGGTGCTGCTGCGGGGAGGTGGGGGTGCAATCCTTTCTCTATGCTGATTCTCTATGCTATGCCCGGTGCAATGCATCTCCCCCGCCCCCAGTAGCTCTGCCTCTATGACCAAGCTAAGGGGGGCTGGCTGGAGAGTTCTGGGCTAACATCCCCACGGGATCTCAGTGGATGTTCTTGACTTTTCCCTCTTACACAGGCTAAGGCCGCGAGTGGGGTTATTGTGAGAATACAATGAGAAGGCGTGGGGGAGGAGTAATGAATGAAGCCCAGGGCACCTTGGATGCATGGAAGGAAAACCAAGGAAATGAAACAAAGGTGGTGACTGAAGGCAGTAGTTCAAACCCCTCCCCCCCGGGTATCTCCAGTTTAAAAGACCAGGTAGCAGGGGATGCCAGAGACCTCTGCCGGACACCCTAGAGAGCAGCTTCCAGTCAGTGTAGGCCTGTGGTGGCGAACCTTTGGCACTCCAAATGTTATGGACTACAATTCCCATCAGCCCCTTCCAGCATGGCCAATTGGCCATGCTGGCAGGGGCTGATGGGAATTGTAGTCCATAACATCTGGCGTGCCAAAGGTTCGCCACCACTGGTGTAGGCAATCTGGACCTTGAGAGAGCAAGGGTCTGACTCAGCATAAAGCACCCACACATGTCCACATACTGAAGACTAGATCCAAGTTCAGTCAACCCTTAGAGACCAACAAATATTTGGGGGTATACGCTTGCTAGAGCCAAAGCTGCCTTCGTCAGCTACAGGTAGGAATGGGGCGAGGGGAGAAGCAGGCTGGTGCACCTTTTCCTCATTCACGGAGGCCTCCTGCATATGGTGAACCAGACCTCTTTCCCTCTCAGGGCCAAACTATCTACACTACGTAACTTTGCCCTGACATCAGAGAACCCGAGGCTCTGTTGTTCTGCCCGGGGGCGCAGGCATTCCTAGGAGCAGGTCCTGAGCATCTTTCGCAGAATGGCATTCTCCAGTTTCTTTGCAGGAAGATGAAACAGTTGAAGTGGTATACCATTGATAAGAGTTTTAAGGCAGAAAAGACTGAGATCTTGTCAATTTCAGGGTGTGGGTGTGGGTGTGTGTGTGCAAATGAGCATTTGAACACATTTGGTGCACCAGGATCTTTGCAGCAGGGACCTCTGGAGAGGCCTGAGGGAAGCAGAGGAAACTTTGGTTTCCTGAGTTTGGTAAGAAAAAAAAGACTTTTGGACACACTGGTCATTCACAACAAGAGAGCAAGCATGGTGTAGTGGTTAAGAGCAGGTGTACTCTAATCTGGAGAACCGGGTTTCATTCCCCACTCTGCTGCTTGAGCTGTGGAGGCTTATTTGGGGAACCAGATTAGCTTGTGCACTCCAACACATGCCAGCCGGGTGACCTTGGGGTAGTCACAGTTCTCTTGGAGCTCTCTCAGCCCCACCCACCTTACAGGGTGTTTGTCGTGAGGGGGGAAGGGAAAGGAGTTTGCAAGCCCCTCTGAGTCTCCTATAGGAGAGAAAGGGGGGATATTAATCCAAACTCTTCTTCTTTTAGAGCCAGGGACATTTTATATTCTAGTGCTCAAGCAGGCCCCAATCTGCAGAGATCTAAATTGGAGCCACGCTGCTTGTACACAGATAATTTTTCAAACCTTGGGGGGGGGGGGTTACCTCCTGCATACTGGAGGCACGTTGGCAGTGGAGTCTGAGCGCTTCTTTAGTGACATCCTGGGGGTTCAGCAGGCAAGGGTTCCCCCAAGTGCTGGTTCTCCTCATTATGTAAACTCTTTATACCCCATCGTTCTCCATATTCAATGTTGTGGCTGGCATGCTGCCATGTGGCTAAAACCAGCTGCCCTCCTTCCACGTGCATCGTGTACCCGAAGACCTGCCCAACTGCACAGAAAGAGGAAAAGGCGGTGCTGATCCCAAAGGGACGGGTACTTCAGCCACACACCTAAATAGCGCTGCTGTTGTCCCGTTGCTCTTCCTTCAGTTCTTGCTCCCCTGCGGCAATATTAGAATGAAACCGGTCCACTTGTCTTTGCAGGGCTGTGGCAGACATTCCACGGCAAATCAACTGGCGGAATATGCACATCGGTGTGAGGGGTGCAAGCTGCCCTCTCCTCGGGCTGGCACAGGCATCCCCAACCTTTTGGAGTCTGGGGGCACTTCTGGCGTAGGCAGTTAGTCCAGCCACAAAAGAAGGGGGAGCAAAGGCGGCAGAGCCAGCCACAGCGTGCCGTTTTGCTACTATGCTGTTCTTCCTCTTGCAGCAACCCAGCCTCTCCAAGAAGCACCTTTGCCTCGCGAAGTCCTCCACGGCCACTACGCCAGCCACCTGCCGGCCAGGAACCGCCCCAAGCGGCACGTGCGGGACCGGCCCGAGGAACCCGGCTGCCACCTCCGGAGCGTGCTGGTGCGTGTCAAGGACCTGGGCTTGGGCTACGACTCTGGAGAGACCATCCTCTTCAAGTACTGCAGTGGGAGCTGCCCCAAAGCCCGCAGCAACCACGACCTGACCCTCTCCCTCCTGCTGCAGACGAGTGGCATCCCGGCCTTGGGCGAGCCCTGCTGCCGGCCCTCGCACTACGAGAACGTGGCCTTTCTGGACAACAGCCACCAGTGGCACGAGGTGGAGCAGCTCTCTGCTTCTTCCTGCAGCTGCATGGGGTGATGGCCTGGGGGTGGGAAGGAGGGCAGGGGGGAAATAGGCACAGAGACTGTTGGGGCTGAGCAGGGTCCCTGCCCTCACTGTAGACCAGGGGTCTGCAACCTGCAGCTCTCCAGATGTCCATGGGCTACAAATCCCATCAGCCCCTGCCAACATGGCCAATTGTAGTCCATGAACATCTGGAGAGCCACAGGTTGCAGACCCCTGCTGTAGACCAAACCCTGAAGACTTTGCCCCATTCCAGCTCAGTCCCCTAGAAAGAAGTCCAATGGATCTCCCCGGGCACAGCCGATCGCCACATTTGCTGAACTCTGATTGACTCCAGATGACCCAATGCTGCTCCCTTTGATGGAATTCGGGTAGGAGGAGGTAGCGGGATGGGGGTGGGCTCATTAAGCGAGCAGAGGTATTTATGAATGATTTCTAACTTATTTAATTTATTCCTTCCCCTGAATATGGGGAGGGTTTGCCTCCCCCTTTTATTTATTGACTTAATTCTCTGGTTTAAGAAAACCAGGGACATCCGCCCCAGACTTGCATTAAGAAAAGATGACTCATATGTGCCCACTAGCAATGAAAAATACAAAGATGAAGCAAAGAGACGTAACTCACAGCTACCGGGTGTGACCATCAGCCATTGGCGGAGGAGGCTTCTCTCTAACTTCACAGGAGCAAGGATACAATCCCTCCTCACCACACGTACACAACTGCATTGCGACCCACACACTCAGAAAAAGTTTCACAGTCATACTTTAACAGAACCTCAAATCTTACTGTATGCCTCATTCTTGTCTTGATGCCAGATAAAATAAAATAAAAAATAATTGAGTATCTGAGTCATACTGGACACCATGCCAAAAAAAGGGGGTTGGGGAAAGGAATCAAAAACCTGTCCAAAAGTTTCAATTCCAAGGAAAAAGAAACACACTTACAAAACACACCTTTTTTTGCAGCCATCTCAAAGCTGAAGCACTTAGCAAATTATGGGTACAATTCACAACTCCTCTGGAAGGCAGCACATTCTGAGTGTTTTTAAGAGGGAAAATGTAGAGAAACACAGAGAGGAGGAGAAAGAGTGAAAGATGAACATACAACTCAAACAGTTAAAAAGTAGAGCTGAAAGTGTGGTAGCCCAGGTATGAGTTTATTATGAGAGCAAAACCTTGTAAAAAAAAAAAACCCTCAACTCTCGTTGCTAGTAAACTCAAACCTAGCTCTTCTACTGCTAACCAACAACATAGCTACTCTCTGAAACTACCGGTAAGTGAAAAAGAAAGTTCTCCCTTGCAGACTGCATTTAAAAGTGAATTCCCGGCTTCCTCTTCCTTGTTTCCGGAGGCCCCTCCCCCCCCCCCAAATTCTGCCTCCTCGATTCAGTTTGGATAAGCATCACCCAGGTGCCCCGCTCCACAGTGCTCTTTCCACCACCCAAATCACATTGCTGCCACCAAATCCTGTCTCGTTTGCCTTTAGAGACATCTCTTGCAAGTTAGAGGTGGGGATTTTGAGGGGCAGCCAGTAAGCTGCTGTATGAAACCGGAACTAGATGAGGATGAGTCTGATCCACCACGGCTGCCCCTGTGTTCTCCCACTATTTCCCCCCTTCGCGCACTCACTGAAGAGCTGACTGCCCTCTGTGGGTAATTCGGAACTTGCCTGACCATTCTTTCCGTTGAATGCAAACATTAAGTTCAGGAGTGCACAAAACTTCCCTTGCAAAGGCCCATTTTGAGGGACAGAAGCATAAGCCAAGAAGTCAAAAACTAATTGTGTAGCCACAAGCATGTTAAAATGCCAAAAATCAAGAGATATGACAGACATCTTGCGCGGTAGGTGGGGCTGAGTTCTGAGAAAACTGTGACTAGCCCAAGGTCATCTAGTAGGCTTCATGTGTAAGAGTGGGGAAATAAAATCCTGTTCACCAGATCAACGTCCGCTGCTCATGTGGAGGAGTGGGGAATCAAGCCTGGTTCTCTAGATTAGAAGAGTTGGATTTATATCCCCCCTTTCTCTCCTGTAAGGAAACTCAAAGGGGCTTACAAAGTCCTTTCCCTTCCCCCCCTCACAACAAACACCCTGTGAGGTAGGTGGGGCTGAGAGCTCCAATGAAGTGTGAGTAGCCCAAGGTCACCCAGCAGGCATGTGTTGGAGTGCACAAGCTAATCTAGTTCCCTAGATAAGCCTCCACAGCTCAAGTGGCAGAGCGGGGAATCAAACCCAGTTCTCCATATTAGAGTGCACCTGCTCTTAACCACTACACCGTGCTGGCTCTTAAAGTCCACCACTCTTAACGCACTGCCCCACATTGCCAAAGGGTCCTCATGCGTCAGGGTGCCATTGCAATATACATCCACAAAAGACGGGAGGATTTATTTCCTGAGATCAACCAACAATACTTGGCCAAGTACAATCACAACTATTTCTTCCAACTCTTGGCTGGGCTCCTCCCTCACACCCCTGCTCTTGCTGGTCATTTGTGCAGAGTGAGCAGTAACCACTCCTGACATCTTGAGCCACAGAACGGAATTCCACTCAGCAGAACATCATAGGTAACAGTTTCAGTCCCATTCAGAGAAGCAGGTGACGCTCCACAGCTGAACACCCAGCCTCCGCAGTTAGCCTACGATTCTACGATGGCGGCAGCGGGAGGTTCCGGCAGATGATGGAGATCCTTCGTTCTCGGGGAATCTTCTGGCCATCAAAAAAGGACTCCTCGTCTTTAAGGATCTCATGAGTGAATTCATAACGAGCTGGTCCCCTTGACCCAAAGAAGAAATCACAGAAAATATCCATGAAGTTGCCCGTCATCACAAGAGTTTGGATTTATACCCCACTTTTCTTTCCTGTAAGGAGACTCAAGGTGGCTTACAAGCTCCTTTCCCTTCCTCTCCCCCCACAACAGGCACACCTTGTGAGGCAGGTGGGGCTGAGAAAGTTCAGAGAGACTGGGGCTAAGAGAGTTCTGAGAAAACTGCCCAAGGTCACCCAGCAGGGATGTAGGAGTGCGGAAACACATCTGGTTCACCAGATAAGCCACCACCACTCAGGTGGAGGAGTGGGGAATGAAACCCAGTTCTCCAGATTAGAATCTGCCTGCTTTTAACCACTACGCCACGCTGGCTCTCATTGTATAAACTGGTCCTTCAAAGTCAGCAAGTTTCCAAGGTCTCAGGATCTTTCACAGCATCAACTGCCCAGTCCTTTTTAACAGGAGATGCCGGGGACCGAACCTGGGACCTTCTGCATGCCAAGCGCGTGCTTTTCTACTGAGATAAATTTATAACAGATAAAGCTCCCGAGAACTGTGAGTCAGGACTGAGAAGTGCACCCTCCACATTCAGTGGCAGTCTACCTCTACGGACAGACGCTGGGGATAAGGGCTGGCCCTCCCAACGCCAAGGGCTGCTTGCTAGGGGAGGGGGCCACGATGGGACAGAGCCAGGATGATGGACTATCCAGCAGGGGGCAGTCTTGAACCACCAAGCTCTGTAAGGGGGAAGGCAGCTAAAACGTTTCTTTTTAATAATAAAAATAAACTGGTTCTAGAGCACCGTCTGAAAAAGATGGAGATGACACCAGAAGGGGAGTGGGCTGAGGATAAAAAACTGGAGGGACGTTGTTTATTTGCTAGAAGAGGATGGAAGAGACCAGTCTATCTGTTAATCAAAAGATACTGAGGAACAGCAGGGGTGGTTGTAACCTTTATCCCCTGCTCATGGGTGCCCCAGTGGATCCATTAGAGACAGGATGCTGAGCTAGATGGGCCCTGGCATGATCCAGCTAGGCAAGTCTTCCTTTATTTACCGGAGGATATAAAGGGAGCGACGCTCCAGCAGCAGATCCAAGCAGTCCCGCGGATTCTGCTCGCTGACCAGGCGCATCACGCTCGGGGAGAGAAGGGAGAGGCCGGCAATGGTGCAGCCACAGAACTAGAAGAGAAGAAGAAGAGTTTGGATTTATGCGCCACCCTTCTCTCCTGTAAGGAGACTCAAGGTGGCTTACAAGCTCCTGTACCTTCCTCTCCCCACAACAGACACTTGGTGAGGCAGGTGGGGCTGAGAGAGTTCAGGGAGAAGTGTGACTGGCCCAAGGTCACCCAGCAGGAAATGTAGGAGTGCGGAAACACATCTGGTTCACCAGACAAGCCTCTGCCACTCAGGTGGAGGAGTGGGGAATCAAACCTGGTTCTCCAGATTAGAATCCACTATACCACGCTGGGTCTCAGAGAGAATTCGTAAGGAAATTACGAGGGCCCCCGAGGGTGGGCTCAGACATTTTCCAAAGCACAGCTTGGCCCAAAATCAGACCACACCCAAGCCCTGAACGTTGTCACCATCGGCCTGGGACAAGAGTTCACCCTGGTGAAAGAATCTGGGGGTTAGTGCGCCAGTAGCAACACAAAGACTTTGCACTAAATGTCGGCTCACCTGTAATGCACCAATCATAGCATCCAGGAAAAGGGGGTCATGATTATAGATTCATAAATATAAAACTCAAGCAGGTTACACCACTGTACTTTCCGAGACAAAATTAACTGAACAATGGAACATAATTTCAAACAAACACTCAGTGTTATCCCACAACATACAACGGAGCAAATTCTTTTGTGTTGCTACTGAGGCAAGCAGAAGTGTTTGATTTATATCCTCCCTTTCTCTCCTGTAAGGAGACTCAAAGCAGCTTACAAGCTCCTTTCCCTTACCCCCTCCCCACAACAAACACCCTGTGAGGTGGGTGGGGCTGAGAGAGCTCCAAAGAGCTGTGACTAGCCCAAGGTTACCCAGCAGGCATGTGTTGGAGTGCACAAGCTAATCTAGTTCCCTAGATAAGCCTCCATAGCTAAAGTGGCAGAGCGGGGAATCAAACTCAGTTCTCCAGATTAAAGTGCACCTGCTCTTAACCACTACACCGTGCTGGCTTTCTTAGGCTCATTCCGCACATGCAGAATAATGCACTTTTAAACTGCTTTCAGTGCTCTTTGAAGCTGTGCGGAATGGCAACATCCACTTGCAAACAGTTGTGAAAGTGGTTTGAAAATGCATTATTTTGCGTGTGCGGAAGGGGCCTTAGGGTCCACCACTCTTAATGCACTGCCCCACATTGCCAAAGGGTCCTCATGCTTCAGGTGCCATTGCAATATACATCCACAACAGATAAGCCTCCACAGCTCAAGTGGCAGAGTGGGGAATCAAACCCGGTTTTCCAGCTTAGAGTGCACGTGCTCTTAGCCACTACACCACGCTGGTTCTGCATGCTCCTCACCCTCCAAGGTGATCCAGCACACCCTCAGAATACTGGTCCCCAGGGACACCCCCACTCCAACTGCAGAAGAAAACAACAGGTGCATTTCTCTCTGATATACCTTGACACTGTCTATGTGGGGTTTTATGTAGCCAGTTTTATCCAAATCCAGGACATGGACCTGGGCCAATTGCGGCACCTGGGGAGGAAAAGCCACGTCCCGCACCCTCTGCAAGATCTCCCGGCTCTCCTGGCTCCAGTGCAATCTTTCTGTCTCACGGTATTTATGAATTGCCTGCAGCAGGAAGAAAAGAGATTACGAACGGCCTGAGGAAGGGAGAAAAACGTGCACCCCTTTTGGCTTTGAATGACAGGAATAATGGGTGGTCTGCTCAACAAGTGTTGTTGAAATGTTTTGACCTGTCGTCGGGAAGCCATCCCGCGATAATGCTGCATGTTTGGGTGGGCGACAGGGAATTCAGTATGGTGAACCCCGCTTCACATTACTGAATTCCCCGTCGCCCACCCAAACACGCAGCATTATCGCTGGATGACTTCCAGACGACAGGTCAAAACATATCAATGGCACTCGCAACAGTGCAACTTATTAGGTACATTTACGCTCTTCCCTGACTTGGATGCCCCGGGCTAGCCCCAACGCAACAGATTTCCAAAGCTAAACAGGATCAGGTCTGGCTAGTACTTGGACTGTAGATTGCCAAGGAAGTCCAGGGTCGCCGAGAAGACAGGCAACAGCAAACCATCTCTGAATAGGGTGCTGTGGGTTTTCCAGGTTGTAAGGCCGTGTTCCAGTAGCATCCTCTCCTGATGTTACACCTGCATCTGTGGCTGGCATCTTCAGAGTGAAAGCCTTCGACAGTACACATCTGAATATTTTTTGCCTTGAGAGCCCTACGGGTCGTCGGCTCCAACATGACAGCACTTTCCACACCTGCATTATCAATGACCGATGCAATACACAGATCCAAAGTATACCTCCCAGGATGCCCCTGCACCTCAGGACCCTCAGCATATCTTCCCATCCACCACCTTGCCCTGCTCTGTACAGTCAGGGCTTGGACTTCTTCCCTCCCGCCCTGGACCTTGTAGGGTACCTCTCTGTCTTTGTACAAGTTGGAAGACTGTGAGGAATCTTTGGGGGGGGGGCGGGGAACAGACGTAAAACATTTCAGACATCCCTCGATGGTAAATGTGAAGCTTCAGTGGCGTAGTGAACAGATGGTTGGATACAGAGGTGGGATCCAGCAAGTTCTCACCAGTTCCCGAGAGGGGGTTACTAATTATTTGTGTGTGCCGAGAGGGGGTTATTAATTGGGCCCGCTTTTCCGCCTCCACGCCCTCGCCTCCCCGAGAGGCCTCCTGCCTTTGAACGTGAAGGTTCCGTATAGCAATTGCGACTAATAATGTCACTCCCTGAACTGGGTTAATCCCTTTCAGGTACTGCAATTCATTGTTTCTCAGCCTTTTGTGCCTTTTATCTCACCAGTCTCTATCAAAGAACCTGTGTGTTTCACCAGTGCTGGGTTCAGATTTGTGAGTTGGGGCATTTTCTATAATGTGATGATGATTTAGAAATGACCTGGTGCAAAAAAATTTTGGGGGGTTTTGGTGGGGTGGTTGCCCATGGGGGGGCATCCAACTCAGGTTTTGCCCAGGGCTACAGTTTGCCTAAGTATGCCTCTGCCCCCTTTGTGAGGGGGGGGGGGGCTGGCGAGGGAACCTGTTACTAAAATTTTTGGATCCCACCACTGGTTGGATCTGGGAGGCCTGGGTTCGAGTCCCTGCTCTGAGGGCTCATGGTATATAATGTTAGTAGCTGCACCTGTAGAGGTATGCAACAATAACTGCACCAACAGCTCAAAATTCAATCATAATGACTTTCTGTCTCTGTGTATCGATTAAGCATTCATTTACAAAATCAACAGTAAACTTTTTAACAGAAGTAACAAATTATAAACTTCTACACTTTTTTTTTACAGAGGTAACAATTTATAAACCCCCAGGGTGTGTGTGTGTGTGTGTCACATCTTGTCACTTTATGCAGCAATTGCTGCTATTCTTAGAAGGACCTGAAAAAACTTACAATAGCAGCAACTGGTGCATAAAGAAATGGTTTTGGGAAACTGTAAGTGCATTGTATTATGAATTTAGGTTAGTTGCCGAGTTAATTCCAGGTGTTATGTAGAAACTCTCATTTTTGCATAGGAGGGGCCAAAGCTTTTGTGACGAGGTGTGACCCAACTGGGGGGGGGGGGGGGCTTCTAGCCCTACTCTCATTTACAAAGGAACATAAGAACATAAGAACGAGCATGCTGGATCAGACCAGAGTCCATCTAGTCCAGCTCTCTGCTACTCGCAGTGGCCCACCAGGTGCCTTCGGGAGCTCACAGGCAGGATGCGAAAGCAATGGCCTTAGAAACAGCAAGAACGCAGCCGTTGGATCAGACCAGAGGTCCATCTAGTCCAGCTCACTTTCGCAGTGGCTCCACCAGGTGCCTTCGGGAGCTCACCCTGGGCAGGATCACGTAAAGCAATGGCCTTAAGAACATAAGAACGAGCCTGCTGGATCAGACCAGAGTCCATCTAGTCCAGCTCTCTGCTACTCGCAGTGGCCCACCAGGTGCCTTCGGGAGCTCACAGGCAGGATGCGAAAGCAATGGCCTTAAGAACATAAGAACGAGCCTGCTGGATCAGACCGGAGTCCATCTAGTCCAGCACTCTGCTACTTGCAGTGGCCCACCAGGTGCCTTTAGAAGCTCACCTGCAGGATGTGAAAGCAACAGCCTTAAGAACATAAGAAAGAGCCTGCTGGATCAGACCAGAGTCCATCTAGTCCAGCTCTCTGCTATTCGCAGTGGCCCACCAGGTGCCTTTGGGAGCTCACCTGCAGGATGTGAAAGCAACAGCCTTAAGAACATAAGAAAGAGCCTGCTGGATCAGACCAGAGTCCATCTAGTCCAGCACTCTGCTACTTGCAGTGGCCCACCAGGTGCCTTTGGGAGCTCACCTGCAGGATGTGAAAGCAATGGCCTTAAGAACATAAGAAAGAGCCTGCTGGATCAGACCAGAGTCCATCTAGTCCAGCACTCTGCTACTTGCAGTGGCCCACCAGGTGCCTTTGGGAGCTCACCTGCAGGATGTGAAAGCAACGGCCTTAAGAACATAAGAAAGAGCCTGCTGGATCAGACCAGAGTCCATCTAGTCCAGCACTCTGCTACTTGCAGTGGCCCACCAGGTGCCTTTGGGAGCTCACCTGCAGGATGTGAAAGCAATGGCCTTAAGAACATAAGAAAGAGCCTGCTGGATCAGACCAGAGTCCATCTAGTCCAGCTCTCTGCTACTCGCAGTGGCCCACCAGGTGCCTTTGGGAGCTCACCTGCAGGATGTGAAAGCAATGGCCTTAAGAACATAAGAAAGAGCCTGCTGGATCAGACCGGAGTCCATCTAGTCCAGCACTCTGCTACTTGCAGTGGCCCACCAGGTGCCTTTGGGAGCTCACCTGCAGGATGTGAAAGCAACAGCCTTAAGAACATAAGAAAGAGCCTGCTGGATCAGACCAGAGTCCATCTAGTCCAGCTCTCTGCTACTCGCAGTGGCCCACCAGGTGCCTTTGGGAGCTCACCTGCAGGATGTGAAAGCAAACAGCCTTAAGAACATGGGCAAGAAAGAGCTCTGCTGGATCAGACCCAAGAGTCCATCCTAGTCCAGCACTCTCTGCACTACTTTGCAGTGGCCCACCAAGGTGGGTGCACTTTGGGAGGCTCACTCTGCAGGATGTGAAAGCAATACAGCCTTAAGAACATAAGAAAAGAGCCTGCTGGATCAGACCAGAGTCCATCTAGTCCAGCTTTCTGCTACTTGCAGTGGCCCACCAGGTGCCTTTGGGAGCTCACCTGCAGGATGTGAAAGCAATGGCCTTAAGAACATAAGAAAGAGCCTGCTGGATCAGACCAGAGTCCATCCTAGTTCCAGCTCTCTGCTACTACTGTGAAAGTGGCTCCACCAGGTGCCTTTTGGGGAGCTCACCTGCAGGAGGTGGAAAGCAATGGCCTTAAGAACATAAGAACTAGCCTGCTGGATCAGACCAGGAGTCCCATCTAGTCCAGCACTCTGCTACTCGCAGTGGCCCACCAGGTGCCTTTGGGAGCTCACAGGCAGGGGAGGTGAAAAAAGCAATGGCCTTAAGAACATAAGAACAGAAGCCTGCTTGGATCAGACTCTAGAATCCATCTTGAGTCTCAGCACTCTGCTGTTCTCAGCAGTGGCCCACCAGGTGCCTTTTAGGGAGCTTCACCTGCAGGATGTGAAAGCAATGGCCTTAAGAACATAAGAACTAGCTCTGCTGGATCAGACCAAGAGTCCATCTAGTCCAGCACTCTGCTACTTGCAGTGGCTCCACCAGGTGCCTTTTGGGAGCTCACCTGCAGGATGTGAAAGCAAACAGCCTTAAGAACATCTGAACCTAAAGAGTCTCTGCTGGGATCAGATTCTGGAGTCCATCTAGTCCAGCACTCTGCTACTCGCAGTGGCCCACCAGGTGCCTTTGGGAGCTCACCTGCAGGAGGTGAAAGCAATGGCCTTAAGAACATAAGAAACTAGCCTGCTGGATCAGACCAGGAAGTCCATCTAGTCCAGCACTCTGCTACTCAAAAGCAGTGGCTCACACCAGGTGCCTTCGGGAGCTCACAGGCTAAGGATGTGAAAGCAATGGCCTTAAGAACATAAGAACTAGCCTGCTGGATCAGACCAGAGTCCATCTAGTCCAGCACTCTGCTACTTGCAGTGGCCCACCAGGTGCCTTTGGGAGCTCACCTGCAGGATGTGAAAGCAACAGCCTTAAGAACATACGAAAGAGCCTGCTGGATCAGACTGGAGTCCATCTAGTCCAGCACTCTGCTACTTGCAGTGGCCCACCAGGTGCCTTTGGGAGCTCACCTGCAGGAGGTGAAAGCAATGGCCTTAAGAACATAAGAACTAGCCTGCTGGATCAGACCAGAGTCCATCTAGTCCAGCACTCTGCTACTCGCAGTGGCCCACCAGGTGCCTTCGGGAGCTCACAGGCAGGATGCGAAAGCAATGGCCTTAAGAACATAAGAACGAGCCTGCTGGATCAGACCGGAGTCCATCTAGTCCAGCACTCTGCTACTTGCAGTGGCCCACCAGGTGCCTTTGGGAGCTCACCTGCAGGAGGTGAAAGCAACAGCCTTAAGAACATACGAAAGAGCCTGCTGGATCAGACTGGAGTCCATCTAGTCCAGCACTCTGCTACTTGCAGTGGCCCACCAGGTGCCTTTGGGAGCTCACATGCAGGAGGTGAAAGCAAGGGCCTTCTGCTGCTGCTGCTGTTCCCGAGCACCTGGTCTGCTCAGGCATTTGCAATCCCAGATCAAGGAGGATCAAGATCAAGGAGAGGTTTGTAAGTTGTTACCTCTAAAAAAAAATGTAGAGGTCTATAATTAGTCACTGAAGTAAAAAGGTTTACTGTTGATTTTGCAAATGAATCGTGTAACAGACTTCCCTCTGGGATACGCCTGTGAAGATGCCGGCCACAGATGCGGGCGAAACGTTAGGAACAAGATCCACCAGACCACGGCCACGCAGCCCCCCGGAAAACCCCCCAGAACCAGAAGGGCTAAATGATATGCAGAGATTGCCACCTGCTGGCTGGCTGGCTGGCCTGGGGCCACGCCCACACTCCCCCCGCCCCGCCCCGCCCCGCCCCAAGACAAGCGTCTGCCTCCAACAGAAGGATTCCCCCTCCAGGGTGGCGGGACGAGGAACCGGCGGGGAAACCTCCTGGGCCTCCCCAGCGCCCGGGCCCCGGTTGCACGCGAACAGGCTGACACGCGGCGTGCATTCCCACGTGTCGGGCTGGCAGGACGCGCGTCCAGCGCCTCGGGGGGGCACCCACCCCGTCCCAGTGCTGGTCCTGGTAGGGGCGCCGGCGCAAGAGCGGCTCCACCTCCCGCGCCAACAGCGCCTCCTCGCCTTCGCCCACGAAGCCCCGCAGCACCGCCGCGCCGCCCGCCTGCAGCCGCCGCCACAACCCCGACGGCATGACCCTCCGCGGCCCCCGTCCGTCCCTCCGCCGGGCCAACCGCGGGGCATGCCGGGACGCCGCCGCTCGTTTGTATGGCCACGCCCACGACGAGGATGCCGCTGCTTGGCCCGGCGGTACCCCCTCTGGGCTGCAGGTGGCGCTCTCGCGTTTGGACCGGTCAAGCCAGCCTCACAGAACGGCTGCCAACCTCCAGCCGGGCCCGGGAGGTCTCATTCAGAGGCATTTGCCATTGCTTGCCTCTGTGTAGCAATCCTGGACTCCCTCGAGGAACTCCCATCCAAGGGCTAACCAGGGCTGACCCGGCTTATGTGTGCATAAAATGCCACCAAGTCCCAGCTGACAGGGAAGTCCCATAGAGCTCTCCAAGCAAAAGGTGAAAAAACTAAAGGGATTTGGGGAGCTTAGTAGACCACAAACTCGTAAGTCAGCAGTGTGATGCAGCTGCCAAGAAAGCCAATGTGATTCTGGGCTATATCAGTGGGAGTATAGTGTCTAGATCGAGGGATGTAATTGTACCTCTCTATTCTGCATTGCTGAGACCTCACCTGGAATATTGTGTGCAGTTCTGGGCACCGCAATTCAAGAAGGACATGGACAAGCTGGAACGGGTCCAGAGGAGGGCCACCAAAATGGTCAAAGGTCTGGAATCCAAGAGGAGCTGGGGATATTTAGTCTGGAGAAGTGAAGGTTAAGAGGTAAAATGATAGCCCTGTTTAGATATCTGAAGGGATGTCATGTTGAGGGAGCAAGCTTGTTTTCTGCTGCTCCAGAGACTGGGACCAGGAGTCATGGGTTCAAGGGGAAGGAAAAGAGATTCCACCTAAACATCAGGAAGAACTTCCTGACAGTCAGGGCTGTTCGACAGTGGAATGCACTGCCTCGAAGTGTGGTGGAGTCTCCTTCTTTAGAGGTTTTTAAAGAGAGGCTGGATGGTCACCTGACAGGAGTGCTTTGATTGTGTGTTCATGCATTGGAGGGTGCGGGGGGTTGGACTTGATGGCTCTTTGGGTCTCTTCCAACTCTATGATTCTAAGTGGTTTGCCACTGCCTGCCTCTGTATAGCAACCCTGGACTTTGGTGATGTACGGCCCAAGTGCGAATCAGGGTTTCAACTTATCCCTGAAATCTGCCTCCATCCCTGAAGACTGGAAGATGGCCAATGTCACACCAATCTTTAAGAAAGGATCTAGGGGGGACCCGGGAAATTACAGGCCAGTCAGTTTGACATCTGTTCCTGGTAAATTAGTAGAATCTATCATTAAAGATAAAATTATAAAAACATGTAGAAAAGCAAGACCTGCTGAGGAAGAGTCAGCATGGCTTTTGCAGAGAGCAAATCCTGCCTTTACAAGAGCTCTACTTCAGAGTTCTTTGAGGGTGTAAACAGGCATGTGGATAAAGGGGGGGGAACCAGTGGACATTGTCTACTTGGATTTCCAAAAGGCTTTTTTGACAAAGTTCCCTCATGTAAGAGACTGTTGAGAAAAACTCAGCAATGAAGGAATAAGAGGGGAAGTCCTCCTATGGATTAAAACTGCTTTGGAGAAAAAACGAGGAAACAAAGAGTGGGTGTAAAATGGGAAGTTCTCACAATGGAGAGATGTTCGGGAAGTGGTGTCCCCCCTAAGGGGATCCAAGGCTTTGGGGACCAGTGCTCTTTAACCTATTCATAACTTCTTGTTGACCTGGAAGTAGGGGCCACTGCCCTTGGAGTATTAATGTTCAGTTCTGGTCGCCACATCTCAAAAAAAAGGGATATCGAAGAGATAGAAAAAAAGTGCAGAGAAAGGGGCAACAAAAAAGGATGATTGGGAGGGACTGGAGCATCTTCCTTATGAGGAGAGGCGTTTGCAGCGCTTTAAGGACTCAAGTAGTTTGGAGAGTGAGATCAGCCTGAGGGGGGATATGATTGAAGTCTATAAAATTATGCATGGGGTAGAAAATGTTGACAGAGAAAATTTTATCTCTTTCTCACAATAATAAAACCAGGGGGCATCCATTGAAAATGCTGAAGGGGGTGGGGGGAGAACTAGGACTAATAAAAGGAAACACTTCTTCACGCAACGTGTGATTGGTGTTTGGAATATGCTGCCACAGGAGGTGGTGATGGCCACTCACCCGAATAGCTTTAAAAAGGGCTTGGACAGATTTATGGAGGAGAAGCCGATCTATGGCTACCAATCTTGATCCTTCTTGATCTGAGGTTGCAAATGCCTTAGCAGACCAGGTGCTCAGGAGCAGCAGCCACAGCAGGCCATTGCTTTCACCTCCTGCATGTGAGCTCCCAAAGGCACCTGGTGGGCCACTGCGAGTAGCAGAGTGCTGGACTAGATGGACTCTGGTCAGATCCAGCAGACCTGTTCTTATGTTGACCCTGCTTCACCTCAGGGTCTGGAAAAAATCAGCCTAAGCATCAGCCTGTCAGGTAATGGGCGTAAGTCAGCATGGGCAGGCAATCCACAGGATTTCAAAAAATGCCTCCCAACACCCTGGGATAGAATATTAACGGGGCTCTTATGACAACATTTAAGAGCACGTGCACAAACTTAACAGCCCCCCAAATTAGGCCAAAAACCAAACATTATTAAAATAGATTATTTATTACAAAATAGATATGAATAGTAAGAATAAAGCTGCAGATTTTAGAAGTTGACTCATTCACAAATACAGCCAGGCAAGGGGGGCTCACATGTGATCTAAAACAGGGGTGTCCAATTCTGGCACTTCAGATGTTCATGGACTACAATTGTTGTCCATGAACATCTGAAGTGCCAGAATTGGACACCCCTGATCTAAAATCTGTCCCCTACTAAAAAGCAAAATAACAGTCGACAAAGATCAGCTAATCCAGCAGAGACCTCTTCCCCATGTTGCATGGGTTGGTACTCATGTAAACTTCTATACAGTCACAAAAATGAGTGGTGTTATAGTTTATGTCTGGGGCCTGTGGGTCTCTTCCATTGTAACTGTGCCTCTCCCTAGGGAAAAAGAGTCCCTACTGTCAGAATAGATTCACAGGAACCCACCCCTGAGTTATCTGCCCCTACAACTGTTGTGGGCAGATATGCTCAGATCAACTTTACAGATATCCTTGGATTCCAATAGCATGAAGTCCCAAGAAGGAACTTTCCATAGAACAGTCCAAGAAGTCGCCCTGAAAATCATCCTCTGTAACCAGCTCCGTTTGGCAAGATGCGTCTTGGTGATTCTCCTTTCTTTGGCAGAGCTGCAGTGAAGGAACGGGCCTAGGCAGGAGAGAAGAAGACCAAAAGGAGTACAGGAGAGCCCCGTGCTTCTCTCTCTTCCTTGTTCGCGGACACGGTGACACCTCTGCCCAGTGGTAGGATTCAAATAATTTAACAACCAGTTCCGGTGGTGGGAATTCAAATAAACTGATTGTTTACAAGCACAATTTTAACAACCGGTTCTGCCGAAGTGGTGTGAACCGGCTGAATCCCACCACTGCCCCTGCCTCTGGAGACCCTAGTTATCACCAGCTGCTAGTTTGGGGGCCGAAGGAGGTAGAGTCAAAATGCAAAACCAATTGTTGAACAGGGAATATGGGTTATTATAGAAGGTGTATACAAGGAGCTCATTGTTGTTTATTGCATTTTTTATGGAAATTTAATTAATTTATAGTATTAATTAATATATACCATTTATGGATCCTGGGGAAGGTTATACCTTTTTAGTAAATAGGCTGTGAATAACAAATGGCTAGAAATATCTTAATCCTGCCTTTTAAGTGTAGTTGTACTATATCTGTTCACAATCCCGTGTACAATGGAATGGTCAAAATTTTTTAATCTATGTTATATTTTTATAAATGAAGTGTGATCTTAGAATGTAAAACTACTCATAGACGGCATGTACAACTCTTTTAAATTTAATAACGGTTTATATTCACGCTTGTATACCTTATGCCAATAAAGGTCTATTGTGATTGTGAACAGGGAATACTATTAAACCCCAAACAATCTTCCACCAACCCACCAGTCTGGGAAACTGACCTGGCCACTATGACGTGTCGTCCACCAGGTTTTCAGCCGGGACCTGCTGCTCAGCACAGCAGTCACCTTAGAGAACCAGGTGGCTGTAGAGGCCCAGGGTGTTTTGGGCTGGTGTACCAGCTGCTCCTTTCCCGGGTTCAGTCAAATCTTCCCCCAGTGTGTTTACACCTAGACTGGACTGCTACAATGCTCTCTACTTGGGACTACTGGAGAGCATTTAGATCAGGGGTGTCAAACTCGCAGCCCTCCAGATGTTCATGAACTACAATTCCCATCAGTCCCTCCCAACATGAGCATTGGCTATACTGGCAAGGGCTGATGGGAATTGTAGTTCATGAACATCTGGAGGGCCGCGAGTTTGACACATGTGATTTAGATGTTGCAGCAAGTGCAGAAAACTGTTGCTAGGGTGCTGGTTGGGGACAGCTTTTAGAAGCATGAGCCTCCAATGCTATCTCCTCCTCCCTCCCCTCCCCTCCCCCCCCCCGGGTGAGTGGGTTCTCCTGAATCCCACCCCTCGAGGAATCTTGTCCCCGGCCAACATTCTGTCCATTACACCTTGCTGGCTCTTCACTGAGCTCTTTGTGGAGAGTTAATAGTTACAGCTCTGGCCTAGAACTGGGGAAGGTGGGGTTCAAAGCCCCCCCCCCCCCGCCCCCTGTCTGCTCTGAAGCTCAGTGAGCATGCCAGTCACCAACTCTCAGCATAACCAAACTCACAAGACTGTTGTAAGGATGAAACCAGACGGGGAAGCCATTCATGCTCCCTGAGTCTAGTAATGGGAATGTGCAATACAGTGGCACCTCGGTTTTCATTGCCTTCGGTTTTCATTGGTTTCGGTTTTCATCGATTTTTTCAGTGAAAAATTTGTCTCGGTTTTCATTGATTTGCAGTCAGGTGCAGGGGTTTGTGGAGAAAAATCACCCGGACAAAGCTGTTGCAGGCCGTGTCTGCAACTTGTTTAATGACAATGTCTTGCCCCATTTCAGACAAATCTTAAAGAGGCGTCAGAAACAGACCTCTTTGGACAGCTTTCTGGTGGGACATTGGTCCACCGGCTCTGAAGCTGGTCCTGGTGTTATTGTTTGTGACTGTTTTCAGCAGTAACTATGTTTATTCGCCACAAAATGTGTTTTTGGTATGTTTTCTGAAGTGCCTAGAATGGATTAATTGGATTCACATTGATTCCTATGGAAAAGTTTGCCTCGGTTTTCATCGGTTTCGGTTTTCATCGATTCTTTTCGGACGGATGACCAACGAAAACCGAGGTTCCACTGTATAAGTGCAGCAGACAGCTAGAGGGAAGGTGGGATCCTGGTACTTCTTTTTCCCCCTTGACTAAGATTAATGCAAGGGGGGGGGGTTTAAAAGAAGTTCAGTGGGGGAAGATAAACTCAGCAATAGCTCATTCTTGCCCCCACACAGGCAGCCTTTTCAAACCAAACTGTACAAACGGGGTGGGTGGGTGGGTGTGCGTGTGTGTTGGACTAGTGACCCTTGAGGTTCCTTTCCAGCTTTGTGTTTGTACAAGTATCAAACTCGCGGCCCTCCAGATGTTATGGACTACAGTTCCCATCATCCTCTGCTAGCATGTAGACCAGTGGTGGCGAACCTATGGCACGGGTGCCAGAGGTGGCACTCAGAGCCCTCTCAGTGGGCATGCACAAACAGAGCCCCCCCCCCCCCGCCCCACATCTAGGGTGGCCTGGGCCGCTGAGCTCTTATTAGCATTAAACCTGAGACCTAGTTTTGGGGAAGCAGTGTAGGTAACCCTGATAAGCGCTGTTAAACCCCACTGATTTTCATGCAAAGAACTAAAGCGCGATCCTTTACCTGGGAGTAAGCTCAGTTGCTGGCAATGGGACTTGCTTCTGAGTAAACCCTCCTCGGGTTGTGATTCACCCGTTGGAAGAGTTGCAACGGTTGCTTCAAAGCAAAGCCACTGACTACCACCAAGCTTACTCCTGAGTAACGCACGCCTCGGAGCCAACTGCTTTTTCTAAACTTAAACCTCAGTATTCAGGTTAAGTTGCCGGCACTTTGCGATAAATAAGTGGGTTTTGGGTTGCAATTTGGGCACTCGGTCTCAAAAAGGTTCGCCACCACTGATGTAGACAGATGTGCCCCCAGCCTATCTGAAGGGCCATCTTATTCCAGTTCCAGGGGGGAAATAAATCCCGCTGCAAAGGCTTCTACAGCACAGACTGTAAGAATATCGGGCATCCCTTGTGCAAGTATTTGCAGTAGCAAGAGAGTTGCACCATTTGGTTGCTGCCTGTTAATGCAGGGCAGCTGCAGTGTCTGCATATTATGGTGTAGCTTTCCATGCTCCATACCCTTCCTCCTCCTTCCTCTCCTCCTTGTCTGTGCGCTGCGCTATTGTATGCTGTCCTGTTGTTGTTTTTTCTTTGTTCGCTTATTTGAGGACGCTTGTTTGCTTGCCAGTGCTTTTTAACACATGACTATTTTGTCGTCTTCTTTTTGCAAATATATTTTTGTAGCCCGACTTTTTATATTTCTAACTTTATTAAAGGAGAGCTCCTTTTTATATAACTCTGCTGTGTTTTGTTTTTCTCTGCTAAAGAACTAGGTCATTTCAGTTCATCTATCACAGACTGGGTCTCCGAAGCATCCTCGTCTGTCATGCCCCCAAATACCAGAAAGGACAGCCCAGGGTGCAACTTACCCATTCCCTGGGAGGAGAGCTGTTTGCCTGTCCAGCTCTGCCCTGGTGAGGGGGCTAGGGTTGGAGGTCAGGTGCCACGGCTGGCTTCTGAAGAGCCCTATTGGGGTGTGGCTTGGAGTGATGATGAGTTTGGAGTAAGGGGTACTCATGGGCCGGGATCCCCTCCTTTGCCTGGGTAAGTGGTCATGTTCTTTCAAAGGCAAGGGGGAGGGAGGGAGAGAGAAAGAGAGAGAGAGAGAGAAAGTTAGCAGGAGAACAAGAGCATGCTCAAATTTAAAAAAAAATACAGCTTACAGCATGACGCTACAGAGGCTTCAAAGAAAATCCCATAACCAGGACTCTTCTACTGTTGGCCCCTCAGCTTCTGGCAGCCAGCGGTTTACTGCTTCTAAACCTGGAAGTTCTATCTAGACTAAAAAAGGCCATCAACATATCTTTATGTTTGCCTGGACACATGCTGAACAATGTACTTTCAGTGTAGTTTGCAACGGGATTTTGCTGGGTGAAATGGCAAAATCCACTTGCAAACGATTGTTCAGGTACATTGAAAGTGCATTATTCAGATAAGTGCATTATTCAGATCGAAAGTGCATTATTCAGATAAAAGTGCATTATTCAAATCGAAAGTGCATTATTCAGATAAAAGTGCATTATTCAGATCGAAAGTGCATTATTCAGATAAAAGTGCATTATTCAAATCGAAAGTGCATTATTCAGATAAAAGTGCATTATTCAAATCGAAAGTGCATTATTCAGATAAAAGTGCATTATTCAAATCGAAAGTGCATTATTCAGATAAAAGTGCATTATTCAGATCGAAAGTGCATTATTCAGATAAAAGTGCATTATTCAGATCGAAAGTGCATTATTCAGATAAAAGTGCATTATTCAGATCGAAAGTGCATTATTCAGCATGTGGGAAAGCGCCCTTATCCTTGCAAAGTCCTCTAAGGCAGTGGCTATCCCGTGAGTTGTGAATTAGCGTGATCTCGTCTGAATCTACTGCCAATCAGTTGTGATTCCAAGTTCTCTTGTCACAGGATTGAATCAACCTTCCTTCCTTTCTTTTAAAAGAAAAGAGCCCCCCCCCCCCCCAAAGGGGAAGCCGTTCCACCTTGTTGACCATTTCTGCTGTGTTGACACCCAACCTAACCCAAAGTGGGAAGTACTGATGTATGACCAACAGGCTTTATGCTCCTTTCTGATAAGATAAAAATGGCTAAGCTTCTAAATAACTCTAATGCTGAAATCTCTGAAGCTGTGGCTACATTTTTACTCTGTGTACTGCAAGTTGTGCAATAATGATCTTTTTTATTGTATTTGGAATTCATGACACACTCCGGTTTTATGCCTAATAAAGGTTTCGGGTTTGGATTTGGGAAGTACTGGACCAGAAGGGGAAGAAAGGTTCCCAACATCTTCAGGAATACAGACTAGCTAATGGGTTAGGGACAGACAGTGAAGTTAAGGAATTATTAGAAATCACTACAAATGAAGGGGCATTTGATGAAAACCCAGACAGACAAGTTGGAAAACAATTGTCCAATTGTGCCGTTCTGTACCATAAAGAACAAGCACACCCCAGCGGAGGAACCCCTTGAAGACTACCCCCGCTGCATATCACAAAGCAAATTAAAAAATACTTTCAGCACACAAATACTTAAAATGGTCACCATCTTTTTAGTTTCTACAACATAGGTGTCAAACTCGTGGCCCTCCAGATGTTATGTACAGTTCCCATCATCCCCTGCCAGCCTGATGCTGGCAGGGGCTGATGGGAACCGTAGTCCATAATATCTGGAGGGCCGCAAGTTTGACACCTGTGTTCTACAACAACCCATACATGTTTTCCCTGGGTCCCTTGGATTTTGCAGCCCCAGAGGTGCACATGTATGGGACTTAACTCCCCCTCCCCAGGTTAAGGGAATAAGGTGGGAATAAGGGGGACTCCAAAGGAATGAAGTCCTCAGACTGTACCCGGTTTCCCACCAACAAGGAATGGACCAAATATCTTCTAATTGGACTTGGTGACTGTCCCGAAGGATCAGCTTCTCCCCCAGAATCCACGTACCTCTGGCAGCCACGGGGGCAGAAAGTCTCCGCTTGGGGTCTCGGACTTCTAGCCTCGGCAACGAACGCAAGAACTCTTGCTTCAAGAGAAGGGCCTTCTCTTCCTCAAACTGCTTCCTCTGTTCAAGGGGGGAAATTCCAGGTTCTGACGGAGCTATTCCAAAAATTACTCAGAGAATCTTCTTCTCCTAGTTCTTTTAGAGGTGATCCGTCTGTCAGGGCTATTCCACTTCAGACCTAAGGCAGCAGCTGACACAGCTGAACACACCTCCGCACCAAAATAATTAACTGCCCATCAAGGAGATACAGAATTGAATCCAGACTTAAACGTCTGCTAAGTGAAAGGGTGGGTTAATTTTCACTACTTCAGCTCTTTCACCTTGTTCCTGAGCCCCCCCCCCCACCTTAAGTGGCATTTTGGGGAGCTCAGTGAGATGCAGAATGGAGGGGGAGGGAGGGAGGGATCCTCCCCTTCCACAGGCAGAAATGCCACCACTGAGCAGAAAATATCACCTGAATCCTCCGCTAAGTTGAATGCCTACAACAGAGCCTCTTCCCTGATATGGTGATTTTCTTTTTAATGTAAAGCCGAGGTCTTCAACGTGGTGCCCGGGGGCACTATGGCATCTGCCTTCACCTTCCCTGGTGCCCATAAAATGTTTTTAGAGAGGGAATGGGGCCACGTGTAATCCCAGAAGATGGCAAGGGGTGTCTGCTAGCTTGGCTTCCACCAAAGGAGGAGGAGGACGACGACTTTGGATTTATATCCCACCTTTCTTTCCTTAAGGAGACTCAAGGTAGTTTACGAGCTCCCTTCTCTTCCTCTCCCCACAATAGACACCTTGTGAGGTAAGAACATAAGAACGAGCCTGCTGGGTCAGACCAGAGTCCATCTAGTCCAGCTCTCTGCTACTCGCAGTGGCCCACCAGGTGCCTTTGGGAGCTCACAGGCAGGAGGTGAAAGCAATGGCCTCCTGCTGCTGCTGCTCCCGAGCACCTGGTCTGCTAAGGCATTTGCAACCTCAGATCAAGGAGGATCAAGATTGGTAGCAATAGATCAACTTCTCCTCCATAAATCTGTCCAAGCCCCTTTTAAAGCTATCCAGGTTAGTGGCCATCACCACCTCCATATTCTAAACACCAATCACACGTTGCGTGAAGAAGTGTTTCCTTTTATTAGTCCGAATTCTTCCCCCCAGCATTTTCAATGGATGCCCCCTGGTTCTAGTATTGTGAGAAAGAGAGAAACATTTCTCTCTGTCCACATTTTCTACCCCAGGCATAATTTCATAGACTTCAATCATATCCCCCCTCAGACGTCTCCTCTCCAAACTAAAGAGTCCCAAACGCTGCAGCCTCTCCTCATAAGGAAGGTGCTCCAGTCCCTCAATCATCCTCGTTGCCCTTCTCTGCACTTTTTCTATCTCCTCAATATCCTTTTTGAGATGTGGCGACCAGAACTGAACACAGGACTCCAAGTGCGGCCGCACCACGGCTTCATATAAGGGCATGACAATCCCGCCCCCCCCAGTCACTGACCTCCCAGCCCAGACGAATGGCTGCCTCTGTGAAGTTCTTCCGCTCCGTTTGGAACGTCTGCCTCTGCTCCTCGAAGACAGCTCGCTCTTCCTTCAATCGCTGCTCCTCCTCGAGGAAGTAGGAGTCCTTCAGGTATGTGGGGAGCTCCATGTTGATGGAGGACGCCAGTTCCTCCTGGAAGCGGGAGAGCCAGTCGGTTGGGACAGGGGCCAGGGTGGAAATAAGGCAGGCTTTTACAAGCCTGCGAACCCAGGGCACTGCCAGGCCAAAGCAGATGTGCAATCTGTAAATATATTGTCGAAGGCTTTCACGGCCGGAATCACTGGGGTGCTGTGTGGTTTCCGGGCTGTATGGCCGTGTTCTAGCAGCATCCTCTCCTGACGTTTCGCCTGCATCTGTGGCTGGCATCTTCAGAGGATCGGATAGTAGGAAAGGAAAGCAAATGGAGTATATATACCTGTGAGTAAAGGTCAGTAGGTGAGGGCATCTGAATAGGAGTAGTCTGGCCTTTGTTCCCTTTGATTGTTTATAGTCTATAGTCATCCTGTGTTTGTGCGGAGCTGATTAGTCACTGTCTTGACTCTAGTGTTTTTCAAAACTGGCAGCCAAGTTCTTTTCATTCTCATGGTTTCTTCCTTTCTGTTGAAATTGTCCATGTGCTTGTGGATTTCAATGGCTTCTCTGTGTAGTCTGAAGTAGTGGTTGTCAGAGTGGTCCAGAATTTCTGTTTTTTTAAATAATATTCTGCGTCCAGGTTGGTTTATCATGTGTTCAGAAAAAACAGCAATAGCAGAATCAACTAGCACATGGACAGTTTTTATTCAGATGCCTCACCTATTGACCTTGCTATCTCCATTGTTACTCACATGCTACACTTCATTGTTACTCACTCACTTGCTGGGGATTGCCAGGCCACTCCTATTCAGATGCCCTCACCTATTGACCTTTACTCACAGGTATATATACTCCACTTGCTTTCCTTTCCTACTATCAGATCCTCTGAAGATGCCAGCCACAGATGCAGGCGAAACGTTAGGAGAGGATGCTGCTAGAACACGGCCCTACAGCCTGGAAACCACACAGCACCCCAATCTGTAAATAGATTTATCTAGTGTTTTTAGACAGAATAAGTTGCCACTTTGGGAGATGGTTTTCCATTGGGGAAACAAATTAAGGGGGATAGATCAGGGGCATCAAACATGCAGCCTGGGGGCCACATCTGGTCCCTTGAGGGGATTTATCAGGGCCATGAGCCAGCTGAGGGAAGAGCAGGTGTACTCTAGTCTGGAGAACTGGGTTTGATTCCCCGCTCTGCCACTTGAGCTATGGAGGCTTATCTGGTGAACCAGGCTAGCTTGTGCACTCCAACCCATGCCAGCTGGGTGACCTTGGGCTAGTCACAGTTCTTCAGAGCTCTCTCAGCCCCACCCACTTCACAGGATGTTTGTTGGGGGGGGAAGGGAAAGAAGATTGTAAGCCCCTTTGAGTCTCCCTGCAGGAGAGAAACGGAGGGATATAAATCCAAACTCCTCCTCCTAGATCTGGAGCAAGGGGGGAATGCCTCAGCTGGCTCATGGGCCTGATAAGGCCTTTAAAGCAGTCACCCCACACCGCTGCGGGCTCACCAGTTCAGACACACACACCCCAGTGCCATTCTGGAGCCAGCTGAGACAGCCATCCCGTCCTCCCGCCCTTGGGCCTTGCCTGACCACGTCACATTCATGTCATATCCAACCCTCGTAACAAATGTGTTTGAGATCCCTGGAGTAAATAGTGGAGTTCAATGGCAGTGCAGCCCAAATCCTAGGGCAAGGGGGGTTAGATGCCATTCACCTTTAAATCTACATCAGGTGTTCACAGATTCTGCCCCCCCCCCCCCGATCTCGTTTAGCTCTCAGCAGAAAGGCGGGAGGGCACCACAGACAGATACACTCTTCAGCAGTTTAGCCGCTAGATGGAAGTGAGTTGCAGGAAAAGGTCTGAGTCAATAAGGTAAAAACTCCAGTCAATAAAGTAAAAACAAGCTTTTGTGACTCCCGAGATCCACCCATTGCCTGCCCCCCCCTCCTCCAGCACAGATAAGCTCTGTTCTCCTCCAGCACAGATAGGCTATAGGCCAGTGGTGGCAAACCTATGGCACGGGTGCCAGAGGTGGCACTCAGAGTCCTCTCTGTGGGCACACGTGCACAGAGTTCATCATGGGGGGTGGGAATCGCCCCCCACACACACTCACATCTAGGCTGGCCTGGGCTGCTGGACTTGATGTGCTCCAGGTGGCTGCTGCACGGGGGAGGGGGGGCAGAGGTGGTAGAGAGGTGCAGAGTGGTGCATGTGGGACTTGCTGGGGTTATTCAGGTTAAATTGCCCTGTTGGCCCTTTGCGATAAATAAGTGGGTTTTGGGTTGCAATTTGGGCACTCGGTCTTGAAAAGGTTCGCCATCACTGCTATAGGCAGAAGAATTAAGCTTCCTTGAAAAGGCTGATTCATGTAAAAGGGGGGGGGACCAGCCAAGTGCACAGTCCACAAGGTTGCCTGGTTACATTTTAAAGTTGGGGGAGCAGAGCCCAGGGAAATCTCGGATGTTAGAGAAGATGTCTGAGGCAGGGAAAGGGCCAGGGAGAACGGCCTTTTGCTCCTCACCACGACAAAGAGGCGCAAAAGAAGTCATGCTGAAGCGAGCCTAGTCCAGTGGTGGCGAACCTATGGCACTCCAGATGTTCATGGACAATTGGCCGTGCTGGCAGGGGCTAATGGGAATTGTAGTCCACGAACATCTGGAGTGCCATAGGTTCGCCACCACAGGCCTAGTCACAGCACACACACAGGTCTCAAGGTTCCTGCAACTGGCGACAGAGGTCAGTTCCCCTGGGGGGGAAAATCTAAGAAGAAGAAAATGAAAAAGAAGAAGATTTATACCCCTCCCTTTTCTCCTGCAAGGAGACTCAAAGGGGCTGACAAACGCCTTTCCCTTCCCCACCCCCAAACAAACACCCTGTGAGGTGGGTGGGGCTGAGAGAGCTCCAACTGTGACAAGCCCAAGGTCACCCAGCTGGCGTGTGTTTTAGTGCATAAGCTAACCTAGTTCCCCAGATAAGCCTCCACGGCTCAAGTGGCAGAGTGGGGAATCAAACCTGGTTCTCCAGATTAGAGTGCACCTGCTCTTAACCACTACGCCACGCTGGCTCTCTTTGCATGCTGAAGCAACACTGGCATGCGGCCAGGATGCTTTTCTAACCTGTGGACGTCTTTCCCCAGACATGCCCCCCCCCCATTCTTCCATCCACAAGTCTCCAGATATTTCCTAACCCAAAGTTGGCCACCTTAAACTCTGGCAAGTTCCCTTTACCCGGAAGCACAGCTGCAGCTGGGAGATCAGCGCTCTGCTCTGCTCATTCTCCTCTTTCAGCTTCACAATCTCCTTCTCGTGGTCTGTGATGCTGATGACGGGGTCTGGCTGGTGCTCGTCCGCCCTGGGCAGGTGGGAACCGGAAACCCCCGCAGCTGGAGAGGGGAAGGGAGAGGAAAATGGGGTGGCAGGTGCCCCCAAAGGTGTCGAGCGTGAGGAGAGAGGCCGTGGAAGAAGGGGAAGATCTCCGCTGAGAAAGGCAACATTTGGGGCATCCAATTCGACATGCCTGACCAGGGTAGCCTGATCTCGCATGGCTAAGAGGGGTCCTGATTTTCTTACTGGCAGAAACCTTCCCCTAGATCAGGGGTCTGCAACCCGTGGCTCCGGAGCCCCATGCGGCTCTTTCAGCCTTATACTGTGGCTCCGCGTGGCCTGGAGGTCGGAGGGTAGTGTGGGCGTGTCCCTCCAGAGCAGCCACCATCCCCCCTCTGCCCCATGGAGCAGACGGCTGCCTGCTCCGTGGGGAAGAGGCGGTTTCCCTGCCCGGTGGCTCTGCCTCTCCAGCTCGGTAGATCTTCGGGGCCATGTAAAACGGGTCCAAATGGCTCTTTGGGTGGTAAAGGTTGCCGACCCCTGCCCTGTGAAAGAGCCCCTGATAAACAGCGAATATTATTTGCTGCTGTAACAGTGTGGCCCGAGCACGCAAAACAAATTGAACTAACTGTGGCAAGCGGCCCTTGTGCCAACTGTGTATACTTGGCAGTTTTTCATAGACATTTCAGGCCATACATACCCTCCTGCTTTTTAATTCCGGAGGGAAGAAAACATTTCCTCCCTAACTCTGGCTGATTCCTCACAAAGCACATACAACAGGTGAAGGACACTATAATAACACCGCACAGTTCCCACCCCCAAAATGAGCCTGCCCCATTTTATTTCCCCCAACCCAGGTTTTTCAAAAACTGTTAAGCTAGCAATCCTTTTGAAAAAACCCAGGTTGGAGCTGCTCCCGCGCACTTTATTTCCCTCCCTTCCACCGTGCCATCCACACTCAGGGAGAATCCACCTGCTATTACCTGGCCGTTGCATGGAGGCCCCTTTAAAAAGAAATTTGCAGGTTGCATCTGTGTAGCTACACAGGCGCAGCCAGGTGTGTCATAGGACAATCGGTAAGACTGTGGGGGCAGAGCCAAGCATGTTTCGCCGGATTTTTTTTTTAAGAGGCATCTTTGTGCGAAGGCATGAAAGCAACCTGGATTGTTTCTGTGGACTCTGATCACTGCCTGCATGTAATACGTGTGAATGCGAAAACAGGAAAACAGGTGCCTTTATCATGCCTACAACCCATTATACATTTGCTGTGTGGATCAACCTCTGTTTGCATGCATAAATCAATCTGGCAAGGAGTTTGCTGCAGGCATCCAATAAAATGGATTCATGCCCCGAAAAGGTTGCAGCACAGTAAGGATGCCTGAGCCTCCTGTTAGAATCATAGAGTTGGAAGAGACCCCAAGGAAGGGCCATCAAGTCCGACCCCCTGCCAAGCAGGAACACACAATCAAAGCACTCCTGACAGATGGCCATCCAGTCTCTCTTTAAAAACCTCCAAAGAAGGAGACTCCACCACACTTTGAGGCAGTGCATTCCACTGTCGAACAGCCCTGACTGTCAGGAAGGTTTTCCTGATGTTTAGGTGGAATCTCTTTTCCTTCACCTTGAACCCAGCACTCCTGATCCTGGTCTCTGGAGCAGCAGAAAACAAGCTTGCTCCCTCACCCACACGACATCCCTTCAAATATCTAAACAGGGCTATCATGTCACCCCTTAACCTTCTCTTCACCAAACAAAACATCCCCAGCTCCCTAAATCTCTCCTCGTAGGGCATGGATTCCAGACCTTTGACCATTTTGGTTGCCCTCCTCTGGACCCGTTCCAGCTTGTTAGATCGTGTGACAGCGGGTTCCACATACAAACAGCTCAGAAGGAGTTAAATTTGAGTCTAGTAGCACTTGGGAGACCAGCAAGATTTTCTGGATGTAAGCTTTTGAGGGTCACAGCTTCCTTTGTCAGATATGAGGAGGATACAACCAGACATAAGTTGTGTCAGTGGGAGTGAGCTCATACCCTGTTTCCCCGAATATAAGACACCCCCGGAAAATAAGACGTAGCAGAGGTTTTGCTGAAGTGTGAAATACAAGGCATCCCCCGAAAGTAAGACGTAGCAAAGTTTTTGTTTGGAAGCCTCCCAGACCAACAGAACACCAGAAAAATAAGACATCCCCTGAAAATAAGACATAGAGCATCTTTGGGAGCAAAAATTAATATAAGACACTGTCTTATATTCGGGGAAACACGGTAGATGCCAGAGAGCACTTAGCCTACCGTGGGCTTCCATACCATTTCTGAATCGGCACCACTGCTCCTGGAAGGCCTCGTATGGAAAGATGTGCTCTGCGCCCTGAAATGAGAACAGCAGGGGAACACCAGAGGCATGGATAGGCAGCCGAGCAGAAGTGGGAAATGCTGGCACTCCTCGGCCGCACTGTGGCCATGCCAGCAGGGGCTGATGGGAATTGTCGTCCATGAACACCGGAAGCACCAGAGTTAGACATCCCTGGTCTACAGCTAAAAGTCCTTGATTTATAACCAGGGTTGCCAACTTCCAGGCGCAAGCTGGAAATCTTTGGGAACTGCAATGGATCTCCAGACAATGGAGATCTGTTCTCCTGGAGAATATGGCTCATTTGGAGGGTGGACTCTATGGCCTGAAAGCCCACTTTCTCCGGACCCCAGGCCCAAATCCTCAGGAATGCCCCAACCCAAAATTGGCAACGCAAGTCACAACAGAAAGCCAGACAGGACTATTTATCCATCACTAAACAATGGGCAAAGTTTGGGAAGAGGCAACTGAGTCCACCTGCCCAAGCAGCCGTTTTCTCTAGCGGAGCTCATCTCTATTGTCTGGAGAGGAGATGGAATTCCTGGGGACCTCCAGATCCCAGCTGGAGTTGGCAACTGTAGTCAGAGGAGTAAAGGGCATCGTGCCAGGGGCAGAGGACAAAAGAAGAAGAGTTAGTATTTATACCCCATCTTTCGCTCCTGTAAGGGGACTCAAGGTGGCGTACAAGCTCCTTTCCTTTCCCTTCCTCTCCCCACAACAGACACCTTGTGAGGCAGGTGGGGCTGAGAGAGTTCTGAGAGAACTGGGACTGGCCCAAGGTCACCCAGCAGGAATGTAGGAGTGCGGACACACACATCTGGTTCACCAGATAAGCCTCTGCCACTCAGGTGGAGGAGTGGGGAATCCAACCCGGTTCTCCAGATTAGAATCCACCTGTTCTTCACCACGACACCACACTAGAAACCCTGACTCCCAGGAAAAGCCCAACAAATAGAGGAGAGACAAATGAACCAAGCCAGGCCCGTCCTCAGCCAGCTTGTCTGAATCTCTCTCCTTGCCCCAACCCCATCCTGGACGTGCTTCCAAAAACATGGTCGCAACAGCCAACACTTACTTGCCCAAAGATTTCCCTGTTTTCCAGGTGGACCTCTTTCCATCAGGCCGGGTCAGGACATTGAGAATCTCGATTGCTAGGAACGGCAACACAAATGCTTCAGAGACTCAAAAGCCGCAATATCTCCCTCTAACAGGATCTAAAAACTTGGGAGTTCCAAAGATTGTCATCATTATCCTAGAACATAATAGCCCCTCCAGGAACTTTCCAAAGTGTTAAACCTAGTTGTCAAGTTGTTAACACTCCTAAGCACTAGCCATGGCCACCTTGGTACGCAAAATCTCCGTTTTGTCAGATGTTAACTTGATTTATATCACATGTTACTTGATTTATACTTAAATCACATGTTACTTGATTTATAGCAAAGGTTGCCATCCTCCAGGTAGTGACTAGAAATGTCCTGGGATTACAACCAAGATTACAACCAAGTGACAGGAATCAGTTCCCCTAAAGAAATTGGCCACTAAGGAAGGCGGACTCGATGGCAGTGGTTCTCAACCTTCCTAATGCCGCAACCCTTTAATACAATTCCTCACGTTGTGGTGACCCCCAACGACAAAATTGGTATATATAAAATATAAAAAGACTGTTTTCTGGTGGTCTTAGGAGACGCCTGTGAAACAGTCATTCGACCCCCAAAGGGGTCGCGACCCACAGGTTGAGAACCACTGCTCTATGGCATTATACCCCACTTAAGTCCCTCCCCTCCCCAAACCCCGCCTTCCACAGGCTCCACCCCCAAAATCTCCAGATATTTCCCAACCAGGAGATAGCCACCCTATTTATACCCCAGTTGAGTCCCCACTGGTGACACAAAGCAGCTTCTACGCCTCCACACAGCCTCATAGGTTGAGAATGTGTGACTGACCCACGTCACCAAGCAAGCTTCTATGGCAGAGTCAGGATTCTAACCCAAGTCTCTCAGTTTCTAGTCCAACCCACTAACCACCACACAGAGGTGTAGCTAGGGAAAATGGAGCCCGGTGCAAAATCTGAGTTTTGCTCCCCCCCCCAATATTCGTTTGTGTTTTTTGTATTTTTAGTGTTTTTTCCGTTTTTGACCTGCAGGGAGCGCAATTTTTAAACTAGCATCCTCAAAATGTCAGGGTATCTTTAGGAAACTATCCTGGTGATACCAGCCAGGTTTGGTAAAGTTTGGTTCAGGGGGTCCAAAGTTATGGACTCTCAAAGGTGCAGCCCCCCTCTCCTATTAGCTCCCATTGGAAACAATGGGGGATTGGGGCACCCTCTTTGGGAGTCCATAACTTCGGACCCCGACAACCAAACCTCACCTAACGTGGGTGGTATCATCAGGAGAGTCCCCCGAAAACTCCCTGAAATTTTGGTGCTGCTAGCCTAAAAACTGTGCCCCCTGCAGGCCAAAAACTGAAAAACACTAAAAAGTACAAAAAACAAACCTAAAATTTTTGCTGCCCCGCCCCCCCAGGCACGAGCCCAGTGTGACACACACACCCCGGCCCCCTTGTAGCTACGCCTCTGCCACCACACGATGCTGGTTCTCTAAAAAGGCAACACACCTACATTCCACCCTTGGCACAAACAACCAGAAACCTTGATTTTTGAGGATGTGTTTTGCATGTAACCAAGCTGGAATCATACGTACTCCCTGCTTCACACCAAGTGATGCTCACACATATTGCGACTTCACACAGCACAATCTCTAATTAAGCATAGTGGGAACACTGGAAATGCAACTAAAAAGATGATTTCATTGTATCCAAGAATCTCGGTTGTGCTATCAAGCACAGACTGAAGTTGTGAGAGACTGCATCGGGTTCCGCACCAAGAACGAGAAGATTTCTAGCCATCAGCAGAGAAATCCACATTCTTTTTTTTCTGAATTTTCTTTCCACGGCTCCACTGGTAAAACCACACACAGTATTCTCACCTCTGAGTCAAAACCGCTTCGAAGAAAGCCACTGATATTCCCATTTCCCATACAAAGAAGAAATTGAGAAAAGCCCATATATTCTCTCCCCTCCACACACACACACACAACATATACTTCCTCTCTTGTCTCTCTTGTCTGTCATCTTCTCTTTCAGCCGAGTCACCTCTTGCTCCTTCTTTTCCATTTCGTGGAGATGCTGGGCCGCTTGGCTGGCCAGAGCGTTCAAGAGCTTGGTGATCTGTAGGGGCAGGGGCAGGCTTTACGGGTACGGCAGCGGCCAATGCCCCATGGCCGGACCACAAACTCAGCAAACCCAGCTGGATCTCTATCCACCAAGACATCACTACCGGTCCAATTGCCTTCTCTTTAACCCACTTACAACAAAAGATGGTCTAGCAGGCTCCACACATAGAAGAAGAAGAGTTTGGATTTATATCCCCCCTTTCTCTCCTGTAAGGAGGCTCAACGGGGCTGACAACAGCGGCAGAGCCACAAGGGGACAGGGGGTGCGCCGTGCACTGGGCGAACGCCTGGGGGGCACAGAAAATCGCAACCAGGCCCCTCCCCCTTTCCCCTGCCCCCGCAGCGCGCCCCCCAACCCCCTTCCCACACTTACCTTAGTTCCTTTCCTTTTTCTTGAACGTTTTCAGGCTGCAAAAGGCCTGTTTGCAGTATAAACAACCTGAGGAACTGCAGTTCCCAGGAGACCTTGGGGCTCACAAGGTCTCCTGGGAACTGTAGTTCCTCAGGCCGTTTATACTGCAAACAGGCCTTTTGCAGCCTTAAAAAAGTTCAAGAAAAAGGAAAGGAACTAAGGTAAGTGTGGGAAGGGGGAACCACCGGAGGGGGGTGCCGCGGGGGCGGAAAATATAGAATGCGCACCGGGCACAGTTTGGCCCAACTACGCCCCTGGCTTACAATCTCACTTCCCTCCCCCTCCCACAACAAACACCCTGTGAGATGGGTGGGGCTGAGAGAGCTCTGAAGAACTGTGATTAGGCCAAGGTCACCCAATTGGCGTGTGTTGGGAGTGCACAAGCTCATCTGATTCCCCAGATAAGCCTCCACAGCTCAAGTGGCAGAGCAGGGAACCAAACCCGGTACTCCAGATTAGAGGGCACCTGCTCTTAACCACTACAGCACTGCGACGTCACATAAGGCCAACACCATTAACATCCCATCCTAGAGCAATTATACTGGCGACTGATCCGCTCACAAGCCCAATTCAAGGTATTGGTTTTGTCCTTTAAAGCCCAACATGGACTTGGGTACCAGAAGGACCGTTTTATCCCACCTGGCTGCCCAGGTCTTTTTGGTGGCAGCCCCACAACTATGGACCAGCCCCCCTATGGACGTGCGCTTCGGCATCCTCGCTTTCCCTCTTCACGAGGCCGTCGAAAACGGTTTCATTTAAGACTGCCGTTGACCAGTTGAGTTTCCATTGACTGGCATTCCGAAGTGGAGTTTTTAAATTATGACTCCAGATGAGTTTTCATAATGGTTGTTCTATTTAGACAGTTTTTTGTAATCGTTTCATTTCTACTGTGAGCCGCCTTGAATTCCACAAGGGACAAACCGGCGTTTAATGGATATTTGCCGAACTATCACTGCCGCCTGAGGTATTTTCTCTCCCATTTGAGACGGGCCACTTGTGCACTCCCACACTACGCTACATTGCTTAATAAACCCTGTTCAAAGGAGAGCCATAATGCTCACCAGGTTTAATGTTATGCCTTCTGCCTTGTTACATGGCAGATTTAATAAGCAAGCATAGGCATAAGATTGTCAGCCCATTTAACGCATGGTGGTTCAGTTGAATCTCTGGCCCACCAATTACTTCACTGTCTCAGATTCAGGAGAGAAATCGTATCCAAGTATGTGAATTCCCACCTCCTTTACATTTACCCCATCTTCCCGATTTATTTAGATTACACTACTTGTTGGACAACCCTGATCCTTCTCTCTGTATGATAGTGGCAGACTCCTGGAAATTACTAAATGTCAGTAGATGTCCTTCGTCCTAACATGTATATCCTGTATTGTATATGCTTTTTAATCTGTTTTTATTATTGTTGTACTGCTGTCTATGCCAATAAAGGCTTGCTTCGAAAAATGAACTAATGAAGTAAGAAGGGCAGAGTGGGAAAGGCGAGGGATCGCGTTCCTCACAGGGGTCTGCAACCTGCGGCTCTCCAGATGTTCATGGACTACAATTCCCATCAGCCCCTGCCAGCATGGCCCCGCGAGTCGAGGATGACAAGTGCTCCTCTACACAAGAGTAACTCCGCAAAGAGTCTGTTCGCCTCAACAAGACCTACATAAGAGCAGTGCACGCAGTGACGCTCCCGTCTGGATTGCCCACCTCCAGGATCTTTTCCTGTTCCTTCCCTCTGCAGCCTCGGTCCACTCACCTCATCCTTCTCGCCTCTCAGCAAATGGTTCAGGTGCCTGTTGTTGCTCAGCAGTTGCTGCTCTCTGGTCTGCACAGCTGCAATTTCCCTTTCACAGGTTTCTACCTGGTCCTGAGGTTCCAGGGGGTGGGACAGAGAGAAGAGAAAAGGGCAGAGAAGCCGTGAGGGATACGCTCAGCTTCCTAGGTCAGCGCAAACATTTGATTTGCAGGTGCTTTGCTGGGGGGGAACGTACTAGAGACGTGACGATGCACCTTCAGTGTGGTATGGTGGTTAAGAGCAGGTGGATTCTAATCCGGAGAACCGGGTTTGGTTCCCCACTCCACCTGAGGGGCGGAGGCTTATCTGGGGAACCAGATGTGTTTCCGCACTCCTACATTCCTACTGGGTGACCTTGGGCTAGTCACAGTTCTTCAGACCTCTCTCAGCCCCACCTGCCCCACTAGGTGTCTGTTGTGGGGAGAGGAAGGAAAAGGAGCTTGTAAGACACCTTGAGTCTCCTTACAGGAGAGAAAGGGGGGGTATAAATCCAAAATCGTCTTCTTCTCTTCTGCTGTTCATGCCGCGAGGGATACGCTACTGAATAGCAGGTTGGACTTGATGGCCTCTATGGCCCCTACCAACTGTATGATTCTAGAGGTGGGTGACAGCAGGGTTCTCACACACAGCACGAAGCACTGCATTCCACGTACCTCAGGTAGGCTCCAAAGTCCACCAGGATCAGGGCAGAGGGAGGCTATGCAGGGCTGGACTGGATGTCTCGCTTCCTGGGGAAGTTCCTGTAAGCAACTGGTGGCCAGGAAAAAGTGGAGCCAAGTGGCCGGGGGGCGGGGGGGGCGGGGGGGGGGCTGGCAGCAGTGCTGAGCTTGGGCCAAGGCAGAGAGGTCTGTGCTCCCCCCTTGGAGGCTTCAAGCAGCCCAAAGGAGTGCCATTTTCAACCAGGAAAATGAGCTGAGGGGGAATAATCCATCTCCGGGGTTTCCCGAGAACTGCTCTTCCCAGCTGCCTTGCAAGCTAGGAATCCCCTCAGCCACTCACGCCGCTCATCCCAAAGCTCACAATTTGGACCGTCAATCCTTATGGCAGTCCTTTACGGGGTTTTCAAGGCAAGGGCCGTTGCCTGCCTCTGCACAGCAACCCGAACTGGAAGAAATGGACAGAGGAGACCAGCCAGGTGCGAAGCTGCTGCTCCAGTTGGCCAAAATACGCAGCGTCAAGGTGGTAGAAAGTGCCATCAAGAACCATCAACCTATAGCCGGGGTGGCAAACCTTTGGCACTCCAGATGTGATGGGAATTGTAGTCCATAACATCTGGAGTGCCAAAGGTTCGCCACCACCTATAGCAAGCTTGTAGGGTTTTCAAGGCAAGAGAGATTCAGAGGTGGTTTGCCATCGCCTGCCAGTGCATAGTAACCCTTCGGTAACAGAAAAGGTGGTCTCCCATCCAAGTACTAACCAGAGAGGACCCTGAGGAGGAGGAGGGGAGGAGGAGGAGTAAGAGTAGTAGTATGGATTTATATCCCTTTCTCTCCTGTAGGAGACTCAAAGGGGCTTACAATCTCCTTTCCCTTCCCCACCCCTCCACAACAAACACCCTGTGAGGTGGGTGGGGCTGAGAGAGCTTGAAAGAACTGTGACTAACCCAAGGTCACCCAGCTGGCGTGTGTGGGAATGCACAAGCTAATCTGGTTCCCCAGATAAGCCTCCACAGCTCAAGTGGCAGAGCGGGGAATCAAACCCCGTTCTCCCGATTGGAGCGCACCTGCTTAGCTTCTGAGATCTGAGGAGGCTGGCCTAGTCTGGGCCATCCAGGTCCAGGCATGAGACCAATCGAGGCCGTTTGCCGTTGCCCGCCTCTGCGTAGCAACCCTGGACTTTGCTGGGGGTCTCCCATCCAAATACTGACTTTGCTTAACTTTTGTGATCTATTGAGATCAGGTGGGGTTGGGCTGTCCAGGTCAAGGCACAAGACAAACAGAGGGAGTTCTCCATTGCCTGCCTCCGCATAGGAATCCTGGACTTCTCGGGGGTTGCCCGTACAAAGACTAACCACAGCCAACCCTGCTGAGAATCTTAGATCTGATGAGAGCAGGCTAGCTGGATTTGGGGCGGGGGGGGCATTTATTACCTCAATGATGGTGCCACAGGGTGCAACAGCTCTCAGACAGAGTACAAGGAAGCAAGCCAGACTTCTGACTGCATTTCATAAGTTTTTAAAAAATTATGTTTCTATGTATTTATTTATTTATTTATTTGATTAGCTGGGAATGTAATACTGCTATTCACCTGATTAAGTTGTATGGGATCACATATCTGTGCTGTTGGGGATTGTTGTTGTATCTATTTCACTGTTTAATTTCACTGGGAGCAGCAGTGGCCTAGTGGCTAAGAGCAGGTGCACTCTGATCTGGAGGAACCGGGTTTGATTCCCCGCTCTGCCGCCTGAGCTGCGGAGGCTGATCTGGGGAATTCAGATTAGCCTGTGCACTCCCACACATGCCAGCTGGGTGACCTTGGGCGAGTCACAGCTTTCCGGAGCTCTCTCAGCCCCACCTACCTCACAAGGTGTTTGTTGTGAGGGGGGAAGGGCAAGGAGATTGTCAGCCCCTTTGAGTCTCCTGCAGGAGAGAAAGGGGGGATATAAATCCAAACTCTTCTCTTCTTCTCTTCTAATATATGTTTTTTTCTTTTTCTGTGCCAACTATACAGATTTAGATTAGATCAGTGGTTCTCAACCTGGGGGTCGGGACCCCTTTTGGGGCTCTAACTAATTCTTTCACAGGGGTCGCCTAAGGCTCTCTGCATCAGTGTTCTCCATCTGTAAAATGGATAAATGTTAGGGTTGGGGGTCACCACAACATGAGGAGCTGTATTAAAGGAACTGTATTAAAGGGTCGCGGCATTAGGAAGGTTGAGAACCACTGGATTAGACAGATTGCTATTTTTGTAGCAGGGCTTTCTCGTACCCAGGGCTTTCTTCCTCATACTTAGTTTGTGAGTTGTTGCCTCAGATTATCATGTAAAATGCCATGTGGCACCACTTCAGAGAGAACAACAGGAGAATCTTAGTCTCAGCCTCATTTACTCAGTAGAAGTTTGCAAGTGTTTTATGCTCCAGAGGAGGAAACACTGTTTTAGCATATGGGTGGTTTTAAAAAGTCAATGAACCATTTGAACGACGCTGCTGGAGGGTGTCCACAGGGTTCACCTCCTTCTTTCAGTTGTCGGGAATTGAGCAGCAGGCTGCCTGATCCGGTGGCAAAAACCCTGCCCTGGGCAACTTGACCCAATTTTTCATTGTTGTTTTGAATGTACAAAGCATCACTGACAGCCCTGAAAGACAGCCGGGTTGCAACAGACAGTCCAGGAATTCTTCCCCCCCCCCAGTATTAAAAGGGTTTTGCACTGCACAAAAGTTGTCCTTGAGTGGGAACATCTTGAAACCAGAGGAGCTCAGACTCTGATATGTTAGTTGCAGCTACACAGAACATTTGTGGAACACTTCATTACTGGATAGGACAATTGTGTTTCCTTTATAACACTGATTTTTGCTGAATTTAGAAGGTTCCTTTTAAACTTGCAATGAGGCAGCAGATACCCTAAGAGATACAATATATTTGATACTATCTCACTTCCTGTCCTCCGTGATTTCTTTTTCCCTGAAAGCTGACACAGCCTTTCCCCCCTTTCCAGCTTCCTTCTCTGAGAGCCAGCGTGGTGTAGTGGTTAAGAGCAGGTGGTTTCTAATCTGGAGAAACAGGTTTGATTCCACACTCCTCCACCTGAGTGGCAGAGGCTTATCTGGTGAACCAGATGTGTTTCTGCACTCCTACTGGGTGACCCTGGGGCAGTTACAATTCTCTCTGGACTCTTTCAGTCCCACCTTCCTCACAAGGTGTCTGTTGTGGGGAGAGGAAGGGAAAGGAGCTTGTAAGCCACCTTGAGTCTCCTTACAGGAGAGAAAGGTGGGGTATAAATCCAAACTCTTCTTCTCCCCACCTACTAGCTAACCTGCCATTACCTGCCCCCACTATCTTCTGACTTCCCTTTCTCTGGGAAAATTGTGCATAGTTCTGGCAACGAGCTTGGGCCCAGTTGCACACAAGGGAATCCACAAGGACTTGTGAAGGAGACCTCGTTTTCATTTGTATCCTTCCCACTATTTCCTCTTTCTGTCCTCCTGGCAGCCCCCATATCCTGTCCTATATCCTGTTGCCACGGAACTTAAATCCATCCCCCCGCCCCCGCCCATGACTCATCCCCCATGAGAATTAGTGGGTGCGCCATTTGCATTTTCTGCCTAGGCATGAAACCACCTTGGGCCAGACTCGCAGAGTTCAGACACCAAACCCTGGCTCTTACCTTGAGTTTTGCCTGCCGTGCCCGGAGGGAATCCAGCTCCCCGGCCCGCCGGATCTCCTCGGCTTCAATGCCCACCAGCTTGGCAGAAAAACCTTGGTAGAGATTCAGAAGCCCGCAGGTACCGTTCACCAGCGCCAATAGGCTGAAGCCATGCTTGCGATCTGCCCCAGAGACATCATCGTGGTATAGGGCAGGTAGCCCCAGCGCCCCCAGCTCCTGAGCAGAGGGGGAAAAGGAAATGGAAAAGTTACTGCAAAAACCCAGGGCCTGTGTGGCGCCAACGACTCTCTCTTTTCTTTTTGTAAATAATTTTTTATTTTTATCCATTAAAGAAAATCAGAAAAAAAGGAAGAATGTTAAGAAGAACCGATAAGCATAACAGTCACATCAAATTGAAAGAGTGATTATAATGACCATATAATCTTATGTAATCTAAATTTAATATAATTTATATGAAAATTAAATATGAAATAGATCTGTATTCTAAATATTATGTGATGGAAAGATTCACTGATGTATCTACTTAATTATTAAAATATCATCACATATTCTCAGCAGCGTTTAATAATGTAATGTTTAATATTTCTCTACATATTTATATTAACAGATAATCATAAACCAAGCATAGATTATATTTTAATAGTTAGACTAGAATAATAATTTTTATTTTTATCCATTAAAGAAAATCAGAAAAAAAGAAGAATGTTAAGAACAGATAAGCATAACAGTCACATCAAATTGAAAGAGTGATTATCATGACCATATAATCTTATGTAATCTAAATCTAATATAATTTATATGAAAATTAAATATGAAATAGATCTGTATTCTAAATATTATGTGATGGAAAGATTCACTGATGTATCTACTTAATTATTAAAATATCATCACTTATATTCTCAGCAGCATTTAAAACAGCATCCACAGGAATATTTAAACATGGCTATCATGTCACCCTTAACCTACGCTTCTCCAGACATTTAGTCTGCAGAAGCGTAGGTTAAGGGGTGACATGTTAGCCATGTTTAAATATCTGAAGGGATGTCATGTTGGTGAGGGAGCAAGCTTGTTTTCTGCTGCCTCGGAGACTAGGACCAGGAGTCATGGGGTCAAGATGAAAGAAAAGAGATTCCACCTAAACATTAGGAGGAACTTCCTGATCTTTCGACAGTGGAATTCACTGCCTTGGGAGAGTGGCGGAGCCTCCTACTTTGGAGGTTTTTAAACAGAGGCTGGATGAACATGTGTCGGGAGTGCTTTGACTGTGTGTTCCTGCATTGCAGGGGGTTGGACTGGATGGCCCTTGGTGTCTCTTCTGACTCTGATTCGAGGAGGCAGAACCAAATCCAACATGGTTGCCTCAAGAGCTAGAGCTGGGAATAAGGAAATTTGGAAGGGGGAAGGGTACCACTCTCGACTCCAGGAATGTTTTTCATCCTCCAGTGCAGGGGTCTGCAACCTGCAGCTCTCCAGATGTTCATGGACTACAATTCCCATCAGCCCCTGCCAGCATGGCCAATTGGCAGGGCTGATGGGAATTGCAGTTCACGAACAGCTGGAGAGCTGCAGGTTGCAGACCTCTGCTCCAGTGGAAAATCCTTTCATTTGAATGAGGGAAACCAGTAATATGCCCTGACTTACAATGGCGCCACCCAAAAAAGTGTGTGTATTTGTGTGTGGGGGGGGGGGGGTAGGCACCATGATAACCAGGGCCACCATGGTGGAGAACCTTGCAAAAAGGCGTGGTCAACCGTTTTGAGCAAACATGCTGAAGCCCAAGGCTGTGGAGTACCTTGTTGAGGTAGGAGATGCAGTGGTCCAAATTGTTGCTCCAGCAGAAGTTGTTGTCCACGTCCCCAAGTCCAGCTGGAGGCTCCAGAGAGTCCATGAATGCGGGTGGGTCCCTCCAAAGAGCAGGAGGTTGGCTGAGCCCCGTAATGTCTTCAACAAGGAAGCTGTCCGGCATCCCTGCAAGGGACGGAGATGCCGTAGAAGACAAGAAGATCGAATCACAAGAAAAGGCACAGACTGTAAAGAAAAGGGGGGGGGGGCTGAGGGGCCCCAATTGAAGTCTGGATAGATGCTAGCCATGCTGGACTTTGGGAAGACAAGGAAAAGGGAAGGGGCAGTGTTATGTAGCAGTGAAGAGTGTCAGACTAGGTAGGATCTGGAAAACCCAGGGCTGAATTCCCACTTTGCTGTGGAAGTTCACTGGGTGATCATCCTGGGTCAATTCCAGGCCTAGCATGAATTGAATGCTTACCTTGGGGTTCTTAGCTGCGCAGTGGGGCTGTAGTGGGGGTTTTCTCTGCTTACAAATGAGGAGGCCACTGCTTGCCCCACAGCGCCTCGCTGAAATCTCAACAGGCCTCTGCAGCTTTTCCCAGTTCCCTTCACTCCACCCATCAACTCCCTCTTAAAGGCACAGATCTCATCACACCCAGCAGTTGCAAGATAAAGGGCTTTGCTAAAGCCCTTTACATTGCAGCTATAGTGATATACCGGTGATTACAGTTTATATTGATATTGTAGCCCCTTTCCAAAAACAACCTCCCCCCAAAAAAGAAAGAGGCAAAACAAATCCCTGGATCACACTCTGCTGAAGGAGGGGATCGTGTCGAGAGCCAGCCTGGTGTAGTGGTTAAGAGCAGGTGCACTCTAATCTGAGGGACTGGGTTTGATTCCACGCTCTGCCACTTGAGCTGTGGAGGCTTATCTGGTGAACTAGATTTGCTTGTGCACTCCAACATATGCCAGCTGGGTGACCTTGGGCTAGCTAGTTACAGTTCTTGTGAATTCTCTCAGCCCCACCTACCTCACAGGGTGTTTGTTGGGGGGGAAGGGAAAGGTGATTGTAAGCCCCGTTGAGTCTCCTCACAGGAGAGAAAAGGAGGGTATGCATCCAAACTCCTCCTCCTCTTCCTCTTCCATAAAACTGATATCTCTTCCCACCCTCCACGCACACACACTTACTGGTTTTCAAATGCATTAAAAGACAGTGATTGTTCTGTTTATATCGACATATCAATATAATAAATAACAAAAATTGATGTGATAACAAATCTGAAAAGAGGGAGGAGGAGGAGATGCGTGCAAGGGAGCGGGAGGAGCTGATCGGGGGTGGGGGGAATATGTCTGGAGCAGAGCTGTGCTCAGTGGCAAATCTCCCCCGCTCTCGCAGTGGAGAAAATTAAAGTCATGCTTAAATTGGTGTTGCTCGGCACGGGGAGAATGGAAATTGAAAGCGGGACTCAAGGAAATGCATCCATTCAAGAAACCTTGCTGCGACGGACATTCGGGGCATGGGCCACACATTCCCATCCTACCCCACTTCATAGGGCTGTTGAGAGGAAAAAATGAAGGGGGGGGGGAGATGAGATCAGCTATTTTGGGTCTCCGCAATGGAGGAAGGAGGATATAAATAAATAGAAATACGTGAGTCAGAAAAGGGCACTGAAGCCTGTCAACACAAGAAGCACTTGCACACAACTGCGATGATTAGCTCAAATCCAAACGATTCAGAAACACAGGCCCTTTGTTTACCTTCTGTGATTTATTTTATGTTTCCCTACAGTGATGACGTAGCAACAACTGAAAGAAGAAAGAAAACTAACCACCTGTTTTTAAATAAAACTTAGTTATAGGGTTAAGGTTTAATAAATAGAACAGAATAAAGTTTGGAATTAGTATATAACTAGCTGAGCCCTTCGGGGGAGGGCGGTTTATAAACCTAATAAATAAATAAATAAAATAAAATAGCTGTTTTTATAAAGAAGGGAATAAGCTGTTGGGGAAGTCATGGGGAGGGGGGGGTTAGGTGCAGGGGGTAGAAGAAGGAAGAAGGGGGGAAGTTTTTGTACACCCTGCAGTAAGTAAAATTTGTATTTTAAAAACTTGTTTTGTTTTTTATAGTAAGTTCCTCGACTACTATATTTTAGGGGAGGGAACAGTATAGAAGGAAATAGTGGATAAAAAATTAGAAGTTATAACTGATAAGGATAATGTATTCTAATGTCTCAGTCCTGACTTACTGCATACCTCGCCTTTTGAACAAGAGAGGGACCTTTGACAGTTTTTTCTATACTTTCTTTTCTTTTTCTTTTGTTTTATTATGGCCTTTTGTGGGGGATATTTGATAATGTTTAACTCCTCTTCTATTTTCAATATTATGTAACCTAGGTGATATATGATTGTTTTATATAATGGTGAAAATCAATAAAAATATTTTAAAAAGAAAAGAAACACAGGCAGTAGCAAGTCTTGGAGGGAGGAAAACAGAGAAGGCTGCTGTGGGCTCCTGAGGTCAGAGGGCAGCTCCGCTTTGCCATGAAAGGGTGGGAAACAAATCAATCAAATAAAATAACTAAGCCCCGGTCCACAAGAAGGTCCCACTCCTTGGAGTCCTGGGAAACCAGCCCAGGCTGTCTCACTGGAAGTCGTCATGCAGCAGCTGGCCGAACATTTGTCAGAGATGCTCTCGGGGTGATCCCGCATTGAGCAGGGGGTTGGACTAGATGGCCTCTATGGCTGCCTCCAACTCTATGATTCTGCCCCCACCGGCAGCAGCTCAGACCTCTCAGAGCCTCCTTCGAAGAGGCAGGTGCCCACCAAACCAGCAGGGCTAGAAACTCTTTCCCCAGCTGCTATTTGGCAGTCACCTTCCAACGGCTTGGCTCCTGGAGAAGCGGAGACGGTCCAGGAGTCCATGCTTCTCCTTGACGGGGGCGGCGGCACCCGATCCTGAAAGCAAGGAAAGCGACTCAACACCCTCACGTCCTTCAGAGACCCCACAAGCTCCCCAAATCAACAGACGAGCCACAGTCCCGACACCCCACACCTGCCCGGATCAAGTTCCACTCAAGCACACCCATCCGTCATACCAATGACTCCCATTTCGCCACTAGAAGTCTGGTGAAATTCCTGCCAAGTCACGGCTGACTTTCGGCGACCCCTGCTGGGGTTTTCAAGGGGAGACGCACTTGGAGGTGGTTTGCCACTACCTGCCTCGGCATAGCCACCCTGCTCAGTTTCCAAGATCCGATCAGGTCAGAGAGACCCAGATAGAAGCACCTGCTTATAAAATAGGTACCTGACTCTGAATTTACTTGCTAGATAGAGAGCAAGCATTCTGTAGCGGTTAGATGCAGAACCGGGGAGAGACAGGTTCAATACCCCACTCGGCTATGGAAACTCACAGGGTGACCTTGGGCCAATCACACTCAGCCTACTCCACCTCACAGGGGTGTTATGAGGGTAAAATGGGGAACGATGCAAGTTGCTTTAGATTTGGGAAGGGACCCCAACAGAGTACAATGCCGCTTTCAAAAACAGTCATTTCCTCCTGAGGAACTGATCTTGGTCAGCGAAAGATCAGTTGTAATTTCGGGAGATTATCTAGGCTCCACCTTGAGGCTGGCAACGGTAATAAGTCTAATGTAGAAGAAGACTTTATTTACAGTCAATGACCAGATATATTACAAATCTCCAAAATATCTACAACAAAACAAGAATGCAGATCTCTCTCCCGTATTCCAGCACTATCCATCTATATATCATTATACTTTGTAAACACACCACAACAGAGAATAGTAGGAGTGATTCTTTATTCTCCAGGACTGTTACCTCCATCAGCCCCTGCCAGCATGGCCAATTGGCAGGGCTGATGGGAATTGTAGTCCATAACATCTGGAGTGCCAAAGGTTCGCCACCATGGGCATAGAAATACTAAACAAAACAAAAATATCTAAGGGGGATACCATATTCAGATCATTTTTTCCTTTTTCATAATGAATAGACAGAATTTTGCTACCCATTTAGTAATATTCTCCTCCTTATCTTGTAATAGTTTTTCACAACAAACTTTATCAGAACAATATGTCATTTTGTGTAGTAGATGTGACAGGCATTTTTCCCTTGCCTCCTCATAGAGGGGACACTTTAAGAACATATGCTCTATAGTTTCTACAGAATTCAGAGAGCAAGAACACAACCTTGCAGCATAAGGTATCTTTTGATATTTCCCTTCTAAGACAGCAGAAGGTAAATGGGCACTTCTTGCAAGAGTAAAAGCTCTCCTTAGATCTTTATTATCCAGGTAAGTTAAATAAGGAGCAGGGGCAGTGATATATTTCTGTGTACAGCATAGAGGAAAATCTGAATATCTTGCCAGAAATAAGTCTAATGGTGTCCCTCACAGCCTGGCAAATAGACTGAAGGCTCTTTGGGGCAGAGACTTGTCTTTTTTACCTGTCACAGCAGGAAGCACTTGGTGAGACGGCGGCGGCAGCAGACACTGCGTAGGGAGGAAACGGCTACAGATTTATTTCCTTTACTACACTTTGTGGGGCATTAAGAACATAAGAAAGAGCCTGCTGGATCAGACCAGAGTCCATCCAGTCTGGCACTCTGCTACTCACAGTGACCCTTTGGGAGCTCATGTGCAGGAGGTGAAAGCAATGGCCTTCTGCTGCTGCTGCTGCTCCTCCTGAGCACCTGGTCTGCTAAGACATTTGCAATCTCAGATCAAGGAGGAACAAGATTGGGAGCCATAGATCGACTTCTCCTCCATAAATCTGTCCAAGCCCTTTTTAAAGCTATCCAGGTGAGTGGCCATCACCACCTCCTGTGGCAGCATATTCCAAACACCAATCACACGTTGCGTGAAGAAATGTTTCCTTTTATTAGTCCTAATAGTCCTTAACTTGTAAACCACAGCAACAAGATAATTTTATTTCCTGTGCCTTTTAACAACTGGGCAGCTGCACAAGAGCTCACCTAGGGAAACTTTTATCACTGTTATAACTGCATCCTGGGAGGGGGAAAAACACTCTTTCCCTGCTAGATTTCTCCTGGCGAGGGCCTGCTTTCTTTTACTGGATTTCTCCTTGCGAGGAGCTGCTTCCCCATCAAGGCACGAGCCAACTTACAACTGCCCCAGTGGCAAAAACAGCTGCCCCTGAACTCAGGTCCCAGGAGTAAATGGGCTGACGACGAGGGACCCACAATCCGGTTTGAACCTACATTTTAGGGCTATAAACATCCAGAGAGTTCAAGAACGGTGAGGAAAAACTTTGCAAGAGAGAGACCGGCACGCAAGGCAGGAGAGCAGAGGACTTCCTTCCTGCCACCCTCAAATGCGAGCTTATTCTTGTCCAGGGCTGCCAACCTCCAGGCAGGGTCTGGATATCTTCCAGCGTTACAACTGAACACCAAACCACAGAGACCAGTTTCCCCGGGGAGAAAATGGCTGCTTGGAGGGGTGGACTCTCTGCGGCGTTATCCCCTGATGAGGTTCCTGTTTCTGGATTTCAGGAAAAGAGTGGGTGGGCTCAAAACCTATCTGCAGGGCTGCCCAGGGAAGCAATTCCACAGGGAAATTGGTCTGAGAATGACCACTAGGTACTATTGCTGAACAGAACCTCCATAGGCAAAGGTAGTATACCCCTTCCCAGCCTTCACCCCCAAATCTCCAAGAATTTCCCAACCCAGACAGCCAGCACAGTGCAATGGTGAAGAAGAAGAAGAAGAAGAAGAGTTTGGATTTATATCCCCCCTTTCTCTCCCGCAGGAGACTCAAAGGGGCTGACAATCTCCTTGCCCTTCCCCCCTCACAACAAACACCCTGTGAGGTGGGTGAGGCTGAGAGAGCTCCGAGAAGCTGTGACTAGCCCAAGGTCACCCAGCTGGGGGGGGTGTGGGAGTGCACAGGCTAATCTGAATTCCCCAGATAAGCCTCCACAGCTCAGGCGGCAGAGCTGGGAATCAAACCCGGTTCCTCCAGATTAGATACACGAGCTCTTAACCTCCCACGCCACAGCCTCCTACGCCACTACGCAGATGAGTATTTGGGAAGCCTGGGTTCAAATTCACACCCTCTGCCTTGTGGCATAGAAGAAGGTGGGTTTGGATTTATACCTCCCTTTCTCTCCTTTAAGGAGACTCAAGGTGACTTACAAGCTCCTTTCCCTTCCTCTCCCCACAACAAAAACCTTGTGAGGTCTGTGGGGCTGAGAGAGTTCAGAGAGAACTGTGACTGGCCAAAGTCGCCCAGCAGGCTTCATGTGGAGGAGTGGGGAATCAAACCCAGTTCTCCAGATTAGAATCCACCCGCTCTTAACCACTACCCCACGCTGGCTCTCAGCTTGCTTGGGCCAGCCTAACCAAACTCACAATGCTGTTGTGAGGATAAAATGGGGGAGAGGAGAATGAAGTTAGCCAGTTGGGGGACAAAGCTCAAGGTCAGCCCCCCACTCTCAGCCTAACCTACCTCACAGGGTTGTGGTGAGGACAAAATGGCAGAGAGGAGAATGATGTTCAGTCACTATGAGTGGAGCATAAAAGTATGAATTAAACGCACAATCCCAGTTTCCCGGCATCAAACCCCAAACCACCTCCTCCCAGCTATACAAATTGTAGGTGTTGAAAATTGTTATAGTCCTCCTTTCTCCCCCCCCCCCGCCCCGCAGCTCCCCCCACCTCGGACCTCCAGCAACCCCCCACCAGCAACCAGCAGCACAGACACGCGGGTCTCATTCGCACGCGCCACACCTCGCTCAGCCTCCCGCCTCGCCGACAAAGCGCAGCCACAGTCACAAGAGCACCTGTCCTTACCTGCGCTAAAAGGTGTTTCCGAAATCCGCGCCCCCAACCCTCGCTGCTCGCAATTGGCTGGAGCTGCTCCCGGGGCATGTCGGGATTTGTAGTTCGCGGCCGCAATTAAGCCCTGGCTGAGTGAAGTATAGGGCAAGCAACAGCCTCTCCCCAGTAGCTGCTATCTAGGAGTAGACTGCCTTTGTCTGTGGAGGTTCTGTCGCGCAATAACGCTTAGGGGTTGTTCCCAGACCAATACCCCCCTCCCCCATGGAATTGCTTCCCCAGTCAGCTTTGAGCCCCCCCACTCTTTTTCTGAAATCCAGACACAACAGGCGCTGGAGCTCAACCGCTCCGTATGTTTTTGCACCTGCTTAATTATGCACTTCCCATCCATTTTCGCAGTCATTTACAAGTGGATTCATTCATTCATTCATTCATTCATTCATTCATTCATTCATTCATTCATTCATGAGATTTATATACCGCCCTACCCCATTTCTTTCACCAAAATGGATTGCAAAGAGCCTTGGAAACAGATGCAACATGCATTGTTTGGCATGTTTATAAACGCCATGAAAGACAAATGGCGTACACCCCTCGGCGAACCATCCACCTCGCATTCCCCACCAGCAGCAGACAAGTTCTCTCAGAAGTCGACAATCCAGGCAGAAAGGTAGCGGGGTCTTCCCCTGGGGCAGAGGTAGGGAACCTTTAACACTCAAAGAGCCATTTGGACCTGTTTTCCACGGGAAAAGAAAACACTTGGAGCCGCAAATAATTTTTGACATTTAAAATAAAGATAACACTGTATATATTGGGGGTTTTTTACCTTTTACTGCGCTCATTCTGAGAAGTGCATGGATGCGTCCGCCCTGCTGCCTGCAGGGCAGGCAAGGATGGGGCCAGTAGTCCACCCCGCTCCAACGGGGCAGGTGAGAGGGGAAGCCCGCGGTGTGGCCCAGCCGGCCGCGGGCAGTTGGTGCGCCCGCCCTGCAGGGCGGGCAAGGATGGGGCCAGCGGCTCGGCTCATGGAGCCGCAGTGCAAGGGCAGAAGAGCCGCATGCGGCTCTCGAGCCGCAGGTTCCCTACCCCGTGGTGTTGCTGTCCAATACACAAGTTGCCAAACAATGCCAGGAGATCTCCTGGAATTACAGCTGGTCTCCGACTGACTACAGAGAGCAAGAAAAGAATGCTTTCTTTGCTGGATCCTGGGACATTGTTGTGCCTTGCTGAGTGAGGTCCCCACCCCCACCTTCCCACCCCCAATATCCAGGGATTTCCTGCGCAAGGGACACGACACGCAGCTCTGTGGTGCTTCTCGTGGAAGTGCCATTCGCCAGAATGAGTAACAGACTTGATTTGCAGAGCCAGCAGTGGCACCACAGCTTGGCCCCAGCCAGGGCTGCATGCCGTTTGTATTTTGCTCCGCCTCTCAGCCTTGGCCCCTCCCCAAAAATTTGCGCTTCTGATGAACACACACGAAGCTACCTTGCCAGACTGTTGGTCGATCAAGATCAGGATTGCCTGTTCAGCCTGGCAGCCGCTCTCTGGGGTCCCCACTGGAGGTCCTGCACATCACCCGATCCTTTCTTAAGTGGAGATGTCGGGGATTGTACCTGCAATCTTCTGTTCGTCTGGCAGGTGACATCTAAGCCACAGCCTCTTCCCACTGTATACACATAGAATCATAGAGTTGGAAGGGGTGATAGAGGCCGTCTAGTTGAACCCCCTGCTCAAATAGGATCAGCCTAGAGCAGGGGTCTGCAACCTGAGGCTCTCCAGATGTTCATGGACTACAATTCCCATCAGCCCCTGCCGGCATGGCCAACTTTTTGTCCAGTGCTGCTTAAAGACTGCTAGTGGAGGGAGCTCACCACCTTCCTAGGCAGCTGATTCCTGTAATTTATACCCATTATTGCGAGTCTGCTGCCAACAGGAGCAACTGCACCCACCTCACAGGGTGTTTGTTGTGAGGGGGGAAGGGAAAGGAGATTGTCAGCCCCTTTGAGTCTCCTTACAGGAGAGAAAGGGGGGGATATAAACCCAAAACCCTCCTCCTCCTCTTCTAAGTGACAGCCCCTCAAATACTTCAAGAAATCAACCATGTCCCCCCACAACCTCTTCTTCTCCAAATGGAACATTCCCAAAATCTCTCAGCCTTTCTTTGTAGGGCTTGATCTCCAGGCCCCCGGTCATCCCCGTCACTCTCCTCTGCTGCCTTATGCGGAATTAAATCTTTGGTCCAGCAGGGTGCTAACCACTGCCAGGGCTAACTAGACAGTGATTTCAGAGTGATTTCAGTTTTGGCGGCAGTGAGCAAGTGCAGAGGCAGGCTGCCTTCAGAGCAGAGGTTCTTTATTGTGATTTCAAACTCTTACCAGGCCAGACCGCGCTCTACAGAGCAAAACGCAGCCTGTTTTATACAGTTTTCCACCCAATCAGAGGGGAAAGGGGGTAGCCCAGTGGTGGGATCCAAAAATTTTAAGAACAGGTTCCGATGGGGGTGGGATTCAAACAGTGGCGCCGCCGCACACACGCACCTCCAGTCCCTATTGGGCAGGGAGGTTGCTTGAGTAACCCCTTCTCGGCACTCAGAAAAAATTAGTAACCACATCCAGAGAAGTGGTGAGAACTGGTTGGATCCCACCTCTGGGGTAGTCCCCTGCCACATAATACAGACAATCTGAAACAAAGAGGAGGAAGACAGTCTTTTGTTTTTGCTGATGGGATTAAGTCCCAGAAGAAGAGGCTACCAATGAATCTTGAGATCCTAGAAGTGGAAAAATTCAGTAGTCCAATGGGTCTTGAGATCCTCTTCAGTGAAAGTTCAAATAGTCCAATGGGAAGTAGGAAGTCCTCCAACTGGCCAAGGCACACCTTAATCCACAGGTGTCAAATTCGTGGCCCTCCAGATGTTATGGACTACAATTCCCATCATCCCCTGCCAGCATGATGCTGGCAGGGGATGATGGGAGCTGTAGTCCATAACATCTGGAGGGCCGCGAGTTTGACACCTATGCCGGCTTAATCCCATCACTTGTAAGTCCAAAAGGTCTTTTGTTGAGGTTGACAAACTTATCAGATTGTAAGGAGGAGTTGGTCTTAGAGGGTTTTCCGGGCTGTGTGGCCGTGGTCTGGTGGATTTTGTTCCTAATGTTTCACCTGCATCTGTCCACCAGACCATGGCCACACAGCCCAGGAAACCCTCCAGAACCAGTTGAATCCGGCCATGAAAGCCTTTGACAATATTGAGTTGGTCTTACTTTGCATTTTCTGGTCTACTTCCTTGTGGCTTAGCTAAAATAAAACTACTAAAATCCTAAGAGGCTTATTCTATTAATACAATAAAAGGTAAAAAGAAGAAACATGTCTGATTCTTTCTCTGTTTTCTTTCTTAATGTAACATTACAGGCAGGGTAATATAAATGAAACACCAAAGACTCTACAACATATCTAAAGGTACATATATCAAAAATAAAGACGAAGGAGTTATTTAAGTAATATCCTTATTTCTATGCCTACTTATTTAAAGGTTTACACCAGGGGTCTTCAAACTGTGGCCCTCCAGATGTTCAGGAACTACAATTCCCATCAGCCCTGCTATTTGGCCATGCTGGCAGAGGCTGATGGGAATTGTAGTTCCTGAATATCTGGAGGGCCATAGTTTGAAGACCTCTGGTTTACACAATTGCATTCTTCCAGGCAAAGGCTTGGTGTGGCTTCATGTGTGTGTGTGTGTGGGGGGGAGGACTTAAAGGCCTTAATAAATCCTTTATTAGTACTCACACACATATAAAGGGCCAGGGTTCAACAGGATATATTGCTAATAAATTCTGGGGGTTCACCGGTAACAAGAGCCAGTCTTGACTGCTCAGGCCGGCAGCTCCTTCCCAGGCTCCCAAGCGCAGAAAGATGTTTCCCATTGCCTACTACCTGACCCTTTTAACGGAGGGCGCCAGGGATCGGAGCTGGGACCTTTGGCCTGCCAAGAGAATGCTCCACCACTGAGCCGCAGCCCCTGAATGGGTGTCCTTGAAGTACCTTTTCCTTCTTGTTGTGGCAGTGTGCGTTTGTCAGGCAGTTGTGTTGCTGAGCCCCTATAAAAGCCACAGAGCGACATGGAAAGGAGCCACCCGCAGTGAATTTACTCTCGCTGCAGGCCAGGAAAGGCAGGGTGGGTCCCTGGCCGGAGAGAGGTCGGCATCTGCCTGGGGAAATGGGCAATACACTCCTTGGCTTTTATGTTGAGAGAAGAGGGTTTCCCTTTCGTGGATGCAAAGAACATAAGAACTAGCCTGCTGGATCAGACCAGAGTCCATCTAGTCCAGCTCTCTGCTACTTGCAGCGGCCCACCAGGTGCCTTTGGGAGCTCACCTGCAGGAGGTGAAAGCAATGGCCTTCTGCTGCTGCTGCTGCTGCCGAGCACCTGGTCTGCTAAGGCATTTGCAACCTCAGATCAAAGAGGATCAAGATTGGGAGCCATAGATCGACTTCTCCTCCGTAAATCTGTCCAAGCCCCTTTTAAAGCTATCCAGGTTAGTGGCCGTCACCACCTCCTGTGGCAGCATATTCCAAACACCAATCACAAGTTGCATGAAGAAGTGTTTCCTTTGATTAGTCCTAATTCTCCCCCCCAGCATTTTCAATGTATGCCCCCTGGTTCTAGTATTGTGAGAAAGAGAGAACAATTTCTCCCTGTCAACATTTTCTACCCCATGCATAATTGTATAGACTTCAATCATATCCCCCCTCAGACGTCTCCTCTCCAAACTAAAGAAACACCTGGCCACCTTCCAGCAAGGGGCACCGCTTTGAAATTGGGAGTCAGGGAAAGTGCCTTGGTAGGATTTGATAAAGGTTTAAGGCAGCATCAGCGGGGACTCAAATCCAGTTCCAGGATGGGACCGAGAAAAAAACCTCCCAGCCAACAGGGAAAGAATTAAGAGTGAATGGTCGAAGGCTTTTGCGCCCAGATTCTACTGGCTGTTGTGGATTTTCTGAGCCGTGCGGTCGCAGTCTGGTGGTCTTTGATGCCAGCCGTAGATGCAGGTAAAATGTTCGGAGCATAACCTACCAGACCGTGGCCACATAGTTGGAAAACCCACAACAGCAGCCAGAGAATTAAAAGCTTGAACACATTCTGCAGAAAGCGTTCGAAACAGAGCGAATTCAGCAGCAACCAGACTCCAGAAAGCTGGTTTCCCTCCAGGTTCCAGGATTGTAACACTCTGAATTGCTGGGATCCAGAGTCCAGGGTGGTGTAGCGGTTAAGAGCAGGTGGATTCTAATCTGGAGAACTGGGTTTGATTCCCTGCTCCTCCACCTCTGTGGCAGAGGCTTATCTGGTGAACCAGATGCACGGCCAACGAAAAGGAAAGCTGGGAAAACCAGAACAAAATTGCTGAAGTCACAATTTTATTTAAAACCATCACTATATATACAGGGTTGTCACTGGGGGAGGTCGTAGTTGGAAAACACTTTCCTACGGGAAGAAAGATGGGTGGGATCCTATGGGGCAAGAGACCAGCTCCTAGGAACACGCTGGCAAGCCCCATCCTCTGCCCACTAAAGAAAGCAACGTCCGGGGAATCTGAGCAGCCAGGCAGGCTTCATCCTCGCTTCAGTGGGCGGCGACATGGAAATCGCTCCAGATGTAAAACCGAAGCTGCCAATCGCTCAGGGTTCAGCTGAGGAAGAGGACGGGGCAGCGGGCGGAGAAGAAGGCTCCTTCTGCACCAGCTCCGGTTCATCTTCTCCATCATGCGGCGGATGGACAAGAACCTTGTCCAAGATGCCGAACTCCTGGGCTTCAACGGGGCCCATGTAGCGATCCCTCTCCATGGTGGACTCTGAGGATGAGAGAGACGCCACCGGTATTCATTTTATTAATTTTTATTTAATGGGAGCAGCAGCTAACACACCAGAGGACAGAGATAGAATTCAAAATGACCTGGACAGATTAGAGAGCTGGGCCAAAACAAATAAAATGAGTTTCAACAGAGATAATGTAAGACTCTACACTTAGGCAGAAAAAAAATGAAATGCACAGATATAGGATGGGTGCCACCTGGCTTGACAACACTACATGCGAAAGGGATCTGGGAGTCTTAGTAGACCACAAACTGAACAAGAGTCAGCAGTGTGATGCAGCAGCCAAGAAAGCCAATGCCATTCTGGGCTGTATCAATAGGAGTATAGTGTCTAGATTGAGCAATGTAACTATACCTCTCTATTCTGCATTGGTTAGACCTCACCTGGAATAGTGTGTACAGTTCTGGGCACCATAATTCAAGAAGGATATTGACAAGCTGGAAGGGGTCCAGAGGAGGGCAACCAAAATGGTCAAAGGTGTGGAATCCATCCTATATTTGTGCATTTCATTTTTTTTCTGCCTAAGTGTAGAATTGTATATTTATCTCTGACCCTCAAAAGCTTATATCCTGAAAATCTTGTTGGTCTCCCAAGTGCTACTAGACTCAATTTTAACCCCTTCTGGGCTGTTTGTATGTGGAACCCACTGTCACACGATCTAACAAGCTGGAACGGGTCCAGAGGAGGGCAACCAAAATGGTCAAAGGTCTGGAATCCATGTCCTACGAGGAGGGACTTAGGGAGCTGGGTATGGTTAGTTTCGTGAAGAGAAGGTTAAGAGGTGACATGATGTTTAGATATTTGAAGGGATGTCATGTTGGTGAGGGAGCAAGCTTGTTTTCTGCTGCCTCAGAGACTTGGACCAGGAGTTATGGGTTCAAGGTGAAGGAAAAGAGATTCCACCTAAACATCAGGAAAACTTCCTGACTGTCAGGGCTGTTCAACAGTGGGATTCACTGCCTCGGAGTGTGGTGGAGTCTCCTTCTTTGGAGGTTTTTTAAAGAGAGGCTGGATGGCCATCTGTCAGGAGTGCTTTGATTGTGTGTTCCTGCATTGCAGGGGGTTGGACTTGATGGCCCTTGGGGCCTCTTCCAACTCTATGATTCTATGATTTATCATAATATGCATGTTCGCCTTTCCCTACGGTTTCTAGGAGGCATGCAACAATAGTTTAAAACCTTTTAAGTTAAAGCCAAAAATAAAATAGCCAACCTGACATCTCCCCCCCGCCGAAAAAAGAAAAAAAAGAGGCTGGCTGATCCAAATTGCAGTGGCACAGTAAGGTTCTATTCCAGGTCTCCCAGATCTAACTCTGACCACTTTGCATCACTGTCTACTTATTTCTTCCGCCGCTGTGGAAGGAGGCAGGGGAACTGGTCTTGGAGGAAGCAACAGATCCGAGCAGCACGTTCCAACAGCCCCACACTGCCTGCCTGGCTCCAAACGTTTGAGTCGCTCCCTCCATGCCTGCTTGCAGTGAGACACAGCTCGACCCCAGGCACCCACACAGCTTACCAATCACCTCCAAGGTCTGCTTCGTATGTTTAGCGTAGAGGGCGTTTATTTGTTTCTTCAGCTTCAGAATTTCCTCGGCCTGGATGGCAATATCAGTCGCTTGGCCCTGGAAGGGGAAGCGGATGAAATTTATTTACCTCTTTATTTACTCCGCCTCTGCTCCCCCCAGTGGGGACACAATGCGCTTAACAACAGTATCCTCTCCGTCATTTTATCCTCACAATCCTGTAAGGTAGGCTAGGCTGTGAGCACGTGACCGGCCCAAGGCTCACTCAGTGAAGGAATATGAACGTGGGTCTCTCAGATTCTAGTGCAGGGGTCCCCAACCATGCTGAGCCTTCAGGCACATCTGGAATTCAGGTACAGGGTGGTTGACGCAACCACAAAGTGGCCGCCAGGGAAGGGGGGGCCATAGAGAGGAAGATCGAACGCAGGGGTCAAGAGGAGTACTTTTTAAAAAATGTGCCAGGAAAGAAGAGTGAGACAAAGCACGGAAGTAACCCCGTGGTGGCAGCAGCTGCCGCCAAGACGATGTTATTTTAATATGTGCAGCCAATTATATCATCAATAGCCGATCTGAAGCCCTATTGGGCAGGAGCCCCCCTTGGCCTCGCCCACTTTCTAAAAGCACTTGGTGGGTGCTATCAGCAGAGTCCAAAGCAGAGTCACTCTGGTAAGATGAGAAGGTTTAATAGTCTTCTTGCACTCACTGCAACCGTCTACCACACTTGGAAAACAATACTCTCCATTCAAGATGTTCTTTCCATGGGAAGGTTTTACTTTAGCAGTTGCAAGGTTACACACGCCTATTCTATACAAGACTATCAAACTACACAGAACTCTTCAGCAAAAACTGAGCCTTCGGGGAGGGCGGGATATAAATATAATAAATAAATAAATAAAAACAAACAAACTTCAATAAAAATAGAACTTAACTCAGGCTCAATCTCTATCTGAACATAGCATAGCATAGCATATACAATGCATACATCAGGGATAGTTTTCCCCACCCACACAACAGCCTCTCATTGGTCTAGAATTACAGTTGAATTCACCAATCATGTTAAAGGTCAATCTTTGCTACTTTTGCCCCTAGACTGACTGTCTCTGGCCTTTGGGCTGCAAACTTCTGCTAGCTTGAAATGACTCTTTAGTGAACTTTTACTCTTTTTTATATATCATGACAGGTACGACAACAGGTGTTTGCAGGCACCATGTTGGGGCCCCTGTCCTGGTCCTCTACGCCCTATCCACCTCCCCATGCTGGCTTCGCCCCCACCACTAAACACAAAGGAATGTGGTGTCACCTATGATCCCCCCCACACACACACACAACTTCAGAATCTGGATCAAGATGAAATGAAGACTCAGTAGTGGTGGGGAGGGGGAAGCAACAGAGATCTTGAGCTCTCTCAGCATTTGCGTCACGCAGGGCTGTGAAACTCACCCGCGCCCCTCCAGAGGGCTGGTGGATCATGATGCGCGAGTTGGGAAGGGAGTGGCGCATTCCTGGAGACCCTGCCGCCAGCAGCAAAGAGCCCATGCTGGCCGCCTGGCCCACGCACCACGTGCAGATGGGGTTCAGGATGTATTGCATGGTGTCGTAAATAGCCAGCCCAGAGGTCACCAGGCCACCTGCGGAGGAAGGAAAAGGGGTTGCCTCAAAATCCTGCCCATCCTGTTAGGAAAATCCACGTGCTGCCAGCCTTTCTCTCTGACAGCCAGAAAGGGATGGAGCTGGTAGGAAGGGTCAGGTGGACCCCAAAGCCCCTGCGGCAGCACTGTTCTACAATGATAGGGTTGGTTGCTTTCTTGGGATTCTGGTTCAGGGGCTTTCCTGAACCCCAGGAAGCAGGAAATAAAGAGAATGGATCTGGAAGACCGACTTTCTTTCCTTGCTCTGAGAAAAGATTGGCAGGGGGGTGCCCAGGAAGATGCCTCAGAGCTTTACAGACATCATGGCCTGCCCAGAAGGAATCAGCTAGACGCAGACCCTCCCAGTGAAAGAAACCCAAGTCTCCCACTGAATGGGCAGGCCGACAAAATGAAGTCTATACATACACAGTGCATAATGGAAGGAAGGAAGGAAGGAAGGAAGGAAGGAAGGAAGGAAGGAAGGAAGGAAGGAAGGAAGGAAGGAAGGAAGGAAGGAAGGAAGGAAGGAAGGAAGGAAGGGAGGGAAGGAGGGAAGGAGGGAAGGAGGGAAGGAGGGAAGGAGGGAAGGAGGGAAGGAGGGAAGGAGGGAAGGAGGGAAGGAGAGGAGAGGGGAGGGGAGGGGAGGGGAGGGAGGGGGGAGGGTTTGGATTTATACCCCCCCTCTTCTGTAAGGAGACTCAAGGTGGCTTACAAGTTCCTTTCCCCACAACAGACACCTTGTGAGGTAGGTGGGGCTGAGAGAGTTCTGACAGAGAACTGTGACTAGCCTAAGGTCACCCAGCAAGAACGTAGGAGTGCGGAAACGCATCTGGTTCACCAGATAAGCCTCCGCCACACAGGTGGAGGGGTGGGGAATCAAACCCGGTTCTCCAGATTAGAATCCATCTGCTCTTAACCACAACAGCATGCTGGAAGGAAGGAAGGAAGGAAGGAAGGAAGGAAGGAAGGAAGGAAGGAAGGAAGGAAGGAAGGAAGGAAGGAAGGAAGGAAGGAAGGAAGGAAGGAAGGAAGGAAGGAAGGAAGGAAGGAAGGAAGGAAGGAAGGAAGAAGGAAGGCAAAGCACAGCAATATTGATGCTTTACAGTAAAACACACACACACACACGGAGCCTAAAATGCAGCCATCCTTCTGATTCCTAATACTGGCCACCAGCCACGCAGTGGCATCAGCATTCTAAAGCCCAATCACAACACACACCCCAGGAAAACCATCCCACGGCCTTCCACCCAATAAATCCTTATATAGCAAAGCAGGTTTCTCAGCGTCCTTTTCCCAAGGAGAAGAATCCTTGGGAGAAAGAAAAGTGAGAGGCCTTGAGAAAGTTCCATGATTAGGGAAGCCTGTAAGAATGTACACCCTGATAAACAAAGCGCTAGAATGTGAGCCAGTGTGATGTGTGGAATTGGGGCACCCCTGGGGGACCGAAGATAAAACACCGACTCAGCTATGGAGGTCCACTGGGTGACCTTGGGCCAGTCACCCACTCTCAGGTCAACCTACTTTACAAGGCTGTTGTGAGGATCTTGTGTGGAGAGAGTTCCCATCTCCAGCTCTGGACCTCACACACCGGAGAAGACAAAGGATGCATTAATCAGGAGCAGCAGTGACTTAGTGGTTCAGAGCAGGTGCACTCTAATCTGGAGAACCGGGTTTGATTCCCCACTCTTCCACTTGAGCTGTGGAGGCTTATCTGGGGAACCAGATTAGCTTGTGCACTCCAACACATGCCAGATGGGTGACCTTGGGCTAGTCACAGTTCTTCGGCGCTCTCTCAATCCCGTCCACCTCACAGGGTATTTGTTTGGGGGGGAGTATTTGGGGGGAGGGAAAGGAGATTGTCGGCCCTTTTGAATCTCCTTACAGGAGAGAAAGGGGGGGATATGAATCCAAACTCGTCGTCCTCTTCTTTTTACATGGTCTTGGGTTTTATGATTTTTATGTTGTGACATGCCATGAGACCTTTGGGTGCAGGAAGGATAAAAATACACAGAAATCAAATAAACCACAGGCATCTCCTTTTCAAGATACGGGGGACCCGTAGAGGAGCCGCTCCTGGCATTTCACCGAGACTTACCGGGGCTGTTAATGTACATGTGGATGGGTTTCTTGTTGCTCTCCGACTGTAGGAACAGCAGCTGGGCGATGACCAGGCTGGCCACATTGTCGTCAATCTGGAGACGAGAAGACACAAGACAGGCTGATCCCTGAGTGCTGAAAACCAAGCGCCACCTGAAGTCCCCGGCAACAGCCTCTGCCCAGCCCTTTCTTTCTGGCAGGGAGCCTCTGCCCGCATCACCCGTGTGCCCGTCTCTCTTGCTTCTCGACAGGAATGCACAAAACAACATGTTCAATTTGATGTTCAGCTATGATACGTGTTTGGTCCCCTTGGCCTTCTATGACGCTTCATGACAGAGATGAGAAGCTACAACACAGCAACACAGGAATGTCAGACTCTGGCCCTCCAGATGTTCGTGGACTACAATTCCCATCAACCCCTGCCAGCACTCGGGATTGTAGTCCATGAACATCTGGGGAGGCAGAGTTTGACACCCCTGCAGTAACATATGAAGCTGCCTGATACGTTATCACAGAGGTCCCCAACCCTTTTGAGCCTCTTGGCTTCTTTGGAATTATGACACAGGGCAGTGGGTGCAGCCGCAAAATGGCCACCTCAGGAGGCGGAGCCAGACACAAAATGGCTGCCATAGCTCCCCTTCAGTGAAGACGTCCGTGCTGTGGTGGTATCTCCAATTGCCTTGCTGTGAAAAGCCTCATTCACTTTCTAAAAACACTTCGCAAGCGCCAGGGAAAGAGTTGGAGGCCACCATGTTGGGGACATCGGCCCAGTCAGAACACTGGTTCATTGGGCCTAAGACTAGAAGTGGCTTCCCAGGGCCTGAAGCACAGCAAGGCCTTTCCCTGAAGATCTTGTAGCTGGTTACGCAAAGATCAAACCTGGGACCTGTTGCACGGGGGGCAAATGCTCAGCTACTGAACTACTTGATGGAAGGGATACACCCTGAATTAAAAAAACACACCACACAATACAAACTAAATGTAGGACACTGGCTCTAAGGCAGTGGTGGCAAACCTATGGCACTCCAGATGTTCATAGACTACAAATCCCATCAGCCCCTGCCAGTATGGCCAATGGGCCATGCTGGCAGGGGCTGATGGGATTTGTAGTCCATGAACAGCTGGAGAGCCGGCCAGAGAGGTGAATGGACGAGACTTCCAGATACTCCATGGACTACCCCATTGGCCAATTGGCCATGCCGGCAGGGGCTGATGGGAATTGCAGTCCATGAACATCTAGAGTGCCATAGGTTTGCCACCATGGCTCTAAGGCAACAAAGAGCACACCCAAAGAAGAAACAAACGCTGTTTTCTCTAAGCAGATGAAGAATCTGTCTCTCAGTTCCTGGGAAGGAGAAGAATTAGTGTCCTTACCGGGCCCATCACGCAGACAATGCGCTCCCTCAGCAGGCGAGAGTAGATGTCATAGGCGCGTTCCCCCCGGCCCTGAAAAAGACAGGCACTCAGCACAGGCATACCCTTAGTAGACCACAAATGGAACTTGAGCCCGCAGTGTGATGTGGCAGCCAAGAAAGCCAATACAATTCTGGGATGCATCAATAAGAGCATAGTGTCTAGATTGAGGGAAGTAATTGTACCACTCTACACTGCATTGGTCAGACCTCACCTGGAATAGTGTGTTCAGTTCTGGACACCACAATTTAAGGATATTGACAAACCGGAATGGGTCCTGAGGAGGGCAACTAAAATGGTCAAAGGTTTGGGATCCATGCCATACGAAGAGAGGCTTAGGGAGCTGGAGATCTTTAGTCTGGAGAAGCGAAGGTTAAGGGGGGACACATGATAGCCATTTTAAATATTTGAAGGGATGTCATGTCGGTGAGGGAGCAAGCTTGTTTTCTGCTGCTCCAGAGACTTGGACCAGGAGTAATGGATTCAAGGGGCAGGAAAAGAGATTCCACCTAAACATTAGGAAGAACTTCCTGACCGTCAGGGCTGTCTGACAGTGGAGTTCACTGCCTTGGAGTGTGGTGGAGTTTCCTTCTTGGGAGGTTTTTAAACAGAGGCTAAATTAACCATACATGTCGGGAGTGCTATGATGGTGTGTCGCTGCATGGCAGGGGGTTGGACTGGATGGCCCTTGGAGTCTCTTCCAACTCTGTGATTCAATGCCTCAGCCCTCTCAAGTGGCAATGGGTCTCCCCTCCTCTAGAAGGAGAGGCCCACAGATTTCACTCAAATGTAAACACTGGCTTGCGAGAGCTCAAGGTCAAAGAACAGAAGGCAGATCTTGGCCCCGGGCAGGTTTAGGAGGGCAGTGGGATTGGCAGAGAGGGCAGGGTTTGGGAAGAAGGCAGGCTTTCCTGGGTCAGCACAAAACACCACCCCCGCCCCCCAGCTTCCCCATTTCTTCCGGAGTTCCCCAAAACAATAACAAGAGCTGGTCAGGTGGGCCTTGAAGGTCAGCTTGAAGAGTTGGTTTCTGCCAGGGATGGGAAACGGCCAGCCAAGGAGTTCTAGGGGGCCACTAGCTTAGTAGCCAACACCACGAACATCTTCTTTTCGCAGGGGCCTCTTTCCCACTCCTGGCCAGGCAACTACGGCTGTAACAAAGTAGTCACCTACTTTGGAGTTCCAGCCTCCTCTTTTAGGCAGCTTGCAACTCAGAACAGTGCTGAAAAGTGCCATGAAGTCGCAGGTGACTTCCAGTGACCCTGTAGGTCAGACCTGGGCATTATACGGCCCGCGGGCCACATCCGATTCCTGACTGGCCCCTGTTGCATGGGCAGCGAGCAAGCTTGAGCTCCCGCAGAAGCCGGTTGCCTTGGCTGCCGGCTTCTGCGGGCTTTCAGCCGCCTGCCTTTGGCCCGCCCCCACAATATTTTCTGTTTCTTATGCGGCCCCATGGAAAAAATAATTGCCCACCCATGCTGTAGGTCATCAGAGTCGAAGGGTGGTTAGCCATTGCTGCCTCCTGTGGGGCAACCCTGGACTTCCCGGGCTTCCATGGTTTGCTCCTGCGTAGCAACCCTGGACTCCCACCCAAGTTCCAACCAGGGCTGGCCCTGCTTACTTCCAAGGTCTGATCAGATCTGGCTAGTCTGGGTCATCCAGGTCAGAATAGCTGCTGTGAAAACAGTCTGGCCTCTCCAGTTGATAACCCATTCAAGGAGGATCTCCACCCCGCCCCATCCCACCCACCTCACCCCACTTACCGTCTGCTCCACCACTATGGGGATGAGCGGAATGAGGCTTCTGGGAGACTGATGGAGGTTTCGAACTGCACAGAGAAGGCGACAACCCAGCTGTGCGGGGCGCTAAAGACCGAGAAAAGGCTGTTAGAAAAAAAGACTCCTGCCACCACCCATCTTTCTGGATCCCCCCAAAGGGACTAATTCTATGCCAGAGGTCTGCAACCTGTGGCTCTCCAGATGTTCATGAACTACTATTCCCATCAGCCCCTGCTGGCCATGCTAGCAGGGGCTGATGGGAATTGTAGTTCATGAACATCTGGAGAGCCACAGGTTGCAGACCCCTGTTTGCCTTTCGTGCCCTGCTGATCCACAGGCAAATGCCCCACGTCCAGCTTGTCTCTCCCGTGGAAGCGAAGCTGCTGCAAACACCCATTCCATTGCCGAGCAAACTCCAGCAGCCGACGGTCACCGGCAGCCCTCCCAAGCCCGGAGGCAGGTGAACTTTTGGCATGCATCAGGAGATAAGAGCCCGGCCAGATCAGACCAGTGAAGATCCATTGAGTCCAGCATCCTGCCTCACACCAGTTCCTCCGGAGGTCCAACCACAGGGCCTGGAGGCCAAGGTCTTCCCCTGATAAAAACCTCAGAATGGCCTTGCTGGATCAGACCAGTGGGGGCCCATCTAGTCCAGCATCCCTTCAAACACAGAGGCCAACCAATTCCTCTAGAGCAGCGGTTCTCAACCTGGGGGTCGGGACCCCTTTGGGGGTCAAACGACCCTTTCACAGGGGTCGCCTAAGACTCTCTGCATCAGTGTTCTCCATCTGTAAAATGGATAGATGTTAGGGTTGGGGGTCACCACAACATGAGGAACTGTATTAAAGGGTCGTGGCATTAGGAAGGTTGTGAACCACTGGACTAATGCTTCCCAAACACAGTGAAGTCACTTTGGGTATGGAGCTGTTCGTATCTATCCTGACTGTTTTTGCCCACATCTTTGGATGCTTGGGAGATTCTGTTAAAATGCTGTGGGCACAGAATGCTAGAAAGCTGTCCTCCAGGGCCCCACAAGTCCATACAAGCCAAATCCCGCCCCCCCCCCGGAAGATTATTTATTCATTATTTCTTTTTCTTATGCCCCTTTTCTTTCAATAGGGACCCAAAGCCCACTGTTCACCAATGGCTCCTCTTCATCCTGGAGAGAAGGGGCTAGTGGGCGGGTGTCACAGGGCTTATCAACGACTTGGATGATGGAAGAGGCAGTGTTTCTCACCCTGGGGTCTGGGACCCCTTTGGGGGTCGGACGACCCTTTCACAGGGGTCGCCTAAGACTCTCTGCATCAGTGTTCGCCATCTGTAAAATGGATCAATGTTAGGGTTGGGGGTCACCACAACATGAGGAACTGTATTAAAGGGTCGCGGCATTAGGAAGGTTGAGAACCACTGCTCTAGAGGGCCAAGAACAGGGCACAGCCAAGACCTTTTTCCAATAGAAACATCCAATGCACCTTGCTAGATCAGTCCAGTGAGGGTCCATCTAGCCCAGCATCCTGCCTCACACAGTGGCCAACCGTACGGAGGGTCAACAGAGGCCGAGGCCTCCCCCTGATAAGAACCTCAGATCCGCTGGATCAACTAGATGGCTGCCTTACAGCATCCCTGCAAACACAGTGGTCACCCAGTCCGCCCAGAGCTCCAGCAACCTTCCCCTGATATTGCCTCCTGGAATTGGTGGTATTCAGAGGTTGACTGCCTCTGAATGTGGAGGACCAACAGCCCTGCAAGAACAACACACTTTCTGTGTCTTGACACACTTCAGCTGCCCTGTTAGTCACCATACGCAGTGGCGCAGGAGGTTAAGAGCTGGTGTATCTAATCTGGAGGAACCGGGTTTGATTCCCAGCTCTGCCGCCTGAGCTGTGGAGGCTTCTCTGGGGAATTCAGATTAGCCTGTGCACTCCCACACACGCCAGCTGGGTGACCTGGGGCTAGTCACAGCTTCTCGGAGCTCTCTCAGCCCCACCTACCTCACAGGGTGTTTGTTGTGAGGGGGGAAGGGCAAGGAGATTGTCAGCCCCTTTGAATCTCCTGCAGGAGAGAAAGGGGGGATATAAATCCAAACTCCTCCTCCTCCTCCTCTTCTTATATGCTCAGGAGACAAGTGAGGGTTTTACTCTGCATTAGTAACGGAAGCACAAAACAGAGGACCATTTGTCCAAACAGTGATTGCCAAGTGCAAGGAGCACCGTCTTGTTCACTTACCAAATAATCAACAGTTCACATGTCTGAATAAATAGTTGACATTTATCAATCCTTTTTGGCATGCTTGAAACATGTTGCCTATGCCGTGATGCACAACCACCCTCAAAGGCAGGCTGGCATCATTCCTGTATTGCAGAGGAACGGAGGCTGAAACGTAACAGCTTCCTCTGCTCACTGGGCGACGGTGCAGCGTAGCTCAGCCGGCCCAGGAAGTCTTGCACCGCCCCACAGGGGTCTGTCCCGAGATCCTTCACAACATCCGCCTTCAGTCCCCCATCCGGCACACAGACCCAGACCTAGTGGGGGTTTTGCGGAGAGCTGCTGCCCTACAAGTAAAGGCTAAAGATTTGGAGGCTTTTCGGTTTAAAAGGAAAGGCATGACCAGGAAGGTCTCGGAAACAATTAACGGTGCGGGAGAACGCAGAGAGGAATAATTCTCAGAATACTTGAATTTGGAGTCACCCAGTGAAGTTGAGGGGGAATCGAATTGGGGGCAAATCCCTTCACGCCAGGCAGATTTGGTGCGCTCGCTGCTCACTTGATAATATGCTTGGAGAGAGAAAAGGAAACGTCCAAGCATGCAAATCCAATGTATATTTTTATCAATGTATTGGGAACTGATTGAATATCAATGTATTGGGAAGGGGGGGGCAAAGGGAAAAATTGTGATGGGGTATACAAAGGAGGTGGGGGGGGCTATCACCTGGTTGTGGGCCACCAACGGGGGGGGGGATTGAGGGAGGAGGGGGCTTGTCATCTGATCATGGGGAAGGAGAGGGAGGGATAAGGGGGGCTGTCATAAGGCTGATTCCCACCCACTCCGGGTCAAGAGTAGGGGCATGTCATCTGGCCATGACCCACCCACCCTGGGGGGAGAGGTTGGGAAGGGGGGAAAGGGGGTTGTCATCTGGTCGTGGTCCTTCCACCTTGGGGAGGGAATAGCATGGCTGTCTTGCAAATGCATGGCTCTCTTACACCTAGAGCCTCCAAGAGCAGAGGCAGTATACCCCCCAAGTACCCCTGCCCAGAGGCCGAAAGAGGCAGGCCATCGTTTCCGTGGCTTGCTCGGGAGTTTGGTGGGGTCGAGCTAGATGGGTCCCCGATTCGAATCCAGCACAGCCTCCTTGTGTTCTCCCCGCAGCCTTGGTTCGGGTCTTTCGGAGCCAGGGAGGGCAACCCGCCCGTGCCCATCGCTCTCCCCGGCCCCGCCCCGCCCACGGCCTCCCGAGACATCCACACGTGCGCTGCCCCCCTCACCACGAGCCTGGGCAACATCCTGACACCCGGAAGAGCCGTCTGGCCGCTTTCCCACGCGGGCTTCAGAACCCGTGGATCACGTGACCAGGAACGAGCCGGGAAGCCACGCCCGCCGACAGCGCCGCCTCTGTGCATGCTGGGAAATGTAGTCCCAAAAACCTGCGCTGGGCTGCTGCTACCCAAGCTCTCTTTTGTGTGTGTTGGTCTTCAGCATTTTACAGATGAAAATAGCTCTTGTGAGCCAGGAGCGGAAGGTGCCTCTCTGCTTGCTCGTGGTTTTGTTTATTCTGCAACAGCCGCCCTATATTTCACAGAGAGAGAGAGAGCATCCTTAGGGTAGGGTTGCCAACCTCCAGGGCACTGGCGTAATGCCCATTGGGCAAGGTGGGCAGCTGCCCAGGGCACCACCTTGTGGGGGGCATCAAAATGCTGGGTTTGTTTTTGGGTATTTTAGTGGTTTTCCATTTTTGGCCTGCAGGGGCTGCAGTTTTTAGGCTAGAGGCACCGAAATTTCAGCGTATCATCAGGAGACTGTCCTTATGCTACCCCCCAAGTTTGGTGAGGTTTGGTTCAAAGGTATGACCCTCAAAACTGTAGCCCCCATCTCCTATTAGCTCCCATTGGAAACAATGGGGGATGGGGCACCCCCTTTGGGAGTCCATAACTTTGGACTCCTTGAACCAAACCTCACCAAACTTGGGGAGTAGCATAAGGACAGTCTCCTGATGATATGCTGAAATATTGGTGCTGATATGTCTAAAAATGCACCCCCTGCAGGCACCAATGTCCTGGTGCAAAAAAAACTTGGTCATGGTGGAGTGGCCGCCCATGGGGTGGGGGGGGGGGGGCATCCAACTCAGGTTTTGCCCAGGGCTACAGTTTGCCCAGGGCTGCCTCGTTACGCCCCTGCTCCAGGGAGAGCCTGGAGATACAATTGATGTCCAGGCGGCAGAGATTGCTTCCCTTGGAGAAAATGGCAGCTTTGGAGGAAGGACTATATGGGTTTATTATACGAGCCCCCTCTGCTCTCCACACCATCCAAGCAAGGTTGCCAGCTCCAGGTTGGGGAAAAACTGCAGATCTGAGGCGTGGGGTCCACCTTCCAAAGCGGCCATTTGCTCTGTCGGTTGGGGCGGGAAGGGACTTCAATGGGCTATTCTGTCTTAGAGTCTACTCTACAAAGCTGCCCTTTTCTCCAGTGGAATTGATCTCTGTCGTTTGGACATCGGTTGTCGCTCCAGGGGAACTCCAGGCTCTGCCTGGAGGTTAGCAAGCACCCAAAATCTGCACCTGGTGGCTTAACCGTCTGATTGGCTGCCTGCATTTCACAAATTCTTTCAATGAAAGTCAATAAACACAATACAACCCTCTTTTTGCAAATGCAGGCTGGACACCGGAGCCAAGCGGTCCTGTGCTGTTACAGAGAGGCGACCAAGAACAATTGAGAAGTCTTTGGATTAAGAAATGTTAAAGAAAAGCCTGTGAAGTACTTTGGCTAAGTTGGAGTGTGAATCATGAGGTCAAACCCGACCTGGAGTTGACTAGCTGGGTACCTTATTGTGGAATATAAGATTACGTGTGGGGTGCTGTGTGGTTTCCGGGCTGTCTGGCCGTGTTCTAGCAGCATTCTCTCCTGACGTTTCGCCTGCATCTGTGGCTGGCATCTTCAGAGGATCTGATCCTCTGCCATGCCACAGATGCAGGCGAAACGTCAGGAGAGGATGCTGCTAGAACATGGCCATACAGCCTGGAAACCACACAGCACCCCAGTGATTCTGGCCGTGAAAGCCTTCGACAAGATTACGTGTGGCAATTGCCGACTGCCTGCAGAAAAACATCCTGTCTCTTTAATGGAGGCTGAAGGTGCGGAAATGGTTAAGTGAAGCCTTTGAAAGCATGGAAGCAAATAATACTACCTGGTAAATCAGATCCCACTAATTATCTGTTAAAGAGGAAGGAATTATTTTTCTCCAGGCAGTCGGCAATTGCCACACACGTGTCCTATAATAAGGACGGAGAACCCTGTGAAAATGTAACATGCTATTTGCCACGAGGGAGGAGTTTTTTGCCACCAAGATCTGTAGAGTTGCCAGTCTCCAGGGGTTCAAACAGATTAAACAAAGAGAACACAATGCCAGGTGCTTTTTCAGAGCTGCCGGGGCCATTTGACAGCAGAAGCTTTTCAACCCATGGGGAAGCACTCCCCCCCCCCCCCAATACACCTCATTCCTCTTCAATGCCTTTCCTTCATTTTTGAGACCCAGAGACAAGAAGTTCCTTGAAGTTCCTGGGAGCTGCAAATCCCGGATAAGAGAAGTAACATTTGTTGTGCAATCTGCTCTTTATCCAAGCAAGTAACCATTCCCACCAAGGGAACATGATGGACAAACCAGCTCCTTTAGACGGCAACAATTCCTGCCTGTTCCTGTGAGAACTGTTTAGGCACAAGACCTTGGTTTGTTGTTTTTTTGTAATTAAATTTTTTATTAAATATATCCACATACAGAACAAGCTATCAACTATGCCACAGCACAAACAAAAGAACCATATTGTAACCTCGTATCCATATTATGGATAATACCATCAAGTTATGGTAACAAAAACCACAACACACACTCAAGAAAAAAAAAAGGAAAATGGCCACAGATCTTCCCTCTAAGACGACAGACTTTACGTGTTCATTTGGGGTTTTTTTAAAAAAAAACCCTCTGGTATAACTGTTCAAAAAAATACCTTATTCAAAAATTTCATATAAGGCTCTCCAGCCATTCAAGACTATTCTTTAACAAGCTATGCTCTTTGAAATTTCATTCAACCTCAAAATTTCACTCAACTGAGAACCCCTGGCAAACCCCGGTGGGTGGGGGCTGTGGGGGGGGGCAAAAGGGGAACAGAACCACAGAGGTTCAGGGGCAGTGGTGGGATCCAACCATTTTAGTAACAGGTTCCCATGGTGGTGGGATTCAAACTGTGGCGTAGCGCCAATGGGGCTGGGCGGGGCACAACGGGGGCGTAGTCGGGCATGATGGGGGCGGGGCATTCCTGGGCGGGGCTGTGGCAAGGATGCAGCTGCTGCGCCGGTCCTTGGGTGGGAAACAAATGCACGCAGGCGCAGGCTGCCATGCACGCCACGCACGCCGGTGCACCTCCTGCTAGACTGCTTCAAGTTCTGCGCACCACTGCTGAGAGGAGGGGCGTAACTAAGGCCAAAATCACGTGGCAAAATCACCAATTAGTAACCCCCTCTCGGCAAACACACAAATAATGAGTAACCTACTCTCGGGAACCTGTGAGAACCTGGCCTGCTGGATCCCACCTCTGTTCAGGGGGCTGCGGAGCAACCTTGGCAGCCCAAGGGATGGCCATACTGGCGAGGACGGCCCCTCCAGACAGGCTCAGACTAAAAGCTCCTCACCTTTTGTGTACTCAAGTGCCACAACATTATTTTCCCAAATTTATTTTTGACAGGGTCCTGGTGGTTTGAAGCCTACTAAATGCACCTTGGACTGGTGAAAGCTAATGGTGGTAATGCAGGTTCCTCTGGAGGAGGAGGGGGGGGGGAGAAGAAGAAGAAGAGGAGGAGTAGGAGTTTGGATTTATACCCCTCCGTTCTCTCCTGTAAGGAGACTCAAGGTGGCTTACAAGCTCTATTCCCTTCCTCTCCCCACAACAGACACCTTGTGAGGCAGGTGAGGCTGAGAGAGTTCCGAAGACATTATATATCTTTCCCCTGAGTTCAGGGGGTCTTTCCAGGGGGACTGAAAGAAGCACCAACAAAGACCACCAACGGAAAGACCACCAACAAAGTCCTGGATCGTGACACAGAGGCAGGCAATGGCAAACTTCTTCCCCTCATCTTTTGCTCCAGCCAGCCTGATCTTATCAGATCTCAGAAGTGAAACCCTGGTTAGTACTTGAGTGGGAGGCCACAAAGGAAGCTCAGGGTCACCGGACAGAGCCAGGCTCCAAAAAAACCGCTTGCCTTGAAAACCCAACGAGGAGCTCCAAAAGGCTGCTGTCACTTGACTGCGGTTTCTACCACAGTGGAATCTTATGGAGTAATTTTCTGATTCTCATATTGAGATATTGAGATATCGATATAATAACAACAGAGTGCTTGGAAGTGACACAGAGGTCTGCTGCGTGGCCTGGGGTTTCCTCACTGCTACTAGTGAAACATCTCTGTGATGGGGCTACCCCATAATTGCCTTGCCCAGTCCCGGTACTGGCATTTCTATCCTGCACCACCAGGGGGCCTTTGAAGGCTTTTAAAAAAATCCGCTATTGCGAGATTGCTCTATAGTTATGACATATAATCATTGCCCAAATTGCCAGCTTTCATTTCCTTCAAAACATAAAGCTTTTCTGTAAGTCCCATTTGTTGCAGAAATGTGGTGTAGTGGTTAAGAGCAGGTAGATTCTAGTCTGGGGAACCGGGTTTGATTCCCCATTCCGCCACCTGAGTGGTGGAGGCTTCTCCGGTGAACCAGATGTGTTTCTGCGCTCCTACATTCCTGTTGGGCGATCACAGTTGTCTCTGAACTCTCTCAGCCTCACCTGCCTCACAAGGTGTGCCTGTTGTGGGGAGAGGAAGGAAAAGAAGAAGAAGAGTTTGGATTTATATCCCCCCTTTCTCTCCTGCAGGAGACTCAAAGGGGCTGACAATCTCCTTGCCCTTCCCCCCTCACAACAAACACCCTGTGAGGTAGGTGGGGCTGAGAGAGCTCAGAAGAACTGGGACTCGCCCGAGGTCACCCAGCTGGCGTGTGTGGGAGTGTACAGGCTAATCTGAATTCCCCAGATCAGCCTCCACAGCTCAGGCGGCAGAGCTGGGAATCAAACCCGGTTCCTCCAGATTAGATACACGAGCTCTTAACCTCCTACGCCACTGCTGCTCCTGTTGGGATTCAAATAATTGAACAACCGGTTCCGGTGGTGGGATTCAAATAGTTTAACAACTGGTTGTTTACAAGCACCATTTTAACAACCGTTTCTGCCAAAGTGGTGCGAACCTGCTGAATCCCACCACTAGAAAGGAGCTTGTAAGCCATCTTGAGTCTCTTTACAGGAGAGAAAGGTGGCGTATAAATCCAAACTCTTCTTCTTCCCTTAGATCTTAAAAATAAAAGGGGCCAGAGCAGTGTTTCCCACCCTTTTCGATGTCGCGGCACCTTTGACCTTGCTCTTCATATCTCAGGGTACCCTTGAAGTTCATTTGATTTTTTTTTGCATTTTTTAGGGTTTTTTTTCCATTTTTGGCCTGTAGGTGGGGGGAATGGCAATCAGGGAGAGGGGAGAGAAAACCAGCGTTGACAGCCGCGTTGTTTGTTTGCCTAAATTTGGCATGGATTGGGGGATTTAAAGGGAGAGATCCCTTTAAATCTACCCCCTCCCCATCCACACTGAATTTAGGCAAATAAAACAATTATGTTTTTCAATGTTGTTTAAAGGGAGCCCATGAGACTTCCAGCCCCCCCCCCCTTCTAAATCCATTTGATTCCGGTGGGGGGGGGCAGGCGGTAGCATAGTCATGGTACCCCTGGGACGTACTCATGGTACCCCAGGGTACCACAGAACCCTGGTTGGGAATCACTGGGCTGGAGACTTGACATCTGGGGATTCAGGGGACTTGGTGGATTTATTTATTTGTTTGATCAGTAGCGTTTCTTCTCGATCAGCAGTGTTTATTGAAAGGCAACAAAGCACCCAGCTTGAGAAAGCCCGTTCTGACCGACCTGACTTTCGCTAGTCCATTTATCCCCTGGAAGCCCCTAACCCTACCCCATTTCCCCAAAGGAAGTGTGAAAAGAGTTGTTTTGGAGCTAGGCGCCCCAAGGCTGGTGACAGGGAGTGTGATGGAAAATAGTTAGCTGAACTACCGTGTTTCCCGGAATATAAGACGGAGTCTTATATTAATTTTTGCTCCCAAAGATGTGCTATGTCTTATTTTCAGGGGATGTCTTATTTTGCTGTGTTCTGTTCGTCAGGCATGCTTCCAAGCCAAAACCTTTGCTATGTCTTACTTTCGGGGGATGCCTTATATTTCGCACTTCAGCAAAACCTCTACTACGTCTTATTTTCCGGGGATGTCTTATATTCGGGGAAACAGGGTATGTATTAGCTAGAAACATGTGATATTATGCAGCCAGTATTATTAGGAAGCTGATATATGTGAACATGGAGTTTACAGACTTCATCTCAAAAAGGGGCGTGTCATGGAATGATGCTATCGCTACAGTAAAGGGAAGTCACATATGACTGTGAAAAGCATCTTTGCCTTTTGATCTCCTGGAGGGAGGACAGGAAGCCATACAAAGGTGCCAGGATGAAACTTCAAAGGCCTAAGTTACCTCGTGGCCTGAACAGAGTTTTCCTGAGAAGGGGAAAACAAAGGTTTTTGAATTCCATCTTGAGACATAGTCAGGGAAGCATCTCTGGGCCATGGGTTCTCGCAATGGGGACAAAGAACCAAAAGGAGTGTAATCAATCAATCTCTAACTGCATTTATGTTTTATTTCTTTGTTTTGAACTTTTACAATAAATCCTTGAACCATCAGCTGGTCTGGAGTCATTAGGAGGGAAAAGAACCCAAGACCGAGGTGAGATAAGAGTGGCTCTCCCAAGCTTAATCTCAGCCTCAGTCGTCATATGGCCTCAGTCGTCACAGGGAGAGACACAGCCATATCCTGTTTACCCTTCCGGAGTAACTTGTCAGGGTCAGCCTAGTTATCTACAATTGAACCAAGCAATAAAGATCAAAAAGAGGGAAAGGTCCATTATATATGGCAGGCAGGTTACCTATATCTTGCAACAATTACTCTGAAGTGAAACTACCCTTTGGTCACCCAAAAGACCATCCCTATCAGCATAATTTGTTGCAAGGGCACTTAGCCTAGGAAAGCAGCTCCGTCACCAGGCGCTGTAAGCCCTGACAGTGTTCACAGTCTAAAACAAATTAACTTTGTTAAAAAATCAGAAGCAAGGGCTGATTATGCCAGAAGCATATCTAGGGAAAATGGAGCCTGGGGCAAAATCCCCCAGCCTCCATTTTCCCTAGATACACCTCTGGCTCCCCTGCCTCCCCCCAGCCCGGCCCCATTCATGGCCTCCCTGCCAGGCGTTGGGGGCCATCATCAGGACTGCTGGCTCGCCTGGTGCTGTTTGCCGGAAAGTTGTTTGCTGTGGCCGCAGGCCCTCCCCAGCCCCCCTGTCAGGCCCGAGGACAGCTCCCACACCTGACAGGGAGGGCAGGGAGGGCGGGAGGACTGTGGCAGTCAGCTCGGCTGGTGAGTGGCGCCCCGGTACGGAGGGAGCCACTGGGCACCAACCGGGTCCTTGCGCCCAGCCTCTTCCATGGCGCGGCGCCCATGCTGGGGCTGTGCTTGCCAGCTTTGGGCCCACAGGGTCCTGTGCTACAGGAGAGACCAGGTGCAAGGACCCAGCTGGCACCTGGCGCCCCCCCCCCACATGACTGGATGGCGTGTGCCCAGGGACATGTGACACCACATGTCCCCGTGGGTGGTACACCCCTGTATTATGCACAAGTTATTCACTGCAGAATGGGGGTGAATGTCTGTTGCAGCAAGATGTCTTGTATGGACACATTTCCTCTAGCCCCGCTTTCACTTTCCATTCTCTCTGCAGCAAGTGACACCACTTCTAGCATGATTTTAATCTGCTTCACCGACACAGCAGGACAGATTTGGCAGTGAGCACAACTTTGCCCCAGACATCTTCCTTCTGCTCACAGCCAGCCTTCCTTTTCTCTTGCATTGCTGTTCACACCCTCACCCTCCCCCCCTCCATGTTGCCAGCTGCTTCAAGTCACAGAAAAAGAAGTTCACTCACAGGGGTTTAGTCAAAGCACACTAAGGTCTAATTGTCGTATTGAGATATCAATATACTAACAACAAAGGGCCTGAAAATAAAAAGCCTCTCTGTCCTTCACTGGCAGCAGCCGTGGGAAGAGTGTGTGTGTGTGTGTGTGTGTGTGTGTGTGTGTGTGTGTGTGTGTGTTTGTAGGGGAGGGGGAGGGGAGAGAATATCAGTTCTAGGATGGTCCCCTTCCTTAGCAGCCTGTGGCCCAGGAAATTGCTTTGCCTCTTTCGGGGGGGGGGGGGTTATCTTTGGAACAGTAATAAAAGTGCAGTTTAAAGGGCTAAGCCAGCAATTTTGACTACTGGGCAGTGGCGTATTTGCCTAGGGACAGGGGGTACCCTCTGTCCCCAGGTGCCACTGATCTGGTCACGTGGGGGGCACAAAATTGGCCCCCCACGTGACCAGGAAGACGGCAAGGCAGCAGGAAGTCCTGCTGCCTTGTCGTCTTCTGGCGCCCTCGGCCCCTCCCATGTTGTCATTGACATGGGAAGGGCCAAGGAAGCCAGAGGACCCCCCCAAGCCCTGCCCCCTCCTGGCTGCCGGCTCCGAGCCAGCAGCTGACAGTCCCTTCTGCCCTTCCCTCTGGGGAGGACAGAAACAACTGGGAGGCTCTGTGCTGGGGCCTTTGCTTTTATAAGCTTGGGGGCATGGCCCCAGCATGGAGCCTTCCAGTTTCTTCTGTCCTCCCCAGAGAGGACGGCAAAAGGGACTGCCGGCTGTCGGCTCATATCCAGCAGCCCAGAGGGGGCGGGGTTTGGGGGTGGGGGTGGGCCCCACCCCAGACATAGCGGGGGCGTCCGGAGAATGGATGTAATGAGATCTGTGCCTTTAAGGCTTTCTTGATGGGCAGAATTAATGGAACCAGACTGGGAGAGTTCTCTGCAGAAAAACTCCATGGCAGAAGTGAGTGCCTCCTCTCGTATAAAGAGAGAAATGCAAGGACAGCCGACCACAAGCCCATTGTGCAGAAAAGACCCCCAAGGTAAGTGTTCCATACATAATGGGCAAGATCTAATCAATTTACCTAGACTTAATAAAACAATTGATTGATCAACCAAAGATCATGTGATTAATTGACTGTGCTAGTTTTAATCAGGTAACAGCTCCAGTTAAAAAGCAAGAGTATTAATTCCCTCCAAGTAAATAAATAGGATCCATGACCTGGATGACCCAGGTTACCCTGTTCTCAAAAGCTATCCAGTGTCGCCCCTGGTTCAGCTCTTGTATGGGCGACCACCAAGGAAGTCCAAGGTCACTATGCAGAGGCAGGCAAAAACAAATCACGGTTTGCCTCTTGCCTTGAAAAACCAACCTGGTCACAGGAGGTCAGCCTGCCAAACAGATAGTACAGAAAAATGTGGACCTCCTCGTTTGGACTTCTTGGCTCACAAGCTCAGATCCACTTGCTACCAAGACTTTCTATCTGATGTGCACTGTGACTTCCTGCTGGAACCTCATCAGTTTCTAGGAGTGTGAGGGCTCAATTTAGACACTGGCCAATTACTCATGGAACAGTTACCTCAGGCCTTTTAGCTGTGTGGTGGGGCTGAAATGTGGTCTCCTTGCATTTCTCTGTTTACTCGCGAGGAGGCAGCCCAGTCCTCCTGGCAGGTAGTCTCAACGGGCCTCTTTTCTGGTTCTCTTAACTTTGCCCTTCTTAAAGGCACAGATCTCATAACACTCAGTAGTCCCAATACAATAGAGCTGATCTTCTCCCCACACCTCTTCTCTTCCCCTCCTCTCTCTCTCTGTGTCTCTGTCTCCCTCTCTCTCTGCTGCCAAGGGCAGAAGAGGGCAGAAGCAGAGTGGGGACATGGGCTGGAGCCAGAAACAGACTGTGCTTGTGCTGTTCCTTGCAAAAGCCAACTCTGTTATATCAATACATTGATATATCAAAATGAGCATCAGAGAAGCAGGAAGGAGCTGGCAAATGGAACGGGGCAAAAGGGAAGGCATGAACAAGGATCGGGAAGGGTAGAGCTAGGCAGGATGGCCGCAGGCTAAGGAAAAGGGTCCAGGGCAAAGCTGTGCTCACTGGAAAATCTCTCTGCTCTGGTGATGAAGCAAAATTAAAATTTGTGCTAGAAGTGGTCTCGCTTGCCGCGGGGAGACTAGACAGTGAAAGCGGGGCTGGAGGAAATACATCCGTACAAGAGATCTTGATGTGACAGACATTTGCCCCCATCGCGCGGCAGATGCCTTGTGCGTAATTGGCCACTGTGTTATACAAGGCGGTTTTGCCAACTTGAAATGTCCTCAGAGGGGAGTTGTTGGGGGAGTGAATCAAAGAAGCGGACATCAGTTTCATTTTCAAATCAGGCACATGCTTTGGAGGTGGGGAAGGCTTCATCGTCTTCTCCCCACCCAACACAGCCCTGAGCTGACCTCTACACACCTGGCAGTTAAAAGGCCACAGTGCAGAACTCCTGCCGTGGTGTGTCTGATCGGAAGGGGACCAGAGCAGATACATGTGGTGGATGATGGATGGGGGGAGGGGGGTTCAGGACTTTACAATGCATGAATTAGCACAGCAATCCCTAACCAACTCTTTTGGAGCATTGCTCAAACCGGGGGTGGTGGTGGTGGTGCTGTCCGTGTGTTGGGGGTGCTTACTATCTGGGCCTTGCTGCCCCTTTATGGGGCCTTCTGGGTTGCTGAATCTTTTGTTGCTTTTCTTGTTTTCTCTGTGCTAACAACTGTAGATAACAGCGGCATCTCTGGCCTTCCCAGAGAAGAGGGGGGGGGGGGGTTGGACAGATGGCTCTGTATCTTTCCATACACCTTGGGAACTGACTTTCGTTTTCCTCCACTTTCCCTGCTTTTACTTTGTGTAGTAAAGTAAGAGGGGTGGGGAGTGGGCAATAGAGGGAATAAAGCTAAGGGCATTTGCAGAAGCCAGGTGCTTGATGTTCATTTCAATACATCCAGAGTCTGCTGTCGAGTGGGGTCGTAGATCTGACAGGGGCAGTTAACGGGAGGGAGAATTTGCCCAATATGTCCCATTTCCCTGTGGTGTCAACCATGCAGATAAAGAAATGATAAACCACATTTTTTTTAGAGGTTAGCTTTTACTCCAAGGTGGGAAATTCCTGAAAAATGTTGGGAGCGAAAATCTCCAAGGAGGAGAGTGAGGTTTGGGGATGGGACTCGTCAGTGTATATTTCTTTCTTTGTTTTAGTAAAGCATTTTTATCCCCCTTTTCCTCTTGGTTCAGGACAGCTGACAATAACCATAATGATGCCACAGAGTCCACTTTGCAAGGGAGCCATTTTCTGCAAGGGGTCTGATCAGAGGTGGGATCCAGCAGGTTCTCACAGGTTCCACGGAGAGTAGGGTTTTACTAATTATTGGTGTTATTATTGTGCCGCAGAAGGGGGGGTTACTAATGGGTGATTTTGCCACGATGATTTTTGCCTTCGTCATGCCCCTCCTCTCAGCCCAGTAGCGCTGCAGAACTTGGGTAAGCCGTTTAGCCAGGAGGTGCACCGGGCGTGGCATGGCAGCCTGGGCGCCTAAGTGCGTACTTGTTTCCTCCTCACTTCTCAAGGACCGGGCGCAGGCAGCTGCATCCTTGCCACAGCCCTGCACCCATGGGAATGCCCCGCCCCATGGGAATGCCCAGCCGCATGCCCCTGAATGCCCCCCCTGCCTTCTGAGCCCCATATGGCGCTTAACGCCACAGTTTGAAATCCCACCTCACCATGGGAACGGTTGCTTCCAAAATTTTGGATCCCACCACTGAAATGGGTGCTTTGAAGGTTGGGGTGGCCCCAGTGGGTACCCCTCTTCCCAGCTCCCACCTCTGGGAGTCTCTCAGTGGTTTCTGGATCTAGCCATCCTATCCCCTCCATACCACCACCAGTTCTTGGGATGGGGGACCCGTCAACCTAGTTGGCAGCCGTGAACCCCAGGCTGGTCCAGCCTGAATACCGATCACCCATTGGCTAGGAACAAAGCTGGAAGCGTCGTGCCCTTAGCCCACGGCTACATACAGTTTAGATCCCACCACCACTTGGGAACCCTGGCTTACTTTAAAAATTTTGGATCCCACCACTGGGTCTGACCTCTGAAGTCTGGAGATCCGTGGAAATTCCAGTGGAACTCCAGGTCCCTCCTAGAGGGTGGTATCCCTCGTGGCTTTGCTTCTGAAGCCCTGCTGTGTGACGGAGCATGAGGGCCGTGAGTGTTTCAACCTGGCAACAATGCCCTGAGGGCGGAGGGGCTGTTCTGTGGACCTGGCCAGCCGCTTCTGGGCTGGGCTGTTTGTTCAGCGGGAGGCGAGGCGCGGTGTTGACAATCCCAGAGTTCCCAGCCCCTTTTATTCTGGCTGCATTCTGTCTCCAGGTGAAAAGGAACAAAAGAGACACGACAGACTCATTATGGGTTGTACAACAAGCCTGGGAAGACAGTGGCCTTTGTGGGGTGAATGCTGAGTGGACCTACGGTTGCCAACCTCCGTGTGGGGCCTGGAGAGCTCCCAGAATTCCAACTGATCTCCACATGACAAATCAATTTCCCAGGAGGAGATGGCTGCTGTGGAGGCCGGACTGTACGGCGTTATGCTCTGCAGAGCCCCCTCCCCAGCCCGCCCCCTCGGGCTGCGCCCTCCAATTCTCCAGGAATTTCTCAACACAGTGTTGGCCGCTCTAGATGCTGAGCTGGCTCTCCAGCAGCTGCAGCAGCAGCCCTGGATGGGGCATCATGACATGGGACACTTGACTTTTCCGCCCTTTCCATCTTTTATGCTTTTCATTTCCGTCCATGTTTGTCAGTACCCAGAATTGGGCCCGGTTCCTTGGCACCCACATGTTGGGAGCTTTGATATCTGCCCTTACCTTTGGTGTCTACCTCCTCCTCCTCCTCTTCGTAGGACAGTTGGCAACCTGGGCAGGGCTTTCTCAGTCATGGCCCCAAAGCTCTGGAACTCTCTCCCCAGGGAGATCCATCTATCCTCTGCTGCTGCTGTCGTGTGCCAGAAAGTGAAAACATTTTTGCTTTGACTGGCATTCCTTTAGCGGTCCCTCCTTCCTGACCAATGTTTGCATTGCTGTTTGTATGTCTTTGCATATGTTTTTACTCAAATTTTAATTTATTTTAATGGCGCATGTTTGGGGGGAGGGGTTGATTTGAATGGCTTTGAAATACGCTTTCATCGTCCATGTTTTAAATCGTTAGCTGCTTGGCGGCCACTGTAAGAGCAGAAAGGTGGGATACAAATGTTGTCAATAAATATCAATAAAATGAAATAAGGATCTTTGGTTTAGACAAGTACACTTTTCATGTGGTTAATATGTCAAGGGCTACGTGTCAGGGGGATGAGTATAGGAGTAAACAAAATGTATTCTTGGAACTATGTAATCACCAGATATAACCAATCAATGCCTCTTTGATATATGTAGCCAGCCTGCTATATGTTATGACTTTCCTTGACCTATGCTTTATGACTCTGTATGCTTTGTAGTAAACTAGGCTCCCCCTGTCTTGACCGTCCGTGAGAAAAGAATTACAACTCTTATCTTGTTGTGGGCAGAAGACCAGATGGCTCCTTCGCAATTGTCGCTGACCTTGGGGCAGTCTTGATTCCTCTGGGAGGTTGGGAGGGGGGATTTGTTAAGGGATATCTGGGTCTGCAAATGCCAGTTTCTTTAGAACTGGCTTTGAAAGTGTGGTGCTTGAATACCTCATCAATAAACACTGCTGATTGATCCTTCAGAGTCCGCTTATTGGCTTAAGGTTCCAAGACCTAACACCACGGGCCTTGGTCCTGCTCTGCCACTAAGAGTTAGATAGAACAACTGCAAAGAGTTTTTGAAACCTTGGCTTCGGAGAGGCCTTAGGTAAATAAATAGTGTTGAATGGATGACGTGGGCTTTTTTGGTTGCGCAGAGTGGGCTTTGTAGTGCAGCAGTGGCGTAGTGGCTAAGAGCAGGTGTACTCTGATCTGGAGGAACTGGGTTTGATTCCCTGCTCTGCCGCCTGAGCTGTGGAGGCTTATCTGGGGAATTCAGATTAGCCTGGGCACTCCCACACACGCCAGCTGGGTGACCTTGGGCGAGTCACAGCTTCTCGGAGCTCTCTCAGCCCCGCCCACCTCACAGGGTGTTTGTTGTGAGCGGGGAAGGGAAAGGAGATTGTAAGCCCCTTTGAGTCTCCTGCAGGAGAGAAAGGGGGGATATAAATCCAAACTCCTCCTCCTCCTCCTCCTCCTCCTCCTTCTTCTTCTTCTTCATCTTCTTCTTCTTCTTCTTCGTGTTCAAGCTAGTTGTCAGAGAAGCAAGGGGCCAGGCTATGCTTCCCCCCTGCCCACCATTTTGTTTTAGCGGTAGACCATAAATCAGGGGTTCTTCGCCTTTCTGAACCTGTGGGCACTTCTGAAATTCGGACCCAAACAATTTTCTTTAAAAACCTGTGCAGCTATCAGATCTCCACTGTCCAATCAGAGTCCCTGCTGGGTTTACCTGGCTCCCTTGCCTTCTGAGTGGATGCCTGGAAAGGTGTTGATGGGCAACGTGATACCACAGGGCACAATGTTGGAGACCCCTTCCTGAGAAGAAGTAGAGGAAGAGTTTGGATGTTTCTCCCCCCTTTCTCTTTTGTAAGGAGACTCAAAGGGGCTGACAATCTCTTTTACCTCCCTGCCCCCACAACAAATGCCCTGTGAGGTGGGTGGAGCCGAGAGAGCTCCGAGAGAATTGTGACTAGCCCAAGGTCACCCAGCTGGCATGTGTTGGAGTGCACAAGCTAATCTGGTTCCCTAGATAAGCCTCCGCAGCTCAAGTGGCAGAGCGGGGAATCAAACCCAGTTCTCCAGATTAGAGTGCACCTGCTCTTAACTACTACACCACGGTGGCTCTCTCTAGGATCCTGGTGCGTTCTGTCTCGGTCCCTTTTGCTTCCAGTTTCCAGCTCAGACTGCTGATCACAAAGGGCCCCTGCCCACCACCCCCGACCCTGCCTGCCAGTCTGTCTGCCCACAGCAGGAACCCGACACCAAACACTGGCACTCAGGCCACAGCCTCTGTCCCCTTCTAGAATGTGGTCGGACCGGTCGGACTAGGAAACTTCACACGGGCATCCAGAGCCTCTGATGCCGCGCCCCCATCCCCACCCCCAGTCGACAATATTGACATATGCTTCTTTCAGTTTCCACAAAACCAAGGGTGGGGTGGAGAGGGTTGGCACACCACACACACACAAACACACACACACACACACACGGGGGGGGGAGAGAAAGAGTTTCTTTCCCATTGATCACATTTTATTGGGTATAAAATGCCACGTTAAGTCACTGAAATGCCATTACTTAGAAAAAAGAATGCTACAGTAGACAAATCCTATCCCCCCCCCCAATCGATTAAGCAGCTTCGTTACTGAGTAATGGAGATAGGGTTGAGTAATTACTGAGTAATTTCTGCAACTTCCAGGTGGGGCATAGAGATCATCCAGTATTACAACGGCTCCACAGATGACAACGATGAGTTCCCCTGCAGAAAATAGCTCTGGAAGGTGGATTCTGTGGAATGATACCCAGGGCCGGAGCGAGGGGGAACTGCGGCAGGACCAGGCATGCCCCCTGCGTCCCTGCCATGCCCCCGCCACGGAACACCCCCACCACGGTGCGTTGCACCCCCTCCCTTGGCGCTACACCACTGATTATACCCCACCTACGCCTTTCCCCAGGCTCTATTCCCAAATTTCCAGGTATTTTCCAGCCCATAATTAGCAACCCTGGCCCAAAGAGGCGATACCACAGACGTATGCCAGGGTGACACCCATGCCAGTGAAGACGGGGCACGCTCCAATGAAGATGGAGGCAGGCTGAGCCCGTAGCATTTCTGCTGACCTTCCCAGCGAATCACGCCCCGTGCTTCAAACCCGTCTGCCACCCTTGGGCAGCAGCACCCAAGTTGGCCAGCGGGCCACACCCCTCAGTAAAGACACCTTTTGGCACCTGTCATGAAGGTAGTTTCAGGAGATTAGCCATGTTGGCCTGTAGGAGAAGAGGTAGAAGAAGTTCAAGTCCAGCAGGGTCTTGGGGCGATGAACTTCAAGCTCACGCTCCCAAAATCTCCTTGGTCTCTAAGGGGCTGTGCTGGGCTCTAATCTAGCTCTATCGGCACCCGTTATCTTGGCTCTAACAATTGAGACTGACGTGATGCCTCAGTGGAATCTGGGTCCCTTGGGAGCTGGATGGGGAAAGCAGTGGCGTCTGGGCGAGGCTGAGGACTGAGACCCAACTCAAGGCAAAAGAGACCCCTTTGTGGACGGATCGCCGACAATTCTTGCAACTACTCAGCTTGGGGAAGTTGGATAGGGCTTCCATTCCTGAGACAGTGGCTTGCAGTGGCGTAGCACCCAGGAGACAAGGGGGTGTCTTGCCCTGGGTGCCTGCCATGCAGGGGCGTGGCGGGGGGTGTGTGGGCATTCTGGGGTGTTCTGGGTGGGCGGGGGCATGGCAGGGCGCAGGGCACACGTGTGCCTCTGGCACTGTTTTCCCTCGCTACGGCTCTGGTGCCTCGGATTTGGGAACACCAGGACCATCCTGTCGGACTCACTGCACACCGAGATGTTTTTTCACAGTACATCATTTATCAACAACAGGACTTTGTCACCCCTGCCCTGAAACACTTTTGCTTTTGTGCGAAACTCTACAAGAAGGAAAGTGGAGCTCGGCCGCCTGCCAGCAAATCCAGACAATGTGCACATTTTCTCTTCTTCTACTTCTTTGATTTCTGGCAATTGCGAGCGGGCAAGAAGATCCACGGAACATTCGTTTATTACATGTGTACCCTGCCATTTCCCCTCTAATGGGAATCCAAAGCATCTTTCGCCATTTCCCTCTCATTCACTTTATCCTCACAATTATCGTGTGAGGTAGGCCAGGCCTGATCATCCAGGGAGCTTCCATGGTAGAACAGGAATTCAAACCTGGTTCTTCCAGATCCTAGTCTGAAACTTTAACTACTATACCACACCACAGAGGCCAGCCGCTGGGGCCCATGTGCAGTCAATGATGTTTGTGCAGACATGACAGGAAGTAACTGCCTGCATTTTGCGGCTCTTTTGCCTTTCCACTTGGGGCCTAGCTTTGCTGGTAGTTAGTTAGCCCTGCATGAAAGTGTCATTTTGCCTTGTAAATGATCAAGAGAACCTTTTCAGATCTCCTGAGTGTGACCCTGCTAGCTACAGCTGCCAGCCTCCAGGTATGGCCAGGGGATCTCCCTGGAATCGCAGCTGATCTCCAGAATAGAGCAACCGATCTCCCGGGAGGAAAGGGGAGCTTTGGAAGACAGATTATGAGGCACCGCGTTCCACCCGAGGGCCGTCTCCACCCTATGCTCTACCATCTCCAGACTCTACACCCAGGTCTACAGGAATTTCCTGAGCCAGAACGGGCAGTCCTACTCGCTAGCCCATATGCTAATAATCAAAGATGCAAAGCCCAAATTAAATGTGGGCTGGCAACGAGTCCAATATCAAAGTTGCTGTAAATTTTCACAGAGAAAATTGGAACGGTTCAGTTCTCAGGATCCTGCGCTTGGAGATACAGACACAGTAGCAAGCTTTCAAGTTCTACAGGTCCCTTCTTCAGACTTGGACAGGGCCACCGAGGGCAAAAGCATATGTTAGGGTATTTAATTAATCAGCAACCAGTTCACTGTAACCCAGCAGGCTTGGAGTGCCGCCACAGGGGGAGGAAGGGTCCCTGCCCTCCCCACAAGCCGCTTTCCTGCACGGAAACAGTGCCGGGAAGACTTATTTCCCTGTTCTTGCGATTTCATAGGAAGTATTCCAAGCAGGTGGCTGCACTTTGCAGATGGACTTGGCCTTCACGCTTGAGAGGTGGCGTATCAACAGATAATGGAGCCTGGGGCAAGAACTGAGTTCCCCCCAGTGGAGCCCAGGGTAAGACCTGCGTCCCCCCCCCCCCACCGAGCCTGGAGCAAGAACTGAGTTTTTCAGGGGCGCCCCCCCCCCACCTGGCCCCACTCAGGGCCTCCCTATCAGGCGTGGGGGCCGTCCTCAGGCTTGCTGTCTCACCTCACCAGGGGCCACCGGGCTCTTGCACCTTGTGCCTGAGCCGCCTGCCGGGGCCACAGGCCTCCTGCCCTCCCTGGCCTCCCTATCAGGTGTGGGGGCTGTCCTCGTGCCTGACAGGGAGGGCGGGGCTGCCGGGCTCTTACAGCTCGCACCTGAGCCACCCCCTGAGGGGCCACTTGCTGTTTGCATGGGGGGGGGGAGTGTGGCGGCGATTTTCCACCCCCCACGTGACTTAATGGGCGCTGCTTAGGGACATTTGCCATCACATGACCCCATGGGTGCAAAGGAGTCTGGCAGACACTGGTCCTGTGATGACACCCCTTCTCTGAGCATGGGCAGAGATACACCTCTGCCCAGACATCTGGGACCAGCTAATTGTCAGACCTGGACAGAGGATCCACTCAGGCACACGGACTCACGTGAGCCCCAATGCTTGGAACCAAGCTTGATTCCCCCCTCTGCACTCCACAGAGAGACTTGGGAGAATCCGTCCACTCTAAACGGGTGCACTAAAACGAGCTGCACAACAACACTTTTGAACATTTTTGCCAAGTCCTTGGAGACGTCTGCGGCTGGTATCAGAGGCACGGGGCGCCCGGTGTGGTTCATTGGTAAGCAGGGTTGAGGGAAGGCATCAGGGAGCCTCGTGAGTTTTCAAGATGCAGCCCTGGTCCACTTCTTGCCGTGGCCGGGCCCTAATCGTGGTTCTCCTGGTTGCCAACCGTCCCAGACTCCCAGCGCTGGATTAAGGAACTCTTCTGGCGACTCCGGGGGCTTCTCTCCGGCTGAGGGGTTGAACAGATGGAGAGAGAGAAGGAGAAAGAGTGAGCAATAAGCTATGCGGGGGTCCCCAGTGTTGTGCCTGTGTCACCTGTACTGGTCCCCGACAAGTGTCTTTAGATTGTGCATGGGGTGATGGAGGGCCTCTGCCACTCAGGCTTCTGATTGGCCGATTGGAGCTTTGATTGGCTGTGAAGATTTTAACATTGCTTTGATAGCTGCAGCAACAACAACAGAAGGAACTTCACTGAATGACTGAAAATAACTGCAGCGGCCATTTTGTGGTAGTACTGAGCAAACTGTGTTATAATTCCAGACCAAGATCACCACGTCCCTGCTTACTGCTCAGGTAAACAAATAAACACGCTTAATGTACAAAGTGAAATTTGACAAAGAGCAATGCAAACCCTCAACTATTATTTCCCATAGAGAGTCACTGCTCCATAAGCTCTCAGCAGGCACACAATGCAAACAGCATGGCAAGCCAAATAGGACCAATAAGCCATATAAAGTCTCAAAAACATCCCCATGCAGTTACACAGTATAGGAAAACGTATGATGAAGACGCAATAATGTCCAGAAATCCATATAATCGTTCAAATCCAGATATTCTTGGACCAACAGCCTCAGTGTTACTTATGAGTAAGTAACTCCAAGATATAGAGAATCTCTCACAAATCCCCAGACGAGTGTTTCCCAACCTTTTCGAGGTCAGGGTACCCTTGACCTCACTCTTCATATCTCACGGTACCCCTGCCACCACCACCCACCTTCCCCTCCCATTGCCCCTGCCTGCCACACCCTCCACCTTCCCCTCCCAGGGTGAAGGGAAGCACTGGAGGGGGGGTGGCTGCTGACCTTGTGGCAGGCCCTGCCCCCTGGGCCAGCTCCATGTCCTTGCTGGCGCCGGTGGGAGACACCACAAAAATGAGGGGGGGGGGCGGTAGTGTTGCCTCGGTACCCCTGGGACATGCTCACGGCACCCCAGGATACCACAGAACCCTGGTTGAGAATGGCTGCCCCAGACTGTATGAATCCCTATGGTAGCAGCATGCCAAAGGTCATAAGACACGGCACATAGGCCCCTTCTGCACACACAAAATAATGCGTTTTCAAACCACTTTCATAACTGTTTGCAAGTGGATTTTGCCATTCCGCACAGCTTCAAAGAGCACTGAAAGCAGTTTGAAAGTGCATTATTCTGCATGTGCGGAATGAGCCTAAGAGTCTACATTCTTCCAGTAACCCTGGACTTCCTTGGGGATCTCCTGACCAAGCAGGGCCAATGCTGCTAAGCAGCCAAGATCTGCCAAGATCAGGCTACCCTGGGCCATCCCCTATTAAGAATCATAGAATCACAGAGTTGGAGGAGATCCCAAGGGCCGTCAAGTCCAACCCACTGCAAGAGGCACTGGCATGTGTATCGGAATTAAAGGAATGTCAAAAATAAAAAATGGAAAGAGATGACAACCCCCCCCCCCATATCAATAAGCAAGCAATTAAAGCAAAGGAATCGCCAGTGTTTGCTGCCACGTGAAAGAGGCCCGAAGGAATGTGAAGAGCGAAGGCGTTTGTATCTTTTTCCTTGCTTACTGCTATCAATGCAAATGAAACAAAATTTAAATGCCAGACAATGAGCCCATTGCGCTTTTGTTCGAAAGGAGGCGAGGTATGCAAAGGGGAAGATAACCAGCCTTCGCTTCCACGGTTTTCTCAGGAGCTGGATTTTAGGACAGGAGAGGGGCAGACAGACAGACAGAGGGCTCTGACCTGGGGAGGGGAGGGGCTTCGTGCGTTCTTGAAATAGAAAAAAGCCACAAACAATGCCTTCATGTGCCTGCACGTGGCCTCCGTATCCCCTCACACTGGCTGGCTTTAAAAAATCACGGGTACTGCTTGATCACTATAGAATTATAATGATTTAGTGCTATGGACTAAGGAAAATTCTTAACTTCCTTTTTAAAAAAAGAGTAATCCCCTGGCCCTTTTTGTTGCAGAGTTATAAGGGGAAATGTGATGTTTTTGGCTTCAGGATGTTCCTGAGTACAGCTAGATCACAAGTGAGACCAGAGATTAGATGTGTTACCTGGTGCAGGCCATTCACCTGGCAGGGCTCAGGCAGGCTAGGTGGGGGCCAGGTGACATCCAGTTTCTTGCAGGGCAGTCTCTCTAAAAACAAGAAAACAGAGTAGGAGAAGGTTTCGCCGGCCATACAGAGAGTGCTTCTGACAACGTGCAAAGTGCATTTCCCTCCACATTGAATAACTCAGGGCTGCCAACTTCCAGGTGGGACCTGGAATCCTCCTGGAATTACAAAGGATCTGTAGACTACACAGATTAGTTCATCTGGAGAAAAGGACAGTTTCACAAGGCGAACTCTATGGTCTACCATAGATTCCATGGGAACTCCCTCCCTGAATTCTCCTCTCTGTAAAACCACCCCAAATCTCCAGGAATTTCCCAGGCTGCAGCTAGCAAACCTTGAATAAGCAGAGGCAGCACCAACTTTGGGGCCCCTTCCACACATGCAGAATAATGCACTTTCAATCCACTTTTGATGCACTTTGCAGCTGGATTTTACTGTGTGGAATAGCAAAATCCACTTGCAAACAATTGTGAAAGTGGATTGAAAGTGTATTATTCTGCATGTGTGGAAGGGGCAAGTCAGTCAGTCAGTCAAGTGTTTATTGTTTGAGCCATTGGCTATAACAATACAGAGATACATGCAGTTAAAACAGTAACTTAGTTAAAACAATAATTTAAATTAAAACAATAACTTAGTTTTACATTAAAATATAAATTATTTGTATTCGCAATCTCTAAATTAAAATGGCCCATCAAATACTTTCCACGTCAGATGTTTTTGCAGCTTCTTCAGCTAGTCTAAGAAGGGGCAAGTGAGACTGCTGAGACTCACAGCAGACTTAAACTCTGGCTTTGTGGCCAACCAGGAAGCCAACTGAAGGCTCGTCTTCCACAGTAAACAACAGGAATTCTGCAGTCATTAGGCTGGGGATCCTTGTGTGATCTGGTCACACCTGACGATAAGAGGCAAACTGCTCTTTCGCTTGCCTCTGCTAAATTTCAACCTATGTTCGCTCCAGGTACCTGCTCTTAACCACTACACCACGCTGAATGAGATACACACACACACAAACATGCAAAGCTGTCCTAGACTGAACCAGATCCTTGGTCTATCGGATTAAGTATTGTCCACTCGGGCTGGCAGCCGCTCTCCAGAGTCACTTGTGTTCTGGTCTCTTTCTCTGGAGATGCCGGGGATTAAACCCGGGACCTTCTATAGGCCAAGTAGATACTCTTCCATTAAGCCACAAGCTCTTCCCCTAAGTCAGACCACCCTCAGTCACCCTTCAAGCCGCAACTCAGAAAGCAGAGAAGACTGGAGAGATCTGGGTACTTAAGGCAGAAACTCCAACGGAGGGAGAGTTGCCAGCCTGTGAAATGTGGTGTCACACGTCCCCCGGGCGCACACCATTTTTTCCCCAATACACCTCTGAAAGGAGGTAGGAAAAGCAAAAGCAAGAAGAATTGTCTCCGCATGCTAGACGAAGGGGAATCGAACGTGACAGCGGTGCAGGTCTGTTTCCCTTGCCTGTTTTATGGCCAGGTTATTTGACTGCTCCTCATCATCATCATTGTTAAATGGGCCTATTGTTTATTCACCTCATCCTCTTTAAGCATTCAGTACTCAGCCGGGGACTCTTATGTGCCTGAGTTAATATTTGAGTTTTTGTCAGACGTGCCATGTTAGTCCCAGGCTTCTTGAATCCCACTTTGCTCGTCCCAGACCACGGCTTTTCCATCCTGCTCGGGGGCAGCAGAGGTATTTGTTGGTATTTGGTATTTGCAGGTGTCTGCCACACAATCTAGTTGCTAAAGGAGGAACGGTGTATGTAAACCAAGTGTTGAGGTCACAGCAGGTCGACATTACCTAAGAACCTAAGAACAAGCCTGCTGGATCAGACCAGAGTCCACCTAGTCCAGTGATGGCGAATCTACGGCACGGGTGCCAGAGGTGGCACTCGAAGCACTCTCTGTGGGCACTTGCACAGAGTTCGTCATGTGGGGGGTGGAAAATCACCCCCCCACACACACACACATCTAAGCTGGCCTGGGCCACTGAGCATGATGTGCACACACCGTGGTGAGCAGGGAGGACTCAGCTGGCGGGCCTGGTGCCTGTGCTCCGGGTGGCTGCTGCCTGGGGGCGGGGGGGCACAGAGGAGGCAATGATGCTAGAGAGGCACAGAGCGGTGCACGCGGGACTTGCTGGAGACTAGAGCAGGCTGGCCCCTGCTCGAGCAGGTGGGGCGGAGGAAGAGGGAGCCAACCCAGTTTTTTCTAAACTAAAACCTCAGCATTCAGGTTACATTGCCGGGTTGGCACTTTGCGATAATTGAGTGGGGTTTGGGTTGCAGTTTGGGCACTCGGTCTCAAAAAGGTTCGCCATCACTGACCTAGTCCAGCACTCTGCTCCTTGCAGTGGCCCACCAGGTGCCTTTGGGAGCTCACAGGCAGGATGTGAAAGCAAGGGCCTCCTGCTGCTGCTGCTGCTGCTCCCGAGCACCTGGTCTGCTAAGGCATTTGCAGTCTCAGATCAAGGAGGATTTAAGCAAAGCGTGGCTCCCAGTACTTTAAAAATGGACTGATAACCCCACCTGCAATACAATGCATTCAGCCATACCTTTGCATAGCAAGTTCCACCCAAACAGTTAATGATTGGTTCCCCACCCTGGGACATGGACAATATACCCCACTAAACTCTCCCTTCTCACTTAGACACAGTGTGAAACAGACTTTTCTCTGTGATGCACCTGTGAAGATGCCTGCCACAGATGCAGACGAAATGTTAGGAACAAGATCCACCAGACCACGGCCACACAGCCCCCTGGAAAACCCACCAGAACCAGTTATTATTCCATTGTTTTTAATTCCATTATTAGGACATTTATTTGCAGTAACAATATATAAATCTGAAATAAAAGCAATTTAGGGAAATGCGTTGCCAAGTGACACATGAGTGAAAAAAAATTGGAATCTACTGTATTGTCGAAGGTTTTCACAGCCGGGTTCAACTGGTTGTTGTGGGTTTTCCGGGCTGTGTGGCCGTGGTCTGGTAGATCTTGTTCCTAACACTTCGCCTGCATCTGTGGCTGGCATCCTCAGAGGTATGTCACAGAGGGAAGATACCTCTTAAGATGCCGGCCACAGATGCAGGCAAAACATTAGGAACAAGATCTACCAGACCACGGCCACACAGCCCGGAAAACCCACAACAATCAGTTGGGATCTGCTGTCCTTGGACATAGAAGAAGAAGAAGAAGAAGAAGAAGAAGAAGAAGAAGAAGAAGAAGAAGAAGAAGAAGAAGAAGAAGAAGAAGAAGAAGAAGAAGAAGAAGAAGAAGAAGAGAGTTGGATTTATATCCCCCTTTCTCTCCTGTAGGAGACTCAAAGGGGCTTACAATCTCCTTGCCCTTCCCCTCTCACAACAAACACCCTGTGAGGTAGGTGGGGCTGAGAGAGCTCCGAGAAGCTGTGACTAGCCCAAGGTCATCCAGCTGGCGTGTGTGGGAGTGTACAGGCTAATCTGAATTCCCCAGATAAGCCTCCACAGCTCAAACGGCAGAGCAGGGAATCAAACGCAGTTCCTCCAGATTAGAATCCACCTGCTCTTAACCACTATGCCACTGCTGCTCCTGAGAGAGTTCAGAGAGAACTGTGACTAGCCAAGGTCGCCCAGCACGAATGTAGGAGTGCGGACACACACATCTGGTTCCCCAGATAAGCCTCTGCCACTCAGGTGGAGGAGTGAGGAATCCAACCCGGTTCTCCAGATTACAATCCACCTGCTCTTAACCATTGCACCAGGCTGGCTCTCCAAGGGGTTCCCAAAAGCCCCCAAGGGGCTGCATCCGCTCATTGGTGCCCTGAAAAGCTTGCAGTCCCCTGCCACTGCTTGAATATTTTGTGAAGACTGAATGCACCTCGGGGACACCCCCTCAGTGCATGGACAGCTGCAGTAGGTGTAGCTGTTGCAGTGACGGATTAGGACTGTGGTGGTGAACCCTTGGCACTCCAGATGTTATGGACTACAATTCCCATCAGCCCCTGCCAGCATGGCCAATTGGGGCCGATGGGAATTGTAGTCCATAACATCTGGAGTGCCAAAGGTTTGCCACCACTAGGATCTGGGCAATCCTGGTTCAAATCCCTGCTCTGCCACCGAAGCTCACTGGGTGACCTTGGGCCAGTCACACACTCCCAGCCGAATCTACCTCACAGGATTGTTGTGAGGAGAAAATGGGGGGAGGGGAGAATGATGCAAGCTGTTTTGGGCCCTCATGGGGGAGAAAGGCAGGGTTGAACGGAAAGGAAGCCCGGGAGGGAAGTAACCCTCTGCTAAAATGCACGTTTGTGCCAAACAAAGAAGCAGTTCTCCTCTTTGCCCTCCTGCCGCTCCGCCTCTGCTGCTAGGATTGAAGAACCTAAGAGGCGGTCTTATTGAGTCTCCTTGTTTCCAACAGTGGTCAGCTCAGTGCAGGGTAGGAATGAAAACGACAGCCGGCTCTTCTCCTGACTCAGCAAGGGGACCCACACCAGAAAAGACCCAGCTCCCCAGTCTGAACACTGCTCAGAGCTCGATCCTGCTGCACAAATCCACGCAATGTCCCTTTTGTGCCAGTGGTCAATGCCACACATTGTGCCGCAGAGTTTTAATCAGGTGCCAGGTGAGAAAGGCAGTTTCTTCCACCTGCCCAACGGTTGCCGGCCTCCAGGTGGGACCTGAGGATGCCCCTGAAATAACAGCTCAACTCCAGGCTAGACATCAGTTTGGTTGGGGGGGAAAAACCCGGGAACGGGGTCAGAGCCAGGGCGCAGCCAGTGTGGCGATGAGGGGGGGCTCTGGCGCGTGGGTGGTATAATGGGAGGGAGCTCTGGTCTGTTTCTGCCGTAGTTCCAGCCATAGACGTCTAAATGCTTGTTCCTGATGCTGTTTCCTAATAAGGTATCCTCTGAATACAGAATGTCACCATTGAACAGTCTGGGGCAGCGATTCCCAACCAGGGTTCCGTGGTACCCTGGGGTGCCGTGAGCATGTCCCAGGGGTACCGCGGCAACACTACCGGCCCCTCACTTGTGTGATGTCTCCCACCGGTGCCAGCAAGGATATGGAGCTAGCCCGGGGGGGCAGGACCAGCCACAAGGTCAGCAGCCATCCCCCCCCCGCCCCCCCAGTGTTTCCTGTCATCCTGGGAGGGGAAGGGGGGGTGGCAAGCAGGGGCACTGGGAGGGGAAGGTGGGGGGAATGGCAGGGGTACCGTGAGATATGGAGGGTGAGGTCAAGGGTACCGTGACGTCAAAAAGGTTGGGAAACAGTGCTCTAGGGGCATGACAGAGAGTGGACTGTAGGCAGAGGCGTGTCTAGCAAAAATGTAGCCCGGTGCAAAATCTGAGTTTTCCCATCCCCCCCGCCCCCCATTTAGGCAGCCGCCCTCCCCCAAAAAGACCAAACAACTTTTTTTGCACCAGGTCACCTCAGGGGTGTGGGGGGGGGAGGATTTTCCACTCCCCACGTGACTGAATGGCCGCAGCCTGGGGACATTTGGCCCCATATGTTTCCCTGAGTGGTACATCCCTGACTCTAGGGCAGTGGTGGCGAACCTTTGGCACTCCAGATGTTATGGACTACAATTCCCATCAGCCCCTGCTAGCATGTAGACAGATGTGCCCCCAGCCTATCTGAAGGGCCATCTTATTCCAGTTCCAAGGGGGAAATAAATTGGCCATGCTGGCAGGGGCTGATGGGAATTGTAGTCCATAACATCTGGAGTGCCAAAGGTTCGCCACCACGGCTGTAGGGCACTGTCCCCCGCTGAGGTCCCATCTGGCTCCACCCCCAACTCTTCTGGATCTTCAACCTGGATTTGGCAACTCGACATCCCAACCTCTACCAGTAGCTGGGGGGACCTGGCCACACTGTCCTGATCCAGCCGCCCGTCCAGTTAATTGCACAACCCTACAATATTGTTGTCATCCTTTCACACTGGCTCTCCCCGCCCAGTTCCACCTGTTCACTTACAGCTGCCAAGATCCAGAAGGGGCCTGGGGAATCCCACAGAATTACCAGGAAGCTACAGGCTCCAGAGATCTGTTTCCTTGGAGAAAATGGCGGCGGTCCCTTCTCCTTCCCAGGTTCCACCCACAAATCTCCAAGAATTCGCCAACCCAGAGTTGGCAGCCCTAATGGTCGTTCTGCGTATTTTATTGTCTTTTATTATTATTTGCATTGTAGGCTGCCTTGGAGAGCCAGTGTGGAATAGGAGTTAAGAGTGGTGTTCAATTCCCCCCTACTCCCCGTGAGCGGGTGGACTCTAATCCAGAGAACCGGGTGCGATTCCCTGCTTTTCCATATGAAGACTGCTGGGCGACCCTGGGCCAGTCACAGTTCTCTCAGGACTCTCTCAGCCCACATGGAGGCAGGCGATGGCAAACCACCTCTGAATGTCTCTTGCCACCTAAACCCTGTGGGGGTTGCCCTGTCAGCTGTGAATGGGCTGCAGACACCCTCACATCAGCTACCTTGAGTGTGTGTTTTCAATACGTAAACAAAGCCTTAGCATGCACACATGCACGCACGCACACGGACGCACACTTGCCGTGGTGGCGAACCTAGGGCACTCCAGATGTTCTTGGACTACAATTCCCACCATCCCCTGCCAGTATGGCCAATTGGGGCTGGTGGGAATTGTAGTCCATGAACATCTGGAGTGCCCTAGGTTTGCCACCACTGCGTGACTGCAGCCTACCTGGCTGGAAGGGGACATCCTCATCTTGATCCAAAGCTTCCTCCGGTTGCCGGGGGAGCGCTGCACCGTAGATCTTGTGCCGTTGCCTTTGCAGTTCCCTTTCTCGCTCCTGGGCCTCTTGGACCTCCCGTTCCAGGAGAGACTGGGGGCTTTTGGCCCGCAAACAGAAGAAGGGGTTGGCTGCAGAGGGTCTCTCTGGCAGGGCACCAGAAGCCGGGGCCACCGGGCTGGGGACACCATTGGCCTCAGCACAGGATCGCTCCTTGTGCCCCTGTGAGCTGCCAGCCACCGTCTTCACGGGGGTCCCGGGGCCTGGGGCAGCCTGCTGCTCAAAGAGCATCTTCTTCTCCTGCAGCTCCTGCGGGGTGCCACGGTCATAGGCCCCCCGGACCTTCCCCAGCTGCACCAAGTCCTCCTCCCGCTGACACTCTCGCTGGATGTCCCGCTGCATTTGGGCCCCGGCCCACTGGCGCTCCTTCTCCTTTGGCAGCGGGGTCTGAGGCACGCTCTGGCTCAGGATGGACCGGATCTGCACTTCGACATACTCCTGGGGCCCCCGAGAGCCAGCCAGGCCCCTCTGCTGCCGCAAGAGCTCTTCTCTTTCCAGGTGAACACGGATCTCTCGCTCGATGGGGGTCTCGGCGGTGGGGCAATAGTTTTCAGGGCTACCGGCGTCATTTTCCATCCAGTCCATGGAGCAGCGTGGGCCACCGGCCCCGGACCGTTCGTCCAAAAAGGGTGTGGCGCAGGCAGGGTCTGTAGTGCCCGCCAGGTCTGTAGTATCAGCAGAATGGAATAATACGCCCCCTCCAGGTTTCGCCTGCGAGCCAGCCCCCTCAGAGGAGGAAGCCAGATATTGGGTGCCGGACAAATTGTGAGAGTCTTCCTGACGCCTGGTGTCAAGCGACTCTTCGGAGCAAGCCAGGACCATGGCTTCTGAGGGGTCTTCAGGACTCAGACCAGTCCCACTTTCCACACTGGGCACCTCCCTGGCTAGGAACTTGGCACCCACGGCCTCTCCGACGGTGCCTTCAGGCCCAGCGATTCCGGCTGCCTCTTCTTCCCCCTGAGATGCCACAACAGCTTCGGTTCCAACCTCCCCCAGAGCTTTGCTCCGGCTGCCGGCTGCCCGGGATTCAGGAGCGTTCGGTCCCTCCCTCCCATCCTTGTCACCTTCGGGAGCCAAACCCCCAGGGGCAGGCCCAAGGGAGTCACTGGTTGCCACTGGAGACAGAGGTGCCCGTGCCTCGGGAAATGTGTCCCAACCTGTGCCAGCTGCCCTCTGCTGGCAACAAATGCCAGCGCCTGACAGAGGGTCTGCCAATGCCAGGGCCTGGGAGCTACCAACTGCCACACACTCCCTGCCTGGGGCAACAAGCTCTTTCTCCCACACTTGGGAGTTATCCTCTGGGGTCTCTTCCGACAATGGCCCCTTCGGGTCCCCTGGAACCTCCCCTGCAGCTACTGGCGCTCTTTCCCCTTCTTCCGTGTCTGCCATTTCTTGGCAACCTGGCTGAAGGCCTGCCCGAATGTCGGCAGCATCAGATGCCCCTCGAGGCTCAGGAGAGGAAGCGCCGCTGGGATCGTGACCGGGGGAGTCGCTGCAGCTTCCCTCCAAAGCCTGCCTTGGAGACTCCGCCTCCTGCAGCAACAAGATGGGGGGCCGGGGTCGAAGGTGGTCCCGGTCGTTTTCTGCATCGCGGGCAGTTTCTTGGGGGCTTCCGGCCGCTTCTGTTGGCTCTGTAAACTCTGGAGCAACCCCCGGAGTTTGGCCGTGAGAATTCATCTCCCCACTTTCTTCCCCGACACCCGGTTGACTCGAGATATTGCTATCAGGTTTCTGTTGCTCTGAGTGAACTTGGAAGCTGTCCCTGTAACCAACACAAAGGTTTCCCTTATCTCCTTGACTCAGTTCGCTCGGCATGTCCAAAGGTTGCGACTGTTTCGAGGAGTCAGTTGGATGGATTTCACAGTAGTTGGGAGGCCTTTCCTCTTCCCCTTCAGTCACCTGCGCTGAGGTTTCTGCAGGATCCACCCCCTCTGATAAGGCTTCCGGCGTCTTGTCTTGGCACTCAGGATCACGAGCATCCTCCCCGGGTGGTGATAAACTCGAAATATCACCAGTTTTAAGTTGCTCCAGGACAAGATCTGGCTCCTTACTCTGGAGAACAAAATGGCTGCTGTTCGGCTCCTGGTCACTGTCCGCGGTTTTAAATGTCTCAGAAGACCTGAGGGGAGAGAGGGCGCTTTCATTACAACGGCCATCCTTCCCCACGGAGGTGGACGGTTCTTCCACCACAGGGTCCTCAGCAAAGGAAATGAGGGCATCATCCCAAGCGGGGACACTGGAGTCCTCTGGTGAGCCAGTCAAGGCAATATTTTTAGCCATGTCCCTGCTTTCCCCCTGTGATGCCTGTGAGCTCTCCCGGCTTTCCAGAAGGGTGTCTCCGTGGCCCTCCCCAGTGGCAGCGGGAGGACAGGACAGTGTTTCTGTGGCCATTTAGAGCAATCGTTTGAAAAACCTGGAACAAAAAGACAAAACAAAACAAGTTATTTTCCCCTTGCAGTTTTGTGCTTTCCTGCTTTGGACCGGTCTCACTGATCCCCACAAGAACGAGGCAGCGAGGCCCCCTGCTGGCCGTGGCATGAAACAACTCCGAGGCCTTTGCAAGTAGAGAGCTAGGTTCTCAGGAATGTATTCTTACATGTCTAATGCATTCCTAGTGAGAGTGGGACGGCCAATAGGACTGCCAAATTTGAGTTGGGAAATTCCTGGTGGTTGGGGGTGGAACTTGGCTTGGGGAAGGGAGAGACTTCAGCACAATATAATGCCATGGAGTCCAGGGGCCATTTCCTCCAGGGGAACTGGAGACAGAGGCATAGCTACAAGGAGGCCAGGGGATGCGCGTCACACTGGGCTCCCACCTGGGGTGGGCAGCAAAAATTTCAGGTTTGTTTCTTGTATTTTTTAGTGTTTCTCAGTTTGTGGTCTGCAGGGGGCGCAGTTTTTAGGTTAGCAGCACCAAAATTTCACGGAGTTTTCGGGGGACTCTCATGATGATACCACCCAAGTTAGGTGAGGTTTGGTCCAGGGGGTCCAAAATTATGGACTCCCAAAGGGGATGCCCCATTCCCCATTGTTTCCAATGGGAGCTAATAGGAGATGCGGGCTACACCTTTGAGAGTCCATAACTTTGGACCCCCTAAACCAAACTTCACCAAACCTGGGTGGTATCATCAGGATAGTCTCCTAAAGATACCCTGAAATTTTTATGCTGCTATCCTAAAAACTGCACCCCCTGCAGGCCAAAAACTGAAAAACATTAAAAATACAAAAAACACAAACATGGGGAGGGGGGGCAGCAAAACTCAGATTTTGCACCGGATTCCATTTTCCCTAGCTACGCCTCTGACTGGAGATCTTGGTTGTCTGGCGCTCCGTTGTAGTTCTGTGAGATATCCAGGCTTTTCCTGGAGACTGGCAACCCTACTGATATGTCACATGAGGGAGGGACCCTGACTTATTATTTCACACACAACTTTTTATTTCCTTTAAACTGCTGTCATTTATACCGAGGGGACTCTAACTTACTTATGATCACAGATCAGCAATAACCTCTGTATTCAGCAACACATAAAATGAAGTTTGCACACGCAGTAAAATCCTAACCTCTACACAAACTAAATTCCACGTTACGTGTATAGTTAATAAAAAATATTTGACCGGGCACTTCCTTATTAAACAAACAGACGCACAAAATTTGGCCGCCTTAAGAGCGGTTTCCTGAGGGTGATCCGACAGGAGAAGGGACATATAACATTGGTTGGGTCTTCCAAAGGGATTCCTTTCTTCTGAGTCCAGCCAGGGGTCTGGCAGATAGCTGCTCCTTTGTCGGCATTTCCACCTCTAAAAGTCTGCAGACAGCTAGCTTCGGAAAGCCTGCCCCACACCAACGGTATCGGAGGCTGTTTTGGAAACAACTTTGAATGCTTCTAGAAGCAGAAAGGTGACATTGGTGGTAGAAAGGTCGGTCAAGTTGCAGCTGGCCAACCTGGGAAGGTTTTCCAGGCAAGAGACCCAACAAAGAGAAGAAGAAGAGTTTGGATTTATATCCCACCTTTCTGTCCTATAAGGAGACTCAAGGTGGCTTACAAAACTCCTTTCCCTTCCTCTCCCCACAACAGACACCTTGCGAGGCAGGTGGGGCTGAGAGAGTTCCGAGAGGACTGTGACTAGTCCAGGGGCTGATGGGAATTGTAGTCCATGAACATCTGGAGAGCCACAGGTTGCAGACCCCTGGACTAGCCCAAGGTCACCCAGCAGAAATGTAGGAGGACTGTAGGTTCCCCAGATAAGCCTCTGCCACTCAGGTGGAGGAGTGGGGAATCAAACCCGGTTCTCCAGATTAGAATCCACCTGCTCTTAACCACTACCCCACGCTTGCTTCCACGGAGGTAATAGCATAGCAGCCCAGCTCTCCCTTGACAGACTTCCATCCAAGTAGAAATCAGGGCTGGCCCTGTTTAACTTCCCAGATCTGACAAGGTAGGGCTCGCCTGGGCCATCCAGGTAAAGGCAAGAGATGTTCAGAGGTGGTTTGCCATTGCCTGCCTCTTTCAATCCACTTTCACAATTGCTTGCAAGTGAATTTTGCTATTCTGCACAGTAAAATCCGCACAGTTGCAAAGCGCATTGAAAGTGGGTTGAAAGTGCATTATTCTGCAAGTGCGGAAGGGGGCCTATGACAGTGATGGCGAACCTTTTCAAGACCAAATTGTGCCCAATTTGCAACCCAAAACCCACTTATTTATCGCAAAGTGCCAACACGGCAATTTAACCTGAATACTGAGGTTTTAGTTTAGAAAAAACAGTTGGCTCCGAGGCACGCGTTACTCGGGAGTAAGCTTGGTGAAGCAACCATGCAACACTTTGAATGGGTGAATCACTACCCTAGGAGGGTTTACTCAGAAGCAAGCCCCATTGCCAGCAACCGAGCTTACTCCCAGGTAAAGGATCGTGCCCAGGCCAGCCTAGATGTGTGCATGTGTGTGTGGGGGGGTGATTTTCCGCCCCCTTACATGACAGACTCTGTGCATGTGTGTCCACAGAAAGGGCTCTGAGTGCCACCTCTGGCACCCGTGCCATAGGTTCGCCACTGCTGGCCTATGAGAAATTTCAGATTCGAGGTCTGCTCTTCCATGAATTCTAGGGAGGACGGGTGCAATCTCTCTCTCTCTCTCTCTCTCTCTCTCTCTCTCTCTCACACACACACACACACACACACACACACACACAAAGTGACAACGCAGCAGTGAAGGCCCAGCCATTTCAGTTTCCCCAGGAGCACAAGAGCGTAAACTTTAGCACACCACAGTAACTCCCTTCCAATAAAGCAGATGGGCTGGAGGGAAAGCTATCTTGCCTTTGGGAGTCATGAAGAGAAAGCACAGGCGACAGCGCTGAAGGCATATGCACACACCCAGGTTTGCCAAATCAGAGTAGAGAAATTCCTGGAGGTTTGTGGTGGGTGGGCTGTGGGGGAAAGACCTCGATCGGGCACAGGGCCACAAAGCCCACCCTCCACAGCCGCCATTTTCTCAAGGGGAACTGGTTTCTGCAGTCTGGAGGCTAGTTGGAACTGTGGGAAATCACTAAGGTAGAGTCGGGTCTTAAATTAGAACCAGGACATCACGGGCGAAGGAAAATCATGGGCCCGAGAACTGGCAGAACTGAACCACAATCTTTTAACCTCTACCGGGGTGGGGGTGGGGGGGATGAATGCATCTTAATAGACCCCCCCCCCCAAAGGACACACGTAGGAGGTCACTTGCTGATGAGGCCACAGCAATGGAGACCTGGAAGAATGTTGCGGGAGCTTGCAGAAGCTGGGAACGGACCAGAGGTGGGATCCAGCAGGTTCTCACCAGTTCCCGAGAGTGGGTTACTAATTATTTGTGTGTGTGTGCCGAGAGGGGGTTACTAATGCCTCCCCGAGAGTCCTCCTCCCTTTGAACGTGAAGGTTCCGTATAGGAACTGCGACTGATAATGTCACTCCCTGAACTGGGTTAATCCCTTCCAGGTCCTGCAATTCATGGATTCTCAGCCTTTCGTGCCTTTTATCTCCCCAGTCTCTATCCAAGAACCTGTGTGTTTCACCAGTGCTGTGTTCAGATTTGTGAGTTGGGGCATTTTCTATAATGTGAGGATGATTTAGAAATGACCTGGTGCAAAAAAATTTTTTGGGGTCGTGATGGGGTGGCTGCCCATGGGGGGGGGCATCCAACTCAGGTTTTGCCCAGGGCTCAGGTTTGCCCAGGTACGCCTCTGCCCCCTTTGCTGAGGGGGGGGGGGGGCTGGCGAGGGAACCTGTTACTAAAAATTTTGGATCCCACCACTGGAACGGACGTGTGTATCGTGATGTCAATCCTACATTTTGTCCCAAACGAACAGGTGCCGAAGCACCAAGGCGGAGGCAGAGTCAGGCTGCCTGACCTTGGTTGGGAAAAGGTGGGGCTGAAGTCAAACAAATAAAATAATCAATAACCTCCTGGGAATCTCCTGAAATTATGACTCATCTCCAGAGGACAGAGATCAGCTGCTCTGGAGGGGGGGATTCTCCGGCATCGTATCCCACCGAGCCAGCTTCCTTCCCCAACCCCTGCTCTCCCTGGGCTCCATCCTCCAAATCTCGAGGAATGGTCCAACGCAGACTTGCCATCCGAATGCAGAGGCCCCGTCCGCACATGCAGAATAATTAACTTTCAATCCACTTTTGATGCACTTTGCAGCTGGATTTTACTGTGCAGGGTAGCAAAATCCACTTGCAAACAATTGTGAAAATGGATTGAAAGTGCATTATTCTGCATGTGCGGAAGGGGCCAGAGAGATGGGAAGAGCAGCAGTGGCGTAGTGGCTAAAGAGCAGGTGCATTCTGATCTGGAGGAACCGGGTTTGATTCCCAGCTCTGCTGCCTGAGATGTAGGGGCTTATCTGGGGAATTCGGATTAGCCTGTGCACTCCCACACACGCCAGCTGGGTGACCTTGGGCTAGTCCCAGTTCTTCTGAGCTCTCTCAGCCCCACCTACCTCATAGGGTGTTTGTTGTGAGGGGGGAAGGGCAAGGAGATTGTCAGCCCCTTTGAGTCTCCTACAGGAGAGAAAGGGGGGATATAAATCCAAACTCTTCTTCTTCTTCCAGCCACTCCTGCCTCAGACACAGATCTGAGGCTAAACTCACGAGCCCCTTCCCCATTCCCACCCCCCTGGCTTAGCTTCTGGTGCCAGCCTTTCCATGCTCAACCTCTCTGCCCCGCCGGGATGGCCACACTGTCTGTGGGGCTCCGCTTACCTGCAAATGTCTCTCTTTGGCTTTTGTCCGGGTCTGCCCCAGCGGGAGGTGCTTCCCCGGCACTTTATGCTCAGCCGCTGAGCCAATTACTTGCCCGGGGCTAATCTGATGGCGGAGCACAGCCCTGCCGTCTCGTACACCCAACACAAACAACTGCCAAGAAAATGCACAGGCCCGGGGCCACCCCGCCCTGGAACACGGTCACACTCCGAAGCACAGGTTGCATCAACGTGAACCAAGCGAAAATGACATTCTTTGGATCAGAGGAATTCAGAGACGGAGCGAGGTCTGTTGACAGCTATCAGCCATTACGGCTCAGTGAAACCTCCATGGAGAGAGGCAGTGTACCTCTTAATACCCAGTCCTGGAGGAGAGAGCGCGTTTTGGTCTTCAGTCTCTGCATGCGAGTTTCCTGGAAGCCTCCAGAGGCCCAGCAGAAGAGGAGGAGGAGGAGGAGGAGGAGTTTGGATTTACATCCCCTCTTTCTCTCCTGCAGGAGACTCAAAGGGGCTTACAATCTCCTTGCCCTTCCCCTCTCCACAACAGACACCCTGTGAGGTGGGTGGAGCTGAGAGAGCTCCGAGAAGCTGTGACTAGCCCAAGGTCACCCAGCTGGCGTGTGTGGGAGTGTACAGGCTAATTTGAATTCCCCAGATAAACCTTCACAGCTTAGGCGGCAGAGCTGGGAATCAAACCCGGTTCCTCCAGATTAGAATGCACCTGCTCTTAACCTACTATGCCACTGTTGCTCCTTTGGTTGGAGTGTTGGATCAAGATATGGGAGACCCAGGTTGAAATCCACTCTGCCAAAGAAGCTTGCTGGAGGACCTTGGGCCAGTCACACTCAGTCAGTCTAACCTACCTCTCAGGGTTGTTGTGAGCATGTAAAGATTTGGAGAATGATGTCAGCCACTTTGGGTGCCCCTGGAGGAGAAAGGCGAGGTCAAAATAAAGCCTATCACAACAACAATAGTATAGTTTCCTGCCGCTGGACACTGGGTCGAGAGACCTCAGCTAGTTCCAGAAAGCCGGTTTGGAGGACGTTATGTTCTCCCTTGTGCTTCTGATTCTGTCGCTCCACTACATAATCTGCCTCCCCCTGCATGGCAGGAGGTAGCCAAATGACTGAGCCAAGATCCCAGAGGCAGGTTGAGTAATCCGTATCCCAGGAAAAGCTTCAGGACACAGGTCTAGGAGGGCACAGAAGCTGCACGAGATTGCCAGCCCTACATCACAAGTGGTGGAGTTGTTAACTCCAGATTAGGACATTTCTGTGGATGTTGGGGGTGCAGCCTGAGGAGGGTGGCATTTGGGGAGAAGGAGCTCCATCAGGGAATAATGCCAGAGACCATCCTCCAAAGGAACTCATCTTGATTATCTGGAGATCAATTGTAATTCCAGGATTTAGCACAATTCATAAGTAAGCAAGTTCTCATGCCAGTGCAAAACAACAGCTCGGAGAACAGGAAAGAAGGGCTGTGTATCGTTTGCAAAAAAGTAGAAATTGTATTGGTTGAGCAGCCAAACGAGGAATGTAGGAATGGCGGCGTGCAATTTATTTGGTAAATCGTATATGTAGAGGATAAATAGATCTGGGCCAAAAAAACATCCTTGTCTGACTCCTTTTGTATCCAGAACCGGATTTGAGAAATGATCAGTTACGGGACATCTTATTCTCTCAGAAGTTGAAGAGTGTAAAGAAAGTAATGTGATAATTGTATTGTCGAAAGCTTTCACGGCCAGCTTCAACTGGTTCTGGTGGGTTTTCCGGGCTGTGTGGCCGTGGTCTGGTGGATCTTGTTCCTAACGTTTCGCCTGCATCTGTGGCTGGCATCTTCAGAGGTGTATCATGGAGGCAAGTCTGTTACACAGACTGAAGATGCCAGCCACAGATGCAAGCGAAACGTTAGGAACAAGATCCACCAGACCACAGCCACACAGCCCAGAAAACCCACCAGAACCAATGTAATAATTGTTTAGAAATTTCCCAACTGATTTTATTTGTCCTTGTGAGGGAGATATTATGAAAGGCATCTTTGAGACCCATAAAAGGAGCAAACAATTTCCCCTTGGGGTATGATGACTACTTGTCAGCATGAAAGGAAAGCACGTATGCATGATATAATGTAGATGAACCTTTTTTTAAAGGCAATGCATTCTGGACCTGGAACTAACTGGTTGGTTGTAAGGAGTTTTCATTGTAGATTGTCTGCATACAGCTTTCCTGGTATTGATAACAGACTGACTGGTCTTTAGAATTAAATGAACCTTTCTTATATATCGGAACAAGAAACACTTCTCGCCAGCTGGGTATGTTTAGTCAGGAGAAGAGAAGGTTGAAGGGTGACATGATAGCCACGTTTAGATATCTGAAGGGATGTCATGTTGGTGAGGGAGCAAACTTGTTTTCTGCTGCTCCAGAGACTAGGACCAGGAGTCATGGGTTCAAGGTAAAGGAAAAGAGATTCCACCTAAACATCAGGAAAAACTTCCTGACCGTCAGGGCTGTTGGACAGTGGAACTCACTGCCTCGGAGTGTGGTGGAGTCTCCTTCTTTGGAGGTTTTTAAGGAGAGGCTTGATGGCCGCCTGTCAGGAGTGCTTTGATTGTGTGTTCCTGCATGGCAGGGGGTTGGACTTGATGGCCCTTGGGGTCTCTTCCAACTCTATGATTCTATGATTTTTCAGGAGTTTTGCCAGCCGAATTGACCACAGTAATAAACTTTGTAAATCTGGAGCCCACCACTTACAGCATGTTTTAAACTCATCTCCAGATGACAGAAACACAAACCCATTTATATTCAGCTGCGGTTTATATTTGCCTATTAAATCTTCTTTTATGACTCCACTGATCCCTACGTTCACATGATTATAATTTAGTCAAGGCTGATTCTGCACTGAGCAGGGGGCTGGACTAGATGGCCTGGCTGGCCCCTTCCAACTGTAGGTTGGCCTCTTTGGGGACTGGGGGCAGGGTTGTGAGCCTCCAGTTGCGGCCTGGAGATCTCCTAGAATTGCAGCAGATCCCCAAACTACAGGGATCAGTTCCCCTGCAGAAAACAGCAGCTTTGGAGGAGGGGACCCTACGGCATCACATCTGGGCTGACTTCCCTCACCAAATGTCAGCAATTTCCTAGCTCCGAGATAATGACAGAGGCACCGAAGCAAAGAAGAAAGAATGTCCCAGCTCTGTTATTGTTAGCTGGGCTTAGAGGACACCCAAGGACTCAGAGAAGCAGGCTTTGCAGAACCACCTTTCGCTGCCCGGCACAGACTGGATCCGCCTGCCCCGTTACATGCACTGTGGGGTGGGGGAGGGCAGGCTTTGCCGGTGGAGGTGCCAGCCTCTGCCATTCACTCCTGGGCTGGGAACGTTGCAAAGTCACCTGCCGGGCCAGGCGTGCTAGACTCAACCCAGGCCGGAACTGGCGCAATCCAGATCCCAGAGCCTGCAGCGTTCCGTCACGTCACCTGGGGAGAGATTGGGATCAGTTTTGTGAATGGGAGGAGGAGGACAGCACCAGGCCCGGGAGAACAAGCGCTCAAGGTCACGCGCATGGAGCAGGCCCGGCTGCGCAAGCAACAGACCTGGAGGCCCCATAGCAACCATGGTGAAGCGGCAGGCGCACAGTCTGAAATGGGGCTCCAGTCTCCTCTAGGAGACTGAAAAGGGCACCCCTGCTGTGAAGGCCAGCCTGCAAACGGGCCTGGAAACCTCCCAGAATTGGAACTTGCACCTTTGGAAGGTGGACTCTTTGGCATTAGACTCTGCTGAGGCCCCTCCCCTCCTCAAACAGCGCCTTTCCCCAAGCTCCGCCCCCAAATCTCCAGGTAATTCCCAAGCGGCAGTTGGCAACACCAGATGCCAGCCTTCAGGTACGGCTCGGAGATGTCCCAGAATTACTAATCTCCAGACAACAGAGATCTGTTCCCCTTGAGAAAATGGCCGCTTGGGAGGGTGGGGTCTAGGGCGTTCCACCTTGCTCCGCTCCCCAGATGCTGCTCTCCCCAGATCTCCAGGAATTCTTCAGTCCAAAGCTGGCTACCTTTAGTTGGATCATGAGATACTCCTGCTCTGGGGAAGAGCCAAAAGATGATAAGCTCTGGATCTTCTTAGGTCTCTGCTAAGGGTCATTGCCTGAAAACACCCCATGCCAGAGACGTAGCTACCAGGGGGTCGGGATGTGGGCATTGCACCATGTGCGCGCCTGGATGTGTGTGCAAAAATTCAGGTTCGTTTGTGAGTTTTTTGTATTTTAAGTGTCTTTTTCAGTTTTTGGCCTTCAGGAGGCACAGTTTTTAGGCTAGCACCAGCAAAAATTCAGGGATTTTTTGGGAGACTCTCCTGATGATACCACCCAGGTTTGGTGAGGTTTAATTCAGGGGGTCCAAAGTTATGGACTCCCAAAGGGGGTGCCCATCCCCCATTGTTTCCAATGGGAACTAATAGAAGATGGGGCAGAGGCGTACCACCCATTGGGCAAAGAGGGCAGTTGTCCAAGGCACAGAAATTTTAAGTCACGTGGGGGTGCCTGATTTCTATGCCCCGCCCACTCTGGCTAAGCTCTGCCCACTCTGGACAGTGGCCCACAAGCCATCAGAGGCAGAGCAGGAGGATGGGGGAGCTCCGCCTCTGGTGAACTTGGGCTGCTGCGGCCATCCAGGAAGGGCGAGTGCTGCGGCTGGGCTGCTCCTCCCATGGGGGCGGCATCAAACTCAGGTTTTGCCCAGGGCTCCAGTTTGCCTAGGTACGCCATTGGATGGGGCCTACACCTTTGAGCAGGCACAAGTAAATTTCAGCACAAATCTTTGTGCCACACTACACTAGCCTTCCTTTTTTTTAAAAAAAACCAGCCTTTTGAAAAATTTGTAAATATAGATATATACGAACTACAAATCTCTTTGAGAAGAAGAGGAGGAGGAGGAGGAGTAGTTTGGATTTATACCCCACCTTTCTCTCCTGTAAGGAGATTCTAGGTGGCTTACAAGCTCCTTTCCCTTCCTCTCCCCACAACAGACACTTTTTGAGGCAGGTGGGGCTGAGAGTTTTGAGAGAACTGTGACTAGCCCACGGTCACCCAGCAGGAATGTAGGAGTGCGGAGACACATCTGGTTCACCAGATAAACCTCCGCCAGGTGGAGGAGTGGGGAATCAAACCCGGTTCTCCAGCTTAGAGTAGGACAGAATACATATTTAACACTTACTCCCACCCCCCCGCAGGTTGCAGACCCCTATGCTAGCCTAAAAACTGAGCCCCCTGCAGGCCAAAAATGGAAAAACACTAAAAAATACAAAAAACAAACCTTAAAAATGTTGCTGCCCCACAGGTGCATGCCCGGTGCAACGCGCACCCCCCGGTCCCCTTGTAGCTCCGCCTCTGGTGAGCATACATTTCTTTTGGGTTTGATCCTCCGTTATGCACACATTTCCCCGTTAGGCAATCACACTGCCTTCAGAGAATCCCCGCAGTTCCTGAAAGTACAACTTTTTGCAGGGAAAGCGAAGGAGATCAGCATGTGTTCAGCTTTCACTGAGTTTTCTCACTTCTCCCCACCTCCCCCTGGCCACAGCACAGCAGTTCCTCCCGCTATTTTGGCCTCCATTTTAGAAAGAAAAAGACATTCTTTTTTTTTGGAAGAATGTCAGGCTGTAAAATGTGACAAGAGATTGACATGGTCTAGCAAACTCATGGTAGACCAAAGATAGCAAGAGGGGGAAAGGGGGCAGGCAACCAAATGGAGGTTGCCTGGAAACAACACGGGAGCGGCGGGTGGGTAAAATGGCAGTTTAGCTCGGCTAGGGACATTTTGCAGGAGTGGAATCCTTGTGCAAAAACCCACAGGGAAACCCTCCTCTAAAGCAAATAGCCACAGGGTAAGGAGTACATGCACACATGCAGCACTTGTGTGCCCTTTGTCCCAGCTGTATGCAGCAAGTCTGTGCCTAAATGCACATCTCGGAAATGTGGCAGGAATCTGCAACTGGGAAAATATGCCGATGCTCTTTGGGACTGATCTCTCCATTGTGTGCTGTGGCATTTGCGGAGAAGCCACTCACAAGTCAACAGCCTCAATTGTTTAGAACACAAACAGGGCCTGGTTGGATCAGGCCAGAATCTGTCTAGTCCCTCGTTTTCTTCCCAAGCCACCTGATTCCAAAGGTTACCTGGAGGGAGAAGACGGAGACTCTGCTCCAATCTGACCTGGACGTTGTCCTCAAAGGCTTTCAGGCCAGAATTAACTGGCTGTTGTGGGTTTTCTGGGCTGTGTGGCCGTGGTCCGGTAGTTGCCACTCCAACATTTCACCCACGTCTGTGGCTGACATCTTCAGAGGCCTGTCTCAGTAAGATGGGTTTCTGTGCCACTGAGAGAAACACATCTTACCATGATATGCCTCTGTAGATGCCATCCATAGACATGGGCGCAACATTAGGGGTGAATACCAATTGCACCCAGAGGCGAAGTTAGTTTCTCAAACTGCTCTCAAAAAGCAAGCATTCTACCTTTCCACCCCACATGTCCCAAGGGTACTCACCTTCCTCCGTATGCCACACCCTTTTCACACTTACCTTGACAGGAGGGAGTGGCGAACCTTTCCACTCCAGGGATGTTATGGACTTCATACCCCATCAGCTCCCACCACACATGTTGGCAGGGGCTGATGGGAATTGTAGTCCATAGCATCTGGAGTGCCAAAGGTTCACCACCTCGGCGTTAGTTCCTTTAGTTTTTGAGAACTTTTTCAGGCTGCAAAAGGCCTCTTCACAGTAAAAACAGCCTGATGGGAACTATATTTCCCAGGAGACCTTGTGAGCCCCAAGGTCTCCTGGGAACTGTAGTTCCTCAGGCCGTTTTTACTGCAAACAGGCCTTTTGCAGTCTGAAAAAGTTCTCAAAAGGGAAAGGAACTAAGGTAAGTGTGGGAAGGGGGTGGGGGGGCGCCGCGGGGGGAAAGGGGGAGGGGGCTGGGGGCAATTTTCTGCACCCCCCCAGGCATGCGCCCGGTGCACAGCGCACCCCCCGCCCCCTTGTAGCTCCGTGGCTGACCAGACCACAACTGTACAGCCCTGAAAACCCACAATACCCACTGGACATTTTTATTCAATGATTATTTGGCCTGTGCTGTCTTCCTGCAGCAGTGAACCTGGGGTGATGTCTTCTGCATCGAAGGAAGGATGGGAGGAAGAGACAAAGAGAGAGAGAGAGAGACAGAGAGAAGAGAGAGAGAAGAAAGAAAGAACGAGAGAGAGAGAGAGAAAGAAAGAAAGAAAAGAGGAACCTCCCCCCCAAAATGTTGAAAACAATCCATGCATACTTGGTGACGGTAAACTCAACGTGCATAACGATTGCTGATAGTGATGGGGCATCCGCGTCCCCACTGAGTGGCACATGGCATCTCGTAGCCCAGGGCAGCTACCCCCTTCCCCTTTCGGGTTGTGCCCGATGCTGCCATTGGTTGCGCCAGGCCGCCCTGCATTTTCAGGCAAATTCAAATTGTTGGAGGTTTCCTTTTGCTGCCGAACTCCGGCCTGCCAGAGAGCAGCTGCCCTCTTCAGTCTCCCTCCTCGAGGGTGGCCAACTGGCAGACAGAACCTGGAGATTTCCCCAGATTCCAGCTGATCTCCAGACAACAGAGATCAGTTCCTCTGGAGGAAAATGCTACTTTGGAGTGGGGGCTCTGTGGCATCAAACCCTGCTGAGGGCCAGCAGTGGCGTCGTGGCTAAGAGCAGGGGCACTCTAATCTGGAGAACTGCGTTTGATTCCCCTCTCTGCCACTTGAGCTGTGGAGGCTTATCTGGTGGACTAGATTAGCTTGTGCACTCCAACACACGCCAGCTGGGTGACCTTGGGCGAGTCGCAGTTCTCTTAGCCCCACCCACCTCAGCCCCACCTCAGCCCCACCCACCTCACAGGGTGTTTGTTGTGGGGAAGGGAAAGGAGATTGTCAGCCCCTTTGAGTCTCCTTACAGGAGAGAAAGTGGAGGATATAAATCCAAACTCTTCTTCTTCTGAGGCCCCCCCTCCCCCCGGCTCCACCCCCAGATTGCCACGAATTTATGGAACTGACCTCTGAAGTCTGAAGATCAGTGGCGGTTCAGGAGGTCGGCCGTCCCAAAGGCTCTTCACTCATCTGCTCCTCCCCCTCCCAGCTCCTTGCTATGGAGAAAATACAAATTGCATTTTCTCCAAAGTAGAAGGGAAAATGGCACCTTTGGACGGCGGACTCCACGGCACGATGTAGCACCGAGGCCTTCCCTTTCCCCAAACCCTGTCCTCCTCAGACATCACCCCCCAAATATCCAGGAATTTCCCTACCCAGAGTTGGCAACCAAAGCTAAGCTCTGAATACCACCCCCACCCCCTTGAGTCCTTTTTAACCAACCTGCACTTTAGCAACACTGTGTGGCTGCAAAGAAGCAGGGGGAAGTTTGAAGCGGGTCTTCTGGTGCGTGGGGGGAAGGGATGAGATGGGGTGTAGCAGCGGTGCAGGACTGGGGCTATGTCTGTGCCAGCCCCGCCCCTTTCCCCACTGTGCCTCAGTGCTGCCGTGGCTCTCTTGGCTGGAGTGGTGGGGCTACAGGCTTGGAAGGGACAGGAGTTCCCCAAAAGAAGTCCATCTTGCCGAGGCCCATCCACTTCCCCGCTCGTTTGGGGGCCTGGCTCCGACTCCCGCCCCACTTGACGGAGAGGACTTTTGCCCGGGAGCTGCCGTTCTCCTGAGGTTGCACATTCTGTGGTTTAGTATATTAACCCAGCAGTGGGGACGACCTCTGCGCAGGGGCACAAGGGGCAGGGAGGCAGCTGCCAATTCCTGTGATTTGCTCTTGGTCACTGTGGTGGGAGGCGGCAGGACCCGGGGCCGTTTTGCAGGTGGTGGAAAATGCCATCAAGAAACAATGGATGCCTGGTGACCCTGGAGTAGGGTTCAGTTCAAACTGGGTTCTCCAGGAGGTCAGGGACCATACAATTCCCATCAGCCTCTGCTGCCAGCATGGCTAAGTAGCAGGGAGGATGGGAATCAGTAACTCCTGGAACATCTGGGAGGGCTGAGGCTTCAGCACTCTGCTCTGGAGGGTTTTTAAGGCCTTTGCCTGCCTATGTAGCAACCCTGGACTTCTTTGGTGATCACCCATCCAATGACTAAAGACCCTATTGACCGTAGCTTCTGAGATGGGCCATCCAGGTCACAACAAGATATGTTCAAATGGAGTTTGCCACTGCCTGCTACTCAGTCCTGGGCTCCCTTGGCGGTGGCGCATCGACAGAAAATGGAGCCCAGGGCAAGAACTGAGTTTTCCATCACTACCCCGGGCAGCCCCTGGGGCAAAGAGAGGGGCTGGAGGCCAGCAAAGGCCAGGAGCCTGTGGGACCCTCCTTGCTCTGCTGCCCGGCGGGGCCACCACCCAGAAGGTGTGCGGATGGGGCAGCGCCAGGGTTGGCCCAGCAGCGAACTTGGGGCAGATGGCTTGGCATGCTCTCTGCAGAGGGGCGGGCCCTTCCTTCCCCAGAAAGCGCAGGCCATGCGGGACCCGGGGGAAGGAGGAGGGGTGTTGGGCGATTTTCTGCCGCCCCCCACGTGACTAACTGGGCGCTGCCCAGGGACATTTGCCCCCATATGTCCCCCTGGGCAATACGCCCCTGTTCCTTGATGATCTCTCATCCAAAGACTAGCTAGAGGTGACCCAGCTTACCTTTGAAGATCACATGAAATTGGCCTAGGCTGCGTCATCCAGGTCAGAGCTCAGAAAATCTATGGATTATTAATCAATGTGTCAGTTACCAGTAATGTTTCAATTGCATCTTTCCAATTATGCACAGGGCCTTTCTTATACTGGCTGTGTGTCAATCGCACGCTCTCAGTTTTGACGTAGTTTGGCTCTTTAATAATCAATGCGGGCTGGCCCTTGTGTCGAAGCAATCATTCACTGCTGGCAACCAATCCATGTGCGACCGACTGCTGTTTCATAATGACTTTGCAATATCCCGTCACGATGCACTCATATTGGTGGCATGCACTAAAACTGCAACTAAGATGAGATAGTTCTGCAGGGGACTCCCCCAAATCATGGAGCCAAAACAGCCCCAAAGAGTGTACATCACCACACAGTGCGCAAGCTTTCTCTGGGTTTAGTAGAAAGGGGAGAAAGGGAGTTGTTTCAAGGCATGAAGCGAAGTCTAACACCTGCAGCTGCTGTCTGGCTGGAAAATGGGAAAGCAGCACCATCCCAACAACACTTTCCAAAGGGTAAACTTACTCCGTTTCATAGACTCAAGTGGGATTCTGAATCGACAGTTTAGGATTGTTCTCTAAATTGGATTACTTCAGAGCAGGGGTTCCCCAGACTTTTTTGAGGCTTTGAGCACCTTTGGAATTTTGGGAAGGGGGGGGTCAGGGCCCACCTCCCGCCATACCCATCCAGGAAACAAGAAAATCCTGAAGGGGGAAGAATGGGACCGCACCCTGACTAAGGAAAGCCCCGTCGCCAGAGGTGGGATCCAGCAGGTTCTCACAGGTTCCCGAGAGTAGGTTACTAATTATTTGTGTGTGCCGAGAGGGGACTACTAATTGGTGATTTTGCCACGTGATTTTTGCCTTCGTGACGCCCCTCCTCTCAGCAGTAGCGCGCAGAACTTGAAGCAGTCTAGCAGGAGGTGCACCGGCGTGCGTGGCAGCCTGCGCCTGCGTGCATTCGTTTCCCGCCCAAGGACCGGCGCAGCGGCTGCGTCCTTGCCACAGCCCCGCCCCTGGAATGCCCCGCCCCCGAATGCCCCGCCCCTGGAATGCCCAACCACACCCCCATTGTGCCCCGCCCAGCCCCATTGGCGCTACACCACAGTTTGAATCGCACCATCATGGGAACCTGTTACTAAAATTTTTGGATCCCACCACTGCCTGTCGCTTATCAGTCTTCTTGATCTCCCAGTGGACCTCTTCATGGGCTGGCATTCTCCCAGACAGCGTTCTGTGCAGAAGGCCATCATGCCGTTGCTTGGACCTTTGGTAGCAGCAGATGTGCGCAGGTATTCCCACAGTGCAGGGGTCTGCAACCTGTGGCTTTCCAGATGTTCATGGACTACAATTCCCATCAGCCCCTGCCAGCATGGCCAATTCCCATCAGCCCCTACCAGCATGGCCGGGGCTGATGGGATTTGTAGTCCATGAACATCTGGAGAGCCACAGGTTGCAGACCCCCTGCCACAGTGGATGGGACCATGTGACATGTGGCACATCTTTAGGGTTGTCAACCTCCAGACCCTCTTGTTGAGAACTTTTAGCTGTCAATATTTCTAGAGAGAGATTGCTATGAAGAAGAAGAAGGAGAAGAAGAAAAAGAAGAAGGAGAAGGAGAAGAAGAAAAAGAAGAAGAAGAAGAAGGAGAAGAAGAAGAAGGAGAAGAAGAAGGAGAAGAAGAAGAAGGAGAAGAAGAAGAGGAGGAGGAGGAGGAGGAGGAGTTTGGATTTATATCCCCCTTTCTCTCCTGCAGGAGACTCAAAGGGGCTTACAATCTCCTTGCCCTTCCCCCCCTCACAACAAACACCCTGTGAGGTGGGTGGGGCTGAGAGAGCTCAGAAGAACTGTGACTAGCCCAAGGTCACCCAGCTGGTGTGTGTGGGAGTGCCCAGGCTAATCTGAATTCCCCAGATAAGCCTCCACAGCTCAGGTGGCAGAGCTGGGAATCAAACCCGGTTCCTCCAGATCAGAGTGCACCTGCTCTTAGCCACTGCTCTTAGCCACTGCGCCAGAATTTTTGACTGTAAACTCAAATAATAAGACCACGACCACATAGCCCGGAAAACCTACCACAGCCAGTCAAATAATAAGAATTATATTGAGGGGCCTGAGCAGGCATTACAAGGTTAACCAGCACCGGAGGTTAACTAGCCCTGGCTTTTGTGTTTACTTTGAAACAGCAACTGATGCATGAAATGCCATCTTGTACATTCATGTACTTGTTTCAAAATTGATTATAAATGTATGAAGTTCTGTGTATCATACTATGTAAGCTATTCTTCATGAAATTGTTTGTGAAAATGTTTATTTCACATTGTGGTTAAAATTACCCACGTTGTTGTGGTTTAAGCCATTGGATACAGACTGTATCGTTGCCAAACCTCCAGGTTGTGGCCAGAGATCTGTTGCTATTACAACTGATCTCCAGGCGACAGAGATCATTTCAGCTGGAGAATATGGCCTTGTCACTGAAATCCCTTCCTTCTTCAATTCCAGCCCTCCTCCAGCTCCACCCCAAATTCTCCAGGTCTTTCCCAGTCCGGAGCTTGCAACCTGGTGTGTCTCTTGGAAGCTGGGTTTGAAGGAATTCGGAGCCTAAAGGTTTGCCTCTGATGCGGGAATGGCTACTTATTGACCTTCACAGCCCTAAATGGTTTGGGGCCCACCGAATACAGTTTGGGGAGTGGAGACAGAGGAGGGCAGCGTTTGAAGAGGAAGGGGACTCGGCTTTCCAGCAGTCACTTTCTCCAGGTGAACCGATCTTTGTTTCCCGGAGATCAGTTGTGATAGGGGGGAGATCTCCAGCTACCGCCTGGAGACTGGCAACCCTACTCACCCCTTGCCAGTGGCCAGTCTGTGTGCAGAGATCAGTGCAAGGAAGAATGTGAGAGAAAAGGGGAGGGAGGGAGAAGGCAGACGCCAGCACCCAATTGGCACCCATGTGCCCACTGGACGCTTCCCAACAACCTCTGTTTATCTTTCAGGAGGAAAATGGAACCGAGCTCCCCGTTTGCGCAGCGCCTGAAATCCATCTCGGTAAGTGCTGCTCTACCTCACCAAATGCGCAGTGAGGGGCTCCGTGTTCCCGGCCAGAATCCTGACCCTGTTCCCCACCACTAGGGTTACCAATCTCCAGGGGGGGCCTGGGGATCTTCTGGAATTACAACTGGTTTCTAGATGACAGAGGTCAGTCCGTCTGCAGAAAATAGCCGCTTTGGAGAATGGAGTCTCTGGCATTGTGGCTTGCTGAGGTCCCTGTCCTCCTCAAACTCTCTCCTCCCCTGCAGAGGTGTAGCTCCAAGGGGATAGGGGGGCGCGACACACCAGGCGCGCGCCCCTGTGGGGGTGTGGTGAGGACGTGGCGGGGCGTTCCGGGGTGGGATGGGGCGGAGGACACACCGCTGCACCGGGCGCTTTCCCCCCTTGCTACACCTCTGCTCCCCAGGCTCCATCCCCAAATCTCCAGGAACTATCCAACCTGGAGTTGGCAACATCACCCACCAGAGATTAAAGGGTGAGGGTGGACAGAAATAGAGAATGGCCACATCAGTGTTTCCAAAAGAAGCGTGGGGCAGGAGGTGCAGCTGGCCCGAGAACAATCCTGTTGGGTTGCCAACTGACCTAAAGAAAAATGTCCTCTCCCTTTAGTGGAGGCTGGATATGTGGAAATGGGCAGCTGAGTATCTAGGGTATCTTGGCATTTGGGTAAATCACATCATCTAGTAAATAACATGCCCATCCGCTTCTGTCAAAAGAACAAGGATTTTTTCCCCCTCCATCCTTGTTGGAATCCCAGCAACCTATCCAAGAAACAAGAGGGGTCTAAAAGTTAATGGCAATTTTGCAATTATTACAATAGTTATGGGTTATTTCTCATTCTGGTTGTGTGTGTGTGTGTGTTTGTCTGTATGATGCTAAAGCAGTTGGCCATGCTGGCAGGGGCTGATGGGAATTGTAGTTCATGAACATCTGGAGTGCCATAAGTTCGCCACCACGGCGCTAAAGGATCGCTTTCCCACAAATTGAAAAAGGGGCCCCCAACCTCCAGGTCTGAAGGTTTGTTGGTGTGTTCCTGCATGGCAGGGGGTTGGACTTGATGACTGTTGTGGTCTCTTCCAACTCTGCGTTTCCATGATTCTATATCCCAATAATACAACATTCCCCTGAAGAAAATGGCTGCTTTGAGGGGTAGCCTCTCTGGTATTAGACCTCGTTGAGGTCATGCCCTTCCCTAAAACCATAGGTGTCAAACTTGCGGCCCTCCAGATGTTATGGACTACAGTTCCCATCATCCCCTCCCAGCATGATGCTGGCAGGGGATGATGGGAACTGTAGTCCATAACATCTGGAGGGCCACGAGTTTGACACCTGTGCCTAAAACAGTGGGACATACATCCTCCAAAGCAGCCATTTCCTCCAGAGGGACGAATCTCTGTGGTCGGGAGGTCACTCGGCAACCCTATTTGCATGTGTTCACATTCTGTCAAATAAAAAACAGAATGTATTTTTTTCCCGACAAAATCAGCACATCAAGTGAACAATGTTCACAGCCAAGTTAATCTCTGTGGGGGCTCCTGTTTTGTGTTGTTTCGCACTCCTTCTCTCCCAACCTCTTTTCCCGCACGTATGTCAACATGGACATTCCACACCTATTTTTTTTTTGGGGGGGGGGAACACCCCTTGGGTCAGGATTGCCAATCTCCAGGCGGTGGCTGGAGATCTCCCACTGATCTTCTGACAACCAAGAACAGTTCCCCTGGGGGAAAAATGGCCGCTTTGGAAGGTGGACTGTATGGCATTATATCCCATCAAAGTCCCTCCTCAAACACCAGCCTCCTCAGGCTCAACCTCCAAGATTCTGCGGTATTTCCCAACCTGGAGCTGGAAACCATACCTTGATCTTACCTGAACTATTGTGTTAAGCTTTGGGCACCGCAGTTTAAGAAGGATGTTGACAAGCTGGAATGTTTCCAGGGCAACAAAGTTGTTGAGGGGTCTGGAGGCCAGTCCTGTGTCAGGCCTGGCTCCTGCTGGTCCGGCATCAACGAATAATACTGGTCTAACTACTAGCGGGGCCCGGCCACGCGTTGCTGTGGCTTATTGTGGTGAAATGGGAAAGGAACAGTAGCAGCAAATCAATTGCAGAGGCCAGCAGTACGTGCTCATGCAAACACGCAGCCTGATACTGTGCGATGTCATTGATGTGTGTGCCCGCATTCCTTGGGGGGGCGGGGAATGGAAAGGCACCCCTCCCACACATCTAGGCTGGCCGGCCATGATCCTTTACCTGGGAGTAAGCTTGGTTGGTGGCAATGGGTGTCGCTTCTGAGGAAACCCTCTGAGGGGCGCGACACAGCCATTCAAAGTATGTCACAGTTGCTTTACTGAGCTTACTCCTGAGTAATGTGTGCCTGGTTTTCTTCACTGTAACCGCAGTATTCAGGGAATCTAGGGTGCCTGGCTCCTCCCTCCCATCCCTTGCATGTCGCCCCTCACTCTCTTCCCTCCCTCACTTCGCTTCCCTTGCATGCCACCCCTCCCCTTCCCTCCCTTCCTTTTCCCTCCGCTAGGGTGGGTGGATCATATCAAGATGCTGGGCCCCCTGCCACCCCTCCCTTGCATGTCGCCCCTCACTCTCTTCCCTCCCTCACTTCGCTTCCCTTGCATGCTACCCCTCCCCTTCCCTCCCTTCCTTTTCCCTCCGCTAGGGTGGGTGGATCATATCAAGATGCTGGGCCCCCTGCCTCCCCTCCCTTGCATGCCACCCCTCATTGTCTCCCCTCTCTCACTTCTCTTCCCTTGCATGCCTCCCCCTCCATCCCTTTCCTCTCCCTCCCTCTCTTCCCTTGCATGCCACCCCTCCCTCCCTCCCTCTCCCTCCCTTCCCTCTCCCTCGTGTGTATGTGTGTGTATGTGTTTCACTTCCACTCGAGTTACTGCCTATGTACGGTTTGCACTGCTCATCTTTGACCATCTGAGTGAACATTCTAAGCAGCACGAACATTCTAAGGGTGACAGTTACACACAGGCAGCTGCATGTGCTTCACCAGGGAGCGCCAGGAAAAAGGCGTTTTACCTGGGCCAGGTGTGAAATTTCAGGTATGTGAACATCTAAAAACACTCTCACCTGGCTGACTATAGTGGCTGGGAATTTTCAGAGGAATTGGCCCAGCAGTTACTGAGCTATACTATCATCAACAAAAGCACTGTTTGCTTTTTATATATGTAGATAGATTGTGGGGAAAGGAGAGAAAGGGGAGTCTGTGAAAGCAGAAAAAGGCTTTTTGCAGCTAAGGTTCTGACACGGTTCAGTAAAGCTCTTGAACCTTTCCCGAGTCTCAATTATTGACTGGACTAACAGAACCTAAAATCCTGCATGGAAAAGGTGGAGGAGCTGGGTATGCTTAGCCTGGAGAGCAGATGACGGAGAGGTGGAATGATAACCATCTTTAAGTACTTGAAGGACGATGCAGGGTTGTTTTCTGTTGCCCCAGAAGATCAGACCAAAACCCACGGATTGAAATTAAATCAAACAGGTTTTCAACTAAACATTAGGAAGAACTCCTGGAGAGTTTGAGCAGCTCCTCAGTGGAACAGGCTTCCTCGGGAAGCTTCCTTCAAGCAGCAGTGGCGTAGTGGTTAAGAGCAGGTGCACTCTAATCTGGGGAACCGGGTTTGATTCCCTGCTCTGCCGCCTGAGCTGTGGAGGATTATCTGGGGAATTAGATTAGCTTGTGCGCCCCAACACACGCCAGCTGGGTGACCTTGGGCTAGTCACAGCTCTTCGGAGCTCTCTCAGCCCCACCCACCTCACAGGGTGTTTGTTGTGAGGGGGGAAGGGCAAGGAGATTGTCAGCCCCTTTGAGTCTCTTACAGGAGAGAAAGGGAGGGATATAAATCCAAACTACTTGTCCTCCTCCTCTTCTTCCTCTTCTTCTTCTTCTTGGAGTCAGGAAGAAACTTTTCTCCAGGCCAGATTGGCCTGTTATCCTGGAGGCATTTTGTCTTCCTCTGGAAGCAGTTATTGGGGGAGTTGGGGGTGCAGGAAGTGATGAACTTCCTACGTTGTGCAGGGGTGGGGGTTGGACTAGATGACCCCAGAGGCTCTCTCCAAACCTATGCGGCGTCGTTTGTGTATGATTGGCCTATGTTTCTAATGCAGTGTCCTGGGGAGATTGAGGGTATGGTCACGCGGTCCAAGGAATTGCTCTTGCTCGTTCCCAGCGCCTGAAAGAGCCAGAAAGACACAGCCAGCAATTTGTCAGCTTCTCTGGGAATGGCCCAGCAGCACGCCCTCTCTCTCTCCCCCCACCCCCACTTTGGCCATTCCAGCAGAGCGCCCTGCCAAGGAAGGCGTGGCCGGACGGCCCCAGTGCTTCTGTTTGTGAATATGTTCCCCGAGTTCCCCCCAAGCTCTTTCCTTGTTCTAAGGGAAACTCTGAGCAGGCTTGGAGTAACCCGATCCCCTTTCCTGTGCTCATTCCCTCTGGAAACAACTGAATTATTCACCAGGCAGCCGTTCCAACCTGAACCCAATAGAAAGATGGAGAACGGCCTGGAGCCCTGCCCAAGCCCGGACGGGCACTGATTGAACAGGGGTTGGTGGCGCTCCCAGAAGGGCAGCCAAGACACCCTTGTCAGCGGACAAGCGGACGCAGCAGGCAGGGGGGTGGCCGTGACCAGCACATGCCACAAAAATGCAAGGAATTATGTCCTGGTGCAAGAATGTTTTTTAGCCACTGGGTGGAGGGGGAGAAGAAGAAGAAGAAGTGTAGTCATCCCCGCAGGGTCGTCGCTAAGGAATAGGCGAGACGCGGAGGAGGTTTCATCTGGCGGAGAGCGTCAGCAACAGGAAGCGCGGGATTTCGTGATCCTGACAACTCTTCCTGTGCTGGTCTCTGGCACCTTTTATTAGGGTTTCATTGTGGGCGTGTAAAGGAGGTGGGTAGGGAGATGAGCGGGAGACCGGGAGACCTGGAGATCATCATGTGATGCATGATCTCACCTGGCTACGTGCGGAGAGGAGCGTAAGCGTCTGAGCCTAATCCTCACCTGGGGCAAGACCATTGTCCCTGCGCCCGGTGACTGAGCCAGACAGTTCATGACCCGTGACTCATAGGGGGATGAGGAGTGGGGGTGCGGTGCGACCAGCAAGGCCGTAGGTCCGTTGGCGTCCCAACGTTCTACCACGGTGCTGCTGGGTCAGCAGTGCATTACTACAAAGAAGAGTTTGGATTAATATCCCCCCTTTGTCTCCTGCAGGAGAGAAAGGGGGAATATAAATCCAATTCTCCTCTTCCTCCTGATTCACAAACTCCTTTTTACTCATGCTTGTTAATCCCAGTTCTGTATCTGGTGCTGCTGACCTCCACGCACTGCAGCTCAGGAGCCTCCTCCAATGGCAAGCTGGGGAATTTGAGGAGGGGAGGGCCTTCAGTGGACTATAATGCCATGGACTCCATCCTCCATCGCTGGCATTCCTCCCACCCCCCCCCACCCAGGAAACTGATCTCTATCAACTGGAGATCACCTGTAATTCTGAGCTACCTTCAGGCCTCACCTGGAGGTTGGCAAGCCTATAACCCACTCTTTGCTAGTCCTATTCTTGCCCCTGATTGAAATGCAAACAGGTCAGGGATTGCTGATCATAGGTTCATTGGGAGGTGCTTGACTAGATAGCTACGTTGCCAACCGCCCAGAGGTGGGATCCAGCAGGTTCTCACAGGTTCCCGAGAGTAGGTTACTAATTATTGGTGTGTGCCGAGAGGGGGTTACTAATGGGTGATTTTACCACGTGATTTTTGCCTTAGTGACGCCCCTCCTCTCAGCAGTAGCGCGCAGAACTTGAAGCCGTCTAGCAGGAGGTGCACCGGTGTGCGTGGCAGCCTGCGCCTGCGTGCATTCGTTTCCCGCCCAAGGACCGGCGCAGTGGCTGCGTCCTTGCCACAGCCCCGCCCAGGAATGCCACGCCCCCATCGTGCCCCGCCCAGCCCCATTGGTGCTACGCCACAGTTTGAATCCCACCACCATGGGAACCTGTTACTAAAAATTTTTGGATCCCACCACTGCAGCCGCCAGGTTCTGATCTCCAGGTGACAGGAATCAGATCCCCTAGAGAAAATGGCCACTTTGCAGGGGCAGACTGCCGGGCATTATCCCCTGCCAACTTCCGTACCTTCCCCAAATCCCACGGTCCCAAGTTTCTACACCCCAAAACTTCCAGGGATTCCCCAACCAGAGCTGGTAACAGCCTCTGTTCCCTCGTCCTCCCCCCGTGGACTAGAAGAAGAAGAAGAAAAGTTTGGATTTATATCCCCCCTTTCCAGTGGTGGGATTCAAATAATTTAACAACTGGTTGTTTACAAGCACCATTTTAACAACCGGTTCTGTCAAAGTGATGCAAACCTGCTGAATCCCACCACTGCCCCTTTCTTTCCTGTAAGGAGACTCAAAGGGGCTGACAATCTCCTTTCCCTTCCCCCCCCAACAACAAACACCCTGTGAGGTGGGTGGGGCTGAGAGAGCTCTGAAGAACTGTGACTAGCCCAAGGTCACCCAGCTGGCATATGTTGGAATGCACAAGCTAATCTAGTTCACCAGATAAACCTCCACAGCTCAGGTGGCAGAGCGGGGAATCAGCCCCGGTTCTCCAGATTAGAGTGCAACTGTTCTTAACCATGACTACACCATGCTTGCTCCTTTAAAAGAGGAATCGCTAAAACATTACGGCACCTTGATGAGGCAGAGGGAGTTGAGTTTTACCCTCTGTCCTCCACACCTCTCTGTTCCCTTTGCTTTGCTGCAGGCGCGACGCAAGCTGCATGAGCTCATCTTGAGCACCCGCCTGGATCTGGAGCAGGAGAAGCTGCGAGCTCAGCGCCTCAAGGTACCGCCCGGGACAGGGATGCAGGAATGGATGGACCAAAGGACGGCAGACAGCGGGGGGGGGGGGGGGGGGGGGTGGAGGGATAAAGAGGGAAGGGATGAGCGGGAGCGGGTGGACTTTGCTAGTGTGACCTCTGACAATTCAAGAGCATCCTGTCAATATCTGTTCAATAACAAGACTCTATGCAGTTGATTTCTTTACTGTGAAAGAGCATCAGGAATAAGCCAGAACTAAACATAACCAGCAACACCACTTTCATTATAACCCACATCACCCCCTTGGGTCCCGTGACCCCTCCCCTCTGAAGGGGGGGATGGCACCCTTCCAGTCCCACAGTCTAGGGAAGAAGAACCTGCCCCCTCCCCCGCCGCCCTTCCTGGTCAAAACAGCTACATTCCACACTACTGACAGAGCTACAACAGCAGGTGTCTAATGATCTGATAAGGCAGTGCCTGAGAAGCAAAGTGGAAAAACACAGGGAGGGGGAACGCGGAGAGAAAGGTTGTCACATCCCAGGCAGGAGACAGGAGGCCTGGCAGGATCAAACAAGGACTGATGATGACAATATCAGGGGAGGGCCTTGCAATGATATGAATGCACCCATTGGGCTGCCTTATACCGGATCAGACCCTCCATCTAAAAGGTCAAATAAACGACTCTTGTTCACATCTCCCTCTTCCTGCTTCTGAGCATGACCAGATATATGAATGGGATTGATTTTTCTTTTTATTATATTTCTGTTCTGCCCTTTCCCAGCCAGTGTGATGTAGTGGCTAAGAGCAGGTGCACTCTAATCTGGAGAACCGGGTTTGATTCCACGCTCTGCCACTTGATCTGTGGAGGTTTATCTGGCGAACCAGATTAGCTTGTGTAGTTCTTTGGAGCTCTCTCAGCCCCACCCACCCTCACAGGGTGTTTGTTGTGAGGAGGGGGAAGGGAAGGGAGATTGTAGGCCCCTTTGAGTCTCCTTACAGGAAAGAAAGGGGGAATGGGGGGATATAAATCCAAACTCCTCCTCCTCCTCCTCCTCCTCCTCCTCCTCCTATGTATTGGACAAGAACACAAGAGAAGTTGCCCTCTATTGAACCAGACCAATGGCCAATCAAAATCAGTATTGTCTGCTCAGACTGATAGCTGCTCCCCAAGGTCTCAGGTCGAAGTCTTTCACATGACCCCGCCCCCCCGGTCCTTTTTACCTGTCAATGCCGTGGATTGAATCTGGGACCTTCTGCACGCCGAACAGAGATTTTGCCACAGACCCCACCTTTCCCCAAATGGCCCAAACATCCTTGAAGGTGCCTTGTATTGAATCAAACCAATGGCCAATTGAGTTCAGTATTGTCTACACAGATTGGCTCCTGGAGGTCTACACCGGGGTGTGCCACCTGCGGCTCTCCAGATGTTCATGGACTACAAATCCCATCAGCCCCCGCCAGCATGGCCAATTGGCCATGAACATCTGGAGAGCCACAGGTGGCACACCCCTGGTCTACACAGAACTGGCTGATGCTCCCGGAGGTCTCAGGCCAAGGTCTTCCACATCACCTCTTGCCTGTTCTGTTTTCAGCTGGAGAGGCCGGGGATCGAACCTAGGACTTTCTGTGTGCCAAGCACAGGCTTTGCTGCTGTGCCACAGCCCCTCCCTGGTACTCTGAGGGCGCATCATAGTGAATTCAGAAGCAGCCACACAGCTGTGTCTCAGTGTGTCTCTCTCTAGTTGTCTTGCTAGAGGTCTGCTGTCCCATTATTGTGCCCATCTAGTACAGGACAGGTGATCAACGGTCTCTCCCCACCTCTCCCCAGAGGAAGTCCTTGCGGGAGCAGTGGCTGATGGAGGGAACCTCAGTATCTCCCGGTGACCGAGATCCCCTGAGTCCTCTTCGTGAGGCGGAGAAGCGCATCGAGGAATTACAGCAGAGCCTGACCAGGTAGGAGTGGCGTGGCTTGGGTGATGCTGAGCTGGAGATGGGGGATCACGGCTAGTTTCTCTTCCCAGGGTTTCATCCAGCACAGAAAAAACAGGGCTAGGGATGAGGGGTTAGGGCAGTGATTCCCACCCACCCACCCCCCACCCCCATATGAGTTATGTACATATGAGTTATGGCATCATAATTTGTTGGGGTCTTTCTCCTCCCCAAATCCTCCCCTCCCCAGGCTCTATCCTCAAAGCAGGGATGTATCTGCCAGAGGGACATGAGGGGTGCCAGCCATTAGATCACATGGGGGCGCAAAATCGTCCCCACACTCCTTCCACGGAGAGGCGCCCCTGCCTGGCACTCTCCCCTCCTCCACCAGGAACCACTGCCGTCCTCATCCGCTGGCTGAAGGAGCAGCCCACTCGGGCGGGATGCACTGGCTGCCATAAGCGGGACGCGGTGGGCGCTTGAGCAGGCGTTGTCCCGGGCACCATTTTCTCCTGGTACGCCACTGCCCCAAAGTCTCCAGCTATTTCCCAACCCAGAGTTGGCAACCCTCTGCAAGGTTTCCCTTGGGGTGGGGAGCTCTTTCGCTAGCACGTGTTTTAGTCTGGCTTTCTTCTTTCCAGAAGAAAAAACACTGGAAACCCCCCCCCCACACACACACACACACAGAGCAGGGAAGCCGAAACTGACATGCGGCCGGAAGCAGCTGGCGCAAAGCAGGGGGGGAGTGGGGGTGGGGGGAGCCCAGCAGGGCAACGAGTCAGCAGTGGTCTTGCGGAGTCAGTCGCCCGCTGGGACCAAGGAAAGAAAGCTCAGCACATCTTGGGGGCTTTCCCCACTGACAGAGTTGAACTGGTTTCTACCTAGGTTCGCCTCAGTGAATCCCCACTGCCCCCGAGCTCAACATTGTTTTGTCTCAGCCCCCGCCCCCCCCCCCCTCAGAACTGCAACATCCTTGTCGCAGTTATGAACTACACTTTTCTGCTGGAACAAGGTCGATACCGCTTCGAAGTGGGGAAGCATCGAAACGACACCTCTTCCATTCAACCAATCACGAGCTGCTTTTGTGGCATGTGCAGAACAGGGGAGTCATGGCGGGCAGAAAGCGCATGTAACTGTAAACTGTGAACTGTAAAAACAAAAAGAACGCTCCCGTTTCCCGCCGTAACACAAGCGCCAATCACGATCGAGGAGTGAAACAGGCACCAAGATGATCCCGCCCACTTAGCTCGGTTCCAGGGGGCCAACTCAGTTGCTGTGGGGACAGCCTGGAATCGCCCTCCACTGAAGGGAACCGAGTCGACCTGAGCTCCCTTCTGTAGTGGGGAAAGCCCCTTGGAGTAGGGAAGCGTCTCTGCTGTAAATGTACAGGGCAGACCTACAGCAGAGGAGCTGGGGCGGAGTCACTGCTTTGTACAGGAAAAATCACAGGCTCAAGGCCAAACATCCCCAGCGAAAGGTCTGGCAGTCAGCAATGCAAGACTTTCCTACTATCAGATCCTCTGAAGATGCATTCAGCCACAGATGCAGGCGAAACGTCAGGAGAGAATGCTGCTAGACCACGGCCATACAGCCCGGAAACCACACAGCACCCCAATGCAAGACTTGTTCTTCTGTTCTTATGTTGTTACTAACACCAGTCCAAGGAGAAGGAGCCGGCAGAAAATTCCCACTTAGGGTTTAACCCGCTCCCTCCAACTTAGAAAAGGGGGAGCCCAGCCACTCTTCACCGGGGGAGGGGGGCCATCACCACAAAGAAACTCCTGTTTCCCCATAGCCATGTAACTGAAAGGCTTTCTCCATGCTTTATTTTTTATTTTTTTAAAAAAACCCTTAAAATATATATCTGTGTTTCATTTTAATACGCAAGAAACAACCACATTGTAATAGTACCAAAATGAACACTTGTCAGTCCCTTTGAGTCTCCTTACTGGAGAGAAAGGGGGGAATATAAACCCAAACTCTTCTTATTCTTCTAAGCAGGGTTGGCCCCGGTTAGTAGAAGAAGAAGAGTAGAAGAGTTTGGATGTATATCCCCCCTTTCTCTCCTGCAGGAGACTCAAAGAGGCTTGCAATCTCCTTGCCCTTCCCCCCTCACAACACCCTGTGAGGTAGGTGGGGCTGAGAGAGCTCCGAGAAGCTGTGACTAGCCCAAGGTCACCCAGCTGGCGTGTGTGGGAGTGCACAGGCTAATCTGAATTCCCCAGATAAGCCTCCACAGCTCAGGCGGCAGAGCTGGGAATCAAACCCGGTTCCTCCAGTACTTGGATGAAGACCACTAGGGAAATCCAGGGTCACTAAGCAGAGGCAGGCAAAGGCAAGCCACCTCTGAACATCTCTTGCCTTGAAAGCTGGCTGTGACTTCGTTATAGAGGTCCACCGGTCTCCATCTGTGTGCAGAGCCCTGATGACTTGGTTTGCAGGCCTCAGAGCCAGAATAGTCAGAATGTGTGCTCCAAAATGTGCCTTTCTCCATTACTTTATGGTCTGATAAGGGTGTGGAATGGGTTGCCCCTGACAACAGCCTTCTCTTTCTCTTCTCTGAAGCCTCCATGTGCAGATGCAGCAGTTGGACAACTTAGAGATCTGGAAAGTTCCACAGGAGCCCCCGTCAGAAGAGCCTACCAGAGACGCGGATGAGACGAATCGGTCCCCAGCCGACCTTGAGAAGGTAGGATCGCTCATGCTTGCTCATCTGTTAAAAATATTTTTCTAAGGTCCAAGATGATATATCTAAAATGGTAACAAAATGTAAGTATGGCAAGAGTACTTACTCTATGTCTAACACTATGTGAGTGTTTGACTGCTCTTTATCTTGCTCACTGTCATAGAAGAGGAAGCTGGCGCTGTCCTGCCACTGGGTTTCAGCACAAACACAGAAAACTGAACATTTTGCAAATTTCTGCTAATGTTTTGAAAGGTGTTTCCATTTGATTTTCTTGGGGTTCAAAGTGGCTTTAAAACAATTGTTCAATTAAAAACAAAAACAAAATGGCAAATCCCAAATCTCTCCCCATCACCATTAAAAAAAACGCCTGCCGTTCAACCCCCCTCCAAAGCCCCGGCAAGCGGCCACGCCTCCTGCAAGACCTCCTGCAGATGTCCAAGGAGGACATCTCCTCTTCTTGGAGCTTATTCCACAGAGCTGGAACCATGATGGAAACAGCCCAGGCTCTGGTTGAAGAAGAAGGAGAAGAGAGTTGGATTTATATCCCCCTTTCTCTCCTGTAAGGAGACTCAAAGGGGCTGACAATCTCCTTTCCCTTCCCCCCGCCCACAACAAACACCCTGTGAGGTAGGTGGGGCTGAGAGAGCTCCGAAGAGCTGCCACTAGCCCAAGGTCACCCAACTGGCGCATGTTGGAGTGCACAAGCTAATCTGGTTCACCAGATAAACCTCCACAGCTCAAGTGGCAGAGCGGGGAATCAAACCCGGTTCTCCAGATTAGAGTGCACCTGCTCTTAACCACTACACCACGCTGGCTCTCACTGATGCAGGTGGGCTACCCTGAGTGGTGGGATATCTCCCTGATAAATTTAGTTGGTACACAGGGGCACTTGGAAGGAGGTAAATATAGTCTTTGCATGTAATTCTCCCCTGTTCTTTCACTGCCATCTCCAATTAAAGGATCACAGAGAACAGACACTGAAAAAGACCTTTCCCTAACTGAATCCTTGGTTCCTTCCACATCAAGAGCCTTCTTTGGGACTAGAAGGCAGAGGAAGCTACTTGGTTGCAACACATTCTGAAGGATCTTGGCTACTTCAGAAGATTTCGAGGTCACCAGCCAGAGAATCGGGTCCAAGAGCATGCCGACAAAACTGTCTTGCATGTGAGGGAGTTCAGCAATAAAACACCTTTGGAAAGAGTCCATTTCTATATTTATTTATGAAGAAGAAGAGTTTGGATGTATATCCCCCCTTTCTCTCCTGCAGGAGACTCAAAGGGGCTGACAATCTCCTTGCCCTTCCCCCCTCACAACAAACACCCTGTGAGGCAGGTGGGGCTGAGAGAGCTCCGAGAAGCTGTGACTAGCCCAAGGTCACCCAGCTGGCGTGTGTGGGAGTGCACAGGCTAATCTGAATTCCCCAGATAAGCCTCCACAGCTCAGGCGGCAGAGCTGGGAATCAAACCCGGTCCCTCCAGATTAGATACACGAGCTCTTAACCTCCGACACCACTGCTGCTCACCAGTGTTCCCAATGGTGAGCCAAAGTGACTTATTCTGGTGGGTTTTCCGGGGGGCTGTGTGGCCGTGGTCTGGCGAATCTTGTTCCTAACGTTTCACCTGCATCTGTGGCTGGCATCTTCAGAGGTGTATCGCAGAGGGAAGTCTGTTACACACTGTTTGTGGAGGAAAGGTGGGAAAATGCAAGAAAGGAAGTTTTCCCTGCAAGTAGCAATCTACCCATCAAAGGGATAGGATCAGAGCAGCAGATGAAAGGATTCTCAGTGTTCTGACCCGTCTGTCTCTCTGTCTCTATGGCCATCCTCCTCTGAAGTCCGGGGTTAAGTGCAAAGTCCTTCACTTTCAACACCCTCCGCCAAACTCCCTTCACAGGATTCTTGTGAGAACAAATGAGGAGAAGCCCGTCTTTGCTCCTTCTGAGGAAGGGCCAGGTGGAAAGTTAATGAATAAGTCATGCCCTGCGAATGAGCGACTGGCAGGCCTCTGAAATGCCGCTCGGTCCCGTGGTTTGGGAACTCCCGCTGCAAAGTTCTATTCTTTTGCTTTTAGGTCGATGGGACTGCTGTGTCTTCTTCGGAAGGTGAGTCATTCCATATTGTTTTCTTCCATGGTAGGGATTACCTGGGGTACAGGTAAAGCTTTCTCTGCCTGTGGCCATCATAATATCCTATGGCAGCAAATTCCCCTTTGCAATCCCTCACTGGAGGAAGAAGTATTTTCCTTTGTCCGTCCTGGATTTGCTGCCCATCATCTTCATTGGATGCCCTCGAGTTCCAGTTCTTTCTGTCAGCTCTCTCCACCCCAGGCACCATTTTATAAATCTCTGTCCCGTTCCCCCTGAGGCCTCTCGTTTCTAAATTGAAAAGTCCAATGTAGGTCCTTTCAATGTCCACCCTCAGTTACAATCCTGTCTTCTGGAGAAGATGCCGGCTCCCTCTTCCGTGTGATGTTCAGTCTGGGATTTGTGCTGCCTTCTCAGGATAGAACCAGTGGTGGGATCCAGCCGGTTCGCACCACTTCGGCAGAACCGGCTGTTAAAATAGTGCTTGTAAACAACCGGTTGTTACATTATTTGAATCCCACCACTGGATAGAACCCAGGGGAGGGCTTTCTCCCCACTCCATCCCCCACGTCCTAAGGGACCAGGGTGCAGACACGTTTTTTTTTATTTCACCATTCTCTGCTCACACCCCATTTTGACGCCATTCCTGGCCCGTTGGCTCAATCTGGTCAAGTGCGCAAGAACAGTGAACTGTCTTTGAGATAAAGTGCGCAGCTCTGGCATACCGTATGGAGAAGGGGGCTAGCTGATCACGTGACCCACCAGTCTCCTGAATTTCTTGCAGGCAGAAACGGGGCCAGATCCACTTCGGAGTCGCCACCTGCCTCCCCCAGGAGGCCTGGGCATGCTGAGGCCAAAGAGCATCTGCAGAACGGAGAGATGCATGACGGAGGTGAGAGTTCAGTTAGTACCAACTGTTGCAGTTGCACAATGGGTGGGGTGACCAGCCCTGGGTTGGGAAATTTGGGGCGTGAAACTTGGGGAGGGCGTAGTTTGGGGAGGGACCTTAGTGAGGTCTAGTACCAAAGACTCCACCTTGCAAAACAGCCATTTTTTCCAGGGTAACTGTGGCCCTGACCTTCTCTGACCCTGACGAGGTTGCTGCTGTCTCAGACCCGTTATGATGGAACGCTTACCTCAAGGCTCTTGGCTGTGCAGTGGGTGGAATCCACCCATTTTAGCATATGTATGTAACACTGAAAGTTGCATAATCCAGTTAGTGAAAGCATCGCATAGCAGCTGCCTGGCATTTTAATCCATTTGATTGCTTCCTGCCTGGAGACATCCTGTGTCTGGATGGTGTTCACTAACCATTGTCTTGATTCCAGTGTTTTCAAGTACTGGTAGCCAAACTTTGTTCATGTTCATGGTCTCTTCCTTTCTTTTTAAATTGTCCATGTGCTTGTGGATTTCAGTTATCTGCGTAGTCTGTCGTGAGAAGAAACAGGAAGGAAGACTACTTCTCTGTGCAGTCTGACGTAGTGGCTGTCAGAGTGGTCCAGAATTTCTGTGTTTTCAAATAACATTCTGTGTCCAACTTGGTTTATCACATGTTCTGCTGTTGCTGATTTTTCCAGCTGAATCAGTCTGCAATGCCTTTCATGTTCTTTGATTCCTGTCTGGGTGCTGCATTTCGTGGTCAAAACATCAGGAGAAAATGCTACTGGAACACAGCCATACAACCCAGAAAACCCACAACACCCTAGTGATTCTGGCTGTGAAAGCCTTCGACAATACAACCTTGTAATTGTCAGGGTCCAGGGAACGATATAGCTCTCCAAGCTATTTTATTTTTTTCTTCATGTATACCTCAACACTCGCCCCATTGGGGACCCAAAAGGGCTACCATCATTCTCCTCAACTCCTTTTTATCCTCACAACAACCTGGCGAGGTACGTTAGGCTGTGGGTGTATGATTGGCCAAAGGTAATTCAGCAGAGTGGGGATTCGAACCTGGTTCTCCCAGGTCATAGTCCAACACTCTAACTGCTAACTACACTGGCTCACACTTCTGATTCTTTCTAGGGATGCCATATGGTCAGTTAAACTGTTACACATCATCAAGATATCTAGGGAAAATGGAACCCGGGGCAAAATCTGAGCGCCCCCCCCCCCCATTTCATTTTCCCAAGATACCGGGGGGCGGGGGAGAGATCAAGTCATCTGAGATCTCACGGAGGAGCACCAGATTGGTGACAGCACCCAGGTCTACCACCTGAAGTCAGCAAGGCGCCCAGGTCTACCGCCCAAAGCTGGCAAGCATGGTCCAGGCCTGGCGCTCCCCCCCACATGATTAGATGGCATGTGTCCGGGGACATGTGATTCCCCATGTCCCCATTGGTGGTACACCTCTGCAAGATATCCATCTCTAAACCATGTGATAATCAAAAAAAGCCATAAAATGGAGCTAAACTTATACGATTTTTTACAATCCGCATCCCCCCCAGTAGCTCCACCTCTGGGTATGTGGGTAGGACAGAATAAAAGGTGATGTCAAGAATGGCTCCCGCCCTTCCCCCCATCCTACCATCTGGAGGTTGGGGGCACATCTGGGTATGGGAGACAACTCTTCATGTAACCACCTATCACACAGGTGTCAAATTCGCGACCCTCCAGATGTTCATGAACTACAATTCCCATCAGCCCTAGCCAGTATAGCCAATGCTCATATTGGGAGGGACTGATGGGAACTGTAGTTCATGAACATCTGGAGGGCCATGAATTTGACACCCCTGACCTATCATATGTTAATGGACCTTTTGTTCTAAATCTGCGTGCTTAGTAATGTAGCTAACTACGCAGCCTCTCTGCCTGGAATCTCCAGAAGGAGGGAGGGGGACGCGGAGGCCTTGGGCAGAAGACCTTGAGACACTCAGTACTCCATAACTTTGGCCTTGAGACACTCAGTACTCCATAAGAAAGCTTTTCACACCTTGTTGTTCTGTTAATCTGTGGGAAGACGGGAGGAGGTGTTCGAGTGGGGGGGGGGAGAGGGAATAAATCTGACTTTCTGCAGTTTGAGTCCCTGATGCTAACCCAGGGGTAGGAAACCTGCAGCTCTCCAGATGTTCAGGAACTACAATTCCCATCAGCCCCTACCAGCATGGCCAATTGGCCATGCTGACAGAGGCTGCTGGGAATTGTAGTTCCTGAACATCTGGAGAGCCGCAGGTTCCCTACCCCTGTGCTAACCCAATAAAGGCTTCTGATTCACATCCAGAGTCAATGTGTTGATCGTTGTGCCAAGACCTAACAGACGAGTAGCTGAAGACAACTCCTGTGTCCTTGCGGTTTCCTCACTTTATTCTATTGTTTCACGTTTCTGTCCGGAGACGTCCAGATGTCCTGCTTCCTTTATGACCAGGCAGACTTAAATGCATAGAATGTGTCAGAGGACCTGAGCAGGTAACATCATGTTATTTTTGTCTCCTAGACCTGTTTGGCAACGAATGCAGCCCGGAAGAGGCAAAAGTCAAGGCCGTTCCCGTGGTTCCAGACAAGGGAGAGCCTGCGCCCCACCAAGGTGGTTCCGAGGCTGCTGCGAACCCAGCCGGGCAGAGCGTGGCTCCCAGCAAAGGCCCTGCCAGCCGCCAGAGAAAGCTGGCCATGGAGGAGATAGTCATCAGAGACCATCTAGGCCAAGAAGTGGGCTGCATGGACGCCGTTGGACAGAACCAGAGCTCCCTCGAGAAGGAAGAGGAGCTGGAGGACCCCACTAACTTGGGGGAGAGCTGTGATCAGTGGAGCCAGCCTGGGCAGGTCTCAGATCCAAAGGAAGCCCTTGGAGAAGGTCCACTGGACCATGAGCTTGGCCGCCGCGATGACCCGGAAGGACAGTCTCCCACTTTCCAAGACCATCAGGATCGCTCCGAGCTTCTACCGAATGAGAACAGTGACCCCAAGGGGCAAGAAGAGCGACTGCTAGAGATGGGCTCTCAGGCCAAGGAAGTAGGTTTGAAGGACGTGCAGCAGAAGGCAGTGCCAGAACAGGGTGTCCAGGAGATGGAGCCCGCCCTAGCCCTGGCCACTGCTGAGGCGCCTACAACAGAATCCGTGGAGCAGAGTCAGATGAAGACGCAGGAGTTGGCGACAAGAGAGGAAGGGCTGGCCGAATGTTTGCACTCGAGTCAGCACACAAGCACTCAAGCCCATACACAAACCACTTCCCTGGCCGAGCGGGTCGTCTCACCTCCGCCAGAAGTCGAGCCATTCATGCTAGAACGTAGCCCTTCATCTGGGCATGAAATGGAGGAAACAGTCACTCATCAGGGACAAGAACTTTCCAGGCACGAGGTGGAAGGATCCCTCCCAGAGTCAATCCCTTCTTTGACTGACCAGCTGTCTTCTTTGCCTGATCGCACAGGTCCCCTTCAGGAGGCTAAAATATCAGCTTTGGAAGAGACCCCAGTACCCCTGCAGGAGCAAATGCCAATGGTTCCAGAGGCCCAGGTCCCTCCTTTGCCAGAGGCTGATGTCTTTCTTCCAAGCCAGGTCCCGCTCTCTGTGGGTGACCCATGTGAGAGTCCAATAGTTCTCCTGGACCGAGCCCCACCAGCTCTGCAGGACACGGAGTCAACATGTCCATTGAGCAAGAACCCTGCGTCTTCCTTGCAAGAGGCTGGTGGAGCTCTTCCGGGTGAGATTCAGGCGCCCCCGCCAAGCCACACCTCACCTAATCTCCCTGAAGATGAGGGATCCTCTCCGGATCAGGTTCCACCAACTTCAGAAGACCAAACGACGACCTCTCAGCTGGGACAGGCTCCATCTTTTCAGGAAGCTGTGATGTCTCTTCCAGAAGGACAGAACTCCTGTGATCCTCCTGGAGAAAAGCTTAATGTGGCAGAACCAACCCCACCCCCTGACAAAGCCCAGACTCCCGTGCTATCGGATGCATCCATCTGTCCCCTTGCTCTGCCCTTGTCCAGCCGAGAGTCCCTCCAGCCACTCCTGGGCACGGCTGAAGAGCTGCAAACGCTGGATGCAAAAGGAAGCGGCGACGCCAGCGTGGCCTCGGCAGGAGCAGGAGAGCTCACGGACGGCCTGGAAAGTCTCCGCGCTGAGCGGCAACCTCTGCTGCAAGAAGACAAGGTGCCAGGAGCCCCCTTGGACATTTCTGCTGGAGAGCCGCAGCCCAAGGCTGGGATTTTGAAGCCCCCGGGGGCCACAAGCCAGCAAGCCCCAAACAACAGCAGCCCCCCCTCTGCCAACACTGCCTGCTCCCCACAGCTCCAGGCTGCTCCGCCCCGCCAAGGGCAAGACCAAGAGCCCGAGAGGGGCAAGCACAAGTCCTGCCAGTGCTGCACACTCATGTGAGACCCTGGCAGAGATGCCCTCCTCAAGGACAGTTTTCTTTCCGGTCCCAAATGGGCCGCAGCCCAGCCGACCTGTAGTCGAGTGCAGGCTTCACACAATCTTGGGAGGGACACAATGCTGGTCGGGGAGCCTGGGTCAGGAGGGTTTGTTGTTCTTGTAGGCAGAGGACCTCCCTGGGGTGGAGGAGAAAGAGATAAAGGGAGCACTGCTGTAGAGCTGTCTGGGAGGTTCCTGCGTGCCTTTACAGACCAGCATCCCCATTGACGCAATGGCATTTGGACAGTAAGGATACACTAGCAAGCACACACCTCAGCGGACTTGGAATGCAGGCCTGCATTTTCCACAACACACACTAAATACATTCGTTCCGGTTTCCTTTCAAGAGTACAGAGCTCGCTCCCTCTGGCCGGCATGGACACAGCCCATTCAAAACACTAGGGCAGTGGTGGCAAACCTATGGCACGGGTGCCAGAGGTGGCACTCAGAGCCCTCTCTGTGGGCACGCGCAAACAGAGTTCCCCGCAACCCCCCCCCCCCCCCACCTAGGCTGGCCTGGGCCACTGGGCTCGATTATTAGCATTAAACTTAAGACCTAGTTTTGGGGAAGCAGTGTAGGTAACCCTGTTAAGCGCTGTTAAACCCCACTGATTTTCATGCGAAGAACTAAGGCGCGATCCTTTATCTGGGAGTAAGCTCGGTTGCTGGCAATGCGGCTTGCTTCTGAGTAAACCCTCCTAGGGTCGTGATTCACCCGTTGGAAGAGTTGCATGGTTGATTCAAAGCCACCGACTACCACCAAGCATACTCCTGAGTAACGCACGTCTCGGAGCCAACCGTTTTTTCTAAACTAAAACCTCAGTATTCAGGTTAAATTGCCGGGCTGGCACTTTGTGATAAATAAGTGGGTTTGGGGTTGCAATTTGGGCACTCGGTCTTGAAAAGGTTCGCCACCACTGCTCTAGAGTTATACAATCCGTACACGGGTGCAGGCATCCAATCAAGCGGGCAGCCCACAAGTTCACCTTTAGGGCCAGCTGATGCCAGGGCAAAAATCCATGCTGTCTCACGTGCTTGTACGGGGTGCCAGAGGCTGACCACTGAGGTACATATATGCATGCGGACCTCTGACATCGAAAACTTTTTGCATGTGCTGGAATCCCTCTGTCATCTTGGCCTGTCTCACAAAACCTGTCTGAGCACATCTGAAGCACTGGACAAGACCTGCTCCCCCTCCTCGAAGGATGACTGACCTTGCAGCAAATGCTTAGTGTGAGGGAAGGGCGGTGGCTCCAGGGGAGAGCTCTGCTTTGCACGCAGAAGAAGGAGAGTTTGGATTTATATCCCCTGCTTTCTCCTGTAAGGAGATTTAAAGGGGCTTACAAACTCCTTTCCCTACCCGCCCCCCCCCCCCCCCGGTACAACAAACACCTTGTGAGGTGGGTGGGGCTGAGAGAGCTCTGAAGAACTGTGACTAGCCCAAGGTCACCCAGCTGACATGTGTTGGAGTGCACAAGCTAATCTGGTTCACCAGATAAGCCTCCACAGCTCAAGTGGCAGAGCGGGGAATCAAACCCGATTCTCCAGTTTAGAGTACACCTGCTCTTAACTGGATCTACACCACACTGGATCTCCGGTTCCTGGTTCGATCCTCAGCATCACCAGTTGAAAGGACAACACAGTCAGGGATATAAAAGATATTTCTACAGTTTGAAACTAGTTCCCCTCAAAGAAATAACAGCTTCAAAAAGTGGACTCTGTGGAATCACCTTCATGCAGAATCACAACCATCATCTGGTCATGGCCCACCCACCCAACAGGGACGGTGAGGGAAGGGGAGAGGGGAAGGGAACCGATCATCTGGTTGAGGCCCACCCACCCTGGGGGGAAGGGGTAGGGGGCCTGTCCTCAATAGCCCTGCTCAGGTCTTGCAAACTCAAACATTCAGCATTATGACTCTTCCTTGCCAGCTGATGTTGCCCTGCAAAGACCCCTCCCCTGTCGCCCTCTTGTGCGACAGAATATCAGAGCCCTTTCCCCACCGTGCCTCCACTCCCTTCCTCTAGCAGCTGCTGGGTCTGTGCCCTGCCGTGCTCAAAAGACCTTCGGATGTGGCCCTCAATACACCCACCATCACTACCCCGTTGACAATGGTGGGATCCAAACATTTTAATAACAGGTTCCGATGGTGGTGGGATTCAAACAGTGGCGCCGCCGCACACGCGCCCCTCCAGTCCCTATTGGGCAGGGAGGTTGCTTGAGTAACCCCTTCTTGGCACTCAGAAAAAATTAGTAACCACATCCAGAGAAGTGGTGAGAACTGGTTGGATCCCACCTCTGCCCGTTGACCATTTATTCTAGGCACTTTCTTCTTGGATAATCTCTGCCGGCCAGTTCGCGCCTGTCAAATGTACGTTCAGATTGATTCTTCATTAAAGTCAAATGGAACAGATGCAGAATATTTCGTCGGGGTAAGAGGTAGTCTCACAACATGGGTTAGGGGGTAGTGCGGGGGGGGGTTATTGCTTTGCAGTGGTGGTGCTTGTTCTGGCTGGTGATACACATAAGCAATGGTGTCTACAGAAAACGGAGCCCGGGGCAAGAACTGATGTTGCGCACGCGTGCACGCACACACACCCTGAGCATCCAGCATCTATCTGTTTAATAACTTTCCAGGTGCCTTGGACGGGGGCTTTCCCCCCTGTGGTGCATTTTTTCGGCTGGGGCAACGCCTCACCTGGCTCCGGCCCTCCTGAAGCCCACCCACCAGTCTCTCTCCTCCCTCCCGTCGCCCCTTCCCCTTTCCAAACACAAGGCATTCCTTTGTATCCCTTCCCATTGCAGAGGCAGAAAAGGAGAGTGAGGGTGCAGAGGAGGCGGGAGGGTGGGATCCCTGCTACTGCTGCCGCAAACCTCCCCCCCCCCCCCCCCCGAGCTTGCTAGAATTTGATCCCAAAAGCCACCGGTATATTTTCAGCTAGTGAAGCGGGCTGCATTTCTCCCTCCTTTTGTGCACCCCGCGTGACTAACTTGCCAGGAGCCCAGGGACCTTTGACCCATATGTCCCCCTGGGCAGTACACCCCTGCAAACAAACTTTTGAAAGGGGCACGAGGGGTCCCTCGGGGGCATGGACTCCTCCTCCTCTGGGATCGTATTTCCAACACTGAGAATGTTGCTTGTAACAAATAATCACTGGTACTGATATGGCACTTTTGGACTACATTCTGTCCACAACAGTCGTGCAAGGCAGGCCAGTGGGAAAGGGCTGTGGCTCAGGGGCAGAGTCTCTGCTGGGAATACAGAAGGCCCAAGTTCCGTCCCTGGCATCCCCAGCTGAAAGGTCCAGATAGTAAGAGATGTGAAAGTCCTCAGGCCCTGGAGAGCCTGCCCATCGGAGTAGACAAGGTTGACCCTGACGGATCAAGGGTCTGTCTCAGTATAAGGAAAGTTCATGGGTATGCAGTGGAGTAGTGGTTAAGAGCAGGTGCACTCTAATCTGGAGAACCAGGTTTGATTCCCAGCTCTACCACTTGAGCTGTGGAGGCTTATTGGGGGAACCAGATTAGCTTGTGCACTCCAACACACGTCAGCTGGGCAGCGGTGGGATTCAGCTAATTTAACAACTGGTTGTTTACAAGCACCATTTTAACAACCGGTTCTGCCAAAGTGGTGCGAAACTGCTGAATCCCACCACTGCACCTGGGTGACCTTGGGCTAGTCACAGTTCTTCGGTGCTCTCAGCCCCACCCACCTCACAGGGTGCTTGTTGTGGGGGGTGGGATGGAAAGGAGATCGTAAGCCCCTTTGAGTCTCCTTACGGGAGAAAAAGGGGGGATATAAATCCAAACTCTTCTTCAGGGGCGTACTGCCCAGGGGAACATATGGGGTCTAACGTCCCCAGGCTGTGGCCATTTAGAAGAGGAGAAGAAGAAGCGTTTGGATTTATATCCCCCCTTTCTCTCCTGCAGGAAACTCAAAGGGGCTGACAATCTCCTTGCTCTTGCTCCCTCACAACAAACACCCTGTGAGGTGGGTGGGGCTGAGAGAGCTCCGAGAAGCTGTGACTAGCCCAAGGTCACCCAGCTGGTGTGTGTTGGAGTGTACAGGCTAATCTGAATTCCCCAGAGAAGCCTCCACAGCTCAGGCGGCAGAGCTGGGAATCAAACCCAGTTCCTCCAGATTAGATACACAAGCTCTGAACCTCCTACGCCACTGCTGCTAGTCACGTGGGGGGGGGGACTAGGGCAGAAAATTACCCCATACACCCCTCCTGCTCCCACCTGGGCCACACACTTGACTTCAAGATCTGGTGTAAAAAAACCACATTGTTTGGTTGTGGTAAAGGAGGGCGTCTGCCCATACAGGGGTGTGTGTGTGTGGAAAACTCAAGATTTTGCAACGGGCTACACTGCTTTCCTGCATGACACTGCAAAGCAGTGGAGGAAACAACATACCCCAGTCCACAGCGGATAACATCCAGGCACAAACAGTGATATATGATGGTTGTCTTGGTTAAAGGGAAACTGCTACGCAGTGACTTTCCTACGTATCCTATGAACTGTTCAAGTCAAACCTAAATGCCAAACTGGACATTACATCTGCAAAGAGTTGGGTTGGTATCTTCCCTGCTCCCCCCCCCCCGCCCCCCAAAACTTAACTCTGTTCTTATCACGCAGACTGGGAACTTGCACTCCCAAGCATGTTGGACCCCAGTTTGAACATAGCCGGGGGAAAGGAGGAGCATCAGCCTCCCCCTCGACCCGGATATCCTTGTGGGGAAGCACTTTCGTCACACTGGAGCCTCACAGAGGGGCAAGCGTCCCCCCCCCCCCCCCCGGTAGCCATCTCAGTTCATGGAAACGGTGCAGAGGAATGGCTGAAGTCCCTCCTCTCCTTGGGCTGTACTTCTGATCCAAATTGAGGGCTGGGATGCTTGGGAACATTAGTCCCCTCACCTCTGTCAGTGAAAGGGAGAAAGTCAGGTTGGGAGAACCCTGACCCAAATTGTGGCGGATCTAATTTCTTGCTCTGGGGGTCCCCAGCCTTTTTGAGCCTGCAGGCACCTTTGCAATTCTGATACAGAGTGATCGTTGCAGCCACAAATTGGCTATTACAAAATGGTGGGCACAGGAGGCGGAGCCAGCTGCAAAATAGCTGCCACAGCTCCCCTGCGCAGTGAAGATTCTTGTTCTGTGGTGGAAGCTGCTGCGAAAACAACATTTTAAAATGTAACAATTAAAAATCTGCAGGGTCAATCCAAACTCCAATGGCCAATCAGAAGCCTTCTTGACAAACGACCCACCTGCCCTCACCAGGGGCGTAGCTGTGTAAAACGGTGCTCGGGGCTTACGTTGAGTACTGTCCCCCTCACAGCTGTCCCCACCCTCAAACTCCCCATGGAGTTCAGGTCAAGGGAGCAGTTGAACACCGGCCAGTGGAGCTCACCCAATTTCTAAAAACCTTTGATGGACACCTTAGTTTTCCCGCTATTTTATTTACCCTAGCATGGCCTTTAAACAAAGACACCAGTCACTCACTCTACAACAGCGGTTCTCAACCCATGGGTCACAACCCCTTTGGGGGTCGAAAGACCCTTTCACAGGGGTCGCCAATGGTCTTAGGAACCGAGACACAAATAATTTTATGCTTGGGGGCCACCACAACATGAGGAACTGTATTAAAGGGTCGCAGCATTAGGAAGGTTGAGAACCACTGCTCTAGGGTGAGAGCAGAATCCAGAGGGGAAAAGACCATACTTGCAAGTCATATGGATCCATTTTAATGGTCCACAGTAGCAGAGCTTTAGCGAGGGGAACTGTGCCCCCCGGCACACCCTGGCATGCCCCCGCCTCAGCGTGCTCCTGATGCATCACGCACTCCTTCTCCCCCTTGGCGCTATGCCACTGCACAATAGGAATCACGGGTGGTTTCTGCACGGGCTGAAAGCAATGGCTTCAGCCCAGTAAAACACCATTTTGGCGGGGACCCTTTGCTCAGGTGCCGCTGCCAAATTGATGCAGCAGTGCTCTGTGCCCGCCAAAATGGTGTTTTCGAAACTCACTTGGGGAGCGAGTTTTCCTGCAACGCCGGCTTCCATCCGCTGCCATGTGAACGGCATCGGGTGGAAGCCGGCGTTTTCCCTCCCCAGCCCCATTGCCTCCTTACCTTCTGCTGGCAGCCGTCACTCTGTCGTTACTCTGAGGAGGGAAGGGGACATGCCCCCTGGCCTCCGGTGCTTCAGCCATCGCTCTGGCCATGGGGGTGTGTCCCCTTCCCTCCTCAGAGCGACAGCAGAGCGACGGCTGCCAGCAGAAGGTAAGGAGGCGTTTGGGGCCGGGGAGTGGAACACGCGGCTATGCGGAGCTTGTTCCAACAGCTGTGCATTCCATGGGGCCATTTGTGCGAACGGCCCCAGAGCCTGCAACGGCATGATTAATGCCGATGCAGGCTCTCTCCCTTGGCTGTGCAGAAACAGCCCTGGTTATCCAGAAAAAGGAGTCAGAAAATTGGAATTGCAATAGGTAAGGGTGGATTCTGTACAGGGCAAATACAACGGGTGTAGGACGCAATGCAAATCGTTTTTTGGGGGGGACTTCGCACACGTCCTGCCCCCAAAACGAGTCTGCCCCATTTTATTTACCTCAACCCAGGATTTTTGAAAATCGCTAAATCAGTGATCCTTTTGTAAATTCCCGGATTGGGGCCGATTCCACATGAACTGCCAGGCAGGAGGCGCTTTTATTTCCCTCCCTTCCACTGCGCCGTCCACAGTCATGGAGAATCAAAATGGCAATCAGAAATATATAGCAATCAGAAATATATAGCAATCAGAAATATATAGCAAGAACCCCAAAGGAAGCACAACAACTTTTGGATAAACTGGGTCTTTTCTTGGAAGCTTCAGAACCTCAGACACACAGTGATGATGATGATGATGATGATGATGATGATGATGATGAAGAAGAAGAAGAAGAAGAAGAAGAAGAAGAAGAAGAAGAAGAAGAAGAAGAAGAAGAAGAAGAAGAAGAAGAAGAAGAAGAAGAAGAAGAAGGCAACGACAACGACATGCAGGATCAAGCTGCAACCTCACAAGATACCAGGTGTTCGAAGCATCAAAGAAAGATAACATAAGTCAAGACTTCTTCAAAAATACTTTAAATGGCTATATAACATTTCACTCTTTATACTAATAGATTTTAACTGAATAATAACTAACTGAAATAACCCTCGTCTGTAGTTTTTAGAATATACTAAAACAGTAATCTGTTCTAATATTGTTTAGTCTAACAACTTAGATCTGGGCGAAATTCCCAGAAAATTTGTTTTTGAATAACATCATCTAGTTTCAACACTGCTTAGGTAAACATTTAAAATGGGCGAAAAGCCCAGACAGAAGATTCTATTCTGATGGGGGGGAAACACATTGTAAAGCTGCACTTTGTTTGATATGTATTCACTTAGAAGTTTCTTTTTATTTTAATGCTGTAAAAGTTTTTCAAATTGAAATGATTGTCATTAACATATAAAATTGACTAAGAATATATGCCGGGAGGGGGGAGGGAAGATCGCAGAGGCCGAATTTCCAAGATGTGGGAGGGAGGAATCTCTCCTCAGAACATCTGGAAAGGGGGAGAAGGGGGAAAATGAGGGGGGAAATGAATGAAAGTGTAACAGCAGCAGGCCCGAAAATAGTAGACAAAAAATATTGTTTATGGCAGGGGATCCAAAAAATTGTATCTCTAAATATTAACGGATTGAATTCCAATTTCAAAAGATTTAAACTAGCCAAACTAGTTAAGAAAGAAAACTGGGATTTGGTTTGCATCCAAGAAACGCACAAAAGAAAGAGAGACATTGCTCCTTTAATAAAGTTACCGGGCTGGAAAACTTTATGTGAATCTAGAGCAGAGGGAAAGAGGAACGGTGTTGCTATTTTGGTGAAAAATAACATAAACATACAAGTACAGAAAATACTGAAGGATCAAAATGGGAGATGGATTTTGGTACAAGGTTTGCTTAATGAGTTACAAATAACATTAATGAATTTATATGTACCTAACAAGAAGCAAAAGAGTTTCTTACAAAAACAATTCAACAGAGTACAACGGGAATATAGAGGGGAAACATTAATAATGGGAAATTGTAATATGGATTTGAGAACTTACAAGGGGTTTAAGCAATGGAATATAACTAACATGTATGAGGAGACGGGAAAACCACAACAACCAACCTTTTACTCTAACGGACATAAAAAATTTACATACATAGACTATATTTTGACAAAAAATATGGAGTCTATGCAATGTGTAGAGATCCAGACACATAAAGAGTGGATTTCAGACCATGCCCCAGTGGTAGCTACATTCAGACTGGCAAAAGAGGACAAACAGTATAGATGGAGATATGATAATATTATAATGAAGAATGAAAAAGATAGGAAGGTACTACAAGAAGGGATGAAAAATTATTTCCTAGAAAATAGAGACACTGTCTCGGATGAGATGTTATGGGATGCCTCGAAGGCAGTAATGAGAGGGTATTGCATAGAAATACAAAAAAGACAGAAGAAGGTATTAAACAAGGAAAGACAACAATTAGTGGAAAAAATCAGAGAGTATAGAGACAGATTACAGAACAGATATAATATTATAGATTATAATGAATTAAAATTATTAAATGAACAATTGGAGGAATTGGATCAGTCAGATTTATGGAAAAAAGATACCTGGGTTAAAAATCAATTCCAAAGAACCAATATAAAGTCAATGAAACAATTAGCCAATTATTTAAAGAAAAAGAAAGAAAAACAAAGAGTTAAATCAATAATAAGTGAAAATAATGAAAGAATAACTGGAAATATAAGAATTAGACAAAGGTTTGCACAGTTTTACCAATATTTATTTAAAAGAATAGATACAGAAACAATAGAAGAAATACATAAAAAGATTTAACACAGGAGGAGAAACAAAGTATTGAGAAAGATATAACACAAGAAGAAATAGGTTCAGCAATAAAAGAATGAAAGAACAACAAGTCTCCCGGTTTAGATGGATTTACAGCAGAGTATTATAAAGAAATGGCAGAAATCTTAATACCTGAATTACAAAGATTATATAATAAGATATTAAAAGGACCGAAAACACCGGAAACATGGAGAGAAACAGAAAAATTACTATATTAAAACCAGGATGCAATCCAGAACAGGTTGGATCTTATAGACCCATACGTTTATTAAACCAGGATTACAAAATATTTACTAAAATATTGTCGAACAGAATAAAGAAAATATTACCAAAAATAATTGGACAAGATCAATATGGATTTGTGAAGAATAGAGATATTAGCTATCCAATAAGAAATGTTTTGGATGTGATGGAACATGGAAAGGATAAAAAATATGCCATAATAAAGTTTAGTTTCTAACATTCAGTCTCTGACCAGACAGTTTGGCAATGCAGATACCTCCTCGGTCATTGCAGAGGTGAAAACTGCAGATCACTGCTACAAGTCCCCTGCTAAAATGCTGGATATTCTTGAGACGCAGCCACAATGCCCTGAGCGGGGCTCACAAGTACTCGTGACTGTCTGTCATCCATTTGCCAATTGCCCCCTTTTCTGAAATGTCTGATAAGCATTTCCTGCACCAGCTTTTCCACCTTCATCCATAGATCCAGGGGCATCTAGAAAAACTGACTTTTGAAGAACATGCTGTGCTAGGGGGGTTGCTGGCAAAGCCAAAGACTAGTGGATGCTCAAGATCACAGAACAGCAATTCTTAAACAACGGGCATGAGATCAGGAGGTAACTCATCCTTGTCACCTGCAAAGGTAGCAGCCCATGCAAGCTGACTTTTTCAGTTTCAACCCCAAGAATGATTGGTCTTTTGGTTGCCTGCAACTCAACTGTCAGGGTTGTAGAACCAATCACCCATCCACCAACAGAACTGAAGCAAAGCAGAGTGGCACGTTAAATGATGCAAAAAACATCACGGTAGGATCCTACTTGTGACATGCTAAACACAGCTCCTTGTAATTTATCCAAGACCCTTATGAATCATTTACTCCAGTGCAACTCTATTGCCTGTGTCAAAATGTCCTCCTGAATAATTCAGTCTTACATAGTTTGCAGAAAGCCCGGAGGATGGGAGCGTTCCTCACCCCACCAGGCAGGCCATGCCACAAGGTGAGAGTCACAACGGAGAAGGTCCACCTTGGGGCAGTTATTGATTTTGCCCCCTGGCAGGTGGGCACTTGCAGGAGAAGGCCCTGCTCTGCTGAGCAATGTTTTCACAGCAGCACCCAAAGGAGAGGCCGTCTGGCAGCTACGGGGATGCAAGACCGTGAAGGGCTTTGTATTTGATGTATTTGATTTCCCCAACAGGGGAAACTAATACTACCACCAGTTCATGATAACGACAAAACAGAGGGACCATACAACAGAGGCAGTTTGAGTTCTCATCAGTGGGGACAGCTGGGGTATATGGATAGATTCCTCCCCATATCCTTTAATAGGCATTTCCTAATTGAATCCTGGGAACTGTAGTTTTGAGGCACCCCCCACTGGCCGGCCTGCCCAACATCCTTCATATTGTTACCCCTGTTTGCCAGGTAACAATAAGTGATTTCAGCTCAGCAACTTAATGAGGCGCAGGAAGCAGGCATTCTTCAAAGCAAAAGGATTTTATTGCAAGTGGTGGTCACAGCTCGGTCAGGAGAGAATCGTGCTCTTGCAACGCAGTGCAAGAACTTTTATTCCCAAACTTCAAAGCGGGCAAAGGGGCAGGGAATTGGGAGGTGAGGGGGCAAGTCCCTCACCCAAACACCAATCAAAATAAACAACACGAAAACAAGATACATTTACAACTTCTGAAAGAGATTACAAATCTCGCTGTCAAGCGTCTTCCCGCGAGATCTCGCAATGGGGCTGAACGGAAAGCAGATAATGTCCATTCATAAAATCCAGGTGGGCTCGTTGTCCTACCCAGCTATCTCTGCTATCAGATGGTTATACCTTTCAGTAATGCCCTGAGGCTCCCGCCTCCCGCTGCTGTAACAAAGAAAAGTTCAAACTGTCCAATGGTGGTCCCTGCAAGTCTCCTAACAGCTGGGGACCTTTGGGTGCTGGCAACAGATCTGATTTGCAAGTCCAAAGAGGGTCTTTGTCTTTGTCAAAGGGTCGGGTGGGCATTGGTCTAAGCTGCATTCCAGAGCCAATGTTCTTGTCCCTTAATATCAAACCTTTCTGGCCACTGCTTTGGCCATCAGACACAAATTTCAAAAATAACATTTCTAAACTTAAACGTTAGGGAAACCATAAAGGGATAAACACATATACTTATAGGCAAGACATTCCTAACCCTAACAATAACAAAACCTTAAACTTAACTGGAGAACCTAGTCAAACTAAAATCCTAAACAGCGGGCACATCATAAATTCAACTAAAGAGGGGCTTTTATTACATCCTAGAATGGCATAAACAAGAGGGAAACCATATATCATTGGCACAGTTCATATGTTTGCAACCTTTGCAAGTTTTATGAAGGCTTCTGAGACACACAAGTCTCTGCATCCTAGCATGGAGCCAGTGTAATCAGGCAACCTGACTCAGGAAAATGTTTTGTTTATTTTCCTGGCGGTAACATAAGGGCATGACAATCTTTGCAGTTTTATTATCAATTCCTTTCCTAATTATTCCCAGCATAGAGTTTGCCTTTTTCACAGCTGCCATGCATTGAGTTGACAATCCCATGGAACTATCAACTAAGACGCCCAAATCCCTTTCCTGGTCTGTGACTGATAGCACTGACCCCTGTAGCGTGTATGTGAAGTTTGGATTTTTTGCCCCTATGTGCATCACTTTACATTTTGCTACATTTGAACTGCATTTGCCATTTCTTAGCCCACTCACCTAATTTATCAAGGTCCGCTTGGAGCTCTTCGCAATCCTTTGCGGTTCTCACCACCCTACATAATTTGGTATCATCCGCAAACTTGGTCACCACACTACCCACCCCTACTTCCAGGTAATTTATGAATAGGTTAAAGAGCACTGGTCCCAAAACATATCCTTGGGGGACACCACTCCCTACATCTTTCCATTGTGAGACCTTCCCATTTACACCCACCCTTTGCTTCCTGTTTCTCAACCAGTTTTTAATCCATAGGAGGACTTCCCCTCTTATTCCCCTCTACCCACAGCCAGCCCACCTAGTCTTACCCCCAAGTCCCTTGCACTGCCAGCCCCACTGCAAATAGTGTCAGTCCTGGTTAGTTCTTGGTTGGGAGACCACTATGGAGGTCTAGGCAGATTGCTGCGGTTTGAGGTTTGGGGTTTTTATTTTGGCACTGGAGATCAAATCTCATCCCACAGGGCAATAGCATCTATTGCACAGATGTGTGGTCCATCACATAAAGGACTGCAAAGTCACTTTGCTCTCAGCAACTGAGTTCTTCAGGCTGTCAAGTTCGACAATGTTTGAATCCATCATATTTTTCCCTTCTCGAATCATTGGAGAATAATTTTCAAGTGGCCAAGTGGTAGGTACTAATGAGCAAAACAAGAGCCTACACCATCCCAGGAGGTCTAACTTGTCTTGACCAACCTGCCCTGTCACCTGCAGAGGTTTGCTGAATCAAGGACGTAGGTAAGGGAGGGGTTCTTGGGTTCAACCCCCCCATTCATGTCCGAAGCTCCGCCCCTCATTTGTGGGGTTTTTTGTATTTTTAAGTGTTTTTTAGGTTTTTGGCTTGCAAGGGGCGCGGGTTTTATGCTAGCAACACCAAAATTTCAGGGATTTGTTAGGTGACTCTCCTGATGATACCACCCAGGTTTGGTGAGGTTTGGTTCAGGTGGTCCAAAGTTATGGACTCCCAAAGGGGGTACCCCATCCTCCATTGTTTCCAATGGGAGCTATTAGGAGATGGGGGCTACACCTTTGAGGGTCCATAACTTTCGACCCCCTTAACCAAACTTCACCAAACCTGGGTGTTATCATCAAGAGAGTCTCCTAAAGATACTCTGAAACTTTGGTGATGCTAGCTTACCAATTGCACCCCTGACAGCAGGCACCCCCTCAAACTTCCCCATATTCTCCTTTTAAATTCATTCCTTTCTTCCCTTTACATGAAAGTCCCAAGTTCAATCCCCAGTATCTCCAGTTAAAAAAATTCTAAGCAGTAGGTGATGAAAAAGACCTCTGACCAAAACCCTGGACAGCCAATGCCAATCTAAGGAGACAGGATCTCGTCTGACTCAGTAAAAGGCAGTTTAAGAACATAAGAACATAAGAACGAGCCTGCTGGATCAGACCAGAGTCCATCTAGTCCAGCTCTCTGCTACTCGCAGTGGCCCACCAGGTGCCTTTGGGAGCTCACGTGCAGGATGGGAAAGCAATGGCAAGTTTCATGTGTGTTCATTTTGACTCTTATGGAAGAAATGGCTTCAAGAGGAATGTCCTTGGAACAGGGTAATGCTGGGAAACTCCCCAGGGCTGAACTGGACCGCCAGCTCCTTAACGCTGCCCTGAATCACCACTCCGCAACTTGAGCTTGCAATTTTAGTGTGAGTAGATCACACTCTCTATACTATGCCTGCTGCAGACATTTTAAAGCTATCCAGGTGAGTGGCCGTCACCACCTCCTGCAGCAGCATATTCCAAACACCCATCACACGTTGCGTGAAGAAGTGTTTCCTTTTATTAGTCCTAATCCCCCCTCCCACCCCAGCATTTTCAATGGATGCCCCCTTACAGTTGAGAAGAGTGGGGTATAAATCCAAAACCCTCCTCTTCTTGTCCCTGGCACTGCAAGATATGGGCCCAGGGCTCCACCATCCAGGCTTCTGATATTCAAGTAGACGGGCTCAAGTGCAGAAGGTTGGGAGAAGAAAGAGCACCAATTCCATCTTACGGATGGATCGTCCCTGAGGAAGTTACAGCACCAGGCAACAAAACCGGGCTGGTTTGCGCCAAAAAGACCAGATGGCTCCTCCAAGGCTCCAGCCAAGCCCTGCTCCTTAGTCCCGAGGAACAGCCACAAATGCGTGACTAGTCAAACAGCACCGCAAGCTTTTCCGGAGGTGCCAGTTTCCTGAAGAATGGACCTCCGTGGGGAATGAGAGTCCCGCACTCACTCACGGGATCAGGGTCGGGCTGGGACAGATGCTCTCCCGGTCCCCTTCGTGGCTCTCTGGGTTCCTCAGAAGATGAAATCCCACTTCTCCTTTCTTCAAGTCAGCTCCTGCAGCTCCTCTCGGCTGGGCATGAAATGCTTCTCGTAACCGGAAAATACCACCCGGGGAGGGTTGGCCGTTTGTGGCGGGGCTGGTTCAGTGATCTCAAGGACGTCCGGCTCCTCTGGGGGCTCGGGCGGGGCCTGAGAGGAGGAGTCCTGCAAGAAACACAGCGCAGTGGCACAGAAGCCTGGTAGAGTCCCGGAAATGGGGCCCGCCCATCAGAAACCCTCATGAAGCTGCCTTGGTAGGGTAGTGGTTAAAAGGGGCAGACTCTGTATTAGGGAACCAGGTTTGCTTCCCGGCTCCTCCCCGTGCTGCCTGCTGGGTGACCTTGGGCCAGTCACAGTTCTCTCAGAACTCTCTCAGCCCCCCTGCCACATAAGCTGTCTGTTAGAGGGACATGTTTTGGGTGCCATGTTGCTAGGGTTACTGCCTGGAGTTCTGCCGCAATTGCAGGGAAAGGGGAAAAGGGAGGGGGGAAGGGGCCCGGCATCAGGTCAAGGCCCACCCACCTGGGAAGAGGGGGGAGGGAGGGGGAGGGAGGGGGAGGGAGGGGGAGGGGGAAGGGGCCCAGCATCAGGTCAAGGCCCACCCACCTGGGAAGAGGGGGGAGGGAGGGGGAGGGGCCCAGCATCTGGTCAAGGCCCACCCACACTGGGGGGAGGGGAAGGAGGGGCTCGGCATTTGATCAAGGCTCACCCACCCAGGATAGGGGGAGGGGCCCGGCATCTGGTCAAGGTCCACCCACCCAGGGAGAGGGGGGAAGGGGTAGGGAGGTGGAGGGGGGAAGGGGCCCATCATGTGGTTGTGGCCCTCCCACACTGGGGAGGGAGGTGGAGGGGGCTCGACATTTGGTCAAGGCCCACCCACTCTAAGGAGAGGATTAAGGAGGGGGAGAGGGGGAGGGGCCTGACATCTGGTCATGGCCCACCCACCAGAGGAAGGGGAGGGGGGCTGGCCCCTGGTCATGCCCCCCCACCCTGGGGAGGAGGGAAGGGAGGTGGAGGGAGGGAGGGAGGTGCTCTGAGATTCCTTAAAGATGGGGGAAAGCAGGGTATAAAAACCAGCGCGTCCTCTTCTTTTTCATCAAGGTCAGCCTTGCCCGCTCAGACCGGCAGCCTCTCCCCAAGATCTCAGGGCAAGGCTTTTCCCCTCACTAACCAAGATGAAGTTTGAGAATCTTGGTAGGAAGTTTATGTTTGCCTGTTTCGTGGGACTAACACTTAAGAAGGGGTTTGTTGGAATTTTTGCAAGCATCTGTTGCAACTCAGACATGAACGCAGAGGTGGGATCCAGCAGGTTCTCACCAGTTCCCGAGAGTGGGTTACTAATTATTTGTGTGTGCCGAGAGGGGGTGACTAATTGGGTCCGCTTTTCCATGCCTCCCCGAGAGGCCTCCTGCCTTTGAACGTGAAGGTTCCATCTAGCACCATTCGCGACTGATAATGTAACTCCCTGAACTGGGTTAATCCCTTCCAGGTCCTGCAATTACATGGATTCTCTCCCACAGCCTTTCACGTTGCCTTCTTTTTATCTCTCACCAGCCTCTATCAAAAGAACCTGTGTGTTTTCACCAGTGCTGTGTTCAGTTTTCCTTTGTATGAGAGTTGGGGCATTTTCTGTAATGTGAGGATGATTTAGAAATGACCTGGTGCAAAAAAAATTGGGGGGTCGTGGTGGGGTGGCTGCCCATTGGGGGGGACATCCAACTCAGGTTTTGCCCAGGGCTCAGGTTTGCCTAAGTACGCCTCTGCCCCCTTTGCTGAGGGGGGGGCTGGCGAGGGAACCTGTTACTAAAAATTTTGGATCCCACCACTGCATGAAAGGGTTAATTGTGTGCATGCAAACTAGTTACTGAGGTCACCGTTTTATGGCCAGTCTATTGATTAAGCTATCGGTCAGTTAGTCCGACATTGGTAACATGCCTGTGGTCCCGTAGCCAGAAGTTGTAAAGTTAAGTCTGTTTCTTTGTTAGAGCGGTTGGCATCACAATGTGACCACGAGGTACTTGTCAGGACTGCAACTCCCAGCATGCACCGGCACCCAACTTTTTCCAAAAAGAGCGGGAAAACAAACTGAGAAGCTACATTTCCACCGGAGCTTCAGAACCAATGAAAGGCCAGGAACTGGGGGGAGGGGAAAAGTTGATTGGTTGCTGCCTGTTTTTGTAAATAGAATAAATACTGGAACTGAGGACAAGAATCCTCAGTTCCAGCACCCTGTAGCTAGGGCGACATAGTTCTATAAAGTTCGTTCCTTTTTTAAGGCCCCTTCCGCACATGCAGAATAATGCACTTTCAATCCACTTTCAATGCACTTTGCAGCTGGATTTTACTGTGCAGAATAGCAAAATCCACTTGCAAACAATTGTGAAAGTGGATTGAAAGTGCATTATTCTGCATGTGCAAAAGGGACTTAAGCCGACTTTGTTTGAGTGTGTTCAGCCTTACAGTAGTAAGGTGTAACTAAGTGTAGTGCTACAGAAAGAATTTCTTATTTTTTTCCATGTAACCTTCCCTAATAGTTAGTAAAATTCATTTATATAAAAAAAGGCAACTGTGTATTGGTCTCTTTTATGCTACTCTGCTAATATACATTGCAATTTTGCATAACAGGGACAGAGGTTGCGCCACCGAGCCACGGGCCTCCCCCACAGCAGGGCAGGGAATCCACGTCTTGCCATTTCTGGGAGGAGGAGGAAGGGGGATTTTCACTTTGAGAGAAGTGGCCAGTTATGTGCTAACCCTAACATTTACTTCAGCACTGAAAAAAAAAGAAGGTAAGTCTCATGTGAGGGTACTGAAGGAAATGTCAGGGCTCTTTATGTTATACCAGTCTTTTCTGGGAGGTTTGAAGGTTTGGGCAAAAACACACTTATTCACATTTAATTTAAATTCTTTTATCTGTCCATCGCTGAGCACTTTGAGGATCTGTCAGCAGCAAGTGGATCTACCAAGTCTTTCCAGACATTCCACCCCACAATTTTTTTTTACATATTTACTTCAGGAGCAGCAGTGGCGTAGGAGGTTAAGAGCTCGTGTATCTAATCTGGAGGAACCGGGTTTGATTCCCAGCTCTGCCGCCTGAGCTGTGGAGGCTTCTCTGGGGAATTCAGATTAGCCTGTGCACTCCCACACACCCCCCAGCTGGGTGACCTTGGGCTAGTCACAGCTTCTCGGAGCTCTCTCAGCCCCACCTACCTCACAGGGTGTTTGTTGTGAGGGGGGAAGGGCAAGGAGATTGTAAGCCCCTTTGAGTCTCCTGCAGGAGAGAAAGGGGGGGATATAAATCCAAACTCTTCTTCTTCTTCATTTATACTCCACTTTCCTCCCCAATGGAGGCCTCAGGTGGCTTAGACCAGTGTGGTGTGGCGGTTAAGAGCAGATGGATTCTAATGTGGTTTGGTTCCCCACTCCTCCACCTGAGTGGCGGAGGCTTATCTGGTGAACCCAGGTGAGTTTCCGCACTCCTACATTCCTGCTGGGTGACCTTGGGCCAGTCACAGTTCTCTCAGAGCTCTCTCAGCCCCACCTACCTCACCAGGTGTCTGTTGTGGGGAGAGGAAGGGAAAGGAGCTTGTAAGCCACTTTGAGTCTCCTTACAGGAGAGAAAGGTGGGGTATAAATCCAAACTCTTGTTCTTCTTATATCATTTTCGTCCACTTTATCTTCACAATAACCCTGTGAGGAAGGTGAGGCCACAAGTGGCGTTTCTGCAGCAGACCGGAGGGGAGTGGCTCTGAAGCTGGGTCTCCCTAGTCTTACCACCAGAATCCAACAGAATTGGTCCCTACCTGAGCGAGTGCAGCCCTCTGGTCCTCCATCCTCACGAAAACTGTACTGCGCCCCGGATCCGGAACACTTTCCCAGCACCACAAGGGCAGGACTTTGTGGCAAAGGCCGAGGAACCTGCAGAGCGGAGAAGAGAGGGGCAATCGGTGCACAGGGCGAGGCCCAGCCACCCCAGGTGCTGGGCAAGGCATCACAGGACAAATCCATGCCCCCCCCCACCCCCACCCCCAGGTCCACTCAACCTCTCCCTCGCCAAACACCCCTTTGTGATGTAACACCTACCATCTACGCCTGATGATCACGACAACAATGGCAACAATAAGCAGGAATCCCACGCTCAAGAGGACCACCAAGGAGATCTGCCAACGGGCGCCTGCAAAAGATTCCAGACAGGCCACTAGGCTGACCCTCAGCAAGCAGGGACTGTACCATTTCTCCCCACAGCCCACATCTTTATCTACAAGCCAGTTCCTAACGCCTCGACATAATTAGGAAACAGATCCCAGGACTGAGCTATCCCAGTGGTGGCGAACCTATGGCACGGGTGCCAGAAGCGGCACTCAGAGCCCTCTCTATGGGCACGCACAGAGTGCCCCCCACACACATCTAGGCTGGCCTGGGCCGCTGGGCTCGATTATTAGCATTAAACCCAAGACCTAGTTTTGGGGAAGCAGTGTAGGCAACCCTGTTAAGTGCTGTTAAACCCCACTGATTTTCATGCGAAGAACTGAAGCGCGATCCTTTACCTGGGAGTAAGCTCGGTTGCTGGCAATGGGGCTTGCTTCGGAGTAAACCCTCCTAGGGTCGTGATTCACCCATTGGAAGAGTTGCACGGTTGCTTCAAAGCAAAGCCACCGACTACCACCAAGCTTACTCCCGAGTAACACATGCCTCGGAGCCCACTGTTTTTTCTAAACCAAAACCTCAGTATTCAGGTTAAATTGCCGTGTTGGCACTTTGCAATAAATAAGTGGGTTTTGGGTTGCAATTTGGGCACTCGGTCTCGAAAAGGTTCGCCATCACTGGGCTATCCAGATTGGAGAGGGGAATTTGATTAGGAATGTGCCTCAGTTATACCTTTAGCTGGAATGGGCTTAGTTGTTTTTTTGTACAGTTTTCTGTGGGAGGGAACCTTAGTTAGCCCCTGTCCCTTTCAGAAGCCCTCTAGAGGCAAAGCGCCATAGCAGTGATGGCAAACCTTTTCGAGTGCCCAAACTGCAACCCAAAACCCACTTATGTATCGCAAAGTGCCAACGCAGCAACTTAACCAGAATACTGAGGTTTTAGTTTAGAAAAAGCGGTTGGCTCCAAGGCGTGCGTTACTCGGGAGTAAGCTTGGTGGTGGTTGGTGGTTTTGCTTTGAAGCAACCATGCAACTCTTCCAACGGGTGAATCACGACCCTAGGAGGGTTTACTCCGAAGCAAGCCCCATTGCCAGTAACCGAGCTTACTCCCAGGAAAAGGATCACGCTTTAGTTCTTTGCATGAAAATCAGTGGGGTTTAACAGCGCTTAACAGGGTTGCCTACACTGCTTCCTCAAAACTCGGCCTTAGGTTTAATTCTAATAATCGAGCCCAGCGGCCCAGGCCAGCCTAGATGTGTGTGTGGGGGGGTGCGACTCTGTTTGCGCGTGCCCCCAGAGAGGGCTCTGAGTGCCACCTCTGGCACCTGTGCCATAGGTTCGCCACCACTGCGCTATAGCATTCTTATTGGTTAGCACTAGCAGTTCCTGTTTTACAGTTTTGTTTTTAGTTCAGGTGTCTGGGAAAGGCTGCAGACAGCAATCTCTCAGACTTTTAAGGTGTAAAAGATCTGTGATATTTTAAGCAATCCAGTTTCAACAGAGGTCGATTCCCCACTTCAAAAGTGAAAGTAGAGGCCCCCCCTGCTCCGTGTTCAGCGCACGGTTTCAAAAAGGTGTACTTCCAACCAGGATCCGAAATGCCACGCGCTGAGGAGTGGGAGGAGCGGCAGAATCGGGGTGACTGCGTTGTCGCTGAGTTGTCGCTGCTGGTGTAGTGGGGAGTGCTGCAGGACCCCGGGGTATTTGCTGAGAATCCATGAATTGCAGTACCTGAAAGGGACTAACCCAGTTCAGGGAGTTACATTATTAGTCGCAATTGCTATATGGAACCTTCAAAGGCAGGATGCCTCTCGGGGAGGCGAGGGCGTGGAGACGGAAAAGAGGACCCAATTAGTAACCCCCTCTCGGCACACACAAATAATTAGTAACCCACTCTCGGGAACTGGTGAAAACCTGCTGGATCCCACCTCTGCGCTCATCTAATGGTGGGTGGGGAATCGACCAGAATTACAAGGAAACAGAGTCCAAGTAGAGGACACCGGGAGATCTCAGAAGAAGCAACCAGCACAGACTTCCTGAGAAGCAGTTAAGGAAAGAGTTGATGTCTGCAAGTTCTTCAAACCATTTCCAGCTTTGCAAATAATCTTTATTTAGTTAGACTTCATGGGAGGAGTCAGAGTCCTAAGCTTTCATTATTATTAAACCTTTTTTGAACTGTTGCTTATTTGTCTGTGGATCTTGTACTCTGTTCTGGTCAAGTGCCAGGCACCTGATTTTCAGTTTGCTTGGGGAACAGAACAGTACCTGCTGATTCCTTTTCTGAAACTCACCAAGTATTTTTAGAAAGTGCGCAGACCAGGTGGGGCTTTTGGCCAGCAAGGCCTCTGGTTGGCCACTGGAGATCTGGTTTGGGTGGGCAGATTTTTAACAACCTTGCTTTGACAGCAGCAGCCTCCAAAATGCGTGACTGAAGGTAAGCTGTGCCCACTTCGCTGTGTCAGAATCCCAAAGGCGGCTGCAGGTTGGGGAGCCTGGCATTCAGGTGCGAAAGAAACAGAGCCATCCAGAGCAGGATGGACCCCCCAACAGCTACCTCCGCCAGTGACAGGAAATAGCCCACCCCCTCCCACACAGCACTGGTGGCAGTTCTTTCTGCTGGAGACACTTGTTCTTTGACCCCAAAGCCAGAGCTCATCCCAAGGCGGAAACTGATCTCAGCCACACTCTCTGCCACGCCATGCTCAGATCTTATGTACAGTTCTGGGCACCACAATTCAAGAAGGACAATGACAAGCTGGAGAGTGTCCAGAGGAGGGCAACCAAAATGGCAAAAGGTCTGGAGTCCTGGCCCTACGAGGAGAGATTTAGGGAGCTGGGGATGTTTAGTCTGGAGAAGCGAAGGTTAAGGGGGGACATGATAGCCATGTTTAAATATCTGAAGGGATGCCATGTGGAAGAGGGAGCAAGCTTGTTTTCTGCTGCCTCAGAGACTAGGACACGGAGTCATAGATTCAAGGTGACGGAAAAGAGATTCCACCTACCGTAAACATCAGGAAGAACTTCCTGACCGTCACGGCTGTTCGACAGTGGAATGCACTGCCTCAGAGAGTGGTGGAATCTCCTTCTTTGGAGGTTTTTAGACAGCAAATGGATGAACATGTATCAGGAGTGCTTTGATTGTGTGTTCCTGCATGGCAGGGGGTTATACTTGATGGCCCTTGAGGGTTTCTTCCAACTCTATGATTCAGGAAGTGCCCCCCTCCCCCACAAATCCTTTCCATAAGTGTCTCTCCAATTTGCATTTTCAGCAAATGCAATTTCAGGAACATTTGTTTTGCCAAGATAATGTGCGAATCTTCCCTGAATTCAAATGACTGCATCTAAGCAGGCATCCACGTCCGAAGTGGCTGGTGGGGGGGTGGATTCCTTACTGTTCAAGCACGTGCTTGTAGATGAAGCCAGGGGGAAAGATGAAAAGGAAAACCCGAAGTGGTCTTGCTTTGTTGGGAGATTATTACTGCAAATATTTGTGCCCTACCCCCATTGTGGACAGGAAAGGTCAGCCCTGCAGGGAGCAAACATCTGGATCTCATAAAAAGGGATGTAGTCTGTTTTGACAACACCCATTCTGCAGGCGCTCAGAAGGAGCTGGGTCTAAGCCGCGTGAGTGATGGGTAAGCATGAAAACTCTCAGGACCCCTCCTTACCGGGAGTGTGGAATTTGTGAACGGGGCTGGCGGGGCCTTCCCCGGCAGAGGTGGAGCCAGTCATCCAGAGTTCGTACGAAGTCCCAGGATCCAGGCCCTCGAGAGCATAGCTCCTTTCTTTAGCAGCAACTGCAATTAGGAAATTAGATGCATTAGCATTTCCTGAGGGCTCTCTTGGTCCACCCTTGGAACCTTGGCTAGAAGGAACCCACCTTTCTCTCCTGTAAGGAGACTCAAGGTGGCTTACAAGCTCCTGTCCCTTCCTCTCCCCACAACAGGCACAACAGAGGCTGAGAGAGTTCCAAAGAACTGTGCCTGGCCCAAGGTCACCCAGCAGGAATGTAGGAGTGCAAAAACACATCTAGTTCACCAGATAAGCCTCTGCCACTCACGCAGAGGAGTGTGGAATCAAACCCAGTTCTCCAGAGTAGAATCCACCTTAACCACTACACCGCAGGTGAAGCAGAGCAGCTACCTCACAGATACCAGCTTTTTGATACAACAGCTGTGCACTGACATACCTGAACCCCTGAGCGCAATCCACCCGGCACTTCTTCAGAATGGGCCCCCCACTGATACAAATGATGAAGACGAAGCATTTGGATTTATGACCCGCCTTCGTAAGGAGACTCAAAGCTGCTTACAAACTCCTTTTCCCTTCCTCTCTCCGCAACAGACACCTTGTGAGGCAGGTGGGGCTGAGAGAGTTCCAAAGAACTGTGACTGGCCCAAGGTCACCCAGCAAGTTTCACGTGGGGGAGCGGGGAAACAAATCCAGTTCACCAGATAACAGTCCACGCACGTGGAGGAGTGGGGATTCGAACCCGGTTCTCCAGATTAGAGTCTACCTGCTTTTAACCACTACACCATGCTGGCTATACCCTGAGCAGGTGATCGGTCTTCTTTACTGTGTCCAGATTTGTGTCTTCCAAGAGTTGGCAACACAGCCTACACATGCAGACCCAAATGCAGGAACTCCAACCACACTTCAAAATATTTTCTCTCTTGGGGCCGACAGGCACACTCGTTCTCACCACCTGACCTGACCAGCTCTCTGCTGTGATCCAAAGCAACTGTAAGCTGGAACAAATCGAGGCCAGCCCCCTTGTGCCAACGGAGGGCCATCAGCAAATCAGTCCATACGGCCTCTAAACCACCACGCCTCACAAGCAAAAAGTCTAGACCCTGCAGAAAAGATCGCTATGGAGAAAATAGTTCCATGTGACTCAATGGAGCGGTCCCTTCTCCATGGGGCGGGTAGTGCTTCTATTGGAAGAATGCTGCAATTCCAGAGAAGAAGAAGAGTTGGATTTATATCCCTTCTTTCTCTCCTGTAAGGAGACTCAAAGGGGCTCACAATCTCCTTTCCCTTCCCCCCTCACAACAAACACCCTGTGAGGTAGGTGGGGCTGAGAGAGCTCCGAAGAACTGTGACTAGCCCAAGGTCACTCAGCTGGTATGTGTTGGAGCGCACAAGCTAATCTGGTTCACCAGATAAGCCTCCGCAGCTCAAGTGGCAGAGTGGGGAATCAAACCTGGTTCTCCAGATTAGAGTGCACCTGCTCTTAACCACTACACCACACTGCTCTTAACCACTACACCACGCTGACTATTGATCTGTCTCACATGAACAGCCTTAAGAAACAAATGGAGGCAGGTATCTGAAGGAAGACTTTGATCCAGCCCCTCCCCCCAACTCTTGGCAATGGCCCCGGTCTGACTCACTGGGCCCGAATATTTTGGGGCCCGCTGGGGTGGGGTGCTTCAGGTAGATTGTGACGTGGGTGAGGTGCCCATTTTGATTCGCCAAGGGGATCTCCTCCCAGGAGATGAGCGAGGCGGTCGAGGAAACACTTTCGTCCTTCACTGCCTGCGGTCCAACAGACGGTGCTGGAGAGACAGAGGGATAGGCCAGCGTTACAAACCACAGCAAGGAACTTCAGCACAAAAACAGATGGATTAATTGCTGCAAAATTACTGCTGAAGAATAGGACATCCAAGGTGATCTTTTCAGAGAGCAGCCATATTGTTCTGCAGTAGACAAGCTAGATTTGTGTCCAGTAGCAGCCTAGAGACCAACCAGATTTTCTGTTAGGTCCTGGACCTGCAGACAATAAACGGACTCTGGATTCTTGATTAGTAGTGATTATTGAAAAGGCAACGAAGTACCCAGCTTGAGAAAGCCAGTTTGCCAAACTTGGCTTTTGCTAGCCCTTATCCCCAAAGATTCCCCCCGTCCCGTCTTCCCAAGGAATGTGCGAAAAGAGTTATTTTGGAGCTTGGCACCCCAAGGTCGGCAACAGGGAGAGTCACAGCCATCTGGCATGCCTGCAATCAGCGCACCCTGTTTTCCCCAGGGTCAGCCTACTTATCTACATGTGTGTGAAGCCATATAGATCAAGGAAGAGAAAATACATTTAACCTATGACAGGTTGATTACATTAATCTTGCAAGAGTTACATTGGAGTGAGAATACATTTCTATCAGCTAGATCAGTGGTGGCGAACCTATGGCATGGAATGCCCCCCCCCCCCCGGACAAACCCTGTGCTTGTAGTCCACAGAGAGGCCTGCCCCTACGGCGGCTGGAAGCTCGGCTGGCGGGACTCGGCTGCTCAGCGGGCCCGTGCCTGTGCTCCAGATGGGGGGGGGGGCAGAGGTGGCAGAGATGCTAGAGAGATGCAGAGCAGCGCATGTGGGACTTGCTGGAGGCTACAGCAGGCTGGCCTCTGCTCGAGGGGGTCATTCAGGTTAAATTGCCGCATTGGCACTTTGCAATAAATAAATGGGTTTTGGGTTGCCATTTGGGCACTCGGTCTTGAAAAGGCTCGCCATCGCTGAGCTAGATGTCAGTTCCTGACGTTTTCAGAGTACAAGTTTTTGGTAACTGAAGCCCCTGAAATTTGACAAAGGGATTTTGACTACCGTAAGCTTGTCGGGTTCTAAGGACGCGGTGCCGGGGATATCCAGTGGATTTCCAAGATAGCTTTCTTTCCCAAAGTACAATGTGGGAATGCAACAGTTGCATTGAACCAGGACATGCTTCCTGGAGTGCGCACATTGCTTTGCTAATGTTCCAAGGCAGAATTCGAAGGGTGTTCCTCTGCTTAGGACTGTGCAGCACCCTGTCAGATTCCCAATGATGGAAACAAAGTCCTTTATTCAGCATCTTGCGAACAGTGTGAGAAAGCCAGAACTGACTTTTCCCCGCGCAAACTGTCCGTGATATCATTGAGAATTAGTTTGGAGAGGAGGCGGCTGAGGGGGGATATGATTGAAGTCTATAAAATTATGCCTGGGGTAGAAAATGTTGACAGAGAGAAATTTTTCTCTCTTTCTCACAATACTAGAACCAGGGAGCATCCATTGAAAATGCTGGGGGGAAGAATTAGGACTCATAAAAGGAAACACTTCTTCACACAACGTGTGATGGGTGTTTGGGATATGCTGCCACAGGAGGTGGTGATGGCCACTCACCTGGATAGCTTCAAAAGGGGCTTGGACAGATTTATGGAGAAGTTAATTTATGGCTACCAATCTTGATCCTCTTTGATTTGAGGTTGCAAATGCCTTAGCAGACCGGGTGCTCAAGAGCAGCAGCAGCAGAAGGCCATTGCGTTCACATCCTTCATGTGAGCTCCCAAAGGCACCTGGTGGGCCACTGCGAGTAGCAGAGAGCTGGACTAGATGGACTTTGGTCTGATCCAGCTGGCTTGTTCTTATGTTCTTATGTCCTTATGAGGGTGCACCCCCGCCATGTGAACTAAAAGCACAAATGTGCAGACAGTGAGAGATAAAATGCAAGGCTGACTCTGCCTTGACCCACACCTGCTGGAGGAAAAGAGCAGAAACACACGACATCATGTCCAACTAAAATCCCTTCCCCCCAAGCCCTAAAGATGCAAGCGGCCCCAGCATCCTGACACACCCATCCTAAGGACCCAAGGAAAGGGCATTAGTTGTGCTGAATAACCAGGCTGGTATTCACAATGTTGAGGTTTGTGGGCAAGAGACGTCCTCTCAGCATCAGTTTTAGAGGGCTGCTTTATGGCTTTACCATCCCACGAAAGATTACACCCATGTGTAAACAACCAGTCACATTCTGTTACGCTGTGAACTAGATGCCCTTTTGAGGAATTCCTGTCTTGATACACACTTTAAGAACATCCCCTCATCAACTAGCCCCAGAGAACAGCGGATGTAGCAAAAAAATTACTGCAAGCCATGCAACTCTGTTCTCTTATGAACCCAATTAGTAAAATTTTATTTTCTTATAACTATGCTAATAAAAGGTTGATTGATTGATTGATTGATTGATTGATTCATTGGTTGGTTGATTGATTGATTGATTGATTGACATTCAGACGCAGTTTGCCATTGCCTGTCTCCGAGGAACCACCCTGGACTTCCTTGAGAGTCCCATCCAAGTAGTAACTAGGGCCAACCTGGCTTAGCATTTGAGATCTGACAAGATTGGGTCCTCCAGGGCCATCCAAAGTCAAGGAAAGAGACAAACACGTTTGCTTTTGCCTGCCTCTATGTAGCAACTGCGGGTTTCTTTGGTATTCTCCCATCCAAGCACCAATCAGGGCAAACCCTGCTTAACCCCCCAGACCTGAACAGATTAATCCATCAGGGCCATTCAAAGGCAAGGCAAGAGATGAACAGGGGTGCTTTTGCCAATGCTTGCCTCTGCAATCAGCCTGTGCTGCAGGCAGGCAGGAGCTCGGGTGTGGCTGGGTGAGCCAGAGTCAAGGCGGGCAGCATGTGAGGCGTGGTCAACTGGCCCGGAGTCAGGGCAGGCTGCAGGCAAATGTGTAGTCAAAACCAGTCTGGCGTCAGGGCAGGCACAGGAGTGACGAAGGCAGGGCAGACAGCAGGCTCAGGCGTGGTCAAGGTAGTCCAAAGTCAAGGCCCAGGCAGGCTGAGAGTGGGAGGTCAGAGGGAGTCCAAGATGTGGAGCGTACCAGGAAGGACACGTTGCACCCAGGCAGAGCCAGGCCCAGGGCAGAGTTTATACAGGGAGTTCTGGTTACTGAGGCCAGGATCCTTCAAGGACTGTCCTCAGATGTAGGTGCCTCCATTTTGCAGAGTCTTCAGCCTTACTTAGCAGCAATGCAAGCACTTCTCCTTTTACCCTGTAACTGTGGCCTCTGTCTTTGCCCCCTTTGTGCAGCTGGCTCACTACTGGGCCCCTCTGAGATTCCTGGGGGCTCTCCCAGCTGCACAGCACCAGGCTCTGCCTTGGCTTGCAGGGAAGGGCTTGGGCTGGCTCTGCTGCCTGCACCTCCTTGCAAGGAGTCGGTTCTGGCTCCATCGTGTCTTCAGAGTCTACAGTAGAGTACTCAGTGTCCAGGAACTGGCTCATGACACATCCCTGCACTTCCTTGGTGGTTCCCCATCCAAGTAGCAACTAGAACCAGCCCTGCTCAGCTTCTGCTATCTGATGAGATCAGGCTAGCCAGGGCTATTTGGTCAGGGCAGGCAGCAGAAAGGACACCCCTTGTGAGCATTCCCCCTAAAGCCAAGCCACTGCCACAAAAGTTGGGATTACCTCCTTCCTTGACGTAGGCTCGAACAGGAGCTGACGAGTTGCTTCCATCAACATAGATCGCATAAACAGAGACAAGGTAGGGTTCCGTGGGCCTATAGTCACCTGGAAGAATGGGACAAAGAGACAGAACTGAGCAGATGGAAGAAATCCAGTCACTGGCCAATTATTTATGTTATCTATTTATTTCTTGCATTTGTATCCCGCCATATCTCCAAAGACTGAAGGCGGCTCACAGTAAAGCATACATAATAAATACAATAAATATCATAAATATATAACCATTTAAAACATAAGTTTAAACCCCAAATACAAACAGATTGCGTAAAAGCCCCAACGTGGGAGCACAAAAGAAACAAATGCATGCTCTGCATCCAACGAGGACCAGAGATGGTTTAGGAAGAAAGGGAATGTCCAGCTGGATTGACAGAGAAGACCTAGCGAAGGTGTTATGCACAAGGTGTTTGCTGCGTGGTGGAGGCGAACATCCTCCGCAGCAAGATTTCTGGTACAGATATATTTCTTCTAGCCGCTCTTTCACTTTCCACTTTCTCTGTGACACGAAAATCCACTTATATAATGTTTTTAATTTTGCTCCGCTGCCAGAGTGGGACAGATTTGCCCTGGACCTCTTGCACTGCTTCAGAGGAGCAGCAGTGGCATAGTGGTTAAGAGCAGGTGCATTCTAACCTGGAGGAACCGGGTTTGATTCCCCGCTCTGCCACTTGAGCTGTGGAGGATTATCTGGGGAATTCAGATTAGCCTGTAAACTCCCACACACGCCAGCTGTTGGGCTAGTCACGGCTCTTCGGAGCTCTCTCAGCCCCACCTACCTCACAGGGTGTCTGTTGTGAGGGGGAAAGGGCAAGGAGATTATAAGCCCCTTTGAGTCTCCTACAGGAGAGAAAGGGGGGATATAAATCCAAACTTCTTCTTCCCCCTGCCTGCAGACAGCCCACCTCCCTCGTGCTGCTTTACACGATTCCCCCTCACCCTCCTCCCTGTTTCCAACTGCTTCCTGCTTCTTGTCCTGCTGTATCATTTCTATTGCCTGTGACCTCCCTGCTCCTGAATATGTTTTAGATCTTCAGATTAAAAAAAATTAAATAACCGTATTGATTGATCAATAAATCAATACTGAAACTAAAAATATGTAAAAATAAGAAGACTAGCCGATCAACAAACTGGGACGTCTCCAGCCTCAGAGTTTTATACACAAACCATTGGTGATTCCAGACCACACTGGGAAAAGCCAGTTGGTCTTGATGCTTGGGTTTACTGCACATCAGGAGACGGGCAGTTGTGAATCTAGGGCAGGGGTCTGCAACCTGTGACTCTCCAGATTTCATGGACTACAATTCCCATCAGCCCTTGCCAGCATGGCCAACCTTACCCACCAGCAATGGCGGCCGTGGTAAGTCGCAGCTGCTCTTTTGCTGCTTGAGGGAAGTAGCTAAAACCCTCCTAGAGTCATAATGCTCGCCAGGTTTAATGTTATGCCTTCTGCCTTGTTACGTGGCAGATTTAATAAGCAAGAAAAGGCTAAAAGATTGTGCCCATGTAATGATGGCTCAGTTGAATCTTTGGCCCACCAATTACTACACTGTCTCAGATTCAAGGAAATCAGATCCAAGTATGTGAATCTTACTCCTTTGCATTTACCCGATCTCCCCGATTTAATTAGATTACACTACTTGTTGGGCAACCCTGATCCTTCTCTCTGTGTGATAGTGGCAGACTTTCTCCTGGAAATTACTAAATGCCAGTAGATTTCCTTCAACCTAACATTTATGACCTGTATTGTATATGCTTTTTAATCCGTTTTTTTTATTATTGTTGTACTGTTGTCTATGCCAATAAAGGCTTGCTTCTTCTTAAAACCCTCCTAGCCATTCCATGAATAAAAGTGAACACAACATGCTTTTTGTGTGGTAAAAAAGTTGGCCATAGCCATTTTATTAACAAAAATTGGCTCAAGGCAAACAAAGCGTACGGCGCAGCATGGGGGACTGATCTGTGTACTGGGCAGCCCGAGTGCTGTCCCCCAGACACCTAAATTTTTCTACAGCACGCCTGCTGCTGAAAAATTATCACACGCTGGAGCAGCTGGCAGGGGCTGATGGGAATTGTAGTCCATGAACATCTGGAAAGCCACAGGTTGCAGACCCCTGATCTAGGGAGTTCATATCCTTTTGCAGTTTGTGCAATTACTTCCCCAGCCACTTCTCGTCATAAAAGACAACCAGTGTTCGGGCAAAATGTACAGATGTTGTATTAAAAGACTTCTCTTAATAGTTCGCCTTGTTATGTCAATATATCAATCTATTGATAAGATTAAAGAGAAAAATTAAATATTATACTAAAAATTAAAGCATGCATACGTGATAGAGAACCCGCCAAACATCGCCCCCTGTGGGTAACAAAGTCAGCTGATGGGTAATAATTGCTCCACTGCAAACAGGGCGGGCGGTAACAATGTCCAACGTGCCCGAAACAAAGACTTCCCGGCCAACACTCTTGGAAGCTGCAGGAACCTCACCATACGTCATCAGCCACTAGTGTCCCACCTGCCCAAAATGAGCACAGACACCCAATGTAAACGCTGCTCACCTTTCAGCAAGGTGCTACTGCAGCCAACAGGCTTACTGATCCAGTCCGCCAACTCCCTGGAAATCTCTTCTCTGCACTCCACCACGTAATGCTCGGGTTGGGCCCCTCCAGGGGTGGGGCTGAGCGTCCAAGTCACGTTGAACCCCAGGTTCGGCACTGCCAGCACCCAAACGTCCTGAGGCCCTGGGAGGTCTGCAGAAAAGAAAGTGCGACTCACTATCCCCTGGGACTCGAGTTGCTTGCCACAAACAAGATTGGGCTTAGCCGTTGTGGGCTTTCGGGGCAGTGTGGCCGTGGCCTGGTGGTTTCCCCTCCTAACGTTTTGCCCATATCTGTGGATGGCATCTTCAGGGGCATGTGAAGAGGTGACATGATGGCCATATTTGGATATTTGAAGGGATATCATGTCGGTGAGGAAGCAACAGAAGAGTATCGGGGGGAACTGGCGCCAGGGAGCCACACCTGCTCTGGGCACCACCCCCCACGAGGCCCGCTTGAGCTGGGGGGGTGGCAGCAGCCAGTGGGCCTGCAACTTGCCATGACCTGCTGGATACTGCCCCCCTGCTGAGCCTCCACTGGCGCTGACCCCACTGCCTCGTCTTTGGCCTCTTGTGGGGCTGGGCTGAGGGGTGCCCGGCGGGCCTGTGGAAGGCTTCGGCCTGTGGGGAGCCATTTTGCACCTCCACATGACTAGATAGGCGGCACCCCGGGACACGGGTTACCCCATGTCCCTCTGGCAGGTACGCCCCTCGGGAGCAAGCTTGTTTTCTGCTGCTCCAGAGACCAGGACCAGGAGTCATGGGTTCAAGGTGAAGGGAAAGAGATTCCACCTAAACATCAGGAGAAAATTCCTGACAGTCAGGGCTGTTCAACAGTGGGATGCACTGCCTCGGAGTGTGGTGGAGTCTCCTTCTTGGGAGGTTTTTAAGGAGAGGCTGGATGGTCACCTGACAGGAGTGCTTTGAGTGTGTGTTCCTGCATGGCAGGAGGTTGGGCTTGATGGCCCTCAAGATCTCTTCCAACTCTATGATTCTATGTCACAATAAGACACATTTCTCTCCACAGCACAGTGTGGAGAGATTTGTTTGGCCGTCTGTTTTGGCCTCCTCTGAGGTGGGTGGGGTGAGGCCCATTTGCAAATGTCCTGGGGGGGTGAGGTGCATTTGCAAGGACACATGGGGGGGGAGGGATCCTGTTAGGCGTGGCATCTGCCCTTCTTGGCATCAAACCATTCAGACCCCAAGGTCACACGGGGTCAGGGGGAACATCCTTTCATATTCCTATCTATCATATGTTAATCAATGGATCAGCAGTGGCGTAGTGGTTAAGAGCAGGTGCATTCTCTGGAGAACCAGGTTTGATTCCCCACTCCGCCACTTGCGCTGTGGAGGCTTATCTAGTGAACTAGATTAGCTTGTGCACTCCAACACATGCCAGCTGGGTGACCTTGGGTTACTCACAGTTCTCTCTCAGCCCCTCCCATCTCACAGGGTGTTTGGGAGGGGAGAAGGGAAAGGAGATTTTAAGCCCTTTTGAGTCTCCTTACCGGAGAGAACGGGAGGATATATATCCAAACACTTCTTCTAAATGTCTGTGCTTGGTAATATAGCTAAGTAGGCGACCTCACCAAGGGCCTCCGGAAGTGGGGAGGAAGGCACGGAGGCTCCAGGCAGAAGACGATTGCTTCGACTTGAGACACTCAACATCCCATAACAAAGCTTTTCACACTTTGTTGTTCTATTACTCTGTGGGAAGATGGGAGGGGGTGTTCGAGTGGGAAAAGAAGGAAATAAATGTGTTTGCAGGAGCCAAGATCTCCAGCTCTGGCTTCCTGCAGTTTGAGTCCTTGGTGACAACCCAACAAAGGCTTCTGATTTTATACCTGGAGTCAACTTATTGACCTAACAGATTCCAATCTGGTAACCAGGGATGTTTATACAATAGTAGCTGGTTCAGACCAGTGGAAGTCTGGTTCTTACTACAGCAGAAGGCCGGAGAAGACCCAATAGGAGCAGGTTGGCCCATTCTGAGACACAGAATCAGAGAGTTGGAAGGGACCATAGGGGTCATGTAGTCCAACCCCCTGTTCAATGCACGATCAGCCTAGGGCAGGAGTCTGCAACCTGCAGCTTGCCAGATGTTCATGGACTACAATTCCCATCAGCCCCTGCCAGCATGGCCAATTGATTCCCCACCAATTGGCCATGCTGGCAGGGGCTGATGGGAATTGTAATCCATGAACAACTGGAGAGCCACATGTTGCAGACCCCTGGCCTAGGGCATCCCTGATGAGTCTTCATCCAGCTGCTGCTTGAATATTGCCAGAGAGGGGGTGCTTACCACCTGCCAAGCTAGAAGCTGCCACACCGCCCTCTGCTCAGATGCAGCCTGCCCACACCACAGGCGCCAACAGCACCATCCTCTGCCCAGCTGCCACCCCGGCAAAGGCCCTTTCCACACGGGCCAATAAACGCGGGGGGTAGTCGGGGTACATGAGCCTGGTGCAGCCCCGGTCCCTCTGCACAGCTCCTTGAGGGCAGCCCCAGAGCCAACGCAGCTGGGTGATGCGCCTTTGCACGGAGGCGCGTCTGTTGTGGCTGTCCCTGGCCCTCTCTGGTGTGTTGCAACACAGCCGGCCACAGGCGACCCCCGCAGCCATACCCGTCGGTCCTCTGCTGTGTGGCTATGCAGGAGAGGGGCGGGGGGGAGGGGAAACAATAGAGCCACGTCCAAGTAACGTGCCTCCCACGCGGGGCCGTTCGCTCGGTAGCAGCTCCAGCCTGGGCTTCCTAAAAAGAACTGCAGATAACACGATTCTTGTTTAAGCCGGGTTGGAGCAGATAATGTGGGGCAGAAGTCCCCCCCCCCCCACAACACATATATGCTTATGCCCCACACACACACACACTCTCTCACACACTCTCTCACACACACACACACACTCACTCTCTCTCTCTCCTCTCCCCTCTCTCTCTCTCTCTCTCCTCTCTCTCACTGACTTATTGGCCCATGCAGAAAGGGCCAAAGGGAGAAAAGAGCTTGTGTCTGTCTGGCGCACGGAACAGATAGCACTGCAGGTCACTGGGGCTGCCAGAACAGCGAGGAAGAGGTGAGCTGCTCTGCTTACGGCAGGAAGAGCGGGGGGCCCAAGAAAAAGACTTCCCTGCAGGCAGGATGTGGGTCGGTGAGCAGCAGACAGCCCTGACCTCTTTCCCTTCAGGGGGAAGATGACTCAGTTTTCCCATCATGAAGGAGGAAACAGGCCAAGAAAAGGAGCAGGGCGTAGATCCTTGGCAGCTCGTACGGTGACTTGCCTCTTACCAGTCTGCCCCAAGTTGAGGCTGGCAGGCAGGGTCTTCCCAGCAGAATTGAATGCTGAGACCTGGACGTAGCTGGCAGATGCAGGAATGGGAATGCTGCAGCAGACGGATATCGAACTGGCCACAAGGGTCTTGCGGTGGTCCCAGAAGTCCACAGTGTAGTTCAGGATGTCCCCTCTGGCTGCTTTTTGATCAAGAGCCTGTAATATTTGGAGGGTGGAGTAAAGGGTGTAAAGGGTGTAAAGGGCAGACATTTTCTGGTTAAGAAAGGGGCTGTCAGAAACCCTGAGGATCTGGGCAGCTGAGCACTGTTTTATTTAGCGCTGGGTTTGATCAAAGCAGTCCCAAATTGTGATGTTAAAGTTTTGGTTTTATGCATCATTATGCACTCTATTTTGTTTACTTTGAAAGCTGCCTTGAATTCTGCAAGAAAGACTGGTGGCTAATAAACGTTTTAAATAAATAAAATGAAGAAGAAGAATTGATATCTCACCTTTCTCTCCTGTAAGGAGACTCAAGGCGGCTTACAAGCTCTTTCCCACTCCTCTCCCCACAACAGACACCTTGTGAAGCAGGTGGGGCAGAGAGAGTTCTCAGAGAACAGTGACTGGCCCAAGGTCATCCAGTGGGAATGTAGGAGTGCGGAAACAAACCCGGTTCATCAGATAAGCCTCAGCCATTCAGGTGGAGGAGCGGGGAATCAAACCCAGTTGTCCAGATTAGAATCCACATGCTCTTAACCACTACACCAAATTGGCAAGTCTCCTCCACTCAACAGCCAAGGCATGCCTGGGGTTGCCCCTTTCTAGCGGATGGGCTGTTTTCTGCCTTGAGTGCACTACACAAAAGTCAGAAATTCAACAGGCACAACTTATCTTTGAAATGGAGAACAGAAGAAACCAGTTGAGCTTCTGCCTGTCTGGCAACTGCTAAAGAGTTAAAGAGTGACAAGTCAAGGAGCAGCCAAAGTGGATTTTATCTGGGCAGCTGCTCTGCTCCGCTTTCCATCTTTGGCAGCAAATGCTCCTTCGCCCAAGGCAAGTTGCAGAGTTTTGGAGACCCTGGGCAGCGCGGTGTAGTGGTTAAGAGCAAGTGGACTCTAATCTGGAGAACCAGGTTTGATTCCCCACACCTCCATTCCTGATTGGTGACCTTGGGTCAGTCCCTGTTCCCTCTGAACTCTCTCAGCCCCACCTGCCTCACAAGGTGTCTGTTGTGGGGAGAGGAAGGGAAAGGAGCTTGTAAGCCACCTTCAGTCTCCTTACAGGAGAGAAAGGGGGGGTATAAATCCAAACTCTTCTTCCTCTCCGCTCATCCTGCTCACACGCTCATTCTTTTTCTCCTGCCTGATCCTTTTCCTTTGTGAGGCCTCCCATTTCTCATGCTCAAAGCTGCAGACTCCACCTGGACGGACCCCTTTCCCTGGTGGCTGCATGGGGGGGCGGGTAGGGTGCTTGCGTTGGTGGCCATAGGTCCCACTAGAAGAAGAAGAAGAAGAGTTGGATTTATATCCCCCCTTTCCCTCCTGTAAGGAGACTCAAAGGGGCATACAAACTCCTTTCCCTTCCCCCCCACAACAAACACCCTGTGAGGTGGGTGGGGCTGAGAGAGCTCCGAAGAACTGTGACTAGCCCAAGCTCACCCAGCTAGCATGTGTTGGAGTGCACAAGCCAATCTGGTTCCCCAGATAAGCCTCCACAGCTCAAGTGGCAGAGCGGGGAATCAAACTTGGTCCCCCAGATTAGAGTGCACCTGCTCTTAACCACTACACCTCCCACCTCACTCCTCCACCTGAAGCCACTGGGTGACTTTGGGCCAGTCACAGTTCTCTCCAAACACTCTCCACCTGCCTCACAAGGTGTCTGTTGTGGGGAGAGGGAGGGAAGGAGATCGCAAGCCGCTTTGAGAATCTCCACAACTGAGAAAAGCGGGTTATAAATCCAAACTCTTCTTCTCTTCTACACTCTGCTGACTCCTCCTCTTTCTTCGGGAGAGGAGAAGCCCTGTGTGACGAAATGCACTTATCCTTGGACCCACCCCCTGAAAGAGTTAAGCCCTGGCCAGCCCTGATTGGCCAGAGAAAAAACAAGCAGATGCTATAAATTCTGTCAGCACTAGTGCTGAAGGGTTCTTTCTTTTTAGTCTTCGGACTTTGTGGCTCTGTAGGAGCTGGTGTGCCCTCGGGTACTTTTGAGGCAGAGTGAAGAGAATCCGCAGAGATCTCTCACTGCTGTGGTTTAGGAATAGCTGGAGGCTATTCAGAACAACTAAATACCCTGAGTTTGGAGGAGTGTGTCCGCCCTCAGGTGTTTTGTTTTGTTTTGTTTTGAGGGAAACCTCTGTAAAGTCTGAAAGTCTGTCCTACACATTTAACATCAGTCTTGGGAGGCCCAGTTCCTGTGGCAGAGAAGCCAGATTTTGGGAGTGTGGGAGAGAGAGGCTGTTATGCCTGAATCCCACTGGGCGTAGACTGAGTGTTTTATTTTGTGGTGAGGAACAGCGGACTGAAAACTTTATTTTTGAAGAGAGTGTAAAACCTCTAAAGTAACATCTTTTAAGAAACATCTTTTTTTTTTGAAGTAACATCTTAAGTAAAGTGACACCTGCGAGTGTTCATACATTGTGTAACTGAAGTAAAGTGCCTGAAACCGTTAAGCTTAAAAACAAATTTACTCAGCAACCGTTAAGCTTAAACAAACCTCTCTCTGAAACCAATACGCTTATTTCCTCTCCAGTTTACCTGAGAAGCCTCTGTTAAGCCAGCAATAAAAGTTTGAGTTTTGTGTTCATCTTATAAACCTCTCCAGTTTATTATTTCTGTCTGTGTCTGTGTGTGTTCCCCAGCAAAGGGTGGTGACCGTGAAAAATCAGTCTGAGTGGGCTATGGAGAAAGACTTTATATTTTGGTGGCAGCGAAAAGCAGAATATCTAAGCGCCTTCTTCCACACCCTGCTTGCTCCAAAATGCTATGAGAAGGTAGCCTGATGGGGCAGCTCATGAAAGGGATGTCACGTTGGCTCACCCTTGAAAGTCCCCCATGTATACCCTTGACCCAGTTTGGGGCCTCAGCCACAAGAAAGATGCAGATAAGGAACGGGCCACAGGAGTCCACCTTACCTTCCACAGCAGGTAGAGTCTCGGTTCCGCATTCTCTGAAAGGTTCCGGCTCCGCCACACATCGACCTGGCCCAATGGGGCTGAGGGCAACAGAGAGGCACGGGGTGATTTGTAAGAGCTATCAGAAATGGAGGACTATCGTAGGTGTTCTCAAAAAACAGTACAGACGAGAAGCGAGTTAATAAGGACTAGAACCATGTGCGATCTGTTTATTCCAAGCTCATCCCCCAATTTGCATCAATCCCCAGTTGTGGTACAGACGCTTTTGTAAACTCTTTCAAGGTCCAGTGGACGGTGCTAAAACAGGGCAGATCTGAAGGACCGTCTCTCCCCTTACATCCTTACTTTGCCTCTGCACTCTGTCTGAGGTTTCCAAGCCCAGCAATTTCAACAAATCTGGGTCTCTGGTACCTGCTCCGGGAAAAGCGCTGAGCCAGGCAGCTGGCAGGAAGCATCCTGATTGGTCCTGTGTTTACCGTTCCACTCAAGATGGCTTAAATGTTATCTTCAACCCAAGAAGCAAGAGAGCCCTAGGAAGCATATCAGAAAACACCATGGTGCCCATGGGTGCCACGCTGAGGGTCACTGCTCTCGGATATCTGGTGATACTTATTCTGATGTCCACCAAGTCCTTTTAGGATGGACTTCAGCCAGTAGGGTTTCTGCTTGCCTGTGTAGATTCAAGGGCATCCTCCTAAAGAAAGCTTCTGTGTGAAATGCTGAAGATCTACTATGAGAGTTACATGTAATCTCGATCCCTGACATTTTGTGGTTGTCTCCTGAAGAACAGCCATTTTGTGACTGTCCCCACCTTTTGCGGCAGCAGTGGCGTAGGAGGTTAAGAGCTCGTGTATCTAATCTGGAGAAATCCGGGTTTGATTCCCGGCTCTGCCGCCTGAGCTGTGGAGGCTTATCTGGGGAATTCAGATTAGCCTGCGCACTCCCACACACGCCAGCTGGGTGACCTTGGGCTAGTCACAGCTTCTCGGAGCTCTCTCAGCCCCACCCACCTCCCAGGGTGTTTGTTGTGAGGGGGGAAGGGCAAGGAGATTGTCAGCCCCTTTGAGTCTCCTGCAGGAGGGAAAGGGGGGATATAAATCCAAACACTTCTTCTTCTTCTCTTTGTGGTGACTCACGCCCACTGCTCTGTGTCTGAATTTCAAAGGTGCCTGCAGGCTCAAAAAGATTATGGGGCCCTGCTCTAGGGGACCTGTGTCTCCACAATCAACCTAAGGGCCCCAGACTCAGTCCAGAAAACCCCTGCCCTAAGATTTTTTGATGGAAAGGTGGGGTGCACAATGTCTTCATAGATAACATAATCTCCAAGCATGCACCACGTGTTGGCAGTCTTGTGTGCCGGCTTTGATTCAGCCCCCTATCCTTTGCACGAGAACGAGGACTCTCCAGGGTTGCACTCACCAGCCTCAGGGGTTCTGAAGGTTTGAGGAGGGCTCCATTCACTCCAGGTACCTTGTCCGTCTTCCGGGATACAACGGACCTGCACGCTGTACCGAGTGAATGGGTCCAGGTCTTCAAATTCATGGCCCTCTTGAGAAACGTGATCCACACCCAGCTGGGAACAAAACGGAAAACAGACTGAGTCGAGACAAAACAGTGTTGGGCGGGCAAGGAGGAAGAGGCTGGGATCTCACAGTGGAGAGCCATCGAGGGTTCTTCTGGTGCCAAGAGGGACAATCAAGCCTAGAAAGAGCAATTGCTCTGCTAGTCAACTGCTGCCAAAAAGAAAGAGGCGCTTTCTAGCACCTAAAAGATGTCCATGTATTCATTCCAGCAGAATCTTTCAGGGCTAGGGGGGTCAAGTGAAGAACCATGACATTTACGTATTTATTTACTTCATCTGAACCCCACCTTCCTCCCCAATGGGGAGCATCCATCATTCTTCTCTCCTCCACTGGATCCACACATCAGGTGGAGTTGGTAATGCAGGATCTTCCTGACAATTCCATGCTGTTCATACAGATAGGAGATCCGATACTAAACTCCTATTTACACAGTTTTTAAAATTAGAAGGTACAGGCTCCAGACACACTTAAGGACTATTAAATCTCACTGATTTCCGTGACAGGAGTACTTAAATCAGAGGTGTCCAACTCTGATGCTTCAGATGTTCATGGACTACAATTCCCATCAGCCCCTGCTGGCATGGCCAATTGCAGGGGCTGATGGGAATTGTAGTCCATGAACAACTGAAGTGCCAGAGTTGGACACCCCTGCCTTTAATAATACTAATGGGCACCAACACTGCTTTTGTTAACTTTGACCAACCTTGTAAGGTATGTTAGATTGAGAGATAACAGCTGGCCCACGATCACTCTGTAAGTTTCCATGGCAGACTGAGGATTTGAACCAGATCCTAGTCTGACACTCTAATCCAGAGGTCTTCAAACTCTGGCCCTCCAGATGTTCATGGGCTACAATTCCCATCAGCCCCTGCCAGCATGGCCAAGTGGAAGGGTTCATGGGAATTATAGTCTATGAACATCTGGAGGGCCAGAGTTTGAAGACCCCTGCTCTAATCACTGAATGATCCTGGCATCAGATAAAACAGATTCCACTGTAGAAAAGCTGGGTATAATGTCAGGAAGTCCATCCTCCAAAGCAGTAATTTCCCCCAAGCATAGAGATCATTTGGAATTTCAGCAAATCTGCCGGCACTAGCTGGCAGCTGGTCACCCAGTCCAGAAAATGCCAGCTGTAGAACAGAAAATTAAGCAGAAGAAACAAACTTACAGAGGCCCACACGGCATCTTTGGAGGTCTTGTACCGAAGTTCACAGACAAGGGGCTGATGAGACAATTGTTCAGACCAGTAGGGGGTCTTCCATTTCACCGTAACTCCTGAGGAACTCACCACCACAGGGTCCAGCTCAGGAGCAAGGGGCTTCACTGAAAGATGTAAAACCGGAAGAGAAGACATTTAGCCCTCAGAAATCCTGGGATGGATCCAGGCTACATTTTCCACTCACCCAAAATACTTCTGCCTCCCACCTGTTCACACTGCAACTCCCCAAAAGCTGTTCCTAGGAGACGAAGGAGAGGCAAACCAGGGGGTTACCACAGGAAAACGGGAACTGGTGGAAATTACCCAACCCCTTCCTATAATGTTTAATCTGGATCCAGACTCCCAGGTTTTGAACATCTCTCACACTTTTACTTTTGAAAAGACCAATTATTGTGAACTGTAGCTACAGAAAACTGTCTTTTCCTTTTTCCTTTCCGTTCTGTAACTTCCAGTATAAGTTCACGTCAGTGGAACTGAAGCCCTTGCCTTAGGGCTGGACACAAAACACCTTCCCTCTCTTCCCTGTTTGAAATCAGCTCGCTCATGTGGATGCAAAGCTTTCAGTGTCTCACAGCCTGGCAGGTACCTGTCTCACCTCAACATACTCACAATAGGACAGGTGCTTAGTCAGTCACCTGAGCTCTCCTCCCATAAGTCCGTGTAGATTCCTACATGGCCTGGGACCAGGGTGTCTAAAGGACCATCTTCTCCCATACGTTCCTGCCCGAGTATTAAGATCACAGAGAGAGGATGTCCGGGCATCAATCGAAGTATCTCACCTTGCGGGCACATGAGGGAGGGCCTTTTTGGAGGTAGCCCCCTCAATAGCGAAACCCTCCCACAGGGAAGTACGTCTCCTCCCCTGCTTTTGATCTCCAAGAGGCCGTTGAAGAATGGGACGCATTTGACTAATTTACTTCCTACTGATTGGCAGGTCGAACTGAAAATTTAAATTGTGGTCTTTTCTATGTGCCTGATTGGTTTTGTTTCATTCATTGTTGCTTAAGCTGCTTTCTGCCTCTGCAAGGTAGAAAGGTGGCTTTTAATAAATAAATAAATGAATTAACTCATTCTGGCAGTGGGGGGAAAAAGACCAGCTCTCCAGTGGTGGGATCCAAAAGTTTTAGTAACAGGTTTTCATGGTGGTGGGATTCAAACTGTGGCGCAGCGCCAATGGGGATGGGCGGGGCATGACGGGGGCGTGGCCGGGCATTCCAGGGGCGGAGCATTCCTGGACGGGGCTGTGGCAAGGACACAGCCACTGCGCCGGTCCTTGGGTGGGAAACGAATTCACGCAGGCGCAGGCTGCCACGCACGCCGGTGCACCTCCTGCTAGACTGCTTCCAGTTCTGCGCGCTACTGCTGAAAGGAGGGGCGTAACTAAAGCAAAAATCATGGGGCAAAATCACCCATTAGTAACCCCCTCTCGGCACACACAGATAATGAGTAACCTACTCTCGAGAACCTGTGAGAACCGGCTGGATCCCACCTCTGCAGCTCTCTCTGTACCCCGATGTTTCTGCAAGCTGCAATGAGCTCTGTGACCTTTCCCCAGTTCCCAGAGCGCCCACGTGGCACGTTGCTTGTGGCAACTCAGCACCTTATCCAGTTTGACTCCAAATCAAGAAAACTCCTTCCAGGAACCTGGGCCTCCCATCCACTCTCTAGATTCCTCATGACCCACAGTCATGTGCAAGTGGGTAACTACACTCAGCGTTTCCTTTTCTTTTACTTCTCTGCAAGGCTGTCTGGAAACACAAGCCTCCTTCCAAAGGACGGCTCCCCACAAGTGTTCTAACTCTCTAAAGGGTGTCAAACATGCAGCCTGGATCTGGTCCCTCGAGGGGACCAGGCCTGTGAGCCAGCTGAGGCAAAAAACCACACACCCTTATCGGGCGTTGCCTGGCTCTAGGCCAGACCTGGAGCAAGGGGGGTTGCCTCAGCTGGCTAGCAGGTTTGAATAAGCCCCCTCATGGCATCCACCTCGTCAGTCCAGGCACCCCCCCTTATGCCGTCTGGGGACAGCCGAGGCAGCCCCCCCCTCCGGGCAGGGCCCAACCCGACCAAGTCACATTTACGCCATGTCCGGCCCACGTACCAAATGAGTTTGACATCCCTGCTCTAACCTTTCTCATATGGGCGGAAGGTTAACTTTTCGGACTCTTCCATCCAATCTGCATGATGAACTTCCAGCCACACGCGGTAGCGGTCCCCCACCATCAGCTGGCTTCTAGCAATGACCAGCCAGTTCTGCCCCAGCGGCACCTGCACACGGTGGACCTCGTCAGGATCACTGGGGAAGAAAGCAACGCAAGACATGAATCAACGCCACCGCCAACACCAGCCTATCGGGAGAGTGAATTTGCACCAAGTGCTCTATTATTTAAGTTTGTTTGATATCAGAGCGGCCAGATCTTTAGCTGGATGTTGGCTTTTCATTACAATTCGAGCCTCACCAAGAGGCCTAGGATGTTGTAATGTATCGGCGTAGTATTTGTGCGGATCCCAGAGGGCTGCCTTCTGAATCTGACCGATGTTGAGTTTGTTGATTTTAAGATGTTTCAAGTGCTGCCCTAGTGTTTTCAGGATGGTGCCCAGCGTGCCGGTTACCACTGGGACGGCCTCAGCTGGATTGTGACAAAGTCGCTGAATCTGGGAAGAAATACTTGATTCAGAAAGATCTGGCCAAAGGGACAACGAACACCTGAAAACTACAGTCCAACAGCATATTTGTCCACATTGTTCAAACTACTCACAGGCATAATAGAGCCCTTCAAGGGTTGGGCGGTCTATAAGACTGAGAAATAAATAAATAAATAAATAAATAAATAAATAAATAAATAAATAAATAAATAAATAATAGCGGATAACATCCTGGACTACTTGGAAGCCAATCCCAGAGGTGGAGCTACAAGGGGACCAGGGAGTGCGCATTGCACCAAGCGTGCGGCGGGGGGGGGGGGGGGGCAGCAAAAATTTCAGGTTTGTTTTTTGTATTTTTAGTGTTTTTCAGTTTGTGGCCTGCAGGGGGTACAGTTTTTAGGCTAGCAGCACCAAAATTTCAGGGGGTTTTGGGGGGACTCTCCTGATGATATCACCCAAGTTAGGTGAGGTTTGGTCAGGGGGTCCAAAAGTTATGGACTCCCAAAGGGGGTGCCCCATCCCCCATTATTCCCAATGAAAGCTAATAGGAGATGGGGGCTACACCTTTGAGAGTCCATAACTTTGGACCTCCTGAACCAAACTTCACCAAACCTGGCTGGTATCATCAGGAGAGTCTCCTAAAGACACCCTGAAGTTTGATGCTGCTAGCCTAAAAACTGCACCCCCTGCAGGCCGAAAACTGGAAAAAACACTTAAAAATACAAAGAACACAAACGAACATGGGGGACAGGGGCAGCAAAACTCAGATTTTGCACCGGGCTCCATTTTCCCTAGCTATGCCTCTGTAACATCCTGTCGGTGGAGCAAAAAAGGAACCAAGGAGGAGCAGGGGTACAAAAGATCAACGCCTGATACGACAAAATGATAATAGAAAACTGCAAGAATTGAAGAACGAATTTGCATATGGTCTGGATCGATTACAAGAAAGCATTTGACTTACTGCCCCATAGTTGGATCATGAAATGCCTGGAAACAATTGGTGTCAGCAAAAACATTCGAGTATTCACTGAAAAAGCGATGAGACAGTGAAGAACTGAACTGACAGTCAGAAATGGAAACTATGGAACAGTCAACATTAAGCGAGGAATTTTCCAAGGTGATTCACTATCACCTTTACTGTTTATCATTGCCACGATCCCACTAACAGTATGAAAGAAAACTCAGGAAAAATAGAAGACTGACTTAATGGTTGGAAATGAAAATTTTGGACGGGTCAACATCAAGAGAGGAATCTTCCAAGGCGACTCATTGTCACCCTTACTATTTGTCATTGCAATGATCCCACTGTCACTGATTCTGAAGAAAACAAATATGGGGTATCAAACAGCGAAAAACAGTGCAAAAATTTTGCACCTTTTGTACATGGATGATCTAAAACTGTATAGAAAAACTTAAAATGAAATACAATCATGGACCAACACAGTCCGAATTTTCAGTACAGATATATCAATGGAATTTGGACTCGAAAAATGCGCCTCAATAATGATAAATAAAGGAAAAATCAAAAACAGTTAAGGAATTCAAATGCCCAATGGCCAAATGATCAAAAACAACATGAAAGAAGCCTACAAGTACCTGGGCATTCTGGAACTACATGACATCAAACATGGTCAAGTTAAAACTGCAGTCAGTAAAGAATATATGCAAAGAGTTAGAAAAATATTGAAGACAAAATTAAATGGTGGAAACACTATCAAAGCCATAAATACCTGGGCTATACCTGTAATTTGTTATACTGCTGGCACCATTGACTGGACTCAAGCTGATTTAGACATTTTGGACAGAAAAACCAGAAAATAGATGACAATCCACTACGCTTTACATCCTTGTAGTGACACTGATTGATTATATCTGCCCCGCTTGTCCTTGTCCAGTATTGGCCTTAAACGCCTAATGTACAGTTTTGCTAATTATTGCGAAGAGAACAGATTAACTATGCTAAAACTAAAGTTCTCATTTTTGCTAAGAGTTGGAAGCCCACATCCTGGCGAATTAAGGGCCACAAAATTGAGCAGGTCAAATATTTCCGATACTTTGGCATTTGCTATAGGTATAATTTGTCATGGTCCTCACAGCAACAAGCAGTAACTACCCCGGCACATACCAACATGACAGCAATATATCGCTTTTTTTACAGTAAAGGCAATCAGTACATTCCTGCTGCCTTGAAGGTTTTTGATGCTAGGATTGGCTCCTTGCTACTGTACGGTTCCCCCGTTTGGATTTCGGCAATAAATAAATCATTTAATCTATTACATTCCAAATTCCTTCGGAAACTAATGGGGATCCCTAGATGTGTGCCTTATGCTGCGTTGTGCATAGAGATGGGCCAAACAACTCTAGAAACCTTGGCATGGATAAGGGCCATAAAATATTGGCTGCATATACATTTTCTAGTGGGATCCAATAGTTATATTCCCTCTCTGCTATCAGATCACTTTATTTCAGAATGGTATACTTTGATCTTTAGAAAGGTTGAAGCTATTGGTTTCCCCTTGGAATCACTCCTTATGCTCACAAAGGTGGAAGCCTTCAGACTCGTTAAGAATAGGCTCTTGGATCTTGATTTTCATAATTTGACTCTTGCAGCCAAGACAACCTGTTCTCCGACTACATTATTAATCCCATGCGAGCGTGGAATTATGGCAGCATATCTCCGCCTGCTGATTAATCCCACCCAGAGGAGAGCCTTGGCTACTGCAAGATGTAATGTGCTGCCATCAGCTCTGCTGGAGGGAAGATTCAAGAATATGGAACGTTCTAAATGAGTTTGTTCCTGTGATCTGATTACGGTTGAAACACTTGACCATTCTCTGTTTGTATGCCCTAAATACCATAAGATACGCATGAAATACATGAATTCCATTTTCTTGCAATGTTCTCAGTGGCAAGAGTGTTATAAGATACTCAATCTCCTGAACAGCTCAAGAGAGACCCCCCTCACTTCTGCAGGAGTATATTGCATACCCTGTAGCTGTGGAAAGGTCTACATAGGAACCACAAAACGAAGCATTCGGACCCGTATTAAGGAACACGAAAGACACTGTCGGCTTAACCATCCTGAAAAATCTGCAGTTGCAGAACATGTGTTAAACAAAACTGGACATAATATTTTATTTGAGAACACTGAAATTCTGGACAATTCAGAAGCTTACTATGTCAGACTGCACAGGGAGGCCACTGAAATTCACAAACACCAGGACAACTTCAATAAGAAAGAAGAGACGTTAAAAATTAGCAAAGCGTGGCTCCCAGTACTTAAAAAATGGACTGATAACCCCACCCGCAATACAATGCACTCAACCACACCTTTGCAGAGAAAGTTCCACCCAAACACTTAATGATTGGTTCCCCACCCTGGGACATGGACAATATACCACACTAAACACTCCCTTCTCACTTAGACACAGTGTGAAACAGACTTCCCTTTGTGATACACCTCTGAAGATGCCAGCCACAGATGGAGACGAAACGTTAGGAACAAAATCCACCAGACCACGGCCACACAGCCCGGAAAACCCACCAGAACCAGTTGAATCCGGCCGTGAAAGCCTTCGACAATACAGTATAGTATTTCTTGTGTTTCTCCATGTTACCCTACCCTTTTAGCTAGTAAACATTTAAACAAAGCAACTCACTAGTAACTGGGTCTTTACTGGTATCTGCTAAAGTCTGCTAATAATATATATCCACAAACAATAAATCAGCTGACTTGAATGCAAAAAAGCCGGGGGGGGGGGGGGATGAGAGAGTGATAGAAAAGAGGACCGTGGCCCCTCTCTGGCTGCTGCAAAGTCCGTAAAGAGGCCTTTCGCTATTCCCAAGGTGTGCTGAGCAGGAACAGGAGATCCGTGCAGCAGAGCATGAAGTGAATCTTTGGAACTGCCTGTGAAGCGCGGAACAGAGACACCACTCCTCTGGTCCCTCGGCCCCTGCCAGAAGCTTCCAACTGAAGTTTTGGAAGTCAAAATGGCGAACAGCAATCCTCCATACCATAGACCAGTGTTTCCCAAACTTTTCGACGTCACGGGACCCTTGACCTCACTCTTCATATCTCACGGTACCCCTGCCATCCTCCCCCCACCTTCCCCTCCCAGTGCCCCTGCTTGCCACCCCCCCCCCCACCTTCACCTCCCAGGGTGAAGGGAAGCACGGGGGTGGGTGGGAATTGGCTGCTGACCTTGCGGCAGGCCCTGCCCCCTGGGCCAGCTTCATATCCAAAAGTGAGGGGGGCCGGTAGCTTTGCTGCGGTACCCCTGGGACATGCTCACGGCACCCCAGGGTACCACGGAACCCTGGTTGGGAATCACTGCCATAGATGGATTCATAAAGTGCAGGAAACAAGCACGGCAGACCAAATATCGCAACGTATAAGAGGGAGAACACAACTACAAAACTCTCATAAGTTACAATACAATAAACGGGAGGGTTGGGATAATTACGTTAAAAGTAGATATAATCTGCCAATATTAGATATAGATAAGAGTGCTAAATTAGTTTATCACCTTGAGTATTGGAATGTGTGTATGGATGAAAAAAATATAGTAACGGATGAGCTACAATGTGTTGTGTGTCACAAACCATATAATTATAACAAAACGCTGAAGGTTAGATAGAGGGAAGTCACCCCCAATGTATATGTATAAGTTTTATTAAGATGAGCAATATGTCGTTATCCGAAAGACAGATAAGATAGATTCTGTGTTTTAGGTCTTGTTTTTTCCCCCCGTCATGTATGTACTTATGTCTTAGTAGATTTGATGTTGAATGTCAGCATGTATAATCCACACCCAAAACAGCATCACTTTCAATGTTGTTTTAACCGGGGACCCCAGATTCTCCCTCTAAGGTGGATTTAAAAGGAGAATCTGGGCTCTCTAGTTTAAACACCATTGAAAGTGATGCTGTTTGGGGGTGGATTCCAGCATCACAGCGGCCGCCCATGCGTGGGACGCAAAACTCAGATTTTGCACCGGCCCCATTTTCCCTAGCTACGCTTCCGCCCAGACAGGAGGGCAGAAGGGGCTGCCGGCTGGGAGTCCAGCTGGTGGGGGGAGGGCGGGACAGGGGAGTCTGCCATCCCCAGCCTTGGACAGCTGCTTTCATAAGTACTGAGGCGAGGCTTGGGGGAGTGGCCATGCTCCCAGGGGGTGGGGGGTGCCCCCCCCAAACCCACCCCATAATAAATCTATACCTACGTCACTGGCTCCCTGGCAGCACTGTACTTACATATTGAGGTTCTGGTAGAAGAACAGGATATGGGGGGAGTTGGCAAACTGCGCAGACCAGCTGCAATTCATGTCCTCCCGGGGTAACAGCAAATGGCACTGCAGGCCCAGGGAGCCTCTGGGATGACCTGCAAAGAGAGCGAGAGGGAGACATTTCCAAATGGACTTCCAAATAAGTGGGATCACTATGAACATTCACCAGAAGAGGTTTTGATGGTGAGACAAAAAGTCAAGAAGAAGAAGAAAATAGCACTGTCACTACAACAACCCTGTAAGGGAGATGGATGTCGGCTTTGCCCAGAAGTGGAGTGAGAGGGAACTGCACCTGGGACACGCACGCACCCCGTGCCTCTGCCACAGCACCACCACGCCCCCCCGCCACGCCCCCATTGTAGCTCCGCCTGGGGCATCATGCCCCCCTGTCCCGTTGGCACTACACCACTGCCTTTGCCTTAGAAGTTACAGCCAACTTACGACAACCCCATAAAGTTTTCAGAGCAAGAGACGAACAGAAGTTAGACGTTGCCTGCTTCTGTGTAGCAACCCTGGACTGTGGATGGATTGTTCAGATTTTTCAAGAAGTTGTTTCGGTAGCAGCAACCACCACAGCAAAAGGATTGTCAGCATGTGACTGAAGGTAAGCTGCAGCAGCCATTTCGTGACCGGCGTCACCTCCTGCAGCAGCCATTTTGCAGCTGTGCTCGCCCCACTGCGTCAGACTTCCAAAAATGCCTGCAGACTTTAAAAGGCTGGGCCGATCCCCTGGCAGCTGGAGGCAGGGCGCTCCGCCTGGGCCCGTCCATCTGCCCCCGCTTTGGTTGTTTCCCTGACTCTGACCCGCATCCTCACCAGCCCTGAGAGCCTCCGCCTTCTCTGCCTAGGTCAGGGGGTGGCTGCTTGCAGGGACCTCTCTGATGGAGCCAGTGGCATACCACTAATGGGGACATGCCGTTTTGTCATGTGGGGGGGCACCTGGAGGGCCCCACACCCAGCCTCTCCCGCGGTGCGGTGACCCTCCATGTAGGGGTGCACTCGCCGGCCCAGCTGGTTGCCGTGGCCGCAGGGTGGCTCCCCCCCACTCCAGGAGCCTGAGGAGGGCAGGAGCAGGCCTACCGCTGTGGCGCCCACCTGAACTGCTGAGCACCCCGGGCCTCCCTGCAGGCCAGCTTCTGCCCTCCTGGGAGGGCAGGAGCCAGAATGCAGGGAGGCCAGGGAGTGGAGGCTGGTCTCGGCAGAAGGTGGCCCAGGCTGGCATCTTGTAGGCAGGTCGGACCAGGAGATGGCCTGCCGCCACTGCATCCGTCCAAGTCGCCCTCGAGCTCCGCCTCTCCTGGCCTCCCTGCTGGCTCCTGTAAGTGGGGGGCGGGGAGTCGGATGGGAGGGTACGAGGAACCAGGAGGGGGGTCATGCTTCCGGGCACCATTTTGGTCTGGTACGCCACTGGACGGAACACAGAATGGAAAAAGAACATAAGAACATAAGAGCAAGCCTGCTGGATCAAACCAGAGTCCATCTAGTCCAGCTCTCTGCTACTCGCAGTGGCCCACCAGGTGCCTTTGGGAGCTCACAGGCAGGATGTGAAAGCAATGGCCTTCTGCTGCTGCTGCTGCTCCCGAGCACCTGGTCTGCTAAGGCATTTGCAATCTCAGATCAAGGAGGATCAAGATTGGTAGCCAGAGATCGATTTCTCCTCCATAAATCTGTCCAAGCCCCTTTTAAAGCTATCCAGGTGAGTGGCCATCACCCCCTCCATATTCCAAACACCAATCACGTATTGCGTGAAGAAGTGTTTCCTTTTATTAGTCCGAATTCTTCCCCCCAGCATTTTCAATGGATGCCCCCTGGTTCTAGTATTGTGAGAAAGAAACATTTCTCTCTGTCCACATTTTCTACCCCAGGCATAATTTCATAGACTTCAATCATATCCCCCCTCAGATGTCTCCTCTCCAAACTAAAGAGTCCCAAACGCTGCAGCCTCTCCTCATAAGGAAGGTGCTCCAGTCCCTCAATCATCCTCGTTGCCCTTCTCTGCACTTTTTCTATCTCTTCGATATCCTTTTTGAGATGTGGCGACCAGAACTGGACACAGGACTCCAAGTGCGGTCGCACCACGGCTTCATATAAGGGCATGACAATCCTTGCAGTTTTATTATCAACTCCTTTCCTAATTATCCCCAGCATAGAGTTTGCCTTTTTCACAGCTGCCAGGCATTGAGTCTCCAAACTCCAAACTCCAAAAGCAAAGAGGCTCCAAACATTTCCCTCCAGCAGAAACTGCATTTGCACGACGATGCACTGTTTCTCATAAGTTGCTCTGCGAAAAGCAGGGTGAACCTGCTCCCACTAAGGCCCGGAATTCAGGTTCTCCCTTTTCCGGCTGCCTCGGTTGTCTTTTCAGCCCGGGCTGCTGCAGTCCAGGCTGACTGCTTGCTCGCTCTTGTTCTCTCTCTGCTTCCGGTCTCCGGTCACACAGCACATCCTGCCAAGCGCCCTTCCCTCCTGCAGCGGCTGATCTCAACAAAAGCCAAACAAAGCTCTGCACACTCGTTTATTCCTAAGCCTGGCATGGCAAGCAGGAGCCGCACGCTGCTGCTGCTGCTGCTTCTTCTTCTGCTGCTGCTGCTGCTGCTGCTGCTTCTGCTGCTGCTGCTGCTGCTGCTGCTTCTGCTGCTGCTTCTTCTTCTGCTTCTTCTTCTTCTTCTGCTGCTGCTGCTTCTGCTGCTGCTGCTGCTTCTTCTTCTTCTGCTGCTTCTTCTTCTTCTTCTTCTTCTGCTGCTGCTGCTGCTTCTGCTGCTGCTGCTGCTTCTTCTTCTTCTGCTTCTTCTTCTTCTTCTTCTGCTGCTGCTGCTTCTTCTGCTGCTGCTGCTGCTGCTGCTTCTTCTTCTTCTGCTGCTTCTTCTTCTGCTGCTTCTTCCTCTTCTACTACTACTACTATCCAAAATGACCCCAGAAGAGCACGGTTTCCCCACCCCCTTGGGCAGAGGGCTGCATATGCACGCTGGGCTCTGGCTTCTTAAAAAACATAATGTTGAATTTACTCTTGTATGACTTGCCTTGATATTGTCCTAAAAGGTGTGTGCCTCAAAAGCACCTGGGAAGCTGGGTCTAATCTCCACCAAGCCTTCTTGCCCCCACCCCCACCCCCATTTCCGCTGTGAAGCAGCATCACGCAACTGGGCCATCATACATAGGAAACCCCATAGCTTCCAGTGCTTTCCATGTCCACACACAAAACACCTCTGTAGAACAACAGCATGGGGGAAATGTTTCCTTCGGGCTGAAAAATGCAGATATATGAAGGGAGGGAGCCATAATCTAGAGTTAAACTGTGGAAGGTTGCCAACGGGGGGTGGGGGGAGTGAAAGGAGACCCTTACCTTCCTTCAGCCCAAAGGCCTTTAAAGCCAGCAGCAGCAGCCAAGCGGTGTTCCATTGGCTTTTCATGGCGCTGGACGTGTCCTGCATCAATCAGAAACGGGGATGGGGTGATTATCAGGATGAAGCCAGGGCGCATCACCAAGTAAACTGCAAACAGGAAGTCAAGGTTTTACCATGGACCAGAGATTCCCAACACAGAGATTCCCACCACAGCCTACAAAGCACTGGACACCCCCATCCCACCCCTTTCCCCGCCCCTGCTTCTTACACAATTGCCTTGCCTTAGTTCAGGGGTCTTCAAACTATGGCCCCCCAGATGTTCATGAATTACCATCAGCCCTGCCACTTAGCCATGCTGGCAGGGGCTGATGGGAATTGTAGTCCATGAACATCTGGAGGGCCATAGTTTGAAGACCCCTGCCTTAGTTGGACTGCTGACAAACAACCTTCCAGATTCATCATTTCAACAACAACAACCACAAAACCTTTATTAGGCATAAGTTAAAATCTCTACAAACAATAATTCTGTACGTAGGTACAAAAATAGTCTAATATCCAGGTTGTAATAAAATATTATATACAAAACATCGGATATATGATACATTGTTTGGCGTCAAACCATTAAAATCCATTACATTCAGGAACGGCTCATGGTTATCTTTTTATAAAATCACATGTAAGCCCGTGTTTTTATAACTTATATAACTACCTAAGCTCAGGTTTTTGGTAGCATTTGTTGTTTATTACTTTTGCTAAGAAAGTTGCAACCTTAAGAGTTATTTCAGGGGACCGATCATTTAGTAAGTAAAATACTATGTGTGTTGCAGGTAGGCTAGGTTTTGTTTTAAGAAGTGGAGTAATATAAATACTACGTATAGAAGAGTAGAACTGACAGTTTAAAAGAATATGCTGGATTGAATCCACTTCATTTAATGGGCATGGACACCTTCTCTCGATTCATCATTTCAGCCTTCCCTGCAACCTTTAGCCTTTAGGTCGCTGAAAAGGTCACGTTTAAGAAGCAGAAATAAGAGCAGTCCTCGCCAATGCCCCCTCCAGGTTGTTTTTATTCTCTGTTACTCTTCTTTTCTAGTTTATGTTTGAAATTTCCCCTCTTTTCTCCCACACTTGGGCTTCCATTGTGTGTATGACTCCCCCTCCCTCCCCTTCCTTTGCATGCCACCCCTCCCTCCCACGGAGCAGCAGTGGCATAGGAGGTTAAGAGCTCGTGTATCTAATCTGGAGGAACCGGGTTTGATTCCCAGCTCTGCCGCCTGAGCTGTGGAGGCTTATCTGGGGAATTCAGATTAGCCTGTGCACTCCCACACATGCCAGCTAGGTGACCTGGGGCTAGTCACAGCTTCTCGGAGCTCTCTCCGCCCCACCTACCTCACAGGGTGTTTGTTGTGAGGGGGGAAGGGCAAGGAGATGGTCAGCCCCTTTGAGTCTCCTGCAGGAGAGAAAGGGGGGAGATAAATCCAAACTCCTCCTCCTCCTCCTCCTCTTCTTCTTCTTCCTTTGCATGCCACCCCTCCCCCCACTAGGGTGGGTGGGCCATGTCCAGATGCCGGGACCCTCCCCCTTCCTCCTTTCCCTTGCATGCCATCCCAGAGGACTCCCCCCCCCCTCCCCACCACCTGACCTGAGAACACAAGAAAGTTCTCATTGTAAGAATCCCGGGCCTATTTTTTCTCCTTTTAACAGGTTTCCTAAGCAACGGGAAGGCATCTGCATTAAACCGACAGCTAGTTAATGGTGAATAACTGAAGTTTGTCATACCAACATATTCACTCTCACACGCCTTTAAACTGGCACTTTGCAAATCATGCTTTTCCGGATACGAAAGAGGTCAAACCAGCGTCAAGAAGAGGATCTCTGCTGCATATTTTGTGACCAGGATACTAGAAGAGCCGTTGCTCTTGGCAGTTAAAGGACATTTTGTCCAGCAATTGTTAGGTAGCAGTTTAAGGAAAAGGTTCTCTCAGTGTGGTGCCGGTTTTGGTTTTTAGAAGTTAGGGCTGGATAGAAAAAAACAACAACCCTCGGATCGCCAGAATGGTGTAGTAGTTAAGAGCAGGCGCACTATAATCTGGAGATCCAGGTTTAATTCCCTGCTCTGCCACTTGAGCTGTGGAGGCTTATCTGGGGAACCAGATTAGCTTGTGCGCTCCCACACATGCCAGCTGGGTGACCTTGGGCTAGTCACAGTTCTTCGGAGCGCTCTCAGCGCCACCCACCTTACAGGGTGTTTCTTGTGGGGGTGGGGAAGGGAAAGGAGATTATAAGCCCCTCTGGGTCTCCTTACAGGAGAGAAAGGGGGATACAAATCCAAACTCTTCTTCTATTGAGGGTTAGACAACTGCATTCACGTTGGGGCAGTCCACTCTAAAACATTAAGTTTTTTTTTACAGTATTACTGATGACATTTGAGCATTATAATAAAGCACTTGATAAAAGCTCACAGAATGGGAGCAGGAGGGAGAATCAGGATCCGCTGACCTCCCCCAATAACCAGACTTTTCGGTTCAGAAATCGGTTTATTGAAAGGGCAGTGCAAACAGGATACAAGCAAGTTCTTGCTGGAACTAAGTTACACTAAGCAAGCTGCGGTTAATATTCTTTTCGCCAGCATCCCAGCAGAGTGAGATCACTAGAAATGGTCCCAGGTCATGAAAAACCTTCAAGGCCAAATCGGAGATACAGTCCAGGTGCAGCCGGTCTTGGAGGGGGGGAAGAGAACTTTCACACCTCCCACCGTCTCATGGCAAGGACCAGGAGAGAGCTGCCATCTTGACAGGATCTTGACAGGGAGCTAAGAGACTTCCTTAGCACCCTTTCTCTATCACTACACCCCAGGTTTCCCACAGAAAGATCCTACCTGTGAAAGTAATCAAATCAAAATCATTTTTATTTCACGTACAATTCCTCACGTACTCAAGAACAGCAAAAAGAAACAGAAATACATAATTCAGCAATAATAATTCACGAATCAAAGATAGTACATAGTACAAAATATATAGTCAATATTACTGACTGAGGGGATATTCGCAGGAATTAAATAATTTATATGAAATTTTTTCCTGTGACTTAGATTTAAAATCCTGTTACACCTAAAATTGCGTGGATACAAATGGATTGAAAAGTACAGAGATTGGGATAGTGATGGAAATAAAAGTTTTAGGTACTTATAAAGAGGCCTCTACAGTATTGACACAGGAAGGAAGCCAATAAGGACTGACGGCTTAAAACTGCTGACTTCCGGCCAAGTCTAAAAAAACCGGATTTCTGGCCAAGTCTGGCTAAAAACTGGACTTCCCAGCCAAGTTGTCTAAAATTAATCTGATCTCTCTCTCCCTTCCCTTGACTATCATCTGGCCGCAGGATATCTCTTTTTTTTCTTTTACAGATGGAGTGCACAGAAACGCTGCCGTTGCCCGTGTGGTTTTCTGGTTATGCTGCCCGACAAAATATGAGTCCAGTAAAATCTTTGTGGATTTAGGCCGGTTAAGGCAGACAGGACAGGACTAAGGATTTCCTTTCGGGGCTGTTCGTACATGGGGCATCTAAAAAACATGTGATCGGTAGTGTCAATTTCGCCTAGGGGGCAGGGGCAAAGCCTTTTTTCGTAAGGAACTTTCTTATATTTTCCCTCTAGCAGTAATGAGGGAAGAGAGTTACATCTGGCCAATGTAAAAGATCTTCTTGTATTACTGTTTTCCAAAAAGAACAGATATGGTGCTGTACTAACTTGCCATCTTAAATGTTCCGGTGCAAGGAATTTACCGTAAGTAAAATTAGAGCCAGCGGGGTGTAGCGGCTGCCCCTGATTGTGTCCTGAATTCTGTGCCTTGAGAATGGTTAAGCAAGCTGCGTTAATGTGATACTGAATTATCCATTGCCGATATTATTTACAACACTGAGCAGCATTCTACTGAAGAAGTCATCTATGAAAACGCTTTATCGCGAACGGCATTATAGAATGGCTTTCCTCTGAATACTTTGTGTTCTAGAGAAGGAGTACAGCACTACTCAAGTTCCCTATTATTGCAGCTAGGACTGCAACTAAGGGAATTTTTTGATTCATACATGTTTTGTATACATTTGTATGGTGGAATGTTTTGTATGTTTACACTGTTCTAGATAACTGGGCACCTGTATTACTTTTTCCTTCACTAAGCAAATGGTTTAGCTCAACACAGGATGTTTGTATGATAGTAGCAGTAGGACTGGCGGTGGTTTCATATTTATAATTGCTATCTAGTACGCTAGTCCTCATCATAATAGTTACATAGAACTGGGTTTGATTCCCCACTCTGCCACTTGAGCTTTGGAGGCTTATCTGGTGAACTAGATTAGCTTGTGCAATAGGAGGATTGACAGCCCGGCTTTAGATGCACTCATGCAGCCAGACAAAGATGTCCAACACACATTTCAGTTGTTGTGCAAGAGTTTTAGGAATTCCCAGTCAATTAAGCCATTATCTAGTCTATACACTCAGCAGGCTACACGTGGGGGAGCCAGGAAACAAAATCGAGTTCACCAGATTACAGTCCGCCGCTCATGTAGAGGAGTGGGAAATCAAACCCAGTTCTCCAGATTAGAATTCACTGCTCTCAACCACTACACTGTGCTGGCAGAGAGTGGTATGCTCAGTGGGAAACAGCCTACTGTTGGTCCCTGACCCCAAAACTATCCCACAGTCCTGAACCAGGGCCATGAATTCTTGGCTATGGCTTTGTGGGACTTTCTTTCTAGTGAGACCCAGGCCACATGGGATCTGTTGAAGTTCCGCAGGGCCCATAAGACCAAGATGTCCCACCAGGGTTGAATACAGCAACGGGTTCCATCTTATGGACCACCTCCCTTTCTTTCTTACTTTACCTTATTTATAGGTTTTATTTCCCTTTTCTTTATTTGGAGTTTTCGTAGCTTCTTGTCCTCTCTGTTTCCCATTTTTGTAGCAGTTTCATGACGTCATCAGCGTTTTTTAAGAATGTAAATAGTAATGTAAATAGTATTGAGGATTTTAACCTTTAACATATAATTTTAATTGTTGACATATTACTGTAAACTGTTCTGAGCCCAATTTGTTTGGGAACGGGCGAGTTAAAAATCAAACCGCATTTAATTCTCCAGATACTTCAGACTGAGAGCGCTAAAAATAAATAGAACTCATGCGCATCACAACTAATCGAAGTCAAAAATAGCATCGGCATTAATTAACAGCATGGTATTAATTACCAGCATTAATTAACAGGGAGTGAGGGTTTCTTGTTAGGGATTGATGTCCCAGGCACCAGCCCAAAGGAGCTTGTGACCCTTACCAAATATGCAGTGTGATGTCTTTAGTACCAGCCAATCAGTGCTTGCAATCCATGCGCTGTACAGAGGAGGGGTTTACTCAGTGGTGGGATTCAGCAGGTTCGCACCACTTTGGCAGAACTGGTTGTTAAAATGGTGCTTATAAACAATTAGTTGTTATATCCCACCATATCCCAAAGGGACTGCATTTTCCTAAGCCTAAAGCATGGCTTGCAACAGAAACCCAAGTGCAGGAGGAGCAGCGAGCCACAGGGCTGGTCCCAAACACATGGCCGATAGTTGCCATGCATCAATATGCCCGTAATGGATTGATGGGCAACGCTCCAATACAAACATGCTGAACCAAATGTGGGCCAGAGTGGCGGCTCATATGCAACATTTTCTTGGGAGTCTTGGCAGCGGCCTGGCTGTTCTCCTGATATGGCTGCCAACCTCCAGGCGGTGCCTGGGGATCCTGCTGAATTACCTCTGATGTCCAGACTGCAGGAACCAGCCCCCCTCTAAAGAAAACGGCTTTTTTGGCAGACCTCGTGATTTTCTATCCAGCTGGCAGGGCCAGACCGCCGAACCTTCCAAGGGACTCCCTTGGGCTCAACCGCAGCTCCCCAGGGGAGTGGTGGGCTTGCCAACATCCAGCCGGGAGAAATCCTGGCATGAACCCCGACTTCCAGCCTGCAGGGACCGGACCAGTTAGCTCCCTTGGGGGAAAGGGTTGCCGTGGGGCGGGGTGGGGTAGGGAGGTGTTGCCCCCCGCTGAGCTCCTGCCCTTTCCAACCCTCCGCGGATCCCCTACCTAGTAGGTAAGGAAGGGGCCCGGCGGGGCATTTCGACCCTGGGCTCCAACCACTCCACCAGGCTGCCCCAGCCTTGCTGAGCGCCCCCCCCCCCCCGCCGGGGCCCCTCGCTCGCTCGCTTGCTCGCTCACCCAGCCAGCCAGCCAGTCCAGGCGCTGCGGCCGGAGTCCCGGGGCGCCTCCACGGGCTGCGCCCTCCTCCTCCTCTCCTCCTCGTCCTCCTCCTCCGGCAGCGGATGCCCGGGCGGGGCTTGGGCCCACCACAGCCCGCCCTCCTTATCGGCCCGGCAGGCGGCGGCGGCTGGGGCGCGCCCGAGGGTTCTCCAAGAGGTCTCCAAAGGGCCGGCTCGGGGCGCAGCGGCGGCCGCCACCAGGGCGCACGATCGGGGCCCGGAGAGGGAGGGAAGGAGGCGGCCCTGCCCGGCAGCGCGGATGAGGAGGGCGGCGCGGCAGCGTCTTCGCTCGATCCCCGCGTCGCTGAGCCGGCGCTGACTCGGATGGGCGCTCCCCAGCCCGGCCCACGCGTCTCGCCCGGGCTGGCCTCCTCCTGGCCGTGCGCCCGAGACGCGCACAGAGCAGGGGCGCCCCCGAAGCCGCTGGGCTGCCAGCCAGCCAGCCAGCCAGCCTCCAGGGGCCAGCCCTACCACGAGGCTGGGGCAGCTACCCCCAAGTCAGTCGGAGACGCAGACGTGCACCTGGAGGGCTCCCGGCACACCAGGACCCCCTGCGGGGATCTTTCAGGAAATCCCCCCCAAGCGTTGTTGCCTGTGTCTGAATTTTTCCACTTTTATAGCTCAAGAAATCGCCCAAACCCGGACTCACAAAACCTCATGAAAAAGCAACTAATTACAGTGGCACCTCGGTTTTCATCGGTTTCGGTTTCATCGGTTTCGGTTTTCATCGATTTTTTTTTCAGTAAAACATTTGTCTGGGTTTTCATCGATTTGCAGTCAGGTGCAGGGGTTTGTGGAGAAAAATCACCCGGACAAAGCTGTCGCAGGCCGTGTCTGCAACTTGTTTAACAACAATGTCTTGCCCCATTTCAGACAAATCTTAAGGAGGCGTCAGAAACAGACCTCTTTGGTCCACTGGCTCTGAAGCTGGTCCTGGTGTTATTGTTTGTTACTGTTTTCAGATTAAACACTATATTTATTCACCAAAAATGTGTTTTTGGTATGTTGTTTGGAGTGCCTAGAACGGATTAATTGGATTTACATGGATTCCTATGGAAAAGTTTGCCTCAGTTTTCATCGTTTTTGGTTTTCATTGATTCTTTTCGGACGGATTGCCAACAAAAAACGAGGTTCCACTGTAGTCCCAATATTAGGCTAACCATAAAGTTCACTACTACCCATGAGATCAAGAATGCTGCTAGGCTCAGCCTTGGAAAACGCCCTCATGTTATGTGGCCAAAACCCCAGGACGTGAATCAACCATCCTGTGAGGTCAGGGTCAGTGCCCACAAGTCACTCAAATGGCATTCTTCTGAGGCTAAGAGTATTTTATTCATTCATTTATTTATTTCAAATTTATAGTAAGAGAACATAAGAACAAGCCAGCTGGATCAGACCAGAGTCCATCCAGTCCAGCACTCTGCTACTCGCAGTGGCCCACCAGGTGCCTTTGGGAGCTCACAGGCAGGAGGTGAAAGCAATGGCCTTCTGCTGCTGCTGCTCCTGAGCACCTGGTCTGCTAAGGCATTTAAGAACATAAGAACGAGCCTGCTGGATCAGACCAGAGTCCATCTAGTCCAGCACTCTGCTACTCGCAGTGGCCCACCAGGTGCCTTTGGGAGCTCACCTGCAGGAGGTGAAAGCAATGGCCTTCTGCTGCTGCTGCTCCTGAGCACCTGGTCTGCTAAGGCATTTGCGATCTGAGATCAAGGAGGATCAAGATTGGTAGCCACAGATCGACTTCTCCTCCGTAAATCTGTCCAAGCCCCTTTTAAAGCTTGGAGTAGCAGAATTCTTGGGCGTGTGGATAGTAGTGAACTTTATCGTGTGCCCAATATTGGGACTAGTCCATTGTTCTTTTTTTGTGAGCCCAGGTTTGGGCAATTTCTTGAGTGATAAAAGTGGAATAACTTAGATGCAATGCATAAAAGCTTCGGGGAATTCATTTAAAGATACAGGTGCTGGTTGACTAAGTGCCATTCAGGTGCTTGTGTATATATTCGATAGCCTCCAGGTCTAAAGTGTGCATTTAAATTTTGATTTTTTAAAAATGGATTGCATGTCTTTTATCTATAAACTGCCTGGAGCTCTATCAGGAAGAAAGGCAGCTAATAAATGTTTTAAATGCATTAATACATAAATAATAGTATGCCAAAAAAGTATTATTTTGAAATGGAGTGTAAGGAAAAATGACTGAATTGCTTAGAGACAGCTGGGTGTTCTGACAGCCTGTGTAAGAAAGGCCTGCGGCAGGGTCAAAAATATACACCTTGGCTGGAGGCGCCCTAGATTTTGAGGCCCCAGGCTTCGGCCTGTGGAGCCTATAGGTAAATCTGGCACTGGTTGCCAGTCTCCAGGAGGGGCCTGGAGATCACAGCTGATCTCTAGATTACAGCTATCAGTTCTCCTGGAAAAAATGGCCGCTTCGGAGGGGGGGGTGTCCTTTTTTTTACCCCACTGAGGCCTCTCCCTTCCCAAATCTCTGCCCTCCACCCCAAAATCTCCAGGAATTTTTCCACCCAGAGCTGGCAACCCTATGTCAGCATTTGGTTTAAAAATCCACTCTGCTCTCATCCTGGACGGCCCCAAAGTCAACATGCTCCAGTCGATTGTTTATTCCGTCTTTTTTAATTTCACTTTTGACATATTTCCAAAGGAGGACAAAGTAGCAGCTGCATCAGACGGACTATCGCTGGTGAGGCCAGCACAAAGCCCAAAGACATCGATGCACAAGACAATCGGTGATGTACACACACACACACACACACATTCTCCAGGGACTTCCGAGCATTCCCAGCTGAGGAGTGTGCAGGACTCACACTGGGGTTTGTTTCCACGGCTAGGACAGCTCCAGAGAGAAACAGCCGGGGTTCCCCTATTCCGGCATTTGGAAAAGGGCCGCCGTGTAGTGATAACACTGGTGCCGGAGGCTGGGAGACAAGACCCCCACATCCTTAGTGGTGGACAGGTTGCCACGTGTGATTTACTCAACAGGGTGCTCGGACTCTTGGGAACCTCTTGGCATCTCTGTGACTACGGTTGATATCTTGTACATAGGTTCACAGATGGCGACGCAGATCTTACAGTGTCTGATGGTCGAAAGAAGGGATCCCCAACCTTTTTGAGGCTGTGGGCAGTTTCGGAATTCTGACACAGCGGAGTGGGCACAACCACAAAACAGCTGTCTCAGGAGGGGACCCTACAAAATGGCTGCTGCAGAGGAAGCCCACGTGGAGGGAAGAATGCAACGGGAAAGAGAAAGAATAAAGCCAAGGCTGCGAGGGGAGCAACCACTGAAACCAAGTTATTTTCATTTGCCCAGCCAATTAGATCTCTGGTGGCCAGTTAGAAGCTGAGCTGGGCAAGTAGAAGAAGAACAAGAAGAGTTTGGGTTTATATCTCCCCTTTCTCTCCTGTACAGAGACTCAAAGGGGTTTACAATCTCCTTTCCCTCCCCCTCCCACAAACACCCTGTGAGGTGGGTGGGGCTGAGAGAGCTCAGAAGATCTGTGACTTGCCCAAGGTCACCCAGCTGGCATGTGTTGGAGTACTAAAAAATCTGAGGCCAGCCCAGCCTAGGAAACATGGACTGTATATATAGTGACACAAGGCAATGAACTAATTGGTATATGCAATTAGTTTGAGTCTAAAGTCAATAGAAAATTCATACACTATATATACAGTCCATGTTTCCTAGGCTGGGCTGGCCTCAGATTTTTTAGTATTGGTTTGACGGTATATATTTGCTGATCTGTTTAATGTGTGGGAGTACACAAGCTAATCTAGTTCCCCAGATAAGCCTCCACAGCTCAAATGGCAGAGCGGGGAATCAAACCCGGTTCTCCAGATTAGAGTGCACCTGCTCTTAACCACTACACCCCTGCTTAACCACTGCCACACCTGGCCCCATCCATTTTTTTAAAGGGCGCTATGTTGGGGACCCCTGGTCTAAGCACAAGGATATTTTGCAAACACTTCCTTTTTGTCACACACACACAGACACACGCACAAACGTGCCCCCTAGCACAGGGAGCTGATTTCGCTCTTGCTGCACCCCCATTTGCAGCAGGCGTTGCTGAGCCCGGCCATCACGTCGCGAGCGCCACGGTCCAAGGCCCAGGTCTCTTCCGAGGGACTGCGGCCTCTCCAGCTCCCAAAATAATCCGAAGCGTCCTTTGCGGGGACGTGGATTGAGTCCCATTCGTTGGAGGAAGAAGTTGTGACAAAGGCTTCTGAGGAATCGCCTCCGGGAAGGCCTCCGAGATCTCCTGCAACAAAAGACCAACATGGAGACACGGGAGCAGCACTGAAGGCTAAGCAAAAGGGAGCACCGGGGGACAGGCTGGCCAGCTTCCTTTGACAATAAATATTTTTCAAAAAGGCGAAAGATTTATGCGATCTGAAGAGAAACCAGATTATACCTTCGTTTCTCCTCGTGTCATGGACTATCTCCTCATTTCCCCAAAGTTGAGATCATCTGTTTTACCCTTCCAGATCCTTCCAAACCCCATCCCCTTAAGGCTGTGGTGGCGAACCTTTGGCACTCCAGATGTTATGGACAACAATTCCCATCAGCCCCTGCCAGCATGGCAATTCCCATCAGCCCCAGCCAATTGGCCATGCTGGCAGGGGCTGTTGGGAATTGTAGTTTATAACATCTGGAGTGCCAAAGGTTTGCCACCACTGCCCTATGCCCTTCTTCCATAGCTCAAGCCATGTTTGGCACCTCTGCATAGTCGATTTCGAATACCTTTAATGGCATATAAATAGTTTAACATTAACATTGCCACCTTGTTTAGAGACTTGTATACCCTTTCCAACATAAGGATCTCAGCCGCCACGTCTTCCTGAACCTTCTTTGTGTTGAAATGCTCCGCCAGAGTCTAGCCCAGTGGTTCTCAGCCTTCCTAATGCCGCGACCCTTTAATACAGCTCCTCATGTTGGGGTGACCCCCAACCCTAACATTTATCCATTTTACAGATGGAGAACACTGATGCAGAGAGTCTTAGGTGACCCCTGTGAAAGGGTCGTTCAACCCCCCGAAGGGGTCGCGACCAGTGGTGGGATCCAAAAATTTTAGTAACAGGTTCCCATGGTGGTGGGATTCAAACAGTGGCGTAGCGCCAATGGGGCTGGGCGGGGCACGACGGGGGCGTGGCCGGGCATTCCGGGGGCGGGGCATTAATCATTTCTCTGATACTGTAAAAAACTCTTACTGATAAAAAATGTTCCTAATTTCCAGCTGGTCTCTTTCTGTCCATAATTTAGACTCATTATAGCAAGTCCTATCGTCTCCTGCCAACACAAACAACTACTTCTCCTCTAATTGACTGCCTGTCAAATACTTCATACTTTCAAATAGTTAATTTTGTTTCTAGAAATCAAAAGGAGGAGACTTCCCTTAAACAAGGAACTTTACCATATTTCTAAAACGTGTTTTTAAAACAGCCCAACAGGGAGAATTATCCCGTTTTCTACCTTCGCTAACCAGTCACATAGGAAACAACAGGACTTTATGATTTTGGGACCTAATGGGATTTCTAACGGAAAAGCAGACCCAGTTAGTAACCCCCTCTCGGCACACACAGATAATTAGTAACCCACTCTCGGGAACTGGGGAGAACCTGCTGGATCCCACCTCTGGTCGTGACCCACAGGTTTAGACCCACAGGTTGATCTAGTGCCTGCCTTCCCCCACTTCTGATTCTCTTTTAGCATTAGCGAATCTTACTTAAGGGCCGCCATCATCAAAACCATTATTCCCTGCACAGTTAAACATCAAACTGGCGGGGGGGGGGGGGGGGGAGCATTTATATTGCTCCGGATGGCCGTTAGCAAGACTTGACTTTTTGTTTCCAGTTCATGCCACAGGAAACAAAATGGCCGGCGCAACTTTAGAAAAAGGCAAGTCTCGCTAATAATCATCTGGAGCCGTAGAAATGCTCTTTCCCCCCAAAGTTTGATGTTTAACAGTGCATGGAATAACGGTTTTGATGAAAGCCGTGCTTAAACAAGATTCTCTAACACTAGATTCTCTAACGCTCTGGGCACTTCCGCACATGCAGAGTGATGCACTTTCAATCCACTTTCAATGCACGTTAAAGCTGGATTTTACTGTGTGAAATAGCAAAATCCACTTGCAAACAATTGTTAAAGTGCACTGAAAGTGGATTGAAGTTGCATTATTCTGCATGTGCGAAAGTCTGACTCTCACTAAGGGCCTTTCCCCACTCTTGTCGTTCCCCTCTATGCCACGCCAGCGCAGCATCCCAGGTGCGCGCCCGGCCGTCCCCACAAAAGGCGCCGTTAAGAAGAGCGCCTGGGATGCTGCGCGCTGAGGGGCGCGACAGCAGCAGCTTCGGGGTGGCTGCGCTGTCGCCGCCCCCCTCAGTGGGGAGTGCCGAGGGACCCCGTGCTACTCTCCTCGAGTAGCGCGGGGCTTAAGGAAAGTGGGAAAAGGCCCTAAAAGAGAGATTCTGGACTTTTTACATGCAGAAACATGTGCATTAAACTTCTGCTGAAGAAGGCATGACCGCACTTTGCTCTTTATGTTGAAAGGGGCATCATCACAGTTTCCCCTCCCTAGCCAGACAGCAGCTGGCTCTTATCAGGGTTCTGGCCATTGGAATGGCACAGCCTGTGAAAGCTTCCACTTTTGGGGAAAACTGTCAGGGGGACAGGGGGCATAGAGCGGAATACAGACCGCTGCTTAGTGTGGGAACTTCAGATTCAGCGAAACCTCTGGAGCGGGCCTGTTCATTTACCTTGTTGCAATAATCCTGATTTTGGCAAACACGAGTCTGGTTATTGGGAGGAAGAAGAAGAAGAAGAGTTTGGATTTATACCCCACCTTTCTGTCCTGTTAAGGAAACTCAAGGTGGCTTACAAGCTCCTTTCCCTTCCTCTCCCCACAACAGACACCTTGGGAGGCAGGTGGGGCTGAGAGAGTCCAGAGAGAACTGTGACTAGCCCAAGGTCGCCCAGCAGGAATGTAGGAGTGTGGAAACACATCTGGTTCCCCAGATAAGCCTGCGCCACTCAGGTGGAGGAGTGGGGAATCCAACCCGGTTCTCCAGATTAGAATCCACCTGCTCTTCTTAACCACTAAACCACACTCGATCTCCCAGTCACTCATTGACCTTGGGCCAGTCACAGTTCTCTCTGGACTCCTTCAGCCCCACCTACCTCACAAGGTGTCTGTTGTGGGGAGAGGAAGGGAAAGGAGCTTGTGAGCCACCTTGAGTCTCCTTACAGGAGAGAAAGGTGGGGTATAAATCCAAACTTTTCTTCTTCATGTTGTGTGAATGCCAAAGCCAAGCAAAAGCTTTTGATTGGAAGCAACCCTGGAATCTCGTCTCTTGGTTATTTACTTGATTTCTACCCCACCTTTCCCCCCAATTCTCCTGCAATTTACCCTCACACCAATCTGTAAGGTAGTAGGTCAGGTCGAAGGCATGTAACTGTCCTGAGGCCACGCAGCGGACTTCCACGGAAGAGTGTGGAATTCCAGGCCGGCTCTCTCAGATCCTAGTCTTGCATGCTTAACCACTAAACCACACTGCCTCTGTCTTCATAACCACCTCATGCCTCGTCCCTCTTCCTGTACCAACAGGCTACAATGAAGACTTCAAAAAATTAGTTCTCCCACTGGAGTAGCAATTTACTTTTAAGTAACCAAAATAAATTTATAATTTTACAAACAGTAACCAAATGTTTTGGAAAAATTGTTTTCATTCTCCCATTGGAGTAATATATATAAACATAAGTTAGAACAGCATGGCAAAGTAATCTCAATGTAAATATAACAGCTGGCCAGATTCTAGATAATTAACCAACTGGCCTTGTTAAACTTCACGGCTGTTAAAGGCAGGTCAGGGTTTTTCAAAATACAATAATGGTTACAATCAGTGAGGACAACGCTCTGCAATTGGTTTGTTCTTATGCCTCTCGAAAGGACTTTCCTTGAAGTTTAACAAGGCCAGTTGGTTAATTATCTAGAATCTGGCTAGCTGTTATATTTTTTGAAGTCTTCATTGTAGCCTGTTGGTACAAGTTTTCTTCATCTTCACTTTTGTGTGTACCTTCCCCTCTTGCTTAGCATGGAGGGATCGTCCCTCTTCCTGGCACAATGCCCACCACTCACCTGACCGTCTCCACCGGGATCCTCCGCATGTGAAAATGACAGCACGGATGAACTCCCGGCCGCACAGTTTTACGCTGTATGGCGGCATCCTGGCTTCGCTCTCCAGCCTCATCTCAGACCACAGAACCCCGAGGAGCAGCGCCAGGAGGAGTCTGTGCATGGCTGGGTGCGTAGGCAGGATGGGAACACAAGCACCAGCCACAGCTCGGACACACCTGCCTGCTTCTCAGAGCACACCTTGCAGGTCTTTATAGCCTCCAGATGCGTGAGCAAGGTGGACAGGACATCCTTCCTTGCTATCAACCCAATTATCGGCAGGGAGGGGATGGAGACCTTTCTGGACATAGGCAGGGAGCCTGGCCATCCGCAACATGAGCTTCTGAGAGATAACCTTTTCCTCCCTATCAGCATAGCAAGCGTGATGAATTGTGTCTGTCACTTACCTGTCCTTTCCAGGTCCCCATTAACATGCATGACCAGACTCAAGAGCGGGAGGAGGGAGAGGGAGAGTGATTCTCAATGACTTCCCATTCCCTTCTCCGGCACAGATGAGCATTTGCAGATGCAGATTTGCAAAGGATGGCTCATAGAATGATAGAGTTGGAGGAGACCCCAAGGGCCATCAAGTCCAACCCCCTGCAATGCAGGAACACATAATCAAAGCACTCCTGACCAGAGGTGGGATCCAGCAGGTTCTCACCAGTTCCCGAGAGTGGGTTAGTAATTATTTGTGTGTGCCGAGAGCGGGTTACTAATTGGGTCTGCTTTTCCGTTAGAAATTCCATTAGGTCCAAAAATCATAAAGTCCTGTTGTTTCCTATGTGGCTGGTCAGCGAAGGTAGAAAACGGGATAATTCTCCCTGTTGGGCTGTTTTAAAAACATGTTTTAGAAATATGGTAAAATTCCTTGTTTAAGGAAAGTATCCTCCTTTTGATTTCCAGAAACAAAATTGATTTCCAGAAATAAAATTGAACCCATGACTCCTGGTCCTCATCTCTGGAGCAGCAGAAAACAAGCTTGCTCCCTCCCCAACATGACATCCCTTCAAACATCTAAAAAGGACTATCATGTCACCTCTTAACTTATTTTCACCAAACTGAACGTACCCAGTTCCCTAAGTCTCTCCTCGGTATTGAGGTTCTTGAATTCATCTGGGCCCCTTCCTCCGCTATGGCCTGCCACGTGTGAAGCTATTGGAGATTCACCAGACCCGCCTTGCCTTTGGGCAGGATAAACAAAGGCAGGGCATGTGTTAAAAGTCTGTTCTGGAATATTTTAACTTTCTTACAGCTCCTATATATCATGAGCTTTTCTTTTGAGCCCGGGGAAACACGCTACCTTGGGCAGAACGTGTCTCTAGCCCAGAGTTCCTGTCCATGCGGAAGAGCAGGCATTGATTCATTTTCTCTCTCTAGTGCAGTGATGGCGAACCTTTTCGAGACCAGTGCCCAAACTGCAACCCAAAACCCACTTATTTATCGCAAAGTGCCAACACGGCAATTTAATCTGAATAATGAGGTTTTAGTTTAGAAAAAACAGTTGGCTCCGAGGCATGCGTTACTCGGGAGTAAGCTTGGTGGTAGTCGGTGGCTTTGCTTTGAAGCAATCGTGCAGCTCTTCCAACGGGTGAATCACGACCCTAGGAGTGTTTACTCAGAAGCAAGCCCCATTGCCAGCAAACTGGTATTTCTACTCCCAGGTAAAGGATCGCGCTTTAGTTCTTCGCATGAAAATCAGTGGGGTTTAACAGCGCTTAACAGGGTTACCTACACTTCCTCCCCAAAGCTACGTCTTAGGTTTAATCCTAATAATTGAGGCCAGCCTAGATGTGTGGGAGGGGGCAACTCTGTTTGCGCGTGCCCACAGAGAGGGCTCTGAGTGCCACCTCTGGCACCCATGCCATAGGTTCACCACCACTGCTCTAGTGCCTTGTATTTAACTGAAACGGTTTGCTCTGTAACACCTCTTGTTGCTATATTTCCTGCCTCCTCATACAATTCTCACCTTTGACATTTTTTTTAGCTGGTAGCAATAGGAAAGTTACACCCCCTATAGTTAAATGCATTCTTTCCATTCTTAAAATTAGGCACTTTGACTTCTTCAGAGAATGGACTCTATGACATTATACCCCGCTGAAGTCTCTTCCCACCAAACCCCATCTTCCTCAGTCTTCACCCCCAAATTTCCAGGAATTTAATGACCAGAAATTGGCAACCATATGCTCTGTCCCCCTTCTCCAAATTGCCCACGGGCTCAATCAGGCTGCAGATTGAGTCTTCTTCTCTCTGCACTACCCGGCAAAAGGAAGGAATTGATCCTCCTTGATCTGAGATTGCAAATGCCTTAACAGTCCAGGTGCTCGGGAGCAACAGCCGCATAAGGCCATTGCTTTCCCATCCTGCCTGTGAGCTCCCAAAGGCACCTGGTGGGCCACTGCGAGTAGCAGAATGCTGGACTAGATGGACTCTGGTCTGATGTAGTAATGCACTGCTGGACTCCAGCAGGTGACCGTGGTAGAGCCGGCTTATCGCTCTCCTACGCCCTATCTGGGTCATTGCACCGCACTTCCCACTCTCATATCCCCTCCCCATGAGTCAATGGTCATGAAATCTATCTGGCTCTAGTCATCAAGGCCCCAGACAAAGGGGACAATGATTCTGCCCCTCAGGTGAGATTAGGGCCAGACGCTGATGCTCCTTCTCCTCGCGACGTAAGCAGCCAGGGTGTGAGATCATGCATCACATGATGATCTCAGTCTCCCCGCCTCCCGGCTTCCCGCCCCCCCACACTGCCCCCCCCCCCTCTGTAAACCCCAATAAAAGGCGAGCGAGAGCTTCGAGCACAAGGAGAGTTGTCAGGATCACGAACTCAAGGCTCTGCCAGGTTGACGCCTCGGGCCAGATGAGAACCTCCTCCGCCTATTCCTTAGCTGTACGACTCCCAAGTGGGGATGGGACTACAAGCTGGTGCCTGAAACCTCGGGAATCCTCAACCTCCACCCTGCCTCACTGTCGCTCTGGGAAAGGGGTCAGCGGGTACCGTTTCTCCTCATTTGGATCGGCGCAGATCCAGGGACCACTCTTCGTATCGCCTGTCCTTCTGGATCAAGGCGATCCAGAGACTCGGCCCTAGGACACTCTCTCTCATCCGACGGAACACCGGTGAGTATGGGAGCTTGCAAAGCAGGGCTTTATGACAAGCACGTTAACGAGCTGAAAGGCAGCTTAAATGCGCAGGGTCTCCGTTAAGAGGGAGCTGCGCAAATTGGTTGAGGAGATTGAAGCCCAGTGTCCATGGTACCCCTGGGTGGGGGACACTGAATCTTAAGGACTGGGAAAACATCGCGCACTCTTCGACAGAGCCTCGCATCACGGTGTCAGCTAAGCTACTGGACGTGGAGACAGTGTTAATGTCGCTATCAGGCCTGCAGACTCCATGGTCTCCTGCCATGGGCCGCCTTTCTGGACTCACCTTCACCAATTTCAGCCCCGGAATTTCTTCTCTATCCACCAAATTGGACGCCGTCCTCCCTTCTGCCCCCCCTGCGTGTTCTCCACCCATTCTCAAACTTCCCGCTCCACATGTGGGCTCCGCCGCTCCCTTGTCTCTCTCATTTTCTCGAAGCCAACCAAGACTCCTCCGCTAGCTGACGTAATGGGCGCTGGAGTTTCCCAGAAAACCTCTGCAGAGCCAGATTAGCCACGATCCAAGCAGAGAGAAAGAGACCTTGACGGAAGATGATGCTGAGGATCCCTTGCTTGTAGCCCCCGGCCCACTTCACAGAGGACCACTTCAGGGAGGGGTGGCACTTATTCAGAGGGGTTGTCAGGAAAATCTTTGCGCAATATACACATATCACTGAGCTCCTCCGCAGCACAAGGGATCGTAGGGAGTGACAAGCCCCTATGTGAGAGGCATGCTAGAGGCAATCAAGCAGGAACCAACCTAATGAGTCCTCCGGACGCATCTGGAAGAGAATAGACTCACCTTCCTGCATGCCCTGAGCCCTTCTACAGTTTGTGATCTGGGGAAAGTGAGTCTCCGGCCAGCAGTGCTTCCAGCAGGGCAGTTAGCTACTCCCATGCTTCTAATACGCCAGCAGCAGCTTTGACGGTTTCTAGTACTGCCTTTTCAAGTCTTCAAGCAATCAGATTTGAAACTCTGCCTGAGGCCACCTCTTACGGTTGTTCTCTTGAATGTGTTTCTAAGGCATGCTTTTGAAAGTCCCAATACCGGATACAGCCAACCCAAAGTTTTTCTAGTACACCGCAGAAGCCTCTCAAGAGCTCCTATGGCTGAGTTTGTGAACAGGCTCCAGGAGGCCTCAAAAGAGGCAGGTTGACAACGAGAGGCCTCCAGGGCTTAACTCCTTGCAGGCCTTTGCCAAGGAGAACGCCTCCGCTGAGTGCCGCGAAAGCTGCATCACAGGCTTCCAGGGAAGGAACTCCTGAAGCTGGCCGGCCATGCTCAAAGCTTGCCAGGGATATTTCGGTCTCTTTCACTTATCAAGCCAGCCTTCTAGCCGCCGCCTCCGCTGCCAAGTGAGATGCAGCCCTCGAGACGCAGTGTCTCAACTATGGCAAGCCAGGACATTTCCGAGGAATTAGAAGGTTGCCCGGGCGGGGGCTTACAAATTCCCACTTCCTGAGGAGGGTCTCTCCCCTAGAGGGGCGTAAGACTCCCAGGAAAGTCTAAGACCAAGGCTCTAACGCCTACTGGGAGGCCCAAGGGCCCGGCACTCTTCCCAGCCCTAGGGAACCAAGATCCAAGCACTCCTCAAACCTCTTTTCCGAGTTCCCATGAGATCTCACTGCCCCAGCTCAGTATAGTGATCCCATCCCCAATGGAGAGACCATTGGGGCTGGTTCTTGCCAGCTTGCTCCCCTAGTCCGCCTATATATATACTTCCTGCTCTAAGCTAACCTCTTCTCTACTTCCAAAGTCACTTCATGCCTTCCGGCCAGTGCCCCAGAATGGCACGATTTCTAAAAACCTCTGCAGAGTCCACAGTCACTGAATTGCAACAGAAAGGGAATGCTGACGGAAGAGGACTGCTCATTCTTTTGAGTTCCTCTCAGAACAAATGCCCCAAAAGTAGCCAATCCACAGGACAATGAGGCATGGAAAGGGGAAGATGCTTCCACAATGGCTCCTTAAGCCAAAAGTCCTTAAGGGCTAAGAAGAAGCCCCTTGGCCCTCTCCAGCTGTAAGGTTCAAACCAGATCTCATAGCCTCTGAGCCTGTACAAAGCTCCTAAGCCTGGGGCAAGCTCCCAGTGGCAGCAAGCAAAATCGCCAGCACCTCAGAGAGAGCAAAATCCCAAATCAGAGTTGCAATCCTCCTTGTTACATCTTTTATATGTGCTCTTGTATGCCTATGTATGTTCTGGTATGTCTGTCTGCCCTTCAAGAGACTCCCCTAAAGTTCTCCCTCATAAGAGGGATTTCTTCACGCTTGCTATGCTAAGTGCTTGTGCTTCAATCAAAGTTTCTTTTCTCCCTTCTGATTATGTGCCAATGTTCTTGAAAGGCTACACATACTGCAGAGTATCTCACTTTTAAACGGGACACAGCCTGCGTAAGTGTTCTAGGGATAACGATGGGACCTGCTTCCAAGTCAGCTTCCATCTTAGTTTAAACTCTCAAACTCTTTCTTCAAACCTCTCCTCTTTGAGAACTCCTTTTCCTTCGGGTCTCCATCTGAGCTCTGCTACACTGCTAAGCATTGGCGTATGCCAGAATTCATTTCTTTTCATGCTCCCACATTTTTTCTGCTGGATAGCTCTGGCTAGTCAAGCAGTGCCGGGGTCTTCTAGCCACACACTCTATCTTACAGCCTCCGCCAGAAGGTGGTAGGAAGCGAAAGCTCAAACCGCCAAAGTCCTCTTTACGTGGGAGGGAAGGAGCTGACTTCCAAACCCTTCCCCCCCCCTGCCTTCCCCTTCTGCCGCACACCCCTCTTCTAATGTGGGCTGACGCTACTTCCCACTCTAGATCTAGGGATCTGATAAAGGCTCTTTTTTTGCAGACCCTCCCAATTTGTTCTCTGTGATCAAACCCTCAAGCCCAGGAACTGTTTTTTCCTTTTCTTTGCATCTCTCTATATCTTTCCTATAGATGCTATATATTACGATATGGACTGGAGTAATTGTGGAATTGTCTGTTCCTGTTTTGTGACAAAACCCACACCTTAGGACGTGCATTGGGACTGTTTTGCATAAAACAAACATCCTACCTGGATATGACCTCCTCTCCCTTCCTAAGCCTTCGGGCAAATTTCTGCCTTTGTATCTCTTAACGCCTTGAATGTTGCAAGGATCGTTAGTCGAATGGGCCACCAACTGCTCTAAACGAAGCTTGGCCAAAACAAATCTAAAGAAAGGGGGAGTAGTTCCCCTCTATTGACTCCAACTCAAGGTCTCATCCAGCAGACTCCATGTCCAAAGTAATTTCTCATTCTCTATCAAAATTGCCTACGGCACCTCCCACTCAGGGCCTCGCCGGGCTTTCCATTGTCATCTATAAGAATCTAAACTCAGCCAGCACGCAAAACCCTGTGGGGAAAAGTGCTTGTTTTTTTTTTCTCTCCATACAGGAGTCCAGTTCGCCATGCCAGGCTACAGGCTCCACCCCTCGAGAGATGGAATGGGTATCCCGGAGGACCCGACTCCAGCCGCCTCTGCTGAGAGGGCCCGACTGCCCCCTGTGCCTGGGGCCAAGATGGGAGGATTCTCTGAGCCAGCACTTATTCTTCCACGGAGATCGCAGAGGCTCCTCGCTGGGCCCCTCCCAGGGGAATGGCAGCCTGGGCCAGCTTGATGTGGCTCAGAGGCTGACGCTTGTGTGTCAGCTGCTCCTCATCTACAGTCACCGCCATTCTCTCCCTCTCTGCCTCCCCCCCTGGCTGGAGCTTGTAAGTCGCAGCCAGGAACATTCCTGATAGGTTAATCCCTTGGGAACTCCTCCTCCGCTATTTCCAGTTTCACCTGATATTATTATCGAACATGCCTACTCACAGCCTTGCTCGTGTCAGAGAGTCACTGAACTTGCAATGCTAAAGACTACTCAGTGAGCTCTCTCACGCTCTTGAGAAATCCATGACTCTAACACCATCGCCTGTAAAAGTTTTGGTGGCCAAAACAGCAAGAGCCGCGACATTGGACAATTACTGGACAGCCATGTTGTGACCGCTTCCCCTTTTCCTTCAATTTCACCTAGCTCTGTATTGTTTAGCTTATGTTTATTGTTTCCATTTATGTGATGCCCTCTTTAGTCGGACTCCAAAGGAATTATTGAGTACTCGTAAACCCAACCATCGCTGAAGCTACATTGCATGCTTGTAAATCTTAGAAGTTATGTTATTTGTTGTTGCTGCATCCGCCTGCCGGGACTCCCTTCTGCTGCCGCTTCACCATCATTCTTCTGCCTCAGGCTCCACCCCGGAGCCCACCACGCAGCCGCTGCTCCGCTTCTTCCCTCGCCTTCGCCCTTTTGCCGAGCTTATGCGGTGGCTCTAGCCAAGGCGAGTATGTTTCCTCTGCCGATTTCCTCTCGTGGGAGTCCCCCCGGACTTATTTCCCTGTAACACTACAAGAGACCATCAGCCGCTCTGGCCTGTGTGTTCCTATGCGGAAGCTCCACTCAATTCTACTCAACTGCTTTGGATGCTCTGGCTCGAAAGCAGCAGGAGTCATTGCTTAATCCATTTTAGATAATCTCATGCCGCTATTGATTGCTTGTTATTGTTGATCCAGATGAAAGTGCATGAGTTGCCTGGATACTGTACTCATACTGTCTCACCCTGCATTGGTTTGATTGTGGCTGCTTTTACTCATTGGAGCTTATGCCCTTGCTCGAGCGCGCAGGTCTACTTCTCATTGCCTGTAATCGCATGTAAGAAGCTTCTCCCCGACTTTCCCTGTACCGCGAACCAAGTTCTAATACTGTTACACAAGCAGCTCGGTCAGTTTGGAGATCCAAACGTATGGCGGAGGAGACAAGTTGGCCCCCCTAAATCAGCCTTCTAGCATTTCGCCGCTCTTCTGGGTCGTAAAAAGTGAGGAGATGTAGTAATGCACTGCTGACCCAGCAGCACCGCAGGAGCCGCTTGGTGGCACACCGGGCGGCCTTACTATGGCCTTTCTGGCTGCACTGCACTCCCACACCTTGACTCCTCATCCCCCCCCAAGTGAGTCACGGGTCATGAAACTATCTTGCCCAGGCCACCGGCTGCCCCAGGACAAAGGGACAATGATTTCTGCCCCCCAGGTGAGGATTTTCAGGGCCAGACGCCAGATGCTCTTCCCATCGACAGTGAAGGCGCTAGCCAGGTGGAGATCATGCATCACATGATGATCTCCTAGTCTCTCAGCATTTCCCTGGTTTCCGCCCCACACTGCCCCTCCTTGTAAACCCTAATAAAAGGAGCTAGAGCCGGAAAGCACAAGGAGAGTTGCTCAGGATCATTTTAAACTCATGGGCTCCTGTTGCTTGACGCTTTCTCTCAGCCTAGATGAAACCTCCCTCCAAGCAATTCTCGCCTATTCCCAGAAGCGACGACCCCAAGTGGGATGTAGACTTGACAGTCTGATCCAGCAGGCTAGTTCTTATGTTCTTAAGGCCCTTGCTTTCACCTCCTGCCTGTGAGCTACCAAAGGCACCTGGTGGGCCACTGCGAGTAGCAGAATGCTGGACTAGATGGACTCTGGTCTGATCCAGCAGGCTAGTTCTTATGTTCTTAATTACTCAGAAGTTCAATGGGGGTCATTACAATATCCTTCACATCACACATTTGTTGTAATTTCATTACAAAATAAAATAACTGGGCAGTATGATACCCAACAGATCAGCAAATATATACAGTCAAATCTTTCAGTATGATATCCATGCATATGATGTGCTTTTGGCAACTAGTGACCAGAGGTGAGGTCTGACCAATGCAGAACAGAGTGGGACTATTTTTACCGCCAGGAAAATAAGCAAAATATTTTCCTGAAGTCAGGTTGCCTGGCTACACTGGCTCCATGCCCGGAAGCGGAGACTTGTGTGGTTCAGAAGCCTCCATAAGGTTCACAGAGAACGTATATTATATGGTTTCCCTCTTGTTTATGTCATTCTAGGATGTAATAAAAGCCCTTCTTTAGTTGAATGTATGATGTGCCTGCAGTTTAGGATTTTAGTTTAATAAGGTTCTTCAGTTAGTTTAAGATTCTGTTATTGTTAATTTAGGAGAGTCTTGCCTATAAGTGTATGTGTTCATCCCTTTAAGGTTCCCTAATGTTTAAGTTTAGAACATAAGTATTTTGAAATTTTGTGTCTGATGGCCAAAGCAGGCTTGCCAGAAAGGCTGATATTAAGGGACAAGAAAGTTGGGCTCTGGAAATGCAGATTAGACTCAACACTACCCAGCCGACTCCTTCTTGGATTAAAAGACAAAGACCCTCTTTGGACTCTTTGCAGATTGAATCCACAATTACAAGCAACTCCTAAAGGTCCTCAGAGCCATTGGAAGACGGTGCAGGGACCATCATTGGACAGTTTGAACTTTCCTTTGTTACAGCAATGCAAGGCAGGAGCCCCAGGGCATTACTAGAGGGCACAGCCATCTGATAGCAGAGATAGCTGGGCGCCGTAGCGAGTCCACCTGGATTTTATAAATGGACTTTATCTGCTTTCCGTTCAGCACCTGTGCGAGGTCTCGCGGGAAGACGCATGACAGCGAGATTTGTAATCTCTTTCAGAAGTTGTAAATGTACTCTGTCTTCGTGTTGTTTGTTTTGATTGGTGTTTGGGAGAGGGACTTGCCCCCTCTCCTCCCCTTTCCCTGCCCTTTTCCCCTTTTGAAGTTTGGGAATAAAAGTTCATGCACAGGGTTGCAAGAGCGCGATTCTCTCCTGACCGAGCTGTGACCACCACTTGCAATAAAATCCTTTTGCTTGAAGAACATCGGCTTCCTGCGCCTCATTACGTTGCTGAGCTGAAATCACTTATTGTTACCTGGCAAACAGCAGTAACACTATTACATCCCTCAGTCTAGAGTAGACAGTATCTCCTGTTAATGCAGTCAAAAATTGCATTGGCTTTCTTGGCTGCCACATCACACGGCTGACTCAAGTTCAGTCTGTGGTCTACTAAGTGCTCCCAGTTCGCTTTCACACATAGTGTGGTCAAGCCAGGTGTCCCCCATCCTGTATCTGTGCATTTCATTTTTTCCTGCCCAAATGCAGTATCTTACATTTCTCTCTGCTGAAACTCATTTTGTTTGTTTTGGCCCAGCTCTCTCATCTGTCCAGGTCATTTTGAATTCTATCTCTGTCCTCTGGGGTATTAGGAGCTACCCCTCCTAATTTGGTGTCATCTGCAAATTTGATTAGCATGCCCTCAGTGATTGATTTAAAAAATAGTCCCTGATGTTTTTAATTTGGATGCTGGTAACAGTATAAGCGCCCTGCCCTGGATGGCCCAGGCTGGCCTAATTGCCGGCCGGCCTCTGAAGACACCACATTCAAAGAGGAACCGAAGCAACCTATCACCATCCATGGCCTACAATTTGACAGATCCACAAAGGTATCTGCCTTGATCTGGATGGCCCAGGTTTGTCCAATCACATCAGAGCTCAGAAGGTAAAGAGGGTTGGCCCTGGTTAGTATTTTGATGGGAAACCACCAAGGAAGTGAGACGCAGGCAATGGCAAACCACCTCTGTCTCTTTCCTTGGAAACCAGAAAGGGTCACCACAAGTCAGCTGTGATGGTCTACCAATAGTGGTGGGATCCAAAAAAATTTAGTAACAGGTTCCCTCGCCAACCCCCCCTCAGCAAAGGGGGCAGAGGCAAACCTGAGCCCTGGGCAAAACCTGAGTTGGATGCCCCCCCCCCCATGGGCAGCCACCCCACCACGACTCCCCAAAATTTTTTTGCACCAGGTCATTTCTAAATCATCATCACATTATAGAAAATGCCCCAACTCACAAATCTGAACACAGCAATGGTGAAACACACAGGTTCTTTGATAGAGACTGGGGAGATAAAAGGCACGAAAGGCTGAGAATCCATGAATTGAAGGACCTGGAAGGGATTAACCCAGTTCAGGGAGCTACATTATCAGTCGCAATTGCTAGATGGAACCTTCACGTTCAAAGGCAGGAGGCCTCTCGGGGAGGCGAGGAGGGCGTGGAGGTGGAAAAGCGGACCCAATTAGTAACCCCCTCTCGGCACACACAAATAATTAGTAACCCCCTCTCGGGAACTGGTGAGAACCTGCTGGATCCCACCTCTGTCTACCACCAACTTTAATTTCCCTCACAGCTGCTGAATTAAGGGAGAAAGAAGATGATGATTTTGGATTCATGCCTCCCCGCCCTTTCTCTCTTGTGAGGAGTCTCAAAGGGGCTGACAATCTCCTTTCCCTTCTCCCCCACCCTGTGAGGTGGGTGGGGCTGAGAGAGCTCAGAAGAACTGTGACTAGCCCAAGGTCACTCAGCTGGCATGTGTTGGGAGTGCACAAGCTAATCTAGTTCACCAGATAAGCCTTCACAGCTCAAGTGGCAGAGCAGGGAATCAAACCCAGTTCTCCAGATTAGAGTGCACCTGCTCTTAACCACTACGCCACTGCTGAAGGGTTCCCAATAAGCTTTGTAGGGTTGTTGCCCAAGCTAGCCTAGTCTTGTCAGATCACCGAAGCCGAGGAGGGTCAGCCCTCATGAGGACCTGGACGAGAGACCACCAAGGAAATCCGACGTTGCTATGCAGGCCATGGCAAAGCGCCCCTGCTCACCAGTAGCCTTGCAAACCCCTCGAGGGGCTGCCGTTAGTTGACTGCGTTTTGACCACACTTTCCACTGCCAAGCAGATAGTAGGCAGAGAGCTTTCTGTCTTCCAGGGCTGGGCCCAAAATGCCTGAGTTGGAAATGAATGGGGGGGGGGGGGAGCTGTCCTGTGAAGTAGCCAGCAGGGTGTGTAGTGGTTAATGAAAGCACTCCTGTGAAGGAGCAGCAGTGGCGTAGTGGTCAAGAGCAGGTGCACTCTGATCTGGAGGAACCGGGTTTGATTCCCAGCTCTGCCGCTTGAGCTGTGGAGGCTTATCTGGGGAATTCAGGTTAGCCTGTGCACTCCCACACACGCCAGCTGGGTGACCTTGGGCTAGTCACAGCTCTTTGGAGCTCTCTCAGCCCCACCCACCTCACAGGGTGTTTGTTGTGAGGGGGGAAGGGCCAGGAGATTGTCAGCCCTTTTGAGTCTCCTGCAGGAGAGAAAGAGGGGATATAAATCCAAACTCTTCTTCTTCTTCTTCTTAATAGCAGGTGGATTCTCCTCCTCCTCCTCCTTCTTCTATGATGGAACTTTCCCTGCAGACTGTGGCCGGCCATACAGGTCAGATCTATCCGCCTGCCACTCACAATCCATCACTTGAGCATAGCTGCTACTGGACCTCCCAGGCAGCCATCCCCCCCTTCCCCCCCCCCCCCGGGCTGGCGTTAAATGTCTTCCAGGCTGTGCCGGCAGCGGAAACATCAATGAACTTTCCTTATCGCTCTGGCATGCTGTCCTTTCAGCTGGTGGGAGATAAGAAGAAATGCTTCTCTGCCTCCTGATAAGAAACCCAGCACCTTCTCTGCTGGGGGTGGGGGTGGGGGGGAAATGTCACCCGCTTGGCCCGGCGCAACGGAGAAAACCTTTGGCCCGAGCACGGGGTTGCCCTTTTGTGCATGATAAGCGCCACGTTTCAAACAAAAGAATTCCTTGCCGACTTCTCAGACCCGCCGAAGTGACCAAGGCACACCTGAAAAGTTCCTCCTTGGTGAGCGATGAGGTCATGAAGCTTTTAATTTTTACCCATGATCAGTGAGAAGAAAAGGCCAAAGTACAGGCGCATTTTTGCCTTTTCCTGCCATCGCACGGCAGTTGCAGGTAATGTCGTTTAAAAAAAATAATCTGGAGCCCAATTCGGCTTGTAACTGCAGAACGGGTTTCTTGCCTTCCTCCACACACAGTTTTCGAGCCTGTTCCATGCCAAGCTGCACTGACAAACCACCAGTGACAAACCACCTCTGAATGTCTCTTGCTTGAACCTGTTCCATGCCAAGCTGCACTGACAAACCACCCCCCCCCCACCCCCCCCCCCCCCCACCCCCCCCCCCCCCCCCCCCCCCCCCCCCACCCCACCACCCCCCCCCCCCCCCCCCCCCCCCCCCCCCCCCCCCCGCCCCCCCCCCCCCCCCCCCCCCCCCCCCCCCCCCCCCCCGCCCCGCCCCCGCCCCCCCCCGCCACCCCCCTCCCCGCCCACCCCCCCCCCCCCCCCCCCCCCCCCCCCCCCCCCCCCCCCCCACACCCCCCCCCCCCCCCACCCCCCCCCCCCCCCACCCCCCCCCCCCCCCAACCCCCCCCCCCCCCACCCCCCCTCCCCCCCACCCCCCCCCCCCCCCCCCCCCCCCCCCCCCCCCCCCCCCCCCCCCCCACCCCCCCCCCCCCCCACCCCCCCCCCCCCCCACCCCCCCCCCCCCCCACCCCCCCCCCCCCCCACCCCCCCCCCCCCCCACCCCCCCCCCCCCCCACCCCCCCCCCCCCCCACCCCCCCCCCCCCCCACCCCCCCCCCCCCCCACCCCCCCCCCCCCCCACCCCCCCCCCCCCCCACCCCCCCCCCCCCCCACCCCCCCCCCCCCCCACCCCCCCCCCCCCCCACCCCCCCCCCCCCCCACCCCCCCCCCCCCCCACCCCCCCCCCCCCCCACCCCCCCCCCCCCCCACCCCCCCCCCCCCCCACCCCCCCCCCCCCCCACCCCCCCCCCCCCCCACCCCCCCCCCCCCCCACCCCCCCCCCCCCCCACCCCCCCCCCCCCCCACCCCCCCCCCCCCCCACCCCCCCCCCCCCCCACCCCCCCCCCCCCCCACCCCCCCCCCCCCCCACCCCCCCCCCCCCCCACCCCCCCCCCCCCCCACCCCCCCCCCCCCCCACCCCCCCCCCCCCCCACCCCCCCCCCCCCCCACCCCCCCCCCCCCCCACCCCCCCCCCCCCCCACCCCCCCCCCCCCCCACCCCCCCCCCCCCCCACCCCCCCCCCCCCCCACCCCCCCCCCCCCCCACCCCCCCCCCCCCCCACCCCCCCCCCCCCCCACCCCCCCCCCCCCCCACCCCCCCCCCCCCCCACCCCCCCCCCCCCCCACCCCCCCCCCCCCCCACCCCCCCCCCCCCCCACCCCCCCCCCCCCCCACCCCCCCCCCCCCCCACCCCCCCCCCCCCCCACCCCCCCCCCCCCCCACCCCCCCCCCCCCCCACCCCCCCCCCCCCCCACCCCCCCCCCCCCCCACCCCCCCCCCCCCCCACCCCCCCCCCCCCCCACCCCCCCCCCCCCCCACCCCCCCCCCCCCCCACCCCCCCCCCCCCCCACCCCCCCCCCCCCCCACCCCCCCCCCCCCCCACCCCCCCCCCCCCCCACCCCCCCCCCCCCCCACCCCCCCCCCCCCCCACCCCCCCCCCCCCCCACCCCCCCCCCCCCCCACCCCCCCCCCCCCCCACCCCCCCCCCCCCCCACCCCCCCCCCCCCCCACCCCCCCCCCCCCCCACCCCCCCCCCCCCCCACCCCCCCCCCCCCCCACCCCCCCCCCCCCCCACCCCCCCCCCCCCCCACCCCCCCCCCCCCCCACCCCCCCCCCCCCCCACCCCCCCCCCCCCCCACCCCCCCCCCCCCCCACCCCCCCCCCCCCCCACCCCCCCCCCCCCCCACCCCCCCCCCCCCCCACCCCCCCCCCCCCCCACCCCCCCCCCCCCCCACCCCCCCCCCCCCCCACCCCCCCCCCCCCCCACCCCCCCCCCCCCCCACCCCCCCCCCCCCCCACCCCCCCCCCCCCCCACCCCCCCCCCCCCCCACCCCCCCCCCCCCCCACCCCCCCCCCCCCCCACCCCCCCCCCCCCCCACCCCCCCCCCCCCCCACCCCCCCCCCCCCCCACCCCCCCCCCCCCCCACCCCCCCCCCCCCCCACCCCCCCCCCCCCCCACCCCCCCCCCCCCCCACCCCCCCCCCCCCCCACCCCCCCCCCCCCCCACCCCCCCCCCCCCCCACCCCCCCCCCCCCCCACCCCCCCCCCCCCCCACCCCCCCCCCCCCCCACCCCCCCCCCCCCCCACCCCCCCCCCCCCCCACCCCCCCCCCCCCCCACCCCCCCCCCCCCCCACCCCCCCCCCCCCCCACCCCCCCCCCCCCCCACCCCCCCCCCCCCCCACCCCCCCCCCCCCCCACCCCCCCCCCCCCCCACCCCCCCCCCCCCCCACCCCCCCCCCCCCCCACCCCCCCCCCCCCCCACCCCCCCCCCCCCCCACCCCCCCCCCCCCCCACCCCCCCCCCCCCCCACCCCCCCCCCCCCCCACCCCCCCCCCCCCCCACCCCCCCCCCCCCCCACCCCCCCCCCCCCCCACCCCCCCCCCCCCCCACCCCCCCCCCCCCCCACCCCCCCCCCCCCCCACCCCCCCCCCCCCCCACCCCCCCCCCCCCCCACCCCCCCCCCCCCCCACCCCCCCCCCCCCCCACCCCCCCCCCCCCCCACCCCCCCCCCCCCCCACCCCCCCCCCCCCCCACCCCCCCCCCCCCCCACCCCCCCCCCCCCCCACCCCCCCCCCCCCCCACCCCCCCCCCCCCCCACCCCCCCCCCCCCCCACCCCCCCCCCCCCCCACCCCCCCCCCCCCCCACCCCCCCCCCCCCCCACCCCCCCCCCCCCCCACCCCCCCCCCCCCCCACCCCCCCCCCCCCCCACCCCCCCCCCCCCCCACCCCCCCCCCCCCCCACCCCCCCCCCCCCCCACCCCCCCCCCCCCCCACCCCCCCCCCCCCCCACCCCCCCCCCCCCCCACCCCCCCCCCCCCCCACCCCCCCCCCCCCCCACCCCCCCCCCCCCCCACCCCCCCCCCCCCCCACCCCCCCCCCCCCCCACCCCCCCCCCCCCCCACCCCCCCCCCCCCCCACCCCCCCCCCCCCCCACCCCCCCCCCCCCCCACCCCCCCCCCCCCCCACCCCCCCCCCCCCCCACCCCCCCCCCCCCCCACCCCCCCCCCCCCCCACCCCCCCCCCCCCCCACCCCCCCCCCCCCCCACCCCCCCCCCCCCCCACCCCCCCCCCCCCCCACCCCCCCCCCCCCCCACCCCCCCCCCCCCCCACCCCCCCCCCCCCCCACCCCCCCCCCCCCCCACCCCCCCCCCCCCCCACCCCCCCCCCCCCCCACCCCCCCCCCCCCCCACCCCCCCCCCCCCCCACCCCCCCCCCCCCCCACCCCCCCCCCCCCCCACCCCCCCCCCCCCCCACCCCCCCCCCCCCCCACCCCCCCCCCCCCCCACCCCCCCCCCCCCCCACCCCCCCCCCCCCCCACCCCCCCCCCCCCCCACCCCCCCCCCCCCCCACCCCCCCCCCCCCCCACCCCCCCCCCCCCCCACCCCCCCCCCCCCCCACCCCCCCCCCCCCCCACCCCCCCCCCCCCCCACCCCCCCCCCCCCCCACCCCCCCCCCCCCCCACCCCCCCCCCCCCCCACCCCCCCCCCCCCCCACCCCCCCCCCCCCCCACCCCCCCCCCCCCCCACCCCCCCCCCCCCCCACCCCCCCCCCCCCCCACCCCCCCCCCCCCCCACCCCCCCCCCCCCCCACCCCCCCCCCCCCCCACCCCCCCCCCCCCCCACCCCCCCCCCCCCCCACCCCCCCCCCCCCCCACCCCCCCCCCCCCCCACCCCCCCCCCCCCCCACCCCCCCCCCCCCCCACCCCCCCCCCCCCCCACCCCCCCCCCCCCCCACCCCCCCCCCCCCCCACCCCCCCCCCCCCCCACCCCCCCCCCCCCCCACCCCCCCCCCCCCCCACCCCCCCCCCCCCCCACCCCCCCCCCCCCCCACCCCCCCCCCCCCCCACCCCCCCCCCCCCCCACCCCCCCCCCCCCCCACCCCCCCCCCCCCCCACCCCCCCCCCCCCCCACCCCCCCCCCCCCCCACCCCCCCCCCCCCCCACCCCCCCCCCCCCCCACCCCCCCCCCCCCCCACCCCCCCCCCCCCCCACCCCCCCCCCCCCCCACCCCCCCCCCCCCCCACCCCCCCCCCCCCCCACCCCCCCCCCCCCCCACCCCCCCCCCCCCCCACCCCCCCCCCCCCCCACCCCCCCCCCCCCCCACCCCCCCCCCCCCCCACCCCCCCCCCCCCCCACCCCCCCCCCCCCCCACCCCCCCCCCCCCCCACCCCCCCCCCCCCCCACCCCCCCCCCCCCCCACCCCCCCCCCCCCCCACCCCCCCCCCCCCCCACCCCCCCCCCCCCCCACCCCCCCCCCCCCCCACCCCCCCCCCCCCCCACCCCCCCCCCCCCCCACCCCCCCCCCCCCCCACCCCCCCCCCCCCCCACCCCCCCCCCCCCCCACCCCCCCCCCCCCCCACCCCCCCCCCCCCCCACCCCCCCCCCCCCCCACCCCCCCCCCCCCCCACCCCCCCCCCCCCCCACCCCCCCCCCCCCCCACCCCCCCCCCCCCCCACCCCCCCCCCCCCCCACCCCCCCCCCCCCCCACCCCCCCCCCCCCCCACCCCCCCCCCCCCCCACCCCCCCCCCCCCCCACCCCCCCCCCCCCCCACCCCCCCCCCCCCCCACCCCCCCCCCCCCCCACCCCCCCCCCCCCCCACCCCCCCCCCCCCCCACCCCCCCCCCCCCCCACCCCCCCCCCCCCCCACCCCCCCCCCCCCCCACCCCCCCCCCCCCCCACCCCCCCCCCCCCCCACCCCCCCCCCCCCCCACCCCCCCCCCCCCCCACCCCCCCCCCCCCCCACCCCCCCCCCCCCCCACCCCCCCCCCCCCCCACCCCCCCCCCCCCCCACCCCCCCCCCCCCCCACCCCCCCCCCCCCCCACCCCCCCCCCCCCCCACCCCCCCCCCCCCCCACCCCCCCCCCCCCCCACCCCCCCCCCCCCCCACCCCCCCCCCCCCCCACCCCCCCCCCCCCCCACCCCCCCCCCCCCCCACCCCCCCCCCCCCCCACCCCCCCCCCCCCCCACCCCCCCCCCCCCCCACCCCCCCCCCCCCCCACCCCCCCCCCCCCCCACCCCCCCCCCCCCCCACCCCCCCCCCCCCCCACCCCCCCCCCCCCCCACCCCCCCCCCCCCCCACCCCCCCCCCCCCCCACCCCCCCCCCCCCCCACCCCCCCCCCCCCCCACCCCCCCCCCCCCCCACCCCCCCCCCCCCCCACCCCCCCCCCCCCCCACCCCCCCCCCCCCCCACCCCCCCCCCCCCCCACCCCCCCCCCCCCCCACCCCCCCCCCCCCCCACCCCCCCCCCCCCCCACCCCCCCCCCCCCCCACCCCCCCCCCCCCCCACCCCCCCCCCCCCCCACCCCCCCCCCCCCCCACCCCCCCCCCCCCCCACCCCCCCCCCCCCCCACCCCCCCCCCCCCCCACCCCCCCCCCCCCCCACCCCCCCCCCCCCCCACCCCCCCCCCCCCCCACCCCCCCCCCCCCCCACCCCCCCCCCCCCCCACCCCCCCCCCCCCCCACCCCCCCCCCCCCCCACCCCCCCCCCCCCCCACCCCCCCCCCCCCCCACCCCCCCCCCCCCCCACCCCCCCCCCCCCCCACCCCCCCCCCCCCCCACCCCCCCCCCCCCCCACCCCCCCCCCCCCCCACCCCCCCCCCCCCCCACCCCCCCCCCCCCCCACCCCCCCCCCCCCCCACCCCCCCCCCCCCCCACCCCCCCCCCCCCCCACCCCCCCCCCCCCCCACCCCCCCCCCCCCCCACCCCCCCCCCCCCCCACCCCCCCCCCCCCCCACCCCCCCCCCCCCCCACCCCCCCCCCCCCCCACCCCCCCCCCCCCCCACCCCCCCCCCCCCCCACCCCCCCCCCCCCCCACCCCCCCCCCCCCCCACCCCCCCCCCCCCCCACCCCCCCCCCCCCCCACCCCCCCCCCCCCCCACCCCCCCCCCCCCCCACCCCCCCCCCCCCCCACCCCCCCCCCCCCCCACCCCCCCCCCCCCCCACCCCCCCCCCCCCCCACCCCCCCCCCCCCCCACCCCCCCCCCCCCCCACCCCCCCCCCCCCCCACCCCCCCCCCCCCCCACCCCCCCCCCCCCCCACCCCCCCCCCCCCCCACCCCCCCCCCCCCCCACCCCCCCCCCCCCCCACCCCCCCCCCCCCCCACCCCCCCCCCCCCCCACCCCCCCCCCCCCCCACCCCCCCCCCCCCCCACCCCCCCCCCCCCCCACCCCCCCCCCCCCCCACCCCCCCCCCCCCCCACCCCCCCCCCCCCCCACCCCCCCCCCCCCCCACCCCCCCCCCCCCCCACCCCCCCCCCCCCCCACCCCCCCCCCCCCCCACCCCCCCCCCCCCCCACCCCCCCCCCCCCCCACCCCCCCCCCCCCCCACCCCCCCCCCCCCCCACCCCCCCCCCCCCCCACCCCCCCCCCCCCCCACCCCCCCCCCCCCCCACCCCCCCCCCCCCCCACCCCCCCCCCCCCCCACCCCCCCCCCCCCCCACCCCCCCCCCCCCCCACCCCCCCCCCCCCCCACCCCCCCCCCCCCCCACCCCCCCCCCCCCCCACCCCCCCCCCCCCCCACCCCCCCCCCCCCCCACCCCCCCCCCCCCCCACCCCCCCCCCCCCCCACCCCCCCCCCCCCCCACCCCCCCCCCCCCCCACCCCCCCCCCCCCCCACCCCCCCCCCCCCCCACCCCCCCCCCCCCCCACCCCCCCCCCCCCCCACCCCCCCCCCCCCCCACCCCCCCCCCCCCCCACCCCCCCCCCCCCCCACCCCCCCCCCCCCCCACCCCCCCCCCCCCCCACCCCCCCCCCCCCCCACCCCCCCCCCCCCCCACCCCCCCCCCCCCCCACCCCCCCCCCCCCCCACCCCCCCCCCCCCCCACCCCCCCCCCCCCCCACCCCCCCCCCCCCCCACCCCCCCCCCCCCCCACCCCCCCCCCCCCCCACCCCCCCCCCCCCCCACCCCCCCCCCCCCCCACCCCCCCCCCCCCCCACCCCCCCCCCCCCCCACCCCCCCCCCCCCCCACCCCCCCCCCCCCCCACCCCCCCCCCCCCCCACCCCCCCCCCCCCCCACCCCCCCCCCCCCCCACCCCCCCCCCCCCCCACCCCCCCCCCCCCCCACCCCCCCCCCCCCCCACCCCCCCCCCCCCCCACCCCCCCCCCCCCCCACCCCCCCCCCCCCCCACCCCCCCCCCCCCCCACCCCCCCCCCCCCCCACCCCCCCCCCCCCCCACCCCCCCCCCCCCCCACCCCCCCCCCCCCCCACCCCCCCCCCCCCCCACCCCCCCCCCCCCCCACCCCCCCCCCCCCCCACCCCCCCCCCCCCCCACCCCCCCCCCCCCCCACCCCCCCCCCCCCCCACCCCCCCCCCCCCCCACCCCCCCCCCCCCCCACCCCCCCCCCCCCCCACCCCCCCCCCCCCCCACCCCCCCCCCCCCCCACCCCCCCCCCCCCCCACCCCCCCCCCCCCCCACCCCCCCCCCCCCCCACCCCCCCCCCCCCCCACCCCCCCCCCCCCCCACCCCCCCCCCCCCCCACCCCCCCCCCCCCCCACCCCCCCCCCCCCCCACCCCCCCCCCCCCCCACCCCCCCCCCCCCCCACCCCCCCCCCCCCCCACCCCCCCCCCCCCCCACCCCCCCCCCCCCCCACCCCCCCCCCCCCCCACCCCCCCCCCCCCCCACCCCCCCCCCCCCCCACCCCCCCCCCCCCCCACCCCCCCCCCCCCCCACCCCCCCCCCCCCCCACCCCCCCCCCCCCCCACCCCCCCCCCCCCCCACCCCCCCCCCCCCCCACCCCCCCCCCCCCCCACCCCCCCCCCCCCCCACCCCCCCCCCCCCCCACCCCCCCCCCCCCCCACCCCCCCCCCCCCCCACCCCCCCCCCCCCCCACCCCCCCCCCCCCCCACCCCCCCCCCCCCCCACCCCCCCCCCCCCCCACCCCCCCCCCCCCCCACCCCCCCCCCCCCCCACCCCCCCCCCCCCCCACCCCCCCCCCCCCCCACCCCCCCCCCCCCCCACCCCCCCCCCCCCCCACCCCCCCCCCCCCCCACCCCCCCCCCCCCCCACCCCCCCCCCCCCCCACCCCCCCCCCCCCCCACCCCCCCCCCCCCCCACCCCCCCCCCCCCCCACCCCCCCCCCCCCCCACCCCCCCCCCCCCCCACCCCCCCCCCCCCCCACCCCCCCCCCCCCCCACCCCCCCCCCCCCCCACCCCCCCCCCCCCCCACCCCCCCCCCCCCCCACCCCCCCCCCCCCCCACCCCCCCCCCCCCCCACCCCCCCCCCCCCCCACCCCCCCCCCCCCCCACCCCCCCCCCCCCCCACCCCCCCCCCCCCCCACCCCCCCCCCCCCCCACCCCCCCCCCCCCCCACCCCCCCCCCCCCCCACCCCCCCCCCCCCCCACCCCCCCCCCCCCCCACCCCCCCCCCCCCCCACCCCCCCCCCCCCCCACCCCCCCCCCCCCCCACCCCCCCCCCCCCCCACCCCCCCCCCCCCCCACCCCCCCCCCCCCCCACCCCCCCCCCCCCCCACCCCCCCCCCCCCCCACCCCCCCCCCCCCCCACCCCCCCCCCCCCCCACCCCCCCCCCCCCCCACCCCCCCCCCCCCCCACCCCCCCCCCCCCCCACCCCCCCCCCCCCCCACCCCCCCCCCCCCCCACCCCCCCCCCCCCCCACCCCCCCCCCCCCCCACCCCCCCCCCCCCCCACCCCCCCCCCCCCCCACCCCCCCCCCCCCCCACCCCCCCCCCCCCCCACCCCCCCCCCCCCCCACCCCCCCCCCCCCCCACCCCCCCCCCCCCCCACCCCCCCCCCCCCCCACCCCCCCCCCCCCCCACCCCCCCCCCCCCCCACCCCCCCCCCCCCCCACCCCCCCCCCCCCCCACCCCCCCCCCCCCCCACCCCCCCCCCCCCCCACCCCCCCCCCCCCCCACCCCCCCCCCCCCCCACCCCCCCCCCCCCCCACCCCCCCCCCCCCCCACCCCCCCCCCCCCCCACCCCCCCCCCCCCCCACCCCCCCCCCCCCCCACCCCCCCCCCCCCCCACCCCCCCCCCCCCCCACCCCCCCCCCCCCCCACCCCCCCCCCCCCCCACCCCCCCCCCCCCCCACCCCCCCCCCCCCCCACCCCCCCCCCCCCCCACCCCCCCCCCCCCCCACCCCCCCCCCCCCCCACCCCCCCCCCCCCCCACCCCCCCCCCCCCCCACCCCCCCCCCCCCCCACCCCCCCCCCCCCCCACCCCCCCCCCCCCCCACCCCCCCCCCCCCCCACCCCCCCCCCCCCCCACCCCCCCCCCCCCCCACCCCCCCCCCCCCCCACCCCCCCCCCCCCCCACCCCCCCCCCCCCCCACCCCCCCCCCCCCCCACCCCCCCCCCCCCCCACCCCCCCCCCCCCCCACCCCCCCCCCCCCCCACCCCCCCCCCCCCCCACCCCCCCCCCCCCCCACCCCCCCCCCCCCCCACCCCCCCCCCCCCCCACCCCCCCCCCCCCCCACCCCCCCCCCCCCCCACCCCCCCCCCCCCCCACCCCCCCCCCCCCCCACCCCCCCCCCCCCCCACCCCCCCCCCCCCCCACCCCCCCCCCCCCCCACCCCCCCCCCCCCCCACCCCCCCCCCCCCCCACCCCCCCCCCCCCCCACCCCCCCCCCCCCCCACCCCCCCCCCCCCCCACCCCCCCCCCCCCCCACCCCCCCCCCCCCCCACCCCCCCCCCCCCCCACCCCCCCCCCCCCCCACCCCCCCCCCCCCCCACCCCCCCCCCCCCCCACCCCCCCCCCCCCCCACCCCCCCCCCCCCCCACCCCCCCCCCCCCCCACCCCCCCCCCCCCCCACCCCCCCCCCCCCCCACCCCCCCCCCCCCCCACCCCCCCCCCCCCCCACCCCCCCCCCCCCCCACCCCCCCCCCCCCCCACCCCCCCCCCCCCCCACCCCCCCCCCCCCCCACCCCCCCCCCCCCCCACCCCCCCCCCCCCCCACCCCCCCCCCCCCCCACCCCCCCTCCTCCCCCCCCCCCACCGCACCCCCCCACCCCCCCCCACCCCCTTCCCCCCCCCCCCCCACCCCTCCCCCCCCCCCCCCCCCCCCCCACCCCCCCCCCCCCCCCCACCCCCCCCCCCCCCCCCCCCACCCATTCCAGCATGGCCAATTGGCCATGCTGGAAGGGGCTGATGGGAATTGTAGTCCATAACATCTGGAGTGCCAAAGGTTCGCCACACAGCCACAAGACGCCATTCAGTGGGTTCCACTGGCGCCCTTTAGTGGTCTCCTAAGCAGACAGCACTTCCTGCTTCCTCTGAACTACAATTCCCAGTAAACCACGAGGCGAGGCACGCATCGGCGTCACCGACCCATCAAGGGCACACTTCTCCGCCCCACCCAACGGCTCACTGACAGGCCCGCCGGCCAATAGCGAACTGCCAACACCCGCTCTATCCCTGCCCGCCTTCACGGCACGCCCTTCCTGTCAGACAGGCAGGGCTTCGACCCAATCACTCCCGCAGATGGCGGGCGACGACCAATGGGAGAGCCAGGCATCCGGGCCAAAAGCGTCCCCCAGAACCTACAGGGAGGACGCACCGGTAGATGACGGGCAGGTAAGGCGGCCAATGGGTTTCCCGCCCCGTCCAATCGGCTTCGGGCGCCGCCCACTTCCCCCTCCCCGCGCCGAAGTGGGTAGCAACAGTTGCCCCGGTGAGGGAACACGGAGGGCGCCATAGCCACCGTAGTCGTGGCGACCAGGACACCCGGCAACAACAACAACAACCGCCCCGCCTCAGCGCTTCCCGCCAAAATCGGCGGAGGCCCCCCAGAGCCGCCGCCGCTCCGTCCCCGCCCCTCGCCCTGAGGGGACGCGGCCTCGCGCGGCCGGGCCGTCCAGGTGGGTCTCGCTCCCTTCCCTCGCGCTGCCGCCAAAGGGCGGAGGCTGAGCGGCCGGCCCGCCAGGAAAGGAGGCCGGGCGGGAAGCGCCCTGCGCCCGATGCCCGTTCCTGCTGCGGCGGCCGCTCCGGACAGGGTTTATCGGAAAGGGTCCAGGCCCGGGTGGGCGGAGCCTCGACGCTCCCCGGTGATTGGTGGGCGGGCGGGCCAATGGGAGGGAGCCGAGAGCCTGAGGCCGGCCAATAGGAGTCAAGAGAGGTGGGCGTGGCCCAACCTCCCTTTCCAGGAAGGAGAGGGGAGCGCTGAGTTCTCAGCACGTCATAACGGGGTGGTGACGTCACGCGCAGCGAGCTCCGTTGCTATGACGCTTGAGGGGCTGGGGTGGGCCTCCTCGTGGAACCGCTATCCTGGCGCTGGCGGAAAAAAAGGGACGTCAGCCTTTTAAAATCCTTTTGAAGTGACGTCATAGGGGAAAAAAGGTCGGCCTCGTAGCGACACCCGAAGCTTGTGGCTGAAATAAAAGTTAAGCTCTCCCAGGCGTCTGTTTTTGTGGCAAGAGACTTCTGTAGAAGGAGTGATGTCATAGGAGTGACGTCATAGGACTCACATATGCTCCTAGGCCAGTGGTGGCGAACCTATGGCACGGGTGCCAGAGGTGGCACTCAGAGCCCTCTCTGTGGGCACGCGTGCACAGAGTTTGTCATGTGGGAGGGAAATCCCCCCCACACACACACATCTAGGCTGGCATGGGCTGCTGGACTTGATGTGCGTGCACCTCAGCGAGCAGGGAGGACTCGGCTGGCGGGCCTGGTGCCTGTGCTCCAGGTGTTTGCTGCCCGGGGGAGGGGGCAGAGGCAGCAGAGATGCTAGTGAGGCATAGAGCGGCACATGTGGAACTTGCTGTAGGCTACAGCAGGCTGGCCCCTGCTTGAGGGGGTTATTCAGGTTAAATTGCCGCGTTGGCACTTTGCGATAAATAAGTGGGTTTTGAGTTGCAATTTGGGCACTCCGTCTCGAAAAGGTTCGCCATCACTGTCCTAGGCAATGGGGTACACCAACCAAATGGGTTGCCAACCTCCAGGTAGGACTTGGGGGGGTCCCCTGGAATTTACAGCTCATCTCCAGACTTCAGAGACCCCGGAGAAAATGGATGCTTTGAAGGGTGAACTCTGTTGGCATTGGACCCCACTGAAGCCTCTGTCCTCCTCAGCGTGGCGTAGTGGTTGAGAGCAGGTGCACTCTAATCTGGAGAACCAGGTTTGATTCCCCGCTCTGCCACTTGAGCTGTGGAGGCTTATCTGGGGAACTAGATTAACTTGTGCACTCCAACACACTCCAGATGGGTGACCTTGGGCTAGTCACAGTTCTTCAGAGCTCTCTCAGTCTCACCCACCTCACGGCACGTTGTTGGGGGCGGGAAGGGAAAGGAGATTGTAAGCCACCTTGAGTCTCCTTACAGGAGAAAAAGGGTGAATATTGACAATATGATGTGTTAAAGTTCCATTTCCTTAAGAGAAACAGAGGTTAACTTGTTGCAGTGAAATGCCCCATGTTTGAAGCACATTGAAGTCATTGGGAAGTGCATTTTACCAGAAAACAAAGAAAGTACTTGGGGGAGAGAGAGTCACAGTTGACTTGGTTGTCAAGGCAAGAGGCATTCAGAGGTGGTTTGCCACAGCCTGCCTCTGCACAGCAACTGTGGACTTCTTTGGAGGTCTCCCATCCAAGTACTAACCAGGACCCCCCCCCCCCCCCGGCCGCCTGGTTTCTGAGGTGTGATGAGACTGGGCTAGCTTGGGCCGTTCATATCAGGGCAGGAGATGAGCAGAGGTGGTTTGCCTGTACTTGCTTGGTGGTCTTCCATCCAAGTACTAACCAGGGCCGACCCTGCTTAATTTCCGAGATCGGGCTAGCTGGGCCATCTTGGTCAGGACAACAGACAAGCCAAGGCTGCTTTGCCATTTCTTGCGTCCACGTAGCCATCCTGGACTTCCTTGTTGGTCTCCCAACCAAGTACTAAATAAGCCTATAGTAAAAGGACAGGACAGTTGCCAGTCCTTGTGGGTTATATGTGAGAAGTCAAATAAGGAAAAATGTTGGTAGGCTAAGAACTTGTATAAGGATGGACACCAGTTTTGTTCTACGTGTGCTAGCCTGAGCTACCCAGATCAGGGCAACTATTATATATACAAGTGACAAGTGTGACTAAATTGCAGAGTCCAGACATTCTGAACCACTCTAGTGTGTAATGATGATGTTATAATGCGCAATAAAGCAAGCAATTGTTCAGACGCAGGATTGTCACTTCTGCAGCCCAGATGCTTTGATTCTGCTGTTCCGAGTGACAGGATAGCTGTAATGCCTCCTGCTGTTGGTTAGCTCCATAGTCCTGTTGTCTTCCCACCAACTGCAAAGCGAAGGAATTCTGCACTGCAGGTGTGACAGAAGGTGGGCAGCAGGGCTAGAAGAGAGCAGAAAGTGGGAGCTGGCTTTCTTCCTTCTTTATTGGGGGATTTAAAGGATACCTGTGTAGTTTTAAAAGCAGCAGCTGTATTCAAAGGTTCGGTGATAATAGTATTCTGTCAAGTATAATGGGTTTAAATTATGGGCAGAAAGGTACTGGGTAGACTTTAGGAATTCATTTTTTTTACAGTGAGAGTAGTTCAGCAGTGGAATCGGCTGCATACGGAGGTGGTGAGCTCCCCCTCACTGGCTGTGTTCAAGTATCAGCTGGGCGAACACTTGTCAGGGATGCCCTAGGCTGATCCTCCAATGAGCAAGCAGCTAGACTAGATGGCCTGAATAGAATCATAGAGTTGGAAGAGACCCCAAGGACCATCGTCCAACTTCCTGCAATGCAGGAACACACAATCAAAGTACTCCTGACAGATGGCCCTCCAGCCTCTCTTTAAAAACCTCCAAAGAAGGAGACTCCACCACACGCCAAGGTAGTGAATTCCACTGTCAAACAGCCCTTACTGTCAGGAGGTTCTTCCAGATGTTTTGGTGGAATCTCTTTTCCTTCAGCTTGAACCCATAACTCCTAGTCCTAGTCTCTGGAGCAGCAGAAAACAAGCTTGCTCCCTCACCAACATGACATCCCTTCAAACATCTAAACATGGCTATCATGTCACCTCTTAACCTTTTCTTCACCAAACTAAACATCCCCAGCTCCCTAAGTCTCTGCTCGTAGGACATGGATTCCACACCTTTGACCATTTTGGTTGCCCTCCTCTGGACCTGTTCCAGCTTGTCAATATCCTTCTTGAATTGCGGTGCCCAGAACTGCACACAATATTTCATAGCCCCTTCCAACTCTGTGATTGTGAGATGCTAAGCCACAACTGATTTATGGCAAACATTCATGGGACTCAAAGACAAAAGCTGAGCAGAGATGGTTTGCTGTTGCCTTCCTTTGGATAGCAACCCCAGTCTTCTGTGGTGGTTCCTAGTCTGAGTACTAACTGCACCGAACCCTGCTTAGCTTCTAAGCTCTGATAAGACCGAACACTAGTAAGAGCTATTCATACTGCTCTGATAAAATAATCTGGTGTTAGACCAGGTAGTTATCTCAACAGATCTGGTGTTGTATCCATTATATCCATGTCCCTTATGTTCAGCATCCAGAATCTCTTCAAATATGGAGGCTTCCAAGTGCCTTCTGTGCTGGTGTGGAAAGCGTGCATCTGTCTCTCCTAGTACCGTATATACTCGTGTATAAGTCGACCCACATTTAAGTCGAGGCACCTAATTTTACCACAAACTGGGAAAACTTATTGACTCGCGTATAAGTCGAGGATGGGAAATGCAGCAGCTACTGGTAAATTTCAAAAATAAAAAATAGATACCAATAAAATTACATTAATTGAGGCATCAGTAGGTTAAATGTTTTTGAATATTTATTTCAAAGAAAAACAGTAAACTAGCTCTGTAAATGGAAAAGAGGGTCAACAAAAACAATATGGTCTCAACAATCACTTTAAAAATACAAAAACCTTAGCTCAACCAGCAACCAAGCTAAAACACAAGAGTTAAAATCCTTTAAAACTGGATTTTTGGTCATGGGAGGAATGTTTATGTTAGCAGTACCAACATTTCAGAGTATCCTAAGGAGACCCTCCTGATTATACCACCCAGGTTTGTGAAGTTTGGTTCAAGGGGTCCAAAGTTATGGGCCCTCCAAATGTAGCCCCATCTACTATTAGCTCCCATTGGAAACAATGGGGGATGGGGGTCCATAACTTTGGATCCTATGAACCAAACTTTACCAAACTTGGGTGGTATCATCAGCAGAGTCTCTTGAAAAATCCCTGAAATTTTGGTGCCGATAGCCTAAAAACTGCGCCCCCTGGCGGCCGACAAAGTAAAAACCCTAAAATATTTTTTAAATACACCTGTCTCGCGTATAAGTCGAGGGGGGCTTTTTCAGCACAAAAAATGTGCAGAAAAATTCGACTTATATGCGAGTATATACGGTAATTTGGTCCATAACCATTTGTAACGCTGTCTTTTGACAGATCACACAATAACATCATGGGCCAGTTAGTCTCAGAGTGTCGCTGTGTTGGTCTGAAGTAGGGATGGTTTGTGTCCAGTAGCACCTTAGAGACCAACATAGTTTTGGGGGCTATCAGCTTTCAAGAGTCAAAGCACCTGGTATTTGGCTTTAGAAAAATCATATTGTGAACATCTTTTTTGTTCTCTTTTTGTTCACATTAGAGAATCGGGGAGGGACTTGAATATAGGCCACTTAGATCAATACCCTAAATCGCCTCATGATAGAAGTTGCAATTCTAATGTATGATTCCACCCCTCTTCCGCTCCTGCCCAAACATTAACTATGCCGTGTCAAAATACTATGTAGATTTGACTTTACCCAGAAAACCCAAGCCTGAAAACGTGTCTTAATTGCTCACAGCAACAGCTCAGAGGCACCTTGACTGTGGCCTTGTCCACATGCTGGAGAGAGGTAATTGCTCCAGGTCACGAGTCGGATTTCTGCCAAAAACGCATACCGCTGGCATGCCCTTGCATAAGTTGTGGGTGGAGCTACAGTCGGGACTTCCGTAACGCAGGCTTGGCTTTAGTGTTGCTGGATCCCTCCTTCTCAAGCACGTGATCTCCTTTCCACGCCCAAGTTGTTTATACCACCTGGCAGGAAGGCAGGGAAAGGGGAAACACTGCAGGCCTGATTCTCCTCATTGACAGCAAGCTGGGATGTTAGGACACCTGATGTCTTGTGTGGCTTTGAAGTGTTAATTTAGCATTGGACCAGAGAACTCCCATTTTAGGGGGCTGTGGTGGTGGTGAAAGACCATGCGGCATCTTTGAGAATCGGGGAGGGGCCGTAGCTCAAAGGCAGAGCATCTGCTTGGCATGCAGAAGGTCCCAGGTTCAAAGCCCAGCATCTCCAGCTGAAAGGACTGGCAGCAGGTGATGCGAAAGACTTTTTCGTCTTGGCTATTAGCCAGTGAATGGCCTCTGATTACATTCCTATGGATGAATTTTGAAAACCTCTGTAAAGGAAGAAGAAGAGTTTGGATTTATATCCCCCCCCCTTTCTCTCCTGTAAGGAGACTCAAAGGGGCTTACAGTCTCCTCCCCCCGCCCCAGCAAACACCCTGTGAGGTGGATGGGGCTGAGAGAGCTCCGAAGAACTGTGACTAGCCCAAGGTCACCCAGCTGGCATGTGTTGGAGGGCACAAGCTCCACAGAGAAGCCCCCAGAGCTCAAGTGGCAGAGCGGGGAATCAAACCAGGTCCCCCAGATTAGAGTGCACCTGCTCTTAACCACGACACTACACAGTTTGGTTCTCGAGAGCAAGACAAATTGGTGATGGTATCATATGGTGATGGTACGTCATATGCTGTATGATGTTAGCCTCGGGTTTCTAACAAACCTGCAGAAAAATGTCCTGATCTTCTGTAGAGGATGAATGTATAGAAATGGGGGGAGCCGAAGCTTTTCATTGGGTTGATGTAAACCGCATCACGCGACAAATAGCATCTAAGTAGATAGTAAAAGGACAGGGCTTTTTTAACTCTCCAGGCATTTGGCTGTGCTAGTATGTTCTCCAGAGAACAATGATCTTGGTCTTCTGGAGATCAGTTGTAATAACAGAGCTTCACACTTGAGCATTTACATTTTTCTTGCTAGGAGCAAATTGATGCAACATATGTCCTGCCAGCCTGCATTTCTCTTCTAGTGACAGCATAGTGACAACCATCTCCCAGTGACAACCATCTCTTTGAGCTTGTGTTGGCTCCTGGCCCATATGCAGGAATATCAAAAACTTTTGATCAAGGAAGTAAACTTCATAGCAACGTATTCTGTCTTCTGTCCTACCTGTTGGCAATTGCACAAAACCAGTAGAGATCCTGCCATGAAGGGGCCACTGCCCACCCCTTCCCATTCCTGACCTGGTCTAAGTCTCAGGGGCCAAGATGGCCCAAAGCTCCAATACTCTCCTTGGACTATTAGAAAGGTCATTTTGCACAACTTAGATAGTGTTCTCCAGTAACTCAGGCTGAAGCGGGAAGGAGATATGCTTGAAGTAGGTTTGGGGACCTCCATCATAGCTCCTCGTGGACTACAGTGGTGGCAAACCTATGGCACTCCAGATGTTCATGGACTACAATTCCCATCAGATGTTCATGGACTACAATTCCCAATTGGCCATGCTGGCAGGGGCTGATTGGGAATTGTAGTCCATGAACATCTGGAGTGCCATAGGTTCGCCACCACGGGACTGCAAGGTGGAATGGGCTGGTGAGAAACAAGCCTCTCCTTGCCTGGCTTAGTGCTGGCTTTCTCCCAGTAGTAGAGATCCAGTTGTAAAGGCAAGTGGGGAAGAGATGGGACCTAGGATTGCCAGCAATGGGTTGGGGAATAGCTGGAGGTTTGGGGGGTGGAGCCTGGGGAAGATGGGATTTGGGGAGAGACTTCAGTCGGGTTAGCCCTCTCTCCAAAGCAGCCATGCACCTCCAGCAGTGCAACTGGCATCCGTGAACTGGGTTTTCCTGGGTGGGACGAGAGGTCAGTCATGGATCTTTGGGCACTGGTGACAGGGGAGTGCAGCCAAGAAGTAGGTAGCTCCTCATTCATCTGTCTGTGCAGTTCCTGTCATTTCAGCCAGCTTGCTGAGGAATGCTTCCCAGTAAAAGCTTCATGCTGCAGAGTGGTGTGGTAGTTAAGAACGATGGACTCTTATCTGGAGAACCAGGTTTGACTCCCCACTCCGTCACATGAGGGCCGGACTCTAATTTGGAGAACCAGGTTTGTTCCCCTGCTCCTCCACATGCTGGGTGACCTTGGGCCAGCCACACTTCTCTCCGAACTCTCTCAGCCCCACCTTCCTCCCAAGGTGTCTGTTGTGGGGAGAGGAAGGGAAGGAGCTTGTAAGCTGCTTTGAGACTCCATATAGGAGAGAAAAGCGGGATATAAATCCAGACTCTTTTTCTTCTCTTTTATTTGAAAGGTCTCTGCTTAGAGCAGTGCCTTCCTCCTGCTCTAGGAAGAAACACTTGCAGGCAGTTTTTTTAAGCAGTTTCATTTCATCCCTTCGGGGATAGGACAGTATACTAAATTTAATAAATAATAATAATAATAAAGCTAAGCAACCTTGAGAAAGATTCAATCCAGTTACAAAAATGGCCATTTTCCAGGGAGCTTCTGCAGCTCTGCCATTCATAAAGTACACGGGCTTCTGCTTAAGCCCTTGGCTTGGTGTCAGCATGAACACCTGCTGTTCCTGCCCAGAGATGGCCACATTTCAAGGGATAGATCCAGCATGTGGCTAGGTAGTGTGGTGGTGGTGGAAAGTGCCACCAAGTTGCAAACTGACTTCTGGTAACCCTGCAGGGGTCTGCAACCTGCAGCTCTCCAGATGTTCATGGACTACAATCCCCATCAGCCCCTGCCACCATGGCCAGTTGCAGACACCTGGTCTATGGATTCCTCGGTATGTACTAAACCTTGAAGCTGATCTGGTACTTCGCTTGGAGTCAATGCAGGTGATGAAGCACAGATCAGATGTGCATCTGCCAAGGTGTCCTGGTATCCTTGGCCATGGTGGCAGGGGCTGATGGGAATTGCAGTCCATGAACATCTGGAGAGCCGCAGGTTGCAGACTCCTGGCCCGGTTTTCAAGGCAAGAAATTAGCAGAGGTGGTATGCCGTTGCCTTCCTCCGTGAAGCAACCCTGGGCTTCCTTGGTAATCTCCCATGCCAGTAACTGACTGGAGCAAACCTTAGCTGCCAAGATCTGATGAGCTCAGGCCAACCAGGTCAAGGCAGCAAACAAACAGAAATCTGCCTCTATCATGTGACCTTGGACTGGAACGGTGGTCTCCCATCCAAATGCTAACCGGTGCTTAGCATCCAAGGTCTGATAAGATTGGCCATCCTGCTCTGGACAAGAGACAAAAAGAGGCAGTTTGCCATTGCCTGTCTCTGCTTAGCACGCCTGGACTTCCAACCAAGACCCAACCAGGGTTGACCCTTTTTAGCATCCAAGATCAGGCAGAACTTCACTATCCCAGTCAAAGTGGAGGGTGGCAAGTTGTTCGTGTTCCTTTTTGAATGTGGTGCTGTTAATTGCAGGTCAGAGAAAGCTTTCCTCTCCCATGGGAGAGGAGCAGAAATGGCATAGGTGGTTAAGAGCAGGTGCATTCTAATCTGGACGAACCGGGTTTGATTCTCTGCTCTGCCGCTTGAGCTGTGGAGGCTTATCTGGGGAATTCAGATTAGCCTGTGCACTCCCACACACGCCAGCTGGGTGACCTTGGGCTAGTCACAGCTTCTCGGAGCTCTCTCAGCCCCACCCACCTCACAGGGTGTTTGTTGTGAGGGGGGAAGGGCAAGGAGATTGTCAGCCCCTTTGAGTCTCCTACAGGAGAGAAAGGGGGGTATAAATCCAAACCTCCTCCTTCTTCTTCTTCTTCATCTTCTTCTTCTTCTTCTTCCTCCCCCCCCCCCCTGGTTGTGGAGTTTGTTGGGCAACAGATGTAAATGCCGATCACACATAATGGGAGAAATAATAGGTGCAGGCAGCACCTTGAGAATGCAGTCCCAGTCGGGATGCAGGGCCGTTGCTCTTGACTGTGGCTCAGAATCCTTCCAGAGTTTATAAACAGCCAGATCATTTCCAAGTTTGGCTTGTTCCAAAAACAGTGACCAGGAACCTTTGGAATGCAGGCTAAGCAGAGCGTGCTGCCGGCAGCGGATGACGCAGCGCCTGCTTGGAGGAAAGTGATCTTGGATTTCTCGGCTGTTGTCATGTGAGAGACATGCAGTAGAAGCACATTTCTGAGGGGGGAGAAGATGACACAGGAGACAGCTGAGCAGAACTAGGTCTTTAAACCAGAGGTCAGATTTTCAGAAGCCACCATCGTAGTTTTAAAACATTTCAAAAGTCCTAGGCTTGCTGTGCCAGTTTTCTGAGCACCGTTTGGACCTGAAATTATTCCAGGTTCTCTTCTGGGGAAGCGGGGTGACATACCAAAAGAGACAGTTTGCTCACTCGCTGTGCTGTGTCTAATGCCGTGGAGAGCCGCTGTCATTTCGCATTAGCGCTACAATAGGGTGGGTAAATCAATGTTCTACAAACTGTAAAAGGGAAGCGGTGCGCAGCATCCAACCACAAAGCAATTCTGGTACTGCTGTCAATGTGCTGTGTACAAAACAATGTAAAAATCGCTTCATTATATTAACATAAAATTCTTTATATAATTCCGTTTCATGCGTCCACTGAGAATATCATTAACTATGGACAGACAAAAGATACAATAGAATAAGGTACCAAAATCTGTCGATTTCAATCTCTCACGTATTCCACTCATGTTCGCAGCTCTTTAAATTTAGATGATAACATTTCATTGTTCGAGAGTTACACATCCTATATGACACGGTCTCACAGTTGGTCCTTGTTTCACTTCGCTTCTCCAGAAAGCTGCTATATTCCTGCTGAGTTTCTAAATTCACACTGAAGGATCACCACAGCTCCAGCGGAAGTCTGATGGTTTCCTTTGTGTGTCCTCAGTCTGTTATCAATACAATCTCTGGACTGCGCTGTCTACTGCACATGGCGTTACTGTGCTTGCCACCATGGGACCTTGTCATATATCCGTGGTGGCAAACCTATGGCACTCCAGATATTCATGGACTACAATTCCCACCAGCCCCTGTAGTCAAGGAACATCTGGAGTGCCATAGGTTCGCCACCACTGTCATATATGATGTGCAACTCTAGAACATTGAAATGTTGCTCTCTAAATTTAAAGAGCTGTGGATGACAGTGGAATACATGAGAGAGATTTTGGCGTCTTATTCTATTACACATTAACTCAGGATAAAGCAGCTTTGTGCATTTGTGACCAAGAAATGATGAATTCCTCAACAAAGGTCTTTCCGTGGATTATGGGATAAGGAAAGGGAAGAAGGGGACTGCGCTGGCCCACGCCATTGTGGGAGATTCCAGAAAGCCTTTTCCCTATTCACAGATGAAACTCAATCCCTGAGCCCTTTGGGGGGTGGTCCAATAAATTGAATTATCATCATCATCATCATCATCATCTCCTGTCAGGTTCCAGAGCAAATAATGAGACACTTTGACCAGAGAGCTGCCTTCCTACATATTATTGATTGACATGCTGTGTTCTCCCAGCACAAAAGAAGAAGAATTTGGATTTATATCCCACCTTACAAGCTTCTTTCCCTTCCTCTCCCCACAACAGACACCTTGTGAGGCAGGTGGGGCTGAGAGAGTTCTGAGAGAACTGTGACTAGCCCATGGTCACCCAGCAGGAATGTAGGAGTGCGGAAACACACCTGGTTCACCAGATAAGCCTCTGCCACTCAGGTGGAGGAGTGGAGAATCAAACTCGGTTCTCCAGATTAGAATCCACCTGCTCTTAACCACTACACAACGCTGGCTCTCTATGCAAGATTGGTGGTAGTTAGTACCTGCTTGGGAGACCACCAAGAAAGTTGGAGGTTGCTATGCAGAGGCAGGCAATGGCCAACACCCTCCTTTTGTCTCTAGCCTCGATCAGGATTTAGCTGATCAGATCTTGAAAGCTAAGCAGAGTCGGCCCTGATTAGTTACTCGAATGGGAGACCAAACAGAAAATCCAGGTTCGCTACACAGAGGCAGCCGATTGCGGGCTACCTCTGAATGTCTCTTGCCTAGAAAACCCTGTGGGGTCACTGTAAGTGAGCTGTGACTTGGCATTGCTTTCCGTCACCAGTCTGGCCTTGTGCTTCTGTTGTTACTTATAAAGCTCAAGCAGGTATTGAAGGGATTATGTGGATTATGTTGTGGGTTTTGGCCTCAGTGGTCCAACCACTGCCTATTAAGCAGCTTGCAATGGCACAGAGAAGAAGAAGAGTTTGGATGTATATCCCCTCTTTCTCTCCTGTAAGGAGACTCAAAGGGGCTGACAATCTCATTTCCCTCCCTCCCTCACAACAAACACCCTGTGAGGTGGGTGGGGCTGAGAGAGCTCCAAAGAGCTGTGACTAGCCCAAGGTCACCCAGCTGGCATGTGTTGGAATGTACAGGCTAATCTGGTTTACCAGATAAGCCTCCACAGCTCAAGTGGCAGAGCGGGGAATCAAACCCGGTTCCTTCAGATTAGAGTGCTCTTAACCTGCTCTTAACCATGACACCACGCTGGCTCTCAAATAGTTGGATTGCCACCTTCAGTTCGGACCTGGAGATCTCCCTGAATTACTGGAGATCTCCTGATGACAGGGATCAGTTCCCTGGGAGAAACTGGATGCCTTGAAGGGCGGACTGTACGTACTATGCTGAGGTAATCTCCTTCCCCAAACCCCACCGCCCCCAGGCTGTACCCGCAGATCTCCAGGAATTTCCCAGTTTGAAGTGTGCAACCCTGACAAATAGCCATAATTCACAGGCCCCCCAAGCATTTTTGCCTCATTCTGGAAAGCACTATGTTCTTCAGGCACTCTAAACAAACTATTATTGTCAGGAGGTTTGATGCTATTGTCATTAAGAGTTCCTCTGCATGGGGTAAGAGACACTTGCATTTCCATTTCCATTCTGGTTCAGGAACAGCACTGGTGACAAAGTCACACCTGAGAGCTCCTGAAAAATAGTCCTGAGTTGACAAGGCCTTCTTTTATTTTCTAGCCTTATAGGACAGTGGTGGCGAACCTATGGCATGGGTGCCAGAGGTGGCACTCAGAGCCCTCTCTGTGGGCACTCGTGCACAGAGTTCGTCATGTGATAATAGTGTAATTATTTCAGGGAGATTATTAGCATTAAACCTAAGACCTAGTTTTGGGGAAGCAGTGTAGGTAACCCTGTTAAGCGCTATTAAACCCTACTGATTTTCATGGGAAGAACTATAGCATGATCCTTTACCTGGGAGTAAGCTCGGTTGCTGGCAATGGGGCTTGCTTCTGAGTAAACCCTCCTAGGGTCGTGATTCACCCATTCGAAGCGTTGCACGGTTGCTTCAAAGCAAAGCCACCGACTACCACCAAGCTTACTCCTGAGTAACGCGCGCCTCGGAGCCAACCATTTTTTCTATACTAAAAACTCAGTATTCAGGTTAAATTGCCGTGTTGGCACTTTGCAATAAATAAGTGAGTGTTGGGTTGCAGTTTGGGCACTCGGTCTCGAAAAGGTTCGCCACCACTGTTATAGGAGATACCTAGATGGGGTTATCTTTTGCCATCCTATAGAGTTTTCAAAGCAAGAAGTGACAGAAGAACTGAAACTATCCAGTTCCCAGCAGAGTGAAACGCAGCAGAGTTATAAAAAGAAGTTATTCTTTTTTTTAATTAAAAAAATAGTTTATTAAATGACCACAAAGAATTACAAAAAACCAGAACAAATGCACACATACTCACGTACATACACACAAAAAGAAAATATACAATAATTGAAAAATTGGTTAAAACTTTGCATAATTAAATACAGCATTTTTGAAAGGAAATTTTTTTAAGAGAATGTGGTTTCTATCAGTCTTCCTACATTCTCTACGTTTATATCTATCATTTGTTCCATTGTTAGATTATATTTCAATGTACAATTAAGGAAAGAATAACTATTGTAGATTAATTGCACTGTTTTGAGCTAGTACAGTTAAAGAATGGAAATAAAGGATTTTCCAGTTGAAATACATACTTTATGTTTATAACACTTAACATCCTGTCTAGTTGATCTATAAAGAATCATTCGGGTAACTCTAAGCAAAAGAAGTTATTCTTTAATAAAATTTTGAATATAAAATGTTAGGCTATAAAAACATACTTAACCAAAGAGGAAGGCAAAATAGTCATGTGCCAAAAAGCACCAGCAAGCAGACTAGCTTACACAATAGTAAAACAAGGAAAACACAGCATCCAACAATACAGCTTAAGGACAAGGAGGAGAATAAAAAGAAAAGGAAGGAGGTAATTGAGGCACTGAGCATTCAGAGCTACACCATAATGTGCAGACAATGAAGGTGACCCTCAATCAACCAATTCACTGCTCACCTGTCCTGCATTAATATATAGCAAACCAAATGATGCAACTATCTTGCTCCAGCAATAACTTATACAAGAGATGCCAAATATTCTAACAAGAAGCTCCGTGATGGGTTGCCGTTGCCTCCCTCTGCGTAGCAACCCTGAACTTCCTTGGTTGTCTCCCATCCAAATGCTAACCACGGCCCACCCTGCTTAGCTTCTGAGATCTGACAAGATCGGGCTAACCTGGACCATTCAGATCAGGTCATGAGATAAACAGAGGTGGTTTGCCATTGCCTGCATCTCCATAGCAACCCTGGACTTCCTTGGTAGACTCCCAATCAAGTACTAACCAGGGGCCACCCTGTTTAGCTTCTGAGATCTGACAAGCTAGCTTGGGCCGTCCAGTCAGGACATACCTGGATTACCTAGTGACAACTACTGTTTATCACAGGTGACCAGGTAAGCGATAAATGACTAAATCAAACACTCCTGGAAGTTAGCCCAAGTGTGTCTCATTTGTTCATACCACAGCTTGGGGGCTTTCAGATTTTTTTAAAAAATTAAAACATTGTTATTTTGCCATTGTTATTTTGCCTAAATTTAAAACATTGTTATTTTGCCTTTGATCAGAGTCCTCATGTTGAAGAGCACATTGGAAGTATTGCACTCCTTTTGCAAACATGTTCTCAGAGTGGGAAAGGATATGTCAGAGGCGTAGCTGGGCCAAACTGCGCCCGGTGCACAGTGTGTTTTTTCTGCCCCCCCAATGGCCCCCCGCAGCGCCCCCCGCCCCCCTTCCCACACTTACCTTAGTTCCTTTTCTTTTTCAGGCTGAAAAAAGCGGCCTCTTCACAGTTCAGGCCAAAAACTGCCTGAGGAACTATTCTTCCCAGGAGACCTTGTGAGCCCCAAGGTCTCCTGGGAACTGTAGTTCCTCAGGCTGTTTTTGAGCCTGAACTGTAAATAGGCCGCTTTTTACAGCCTGAAAATGTACTAGAAAAAGAAAAGGAACTAAGGTAAATGTGGAAGGGGGCAGGGGGGGTTGCGGGGGGTTGCGAGGAGAAGGGGGAGGGGCCAGGGGGCAATTTTCCGTCCCCCGCTGGTGTGCGCCTGGTGCGCAACACCCCCCTCCCCGCCCCCTTGCCGCTTCTCCACTGGGATATGTCTCTGCGGGACCATCCTGTGTTCCCCATTTCATTGCTTATCAGAGTGTCAGCTCACAGGAAGAAGGGGTATTTGCCAAAAGAAATGATAATACCATCCAGCATTTTGCAAGCTCACATCTTTTCATTCCTGTAATCCTTTGGACTGTGAGGCATTTCATTGGTCCTCTAGTCCTGGTTACCTGAACTGTCTGATAGATCAAACTGTGGGTTATTGGAAGAGCAGCTGTCTCCTGAAGCTTGTGATCGTGTGTCTGTGTGTGTTTGTGCATATGCATGCGTGCGCAAGATAGTGGCTGCCAGGTTTCCATGCTTGACTTATACACACGGAGTAATCAGCATTCCCTACTGGTATTCTTTTCTCTAATTGTCTGCAATTAGCTATTAAAGCTCAGCATATTATTAAGTTAGCGCTCGAGTGAATAGAACTCTAGGGAGCTCTTTCTGCCTGTAGAATGCTTTTATAATTGATTAATTGTGTTCTTTTTTCTTTTTTGTTCTATTTGTTTTTTTCCTCTTTTTTTTCCTTCAACGAAAGGAAGCAAAAAAAGCCTTATTTATTATCATTTTCCCCACTGTTGGCATGGCAACACAGGCGTACATTACAGAGTTACAGGCAGCCCCGCAACAGTCACAGCCACAGCAGCAGCAGCAACAGTCTCAGCAACAGCCAGCAGCAACGGCGGCTACAGCAGCGCCTGTGGCAGCGGCAGCTCAGCAACAGTATGTGGCCGAACTGCAAAGTGCGCAGCAGCAACAACCTGCACCGAAACAGTATGTCTCGGAAATCCCGCCTCCCCAGGCACAGGCTCCGCCCCCTGGACAGCAAACACCAGCACCGGCCCCACAACAATATATTGTAGTGACTGTCTCTGGTAAGTACCTGCCCAGGTGGGAGGGGAGTGGCAGGAGAAGGATTATTAGGATTGCCAACTGTGTATGGGGGGGGGGGGGAGCCTGTGAAGTGTTTGGGGAAGAGAATGGCCTCAGTAGGGTCCAGTGCTATAGCCGCCATTTTCTCCAGGAGAATTGACCTCTGTTGTCTAGGAATGAATTAAATCCCAGGAGATCTCCAGGCCCCACCTGGAGGTTGGCAACCTTATAGGATGAGTAATGGACCCTGAGGAGGTGGGGCCAACGGTTTATAGCATTCAGAGGAAAGGACTCTGGCATCTGGGCAAAGGAAGCGTTGAATCTGGGTCCCACCAGCCAGAGCAATAACAAGTGAAGGAGAATAGGGATTCCTTCCCAGCAATTATCTCCTGAGCCACTCAAGGCCCACAACTGGTGAAACTGGGCGGCATGCCCAGTTAACCTTCCCTTCGCAATGCAAAAGGAGCATTTGCTTCTTGCAGCTAAGAACGGTGACTCTCAAGCATTCTTCAAAGGTATTTGGTCAGCTTTCCCTTAAACACCCCAAAGGGTGTATTTCTAGGCAAACATATCCTATTGCCAAAACGCTCTAAACCTGGAAACTCTCTCCACTTTCGCCGTAAATCTGGCTTTCCTTTCTGGTTCATCCTCAGGGGGCGCTTCAAAAGGATTCAAACGATTACTGGGTGAAGTTCGGTCACTGTAAACTTGAGCAATAAATGCAAATGGTATGAATCCACTGTTAGATTTTGAAACTCTTGTTATGCTGTCTACAGTGGCTCTTCTGTCAGTGATTTCATAATTTTAAAATCTCCAGAATAGCGTAGACTTTGCACCTAGTAAAAGTACTCTGACCCCTCTATCATTTTGGCTGTTCTTACCTTTTGTAGTGCGACCATATTTGTTTTGAGTTGGGGTGACCAAAACTGTACAGAGTTCCAAACTATCTCCCCGTATGTATTGTCGAAGGCTTTCACAGCCGGAATCACTGGGGTGCTGTGTGGTTTCCGGGCTGTATGGCCGTGTTCTAGCAGCATTCTCTCCTGACGTTTCTCCTGCATCAGATCCTCTGAAGATGCCAGCCACAGATGCAGGCGAAACGTCAGGAGAGAATGCTGCTAGAACACGGCCATACAGCCCGGAAACCACACAGCACCTATCTCTCCGTATATTTATATGCAGGCGTTCTTAGAAGCTAAGCAGGATTGGGCTTGGCTGGTACTTGGATGAGAGATCACCAAGAAATACCACGGTCACTATGCAGAGGAATGCAATGGCAAACCACCTCTGCTGATCTCTTGCCTTGAAAATCCACTGGGTTGCCATAAGTCGGTTGCAGCTTTACACACTGTTAGCGATGATAGCCAAGTGGAACGTCCACGTTGAAAGACTATACCGGATGCCAGACGTCTACAGTGGGGAAGGAAGGCCTGCCTGCCGTTCATGTTTGAGGGCTTACCTGGATGTATCTTGATAGCCACGTGTTGGAAACAGGTCTAGTTAGAGACCTTCGGTCTGATCTTCTCACTTGTGATGTGTGCTTAGATCCATGCCCCAGGAGAAGAAGAAGAAGACTTTATTTACAGTCAATGACCAGATATGGGAGGACAGAATGGTATCATGTAAACTGATTCTTACATAAGGACAAGAACTGGTCTAAATCCTAACCATTTCCCCGGCAAACTCGATAAGCAAAAACACTTGGCCTGGTTATGAACCAGCGGTCACCGTCTGAACCTGTGAATCATTTTGTCAGGAGTCTGGCTCTATCCTTGCCCTAGAAAGAGGTCCCTGTTGTGCCTCTTGATATTTTTTCCTCACCTCAGAGGAACAATGCAGAACTATGTCTCCAAGGCAGGAGTCCCCAAGTTTTTTTAAGCCAATGGACACCTTTGGAATTCTGACACAGGATGGCGACACAACCACAAAATGGCTGCCACCAGTGACGTCGGTATAGATTTTTTATGGGGTGGGTTCGGTGACTGAGGGCTTTCCGGCTGTTCCATTCCATGCATTGTTTCAAGCAAACTGGACATGTAATGGGAGGGGTTTGAACCCGAGGACCCCCCCCCCCCTTACCTATGTCCCTGGCTGCCACGGGAGGCAGAGCTGCACAGACACTCAAAGAACGTCCAAGTACCGGGGAGAAGAAAGAGGGGTAATTGTAAAATTGCATTGGGAAGGAGGAGTAAAACCAACACTGGTGTAGCTGCTACTGAAGCAGCATTGTTTTCATCTGCACAGCCGATCCTATCTCTAGTGTCGTATCTGGAGCAGTGCTGGGCAAGAGCCCCACTTCACTCCACCCTCTTGGCATGTATGAGGTGGGTGTCAGTGAACATCATGGCACCCGTGGGCCCTGCATTGGGGACCCCTACTGTATGAAATCTAATGGACCCAATTCAAGAAGGGTATTGACAAGCTGGATCAGGTCCAGAGGAAGGCAACCAAAATGGTCAAAGGTCTGGAATCCATGCCCTACCAGGAGAGACTTAGGAGCTGGAGACGTTTGGTCTGGAGAAGTGAAGGTTAGGGGGGACATGATAGCCATGCCTAGATATTTAAAGGGATGTCATGTTGGTGAGGGAGCAAGCTTGTTTCCTGCTGCTCCAGAGGCTAGGACCAGGAGTCATGGGTTCAATGGGAAGGAAAAGAGATTCCACCTAAACATCAGGAAAAACTTCCTGACTGTCAGGGCTGTTCGACAATGGAATGCACTGCCTCGGAGTGTGGTGGAGTCTCCTTCTTGGGAGGTTTTTTAAGAGAGGCTGGATGGCCATCTGTCAAGAGTGCTTTGATGGTGTGTTCCGGCATGGCAGGGGGTGGGACTTGATGGCCCTTGGGGTCTCTTCCAACTCCATGATTCTATGTAGCTTAAGGGTTCTCTGCTGGCCCAAGTTCCGAGTACCTGCCTCTAAAAGCATTGCTGCGTTTTGCTTGTCTGCAGCAAATGGTATTGTTGGCTGCCTTTTCCTGTTGATTGTGACCATATAAGTTCTTCACAAGTTCTTCAGGCTTCTAGGAGAGGGGTCTGAATTTTTAAAAACTGGTTTTTAATTGGTTCATAAACTGAAGTAGAGCTGTGCAGAGCCCGCCTGGCTATCGATGAAAGCGAAACACCAGCCGTGACTGCAGGCCACTGGGACAAGACCGTAAAGATGCTGCCGTGCCAGTATGTCTGAAGAGAACTGTGACCATCAATGGGAATTCTGTATATTGAGCCAGTATTGATCACACAGCAAACAAGAATGCCAGCGGCACCTTGAAGACCCAACAGCATATTTTCCCAGCGTGAGCTTTTGCAAGTCGGAACTCCGTCTCGCTGAGGTCTTCCTGGATCCTGCATCAACAATGAAGATTTGCATTTGGAACCCGAGGAGGCGATTCCGAGAGAACTGAGCTCAATCTCCCGCAACAGGACTTTCCTGTCACTAATCGGAGCTTACCCTAGTGAGCGAATTTGATCCGTACATCCGCACTGCCATTCTCGAGGATCAAGCTTGTATCCAGTCTATCTCTTGGACACCCGAAATGAACCCTGTGTGGTGCTGATGATTGGTGGTGAGATTCCAGTCTGAGGGCCTTTGAAAAGTCCTTTTGGCTGCAGCGTGAGAGTCTTGAAGCACGTGCTTGACTCTGCCACTTGCTGTGAGGGTACTGCCCTTGGGAACATTTGACTTTTTTGAGCCTCGGATGGGCAGTTACGCACTAGGTGGGGTCGATGGCCGCTGCACGGAGCTGTCTTTGGAGAGCCAGCATGGTGTAGTGGCTAAGAGCAGGCACACACTAATCTGGAGAACCGTGTTTGGTTCCCCGCTCTGCCACTTGAGCTGTAGAGACTTATCTGGGCAACTCCAACACATGCCAGCTGGGTGACATTGGACTAGTCACAGTTCTTGGAGCTCTCTCAGCCCCACCCACCTCACAGGGTGTTTGTTGGGGGGGGGGGGAGGGAAAGGAGTTTGTAAGCCCCTTTGAGTCTCCTTGCAGGAGAGAAAGGGGGGGACATGAATCCAAATCTTCTACTTCTTCTGAAAGCATGTGCTTAAACCGCCCTTGGGAACATTTGACTTTGGCTTGTTCGAGCCTCAGATGGGCAGTTACACCCCAGGCGGGCTTAGTGGCCGCAGCAGGGTGATGTCTTTGGCTTATTCCCACCATGGATGCACATAAGGATCAGGCTAGGCTGGGAAACACAAGCAGCAGTTTTCACTGCCATGATTTGACCTGTCGGGTGATTAGTCAATCTGAAAGGACACGTGAATATGGATGTGATTCTTGAGAGGCAGCTGAGCTGAAAGGAAAGGCCGTAAGGTATGGGCCGGCCTGTCCAAAGGGGTCCAGACTTAGACTTGGGATGACCTCACATGAGGTGGTAAGTTGGCCCAACGCACCTGGCCCTGAGATATAATTTTTTAAAATCAATTTAAACTTTATTTAACATTGGGGTAAAAAGGGGAAACAGTTTACATCGTTTGTAGAATAAATATGTCAAACAAGCTGCTTGATTCCCCACTCCTCCACCTGTGTGGCGGAGGTGAACCAGATGCGTTTCCGCACTCCTACATTCCTGCTGGGTGGCCTTGGGCTAGTCACAGTTCTACGGAACTCTTTCAGTCCCACCTGTCTGACAAGGTGTCTGTTGTGGGGAGAGGAGGGGAAAGGAGCTTGTCAGCCACTTTGAAGTCTCCTTACAGGAGAGAAAGGTGGGGTCGAAATCCAAACTCTTCCTCTTCACTACCTTGCACATAATTTTGTAAAGCTCTGTTAAGTCCTCCGTGGGTTGTTTCTTCTTAAAACTGAAACATCCCAAACAGCCTTTCCTCATTGGAAATGTTCTCTGGTCCCTTAATCGTCTTTGTTCTTCTCTTTGGTGCTTTTGCCAGCTCTGTTTATGTTTATAGTATGCATAGGAATGTTCGGCATCTAACACTGTATGTTGCCTTCAGTTAAAATATATATATTTTAAGTGCATAGGACTTCTGACTTATGAAGTGTCCCATCCATTCTAAAAGAGAGAAAAAAAAGCTTAATACTGTATATACTCATGTATAAGTCGAATTTTTCAGCACATTTTTAATGCTGAAAAAGCTCCCCTCGACTTATATGCGGGTCATTAAAAATTATTTTGTGTTTTTACTTTACCGGCCAGCAGGGGGCGCAGTTTTTATGCTAGCGGCACCAAAATTTCAGGGTACCCTCAGAAGACTCTCCTGATGATACCAGCCACGTTTGGTAAAAGTTTGCCTGTCTCAGGGGGTCCAAAGTTATGGACCCCCAAAGGAGGTGCCCCCATTCCCCATTGTTTTCAAAGGGAGCTATTAGTAGATGGGGCTACCCTTTTGAGGGTCCATAACTTTGGATCCCTCATTGAACCAAACTTCACCAAACCCATGCGCTGGTCTCATCAGGAGAGTCTCTTTATGATACCCAGCCAGGTTTGGGTGTGAAGTTTCTGGGCTCAGGGGATCCAAAGTTATTATTGGACCCCTGTCAAAGGGGATGGCCCCCATCCCCATTCGGTTTACTAAATGGAAGCTAATAGTAGATTTTCTCATTTCTGATAATATCCCTCTTAAAAAATCTAAGTTGGGTTACATTTGGACATACAGATGATGATGAGGAATCCAGCTTTTGAAGGATTTTGAACTCCTTGTGTTTTAGCTTGGTTTGCTGGTTGAGCTTAAGGTTTTTGTACTCCCTTTAAAGAGCATTATTGTATTTGATACCATATTGTTCTTGTTGACCCTCTTTTCCACCTCTTTACAGAAGAGACAGTTTACTGCTTTTCTTTTGAAATAAATATTCAAAACATTTAATCTACTGATGCACCTCAATTGATGTGTAATTTTATTGGCATCTATTTTTATTTTTGAAATTTACCAGCAGCTGCTGCTGCATTTCCCACCCTCGACTTATACGCGAGTCAATACGTTTTCCCAGTTTTTTGTTGTAAAATTAGGTGCCTCGACTTATATGCGGCTTCCACTTTGGTACACGAGTATAGGCTGCAGAGGTCTTTCAAACGTTCATGGCCCTCCAGGCCTGAATTCAGGAACTACAATTCCCATCAGCCTCTGCCAGCATGGCCAAGTAGCAGGGCTGATGGGAATTGTAGTTCCTGAACATCTGGAGGGCCATAGTTTGAAGACCCCTGATATACGGTAATACATTTTGATGACAGAGGTTTACAAAGCCCCCAACATCCTCCTCTCTTTAAGATGTGGTTCAGTTCCCCAGGGCGTTCCCCTCTGCAGCCTTCACTGAAACGAACCTGACCCATGCCAGAACATAGGTAGAGGCCCAAGCTCCCTATCTTCCCCTCTTCAGTCTTTAAGACCTGAATTTGCCGCTTCCCCTTTCTGAATGGCAGAGCGATGTCTGTAGGCGAGGCAAACAGCAAGATCGGATTCCTGCTGCCTTTGGGGCGTGTAATTCAGAACTTCATCTGGCCTGAAACATTATCCAGAGAAACCGGGCCAGTCTCTGATTCTAATCAGGCAGTACCTAAGCTTCCGAGTGGAGCTGTTTGATTTGTGTTACGGGTGGGAGCTTTACTGGGGTGCTTAGATTTTTCCAGCAGCGGAGAGAAACTGGGAAAGCGTTCGCTTTGGCATGTGCTGGCCTTGCGTGCTGTTCGGAATCCACTGTGTTCCTCCTCCTCCTCCTTGAACCAGACAGCACCACATCTGGCCCTGTTGCCTCATTTCAGCTTTGTCTGTCCCCCACATCCAGGGGGAAGGGTCTCCTGGTGTTCCCAGGTAATGCGCATATTTATTTGTTTACGAAATATATCTCCCGCTGCCAAGGCAGCTAACAATTTAAAATATGCATGATGAAAGCATGTTTCAAAACCATTGATATCAGCCCCCCTCCCCCACCAAATCACATACCATTAAAACAATTGAAGACAATTGTGAAAAACATAAAAAACAGCAATTAAAATATTGGTAAGAAGAAGAGTTTGGATTTATATCCCCCTTTCTCTTCTGTAAGGAGACTTAAAGGAGCTTACAATCTCCTTGCCCTTTGTCAGTTCCTGATTTCCCCCCCCCCCCCCACACACAACAAACACCTGTGAGGTAGGTGGGGCTGAGAGAGCTCCAAAGAACTGTGACTAGCCCAAGGTCACCCAGATGGCATGTGTTGGAGTGCACAAGCTAATCTGGTTCACCACAGCTCAAGTGGCAGAGCGGGGAATCAAACCTGGTTCCCCAGATTAGAGTGCACCTGCTCTTAACCACTGCACCACGCTGGCTCACTTAAGCACTACACCATGCTCTTAGGAAGGAGTGATCCTTGAAGTCATGCCAAACGAAATGTATCTGGCAGAAGATGGGAATAGACACAGAATTTTGGTGCCATGACCAAGGAAGCTTTCTCCTGAGTTGCCACCTGCCTAATCTCAGAATAGCCTCTGAAGGAAGGCCTCAAAGGGTGACTGCAGTGGTCGGACAGGGTCATCCGGGAGTAGGTGGTCATTCAGATGTGTTGGTCCCAAATTAAGTTTATCACAGTGTTTGAGAACCAAGATTTATTTTCAGGCCACCATAACCCGCTCTAACTTTCAGTGTCAGTCTTGGAATAAGGGAAGTATTAATCTGTAATAATGATAATAATAAATATAGTGAAAAAGTAGTAAAGGAAGAAGAGGAGGAGGAGGAGGAGTTTGGATTTCTACCCCACCTTTCTCTTCCGTAAGGAGGCTGAAGGTGGCTTACAAGTTTCTTTCCCTTCCTCTCCCCACAACAGAAACCTGGTGAGGCAGGTGGGGCTGAGAGAGTTCAGAGAGAACTGTGACTGGCCCAAGGTCACCCAGCAGGAACGTAGGAGTGCGGAAACACATCTGGTTCACCAGATAAGCCTCTGCCACTCAGGTGAAGGAGTGGGGAATCAAACCCAGTTCTCCACATTAGAATGCACCTGCTCTTAACCACTACACCACGCTGGTTCTAGGAGAGTGTCTCCAAACATGTACGGAATATCCAGGGAGCATGACCTTCAAGAGTTGCCACTTCTGTGAATCCAAAAGCTTTTTGTCACTTGTGAATGCATCTTCTGCCCCTTCTGGCAACTCTTTGGCCTCTGTCGGTCAGACAGCAGGTGGTAACTGGGGAGGGGGCATTGTGTGTAATCCCCTCTTTGCAGACACCACCCTCCCTCTGGGTCATATTCTGTAGCCCTACATGATTGCAGCACAAATGGTAGACGTTGCCCTTCTAAAATGCAGTTCATCCGATGTGTTTCGTGTACACGCAGCTGGTCATATTTCATTTACCTGAATCAACCCGAGAAGCGCTGCATTCATTTTAAGATTTGCTTTACTGTAGCTTTTCCCCTGTATTGCTGACGTAATCATAATTTTAAAAAGATTACTGCTGGTGTGGATACTTGTGTTGGGCAAAGGAGGAGATAACCAGGGAGTAAGACGATACGTCCTACTTTTGAAGCAGGGATTTTGGGGCTTTGAATTACACAGTGCCCCCCCCCCCCCCCGGCAATTATCCAGCCAGGGAGAAACGGCTGCTGATTCTCAGCTATCCTGAGACAGAGAACTTTACCTACAAATCCAGTTTCTAAATTCGCTCTGCAGAAAACCAGTTCTGCTTCTTGAAATGCATTGCCCAGTGGTTGTGCAACGTGGTTTTCTCTGAGTGCCTTCGCTGGATATTCAGAAAGCTCAGATTACCTTGTTACCTTGTGGGGTCTCATGTCCCCGGGCGCATGCCAGCTGGTCATGTGAGGGGCGGAGAATCACCCCCACGCCCCTCCCCTCGGCCCCACCTGGCTCATCCTTCAGCCGGCGGAGGCTCAGCTGACTGAAAGAGTAGCCTGGTGGGACCGGGCCGAGGGGTGGCCCGTGACAGACTCCTGCCAGGGGGGAAGGGGCTGCCGGAGCAGGTATTGCCCTGGGCGCATCCCCCCCCACCTCTGCTTGTTACCCCGTCCTTTGTTTTCCACCCCAGGACAACGGCTGACCCATTTGAGCAGGTCAGGAGGGTGCCCTTTGAGGTTATACATCAAACCCCCATCACTACCTGAGAAAAAGCAAAAATCCCTCCATCAGCTGCTTCCTGTCTTTTCTATGAAGAAGAAGAGTTTGGATTTATATCCCCCCTTTCTCTCCTGCAGGAGACTCAAAGGGGCTGACTATCTCCTTGCCCTTCCCCCCTCACAACAGACACCCTGTGAGGTAGGTGGGGCTGAGAGAGCTCCGAAGAACTGTGACTAGCCCAAGGTCACCCAGCTGGCGTGTGTGGGAGTGCACAGGCTAATCTGAATTCCCCAGATAAGCCTCCACAGCTCAGGCAGCAGAGCGGGGAATCAAACCCGGTTCCTCCAGATTAGATACACGAGCTCTTAACCTCCCACGCCACTGCTGCTCTCATGAAGCTAAATGAAATTGATTTGTAGCTCACAGACGATTTGGTTCCGACTTTCAGCTGGGTAGGGTTGCCTTGACTGCCTTTCGGCTTTTTACAGTTCCGCTCAAGCAGTGTCCTTCAGCCGAGTGCTCAAGTTGTGCACCTTGAGGGATGTCACCTTACAGACACGCAGGCGAGCTAGCTGACACTCACCTGTGCTGATGGGGACAGTGATTTGCAGACTGCATCTCGCTTTGCTGCCTTTCAAAGGAGAAATGCTGGTCTCAGGAGACTGCAGAAGCCTGCCTTGGGATGCACGTCAGCAAGCGAACCGATTGTTAGGTCTCGGACCAATAATCAACAAGTGGACTCTGGATACAGGATCAGTAGTCTTTATTGAGTTGGCATCAAGGACTCAGGCTTCAGAAAGCCAGTTCTGGCGATCCTGGCTTTTACAGTCATATTTATTCCCCTTTGACTCTCCTAGATTCCCCCCTCCCTTCTTCCCACAGAATGTGAGAAAACGAGGTGTGAAAGACTTTGTTTTTGAAGACAAGCATCCCGAGGCCATGACAACAATAGTCTCCAGCTGGGCTGCACCCTCAGCCTCCGCTCTTCCCCCACTCCCTTCCAGAGTACCGTGCAGGGTCAGCCTAGTTATCTACATTACTAAGCACATACCCTGTTTCCCGCAAAATAAGACCTACCCCGAAAATAAGCCCTAGCATGATTTTTCAAGATTTTTGGAGGATTCTTGAAATATAAGCCCTACTCCCAAAATAAGCCCTAGTTACAGATTCCCTGGCGCAGCTGATCTGGTCATGTGGGGGGGGGGGGTGCAAAAGCGTGGGGAAAAAATTAAGACATCCCCTGAAAATATGCCCTAACGCATCTTTTGGAGCAAAAATTAATATAAGACCCTGTCTTATTTTGAGAAAACATGGTAGAAGCAGAACAAAGGCCCAAGGCTGGAGTGAAGGGAAACTGCTCCTAGGGCACGCGTGCGCCCCACGCCCCTGTCACACACTTGCCCCAGAATGCCCCCGCACCAGCACGCGCCTGGTGCGTTGTGCACCCCCTGCCCTCTTGGTGCTACGCCACTGCAAAGGCCCATTAACATATGACAGGTGTGGCTACATAGAAGGTCAGCACTCGCACCCCATTCTGGTTCCTTCAGCCAAGATGTGCCCCTTGACACCTGGAGAGCCAGTGTGGTGTAGTGGTTAAGAGCAGGTGCACTCTAATCTGGAGAACCAGGTTTGGTTCCCTGCTCTGCCACTTGAGCTGTGGAGGCTTATCCGGTGAACTAGCTTGGCTTGTGCACTCCAACACATGCCAGCTGGGTAACCTTGGGCTAGCCACAGTTCTTCGGAGCTCTCTCAGCCCCACCTACCTGACAGGGTGTTTGTTGTGGGGAACGGGGAAGGGAAAGGAGATTGTCAGTCCCTTTTAAGTCTCCTTACAGGAGAGAAAGGGGGGATAGAAATCCAACTCTTCTTCTTTGTCTGCTGGCCGAAGGGAGCAGGTTTCACGCCTGACCCCGATCTTCAGTCGCTTGACGTGACCACAGCTTCCTGGCTATCCCATAACAAAAGCAAAATCTGGAGGCAATAAATAAGGGGAGATAGTGAAAGGAATGGAGAGATGATTGAGGGGCGGATAGTTTCTTTTAACAATATTGAGAAGGCGTGGTGGCTCAGCGGTGCAGCATCTTCTTAGCATACGGAAGGTCCCAGGTTCGATCCACAGCATCTCCAGTTAAAAAGTATGGGCAGCAGGTGATGTGGAATGTCTCTGTCTGCGACTCTGGACAGCCGTTGCTAGTGTCAGTAGACAGTACTGTGATGCCCCAACGGTATGCACACTGCCTTGTTTTAAGACCCTCCACTGGGCCTGCAGACGGTCTGAGGTGGCAGAGTGGGGAATCAAACCCGTTTCTCCAGATTAGAGTGCCCCTGCTCTTAACCACTCCTCCACGCTGGAGAGCCTACAGTCCTAAGGAACTGACCAAAAGCTGCCTTCTGAACTCCTGTGGACAAACTGCTCTCTTGTCCCTGCCTGGCTCAGTGATAGAGCATCTCCTTGGGGTGCAGAAGGTCCCCAGTTCCCTGGCATCTCCAGCTAAAGCAGGGGTCCGCAACCTGCGGCTCTCCAGATGTTCATGGACTACAATTCCCATCAGCCCCTGTCAGCATGGCCAATTGGGCTGATGGGAATTGTAGTCCATGAACATCTGGAGAGCCGCAGGTTGCAGACTCCTGAGCTAAAGGGACCCCGGCATCTCCAGCTAAAGGGACCAGGCAGTAGGTGACCTAAATGACCTCCACCTGAGACTCTGGGGAGCAGCTGCCGGCCTGAGCAGACAGTGCTGACCTCAATGGGCCGGTGGTCTGACTCAGCAAAAGGTGCTTCGTGTGTTATTAAGGTAGGCCCAGCTCAGCCACGAGCCCAGTGGCATTGCTTCGTGGTGCTGAACCGCCTTCGCGTTACAGGAGCGTCCGCTTTCCAAGAAACCTGTCCTGAAAACGTAAACATTGGGAGCAAGTAAACAGATCCACAATCCTCAGGCAGGTGGCCCAGGGTGACTTCCCGGGTCTTCCCCCCACCCCGAGCTCCTGCCGAGCATATCGAATGAGACAACTTGTGAAATGTGAACTCGGGCTTTGCGATTACAATCGGGCCGACAGCCGGCATCCGCCGCCCCGTGAGAAAATGGAGGGCACCGGTTGGTTTCCGCACCCACTGCGATGCGAATGTTTATTCAAAACTGACCTGCCTGGAGCTTTGGTAGGAACTGGCAGGGATTAGCTGGCCAAGGTTGCAGGTTATAAAAGCTTTGGCTGCTTTGTTTTCAAGGGAGGGAGCCGCCAGGGCTGAGAAACTCTGGCCGGCCTCACCATGTATTACGACTGCCTTTACTCCGTGCTTTTTGACCGTAAGTATCCACGGAGGGCCACCTGCTTCGGATCTGCCATGCCATGGAGTTAGAACTCCGGGGAAAGCAGCAAGCCCCATTCAGTAAGGTTGCCCACCTCCAGGTAGGGCCTGGAGGTCTCCAGGATCTACAACAGATCTCCAGAGATCCGTTGGCCTGGAGAGAAATGGCTGTTTTGGAGGGGGGCGGGAGGAGTCTATGGTGTTTTCTCCCCCTGAGGTCCCTCCCCTTCCTAAACCCTCCCCTTCCCTGGCAGCCTCCCTTAAGTCTCCAGGTATTTCTCAAATCAAACCTGGCAACCCCAGAGAGGGCCCTCTTTATGTGGCATTAAGCAGCAGCAGCAGCGTAAGTGGTTAAGAGCAGGTGTACTCTAATCTGGAGAACCGAGTTTGATTCCCCGCTCTGCCACTTGAGCTGTGGAGGATTATCTGGGGAACCAGATTAGCCTGTGCACTCCAACACACGCCAGCTGGGTGACCTTGGACTAGTCATAGTTCTTTGGAGCTCTCTCAGCCCCACCCACCCACCTCACTGGGTGTTTGTTGTGGGGGGAAGGGAGAAGGGCAAGGAGATTGTCAGCCCCTTTGAGTCTCCTTACAGGAGAGAAAGGGGAGATATAAATCCAAACTCTTCTTCATTTAAAGTATGGAACTCTCTCCCCTGAGAAACTCACCTGTCTTCTTCTGTTGCTGCCTTCCACCAGCGGGTGAAGCCCTTTTTGTTTCATCTGACCTTCCCTCAATGATCACGCCTTCCTGTCATATATTTTAATCGTTGTTTTAATGCTTTTGTATGCATATTTTTAGTGTATTTTGAATTGTTTTAACGATGAGTTCTGCTTGGTTTTGAAGATTTTTAAGATGTGTTTTTATTTGGTATGTTTTTAATCCATTAGCTGCCTCGGTGGCCCTGATGAAGGCAAAAATGCGGAGTATAAAATTTGTAAACAAATAAATACATTCTAAGAGCAGGTTTCTAAAATAGTGGAAAACTGCTGCTGCATGAAACCTTGCTAGTTTTTGCTATTTTGTGCATGTCGCTGTTATTCAAAGAGTTGTGTGGTAAAGCAAGATTGTGTCTAGCCTCTAACAAAGTAAACTAAGTACGAACAATAATAAATAACAGGACAAGAGCCGTTGTGGTGTAGTAGTTGGGAGTGTCACAAAACGGGTCCTTGAAACCCAGGTTCCAATCCGTGTTTGGCCATGGAAGCTCGCTGGATGACCGTGGGCCAGTCATGCACTCTCAGTCTAGCCTACCTTACAGGGTTGTGAGGATAAAATGGAGGAGTGGAGAATGATGTGTATGCTGTAATAGTATATAGTAGTGGTGCTAGTGATGAGGAATTGCATTTCCCTAGCAACAAAATACGAAAGGGCTATGAAAAATGGGCTGCCTCCAGGGTATAAGTGTGGATTCCTTTGCAATAATTACAGTCTGAATTCATGGGCTTGTTGGGGGAGAGCAGAACCTAGTCTTTACCACGCAAAAGCATGTTTGGTCTTTCTTTGGAAGCAGCAGTGGCGTAGTGGTTAAGAGCAGGTGCACTCTAATCTGGAGAACCGGGTTTGATTTCCCGCTCTGCCACTTGAGCTGTGGAGGCTTATCTCGTGAACCAGATTAGCCTGTGCACTCCCACACATTTATTTATTATTTATTTATTAATTACATTTATATACCGCCCTCCCCCGAAGGGCTCAGGGCGGTGAACATGAATATACAAATAGAGCACAAATAAAATCAATAAATCTCAAATCGTTAAATAAATCATAGTAAATGGCTCTATAATCTTGCCAGCTGGGTGACCTTGGGCTAGTCACAGCTCTCAGCCCCACCCACCTCACAGGGTGTTTGTTGTGGGCGGGGGGGGGGGAGGGAAAGGCGATTGTAAGCCCTTTTGAGTCTCCTTACAGGAGACAAAGGGGGGGATATAAAGGCAAACTCTTCTTCTCTGCTTTGGGAAGCTGCTTTCTCTTTTCAGATCTGGGTCTAAAACCTAGGGATTTTATTTATTCAGGTGAGCCTGGTCCCAGAAATTCTGGACAGGTAGCAGTGTACAGAAATATAGGAAATGTAAATTTATCCTGGTTCCACAGATAAACCATCCCAGGAATATTGCAGCAACAGTATTTTTAGGGCTGTGATGTTCATGGCCCAGACTGGCTCTGATCTTGTCAGATTTCCAAAGCTAAGCAGGGTCAGTTCTGGTTAATATTTGGATGGGAGACCATCAAGGAAGTCCAAAGTTGCTATCGAGAGGCAGACAGTGGCAATCCACCTCTTCTGTAACTAGATGGCACTCCCTGTCACCAATGTTTCAACACAGTGGAGCATGCACACAGGCCAAGAAATGTGGGTCAGGAGTCCATGCAAGGATGCAAAGGATGCTGGGGCACAGTTATGTGGGGCAGGCAGGCATAGTGTGTGTAAGGGTTTGTTAGCCTTCCCAGGGCTCTCAGTGGAGCATAAGAGCTTGGTCCGTTAGAAGCTGGTCTGTTAGAATGGCTTGGTCCATTAGAAGCTGCAGTGACATAAACCAAGTTCCTTCTAGGGGTTTAAGTATCCCGCCTTGAGTGCCATCCGCTACCCTCATCTGTTTTCCCTTTGCTGTTATTTTGAAGACGGGAGAGCCAGGCCTTATTTCTACTGCGTTTCTAAGGTTGATGTGTAAACCTTCCTCTTCTGCATCTCTACAGAAGGCTCCATGCGGCCCACTGACACCGTGCCAGAGTCCAGCCCAGGCTCCACAGCCACACAGTCAGGGGTACCGACGCAGGTGGTCCAACAAGTCCAGGCAACCCAGCAGGTATGGAGATCAACCAGCTTTGTTGTGGCAAAGGCAGATGCAATCAGAGGCATGTGGGGAATCCCATATCCCTGGGTGCACACCGTTTAGTCACATGGTGAGCGTTGGGCACCAGCCGGGTCCCTGTGCCTGGCCTCTCCTGAGGCATGACAACCTGGCTGGTGCCTGGCAGATCCCCCCATGCTGGGGCGCTGCTTGCTGACTGAATTGCATGCCATGGCTGCAGGCCAGCTTCCACTCCCCACCCCGGGGAGGGCAGGAGCCAGCCTGTCGCCACGGTGCCCACCTGAGCTGTCTGCCGCCATGCCCTGCCCTCTGGCTGCCATAAGTGGGCCACCGGGGGGGGGGGGAGCTGGGCGTGGGAATCCGGGGGGGGAGGGGGCACGGGTAGCCAGTCATGCCTCAGGTGCCATTTAGGGCTGGTATGCCTCTGGATGCAATACACCAGTTGTGACAGATCTTTCTCTGTGGACCCTCTCTACAAAGGATTGGGTTGATCTTATGGTTTAGAGCAGGAGTCCCTGATGTGGTGCCCAGGGGCAGCAGGGTGCCTGGTCATGCCTTTCCTGGCACCCATGAAGTGTTTTTAGAAAGTAGGTGGGGCTTTTGCCCAGCAGACCTTCTGATTGGCCATTGGAACTCTTTTGAAGAGCATAAAAGCAACTCTGTTGAAGAGTTGCTAGTTAGTAGATTTGAGTATAATCTCACCCCCCCCCCCCGACATTGCGCAGCTGGCTCCACGTCCTGTCGCAGCCATCTTGTGATTAGCCACGCCTCCTGCAGCAGCCATTTTGTGGTTACACCAATGGCCGTGTTCAAATTCCAAAAGTGCCCGTGGGTTCAAAAAGACTTTATAATGGGTCCAGAGCACAGATGTGTCAATGAAGTATGGCATATTCATTTATTTAAAACATATCTCTGCTGCCTTTCCACCTAAAGAGCACCCCCAAGGTGGGAAACCTTAAAACATTTCAAATATTTCAATACCCTTTAAAAGAAAGGATTTGTATAAAACAATTCCATTAAAAAAACATATAAACACACAGACACATAATACCAAAACCAGAGAGGAGGATCAGTAGCAAACCAGACAGTTTTCACCCTTGGTGGAAGCAGAGGCGTACGAGGTCCAGGCGCCCAGAGACAAAACCTCCTCTGGGCGCCCCCCCAAAGAAACCCGCGCCCCCCCCCCAAAGAACCCCGTGCCCCCCCCCCACATCCCTGCTGCCAGGGAGCCTGGCTGCAGGGAGCCCCCAGATTAAACAGAACGCCCCACCCACAAAGCATGCAGAGTTGGGCCTCCCTCAGCCCCGCCCCCTGGTCTGCATAGAGATCAGTCCCCGTGCTTTTAGCACAGCGGTTCTCAACCTTCCTAATGCCACGACCCTTTAATACAGTTCCTTTAATACAGTTCCTCATGTTGTGGTGACCCCCAACCCTAACATTGATCCATTTTACAGTTGGAGAACACTGACGCAGAGAGTCTTAGGCGACCCCTGTGAAAGGGTCGTTCGACCCCCCCAAAGGGGTTGTGGCCCACAGGTTGAGAACCGCTGCAGGTCCAGTCCTGCCTTGAACTATCTTTTCAAGTTATGGTGAGCATTTCGACAGTAACTTGAAAAGAGAGTCCAAGGCAGGACTGGACCTGTAAAAGTAGGGGGATGGGGCCATGTTCATGATCTCCAAGGTCAGTGCCTTGGACTATGTTTTCAAGTTACAGTGAGCATTTCAACAGCATACCCATGAGCCTTTGCTAAATATGCAAGTTGATAATGGGTATGTTGTTGAATGTTCACCTCCCGCCCAAAGAACAACTGAGAGCCTCACTGTGAAGAGCAGGGTACTCCCATCAAGAACGTGGCGGTGGCGGCGGCCCGAAAGAACACTGGAACTACTACTTGTAACGTTGGTAGACACTGGACAATTTTTTTTTCAATTACCCAAGGTAGAATGACCGTTACAGCTGCAATAAAATTGGGGTATTTTTGTGGGGTGTCACAGTAGAGTTTAGTTTAGTGGAAGTATAGTATTAGGTCAAATAGAGTTAATAGGCTTGCACTAAACTTGGATCCTTGTTAGTGTAGGTAGGATGTTGTAGCTTAGGTTGTTTGTGGGTTGTGAAATTAATAGGAAGTCGCCATCTGCTTTTTCTTTATATCAGGTTAAATAGGATGTTGTTCGTTTTGTGATGGCTTATGATATTGTTATGCAATGTTGTTTATTGTAGATTTAGGTTGAGAATTGCTGTTGTGATATTATTATGTTATTGACATTGCTATTGTACGATGGTTGTTGAGACTGTTATGCTATTGTTGTAATATTATTATTATGTGTTTGTTGCTATGAAACGTTCTGCTGATGTTCTGCTGATGTTGTTGTAAGTGCATTAATCTATTATTAGTTTGTTAACCTGATAGTGATCTATTGAGTATTTACTGGATTATTGATTATTGTGGGGCTATTGTACTGGATTTCTTCTTACATTTAGTCCTATTGTATTATTATATTATTGCTATTTATTATGTTGTGCACTGCCCTGAGCCCTTCGGGGGCGGGCGGTATGTAGATTAAATATCTAATCTAATCTATCTAACCTAATAACTTGAAACAGAGTCCAAGGCACTAACCCACCCACCCGCACTTACTTTAATTCTGCTGGCAGCCTGCTGAAAAAGCAGCCTGCTCAGGCTGGCTTCGTGTGTTGTCAGAGGGAGGCTGACTCTCTGGTCATGTGGGGGGCCCGATTTTGCGCGCCCGATGGTGTGCGCCTGGAGACATGGGGTAATCCATGTTCCCAGGCAGATACGCCACTGGGTGGAAGACAGTGATAGAGGAAGACAGACAAATTTCCCTCTGGAGGGAGCTTCGCATTTTTGGTGTCACAACCAGGAAGGCCCTTGTTTGTATAGCCTCAGATGGCAGAGTCCAAACCAACACTTTGAATCACGTCTTGAAGCAAATCGGGAACCAGTGTAGATAGAACAAGATTGGAGTGACACGGTCCCTATGACAGTAGCAGTTAGATCAGGGGTCTGCGACCTGCGGCTCTCCAGATGTTCATGGACTACAAATCCCATCAGCCCCTGCCAGCATGGCCAATTGGGTCTGCAACCTGCGGCTCTCCAGATGTTCATGGACTACAAATCCCATCAGCATGGCCAATTGGGTCTTTGTAGTTCATGGACTACAAATCCCATGCCAGCATGGCCAATTGGGTCTGCAACTCCAATTGGCCATGCTGGCAGGGGCTGATGGGAATTGTAGTCCGCGAACATCTGGAGAGCCGCAGGTCGCAGACCCCTGAGTTAGATTGTTGAACTAGTTGCTGTGTGGCCCAGGATAGAATCCCCACTCTGACCATGGAGGCTTCCTGGGCGACCTTAGGCTACTCATACCCTCACCTACCTTACAGGGTTGTTGTGAGGATAAAATAGTAGATAAGAAAATGATGTACCCCGCTTTGGGTCCCCATTGGGGCAACAGGCAGTGTGTGAAAAAATAAAACAAAGGAAAAGGCTGAGAGCTAACCACCACGGCTGTTTGTCTGTGGGGAGGCATATGGTCCTTTGAAGTAGTTTAGAGAAGTTTTGTTTGGAATGAGAACTTTGGAGTTTGAATTCCTGTATTTTGTCCCACAAACTGTTCTTAAGTCATTAAAAAGAAAGCTGCTCTTTTCAGCTAACCTTGGCATCCCCATGCGAAGAGGAGTGCTTTATTGGCTAGATTTCTCCGAGTGGGAGGGATTTATAAGCGGTATGGGCCAATCAGGGGCACCATGTTTGCCCGCCATGGCTGTGAGTTGTCTTCATTTGCCTTCATCCTGAGCTGTTTTGTTTGGCAGAGGCTACTGGTCCAAGCCAGCGTGCAGACCAAGGCAGGAACAGTATCTCCTCTGCAGCTCACAGGGGTTCAGGTACCCCAACAGGTGAGTTTCATCGAATTTTATGATGCTACTTCCATCTCCTTCCATATGTCCAACTACTGTCATCAGACAACCATTTGTTGGCTATTCCACCACTTAGGTCTGACCTTGACCAGAACCCGGGCCTCTTCCGTCATGGCTTGGGGATATCCCAGAGGTGCTGTAAGGCCTGCCTGTTTGCCAGGGGTTGGAATGTCAGGCACCTTTTAAGCAGGGGAGCAAGTGAAGGACAGACTTGGGGTTTGCTGTTTTCGTTTTGGTTTTCACAGAAAATGTTTTTAACCTATAAACTGCCTTGAACCGCAAGGAGAGGCAAGATACTAAGAAAGAAAGAAAGAAAGAAAGAAAGAAAGAAAGAAAGAAAGAAAGAAAGAAAGAAAGAAAGAAAGAAAGAAAGAAAGAAAGAAAGAAAGAAAGAATATGCTTATGCAGGTGCTACGCACCTTCCCCAGTGACCTACTTCCTAAAAAGTGGGGTGCATCTGAGCTACAAGCACAGCCTTCTCCATCTGGAATGGTTCCCCCCACAGAACCTTGTGAATTCTTGTTGTACAGTGGTGTCGAGAATTGTCTGCTGCAGAAATTGTCCCATAGTAGAAGTCATTTCCCAAGATAATTCCTTTGTGGAAATCTCTTTTAGTATCTGCTCAAGAAAAGGCTAGAGTCAAGGTCTGCAACCTGCGGCTCTCCAGATGTTCATGGACCACAAATCCCATTGTAGTCCATGAACATCTGGAGAGCCACAAGTTGCAGACCCCTGGCCGCCGCTAGACAGTCATTTGTGTGGGCTTATCTGTGGGTAAGATCTAAGTCTGCCTTAGGACTCAGACAGGCAAGAAATGTATGCTGCAAGCTCAGCCTCAATATGCCTCAGGCCCATGGTGGCGAACCTTTGGCACTCCAGATGTTATGGACTACAATTCCCATCAGCCCCTGGCAGCATGGCCAATTGGCCATGCTGGCAGGGGCTGATGGGAATTGTAGTCCATAACATCTGGAGTGCCAAAGGTTTGCCACCACTGCAGGCCCACACAGGGAACGTGGATGGGGTTAACCCTTCAACCACCCCTCAGTTTTGTCCCACTCTCCTGCTCGTATTGTTCAGGAGGCAAGATGTTGTCCTTTGAGAACACACATTTTATTTAAAGCTCTCAAAAGGTTCCGAAGTTTTAATGTAGTCCTGCCACTGATAATTCTGATGGGAGATAATCACAGAATAGTAGATCTTTAACTGGCCGCTGGCTTTGTGTCCTGAAGCCGGTCAAATTGATTCTTAAAAGATCATTGACAGTTGACAGTTAAAGATGACAAATAGGGATCCACGAAACTGTCAGGTGGGATCCCATCTTGACCTCATGGGGGAGAAACCCAAAAATCCAAACTTCACATACACGCTACAGGGGTCAGTTCTATCAGTCACAGACCAGGAAAGGGATTTGGGCTTCTTAGTTGATAGTTCCATGGGAATGTCAACGCAATGCAAGGCAGCTGTGAAAAAGACAAACTCTATGCTGGGGATAATTAGGAAAGGAGTTGATAATAAAACTGCAAGGATTGTCATGCCCTTATATAAAGCCGTGGTGCGACCGCACTTGGAGTACTGTGTTCAATTCTGGTCGCCACATCTCAAAAAGGATATCGAAGAGATAGAAAAAGTGCAGAGAAGGGCAACAAGGATGATTCAGGGACTGGAGCACCTTCCTTATGAGGAGAGGCTGCAGCGTTTGGGACTCTTTAGTTTGGAGAGAAGACAACTGAGGGGGGATATGATTGAAGTCTATAAAATTATGCATGGGGTAGAAAATGTCAACAGAGAGAAATTTTTCTCTCTTTCTCACAATACTAGAACCAGAAAGCATACATTGAAAATGCCGGGGGGAAGAATTAGGACTAATAAAAGGAAACATTTCTTCATGCAACGCGTGAATATGCTGGCACATGAGGTGGTGATGGCCGCTAACCTGGATAGCTTTAAAAGGGGCTTGGACAGATTTATGGAGAAGTTGATCTATGGCTGCCAATCTTGATCCTCCTTGATCTGAGATTGCAAATGCTTTAGCAGACCAGGTGCTTGGGAGCAGAAGCAGCAGCAGCACAAGGCCGTTGCTTTCCCATCCTGCCTGGGAGCTCCCAAAGGCACCTGGTGGGCCACTGCGAGAAGCAGAGTGCTGGACTAGGTGGACTCTGGTCTGATCCAGCAGGCTCTTTCTAACGTTCCCCCACCCCAGCCTCTGCAGCTGAGCCCGCCAGGGCTCCTTTCCTTACTCAGCTGCCTCCCTCATGTTGCCTCCACCACTGATCCCAGGCCCAGCAAGAGGGGCTAAAACTCCCCTTTTCTTAACTTTTCATATTTTTTTTTGCAAACTTGTGGAATACTTCAAGTCTGAAGAAACATCTGGTTGAGGCGTTTGTGCCCCTCCTCTGCAGATTTAAGTACCTGCAAATACAGGGCCCCCTTCAGAAGCAGGTGTACGGCTGTTCGTTTCCATGAAGTCCATCATGAGAACTGGCTGTGGATTTCTGTTTGACCTCAGGCACCAGAATGGCCTTTTTGATCACCCGGCTTGTTTGCTTGCAAGATTTCTAAATGACTTGACACCTGCAAAAGCCGTTTACAAAACGGTCTGGCCAAACGGCTGAAACCCACCTGCCGTCTGGCGCTAGCCTTGCGCGTTCAGGCACTTGGGGCAGACATGAGCGTGTGCACGGAGCATGAAGAACAGTTTGTCTCGTATCCAGTCTGTGGTGAGGACCAGCAACGGCTGGGCTCCTTGCAGTCCCTCAGCCAGCTTAGCTTTGTCAAAGCTGGCACAGGTGAGACCACGTCTGCAAGAGGTCTGGGGATTAACCACTCTTGTTCCTTTTGTGTCGTCCCGTTTTAGCGACTGGTGGTGCAGAGTACTTCACAAGCCAGCAAAGGAGGATCAGTCACACTGGCCGTCCACGGCGTGCAGCAGGTGCACTCTTCACCTGAGGTGGGTGGCCAGGTAGATGCTCAGGCCCTGCAGGTTCTAGGAAAGGATGCTTTGTGTGCTCCGTCCAACCAGGAGCCCGGGGTGTTCTGCAGCTTTTCACCGGTTCATCTTCCTGCCCAGCCCAGTTCTCTTTTCAGAACTCATCGACCCACAGAGCTTCCCTCAGACTTTTCCTCTCACTTCCTAAACAAAACCTGAATAGCAGATTTTTCAAACTGGGCTTGTTTGGGGCTTATCCAGACTGGCAGACTGCTTTGAGCTGTGTCTGTCTTTCAGTTATGCTCAGAGGGTTGAGAGTTTGCTTTCATTGATTGCCCTGGAGCACGTCTTATTGCCAACACTGTGCCAGTGATGGTGGCAGAAAAGAAGAGTTTGGATTTAATCCCCCCCCCCCTTCCTCTCCTGTAAGGAGACTCAAAAGAGTTTACCAACTCCTTTCCCTTCCTTTCCCCACAACAGCTTCCTTGTGAGGCAGGTGGGGCTCAGAGAATTCTGAGAGGACAGTGACTGGCCCAGCAGGCTTCATGGGGAGGAAGAAGAGTTTGGATTTATACCCTACTTTTCTCAGCCTTAAGGAGTCTCAAAGTGGCTTACAACTCCGTTTCCCTTCCTCTCCCCACAGCATCCACCTTGTGAGGCAGATGAGGCTGAGAGAGTTCAGAGAGAACTGTGACTGACCCAAGGTCACCCAGCAGGCTTCAATGTGTAGGAGCAGGGAAACAAATCCAGTCCACCAGGTTAAAATCTGTTGCTCACGTGGAGGAGTGGAGAATCAAACCCGGTTTTCCAGATTAGAGTCCACTGCTCTTAACTGCCACTTCAAGCTGGATAGTCTTTTCCTACACATTGACTTTACACAAAGCCTTTCAGCAGAGATTTTCAAGTTGTAAAACATCCCTTCCTCTTTTTCTCTTCTTTTTTTTAATGACTGTCAAGTCGCATCTTACTTACGGTGACCCCCTGGTGGAGTTTTTCTGGGCGTGAGACGTTCAGAGGTGGTTTGCCGTCGCCTGCCCCTGGTAATCCTTGGAGGTCTCCCACCCAGGGTTGACCCTGCTTAGCTTCTGAGATCTGATGAGATCAGGCTAGTGTGGGCTGTTTGGGTCAGGGTCATGAGACCCTGAAAAAGGTTATGCCAGGGTTACGTTCGAAGCATAGGGTAATTTATTTGGTAGGCATTGTGCAGGCCCAGTTGCTTTCATGACTTGGTTTTGATAACCCAGTTTTTTAGAGAGGCAAGACTGTTCTGAAACTTTGCCCTTCTTTGGTTTATTACACTTTGGTTTGGTTTATTACACTTTGGTTATTACACAGTTGGCCCCTTTCCTGGAAAAGCAGTATGTAGTATGTAGCCACAATTAATCTGTGCTCTGATCACATCCTAGCTAGATGGTGGCAATATGCTCTGCATGTCCACAAAGGCCAGGTGGTTTGAAATGCAGCTGCAAGGCTGCTCACTAGTAGTATCTCACCACCAGTACTGGTGGTTCAGGGGTGTAGGGGGAGAAAATGGCGCTCGGACACTGCCACCCCACAGCTCCGCCCCGTTTCCCCCCCCCCCCACTTACCTTTTTCTGCCTGCCAAAACAGCTTTCTGCTGGAAAAAAACAGGCCAGGCTGGTGAGGCGGGGGCAGGCCTGGCGAGGTGGGGCAGGGGGGAAGGGAGTGGGGCGAGGGGGGCGATTTTCTGCCCTCACCACCGCACGCCCGGTGCACGGCATGCCCTCCTGTCCCCTTATAGCTCCGCCACTGTGGTGGTGCTTAAGTTTTGGTGGTTGGTTATTTTAGTTTTTGGTACTACTTGTGCCTCTCTTGCCTCTTGTTGCTTGTGCCTCTGTGAAATCTTTGCACTCCTTCAGGACCTGTTGCTGTCCCTGGGTCTCTGCCCCTTTCTCCCTGGGTAGTGACTGCTGCCGCCAGCTGCCACCAGCAGTCATGGAATAACATGTCCTGCCAGATGGGTTTGTACATCTAACACTCTCTCCCTCTCTACCTAGTGGCCATGTCTCCACCTGAGTGGCAGAGGCTTATCTGGTGAACCGGGTGTGTTTCCGTACTCCTACATTCCTGCTGGATGACCTTGGGCTAGTCACAGTTCTCTCTGAACCCGCTCAGCCCCACCTTCCTCACAAGGTGTCTGCTGTAGGGAGAGGAGGGGAAAGGAGCTTGTAAGCCACCTTGAGTCTCCTTACAGGAGAGAAAGGTGGGGTATAAATCCAAACTCTTCCTCCTCTTCTTCTTCCCTTGTGCTACCGGTAGCTAGCATCAGGACAGTCTGTCGCACTTCAGTGCTTTTGCTCTTTAGAGATGGTAGGCCAGATTGCTGCCCCTCCCCTTGACCGGTCTTTGGATAGCAAGAATGAATAGACGTGGTGTGTCTACAGAGATCAAGTGTGAAGCATCCAAAGGCTAAAAACTTAATCTGACAAAAATCAAAGATCACACATGGTTTGTTCAAGCATCCGGCCGAGCAGGGATGCAAAGAACAGGTGGACAACATGCAGTCCTCTAAATTCTGTGTTCATCCTACCGTGTTTCCCCGAAAATAAGACAGTGTCTTCTATTAATTTTTGCTCCCAAAGATGTGCTATGTCTTATTTTCAGGAGATGTCTTATTTTTCCGCTCCACAGCTGCATGCTCTGGTGTTCTGTTCGACGGGCATGCTTCCAAACAAAAACTTTGCTACGTCTTACTTTTGGGGGATGTTTTACATTTAGCACTTCAGCAAAACCTCTACTGTGTCTTATTCTCAGGGGATGTCTTATTTTCGGGGAAACAAGGTAACAACTTCACCTTGACCTCGTGACCTTTGCTTGCCTTCCAGCGCTCTCCCGTGCAGAACAGCAGCTCTTCGGCCAAACCGGGACAAGTTCAGCAGCTCCAGGTCCATGGAGTCCAGCAAGTGCCTGTTGCTCAAGAGGTGCTGTGTGTTTTACTTCCAGGGGAGTTCCGTCGGGTTGCCAGTTCTGGGCTGGGAAAATGCTGGAGATTTGGGAAGTGGAACCTGAGGCGGGGAGGGACTTCAGAGGCATAAAATACCAGAGGTAACACTTTGCAAGTCAGCAATTTTTCATGGCAATGGAAACCAACATATACCAGCTGCCATTAATGCGTTCAACCTAAAAGTGAGGACATAGGGGCTATGTGGAGTACCAATTGGGAGCAGCAGTGGTGTAGTGGTTAAGAACAGGTGCATTCTAATCTGGGGGAACCAGGTTTGATTCCTTGCTCTGCCGCTTGAGCTGTGGAGGCTTATCTGGGGAACCAGATTAGCTTGTGCACTCCAACACACGCCAGCTGGGTGACCTTGGGCTAGTCACAGTTCTTTGGAGCACTCTCAGCCCCACCTACCTCACAGGGTGTTTGTTGTGAGGGGGGAAGGGAAAGGAGATTGTCAGCCCCTTTGAGTCTCCTTACAGGAGAGAGAGGTGGGATAGAAATCCAACTCTTCTTCGTCGTCGTCGTCTTCTTCTCCTTCTTCTCCTTCTACTACTACTGCTACTACTACTGCTACTACTACTGCTACTACCACTATTTGGGCACCTGAGGCCAAAGATTCATTAAACTCTATACGCTCTCCATAAAATCATGGCACTGCCGAACGGTACACCGTATGCGGCATTATGTATAGAATTAGGTCAAAATACACTGATTTCCCTGGCTTGGTTAAGAACATTTAAGTTCTGGCTGCACGTTATAACACTGAAATGAGTAGTTTCCTCAATCTGCTGCTAGCTGAATTAACAAATTCCAGCTGGCATTAAAAAAATCATTAGGAAAATAGATGAAATAGGTCTTTCAATAGATAGACTGTTTATGCTAACATATTTGGAATCATATAGTCTGTTAAAGACCAGATTAATTGCATGGGATTATGAAAAATTAATAAGGGCAGCAAACAAAACATGCTCACCAATAAATTTATCCATTGTAGGTGAGAGTGGTTGTATGTATCCAAATATTAAAAGATCCAAATCTGAGATGTGCACTAGCTATGGCCAGATTTAATGTAATTCCATCAACTATATTGCAAGGAAGATACCAAAAGAAACCAAAAGGGATGAGAGAACTTGCTCATGTGAAGGAGGCCAAGTAGAATCTTTAGTGCATTCCCTTTTTTTATTGCCCCCAAAAGACCACCATGAGAAGTAAACATTGGAATCAAGTGTTGTCAAAATGCGAGGGGTTATCGGATGATCAAAACATTTACTTTCTTTTAAACAATGCAAATGAATCTTGGACAGATTTATGGAGCTTGGACAGATTTATGGAGGAGAAGTCAATGTATGGCTCCCAATCTTGATCCTCCTTGATCTGAGGTTGCAAATGCCTTAGCAGAGCAGATGCTCAGGAGCAGCAGCAGCAGAAGGCCATTGCTTTCACATCCTGCCTGTGAGCTCCCAAAGGCACCTGGTGGGCCACTGCGAGTAGCAGAGTGCTGGACTAGATAGTCTGATCCAGCAGGCTCTTTGTTAGGTTCTTATGTTCTCAAGCTTTCTTTGAACTGATAGCCAAATTTCTCTTAGATGTAATTAATGCTTTGGTGTGAAATGTGGGTATGCAACCATTAAGAATCCGCGAGAGTCTGATTGATTTTATGCATAATTATATATTTTAGGCTGTGATTTTGTGATTTTTATATGCCAATAAAGGCTTTGCATGCAAAGTCAGCCGTTTTCTCCAGGCACACTGATCTCTGGCAGATCTCCAGCCGCCTCTTGGTGGGGGGTCACTGCCTCACCTGGGTAACCCAGTCAGCTTTTTTGGGGTCAAGAGCCCGAGCTTGTCAGAGAGGCCACGCCAGACTCGCAGACTTCCGTTTGCTCGGCGTTTCCCAAGATTGCTTCATTGCATTCGGTTGTGTTTTAAAACTCTTGTCACAGCACTCCGGGGGTCCCCAGCCTTTTTGAGCCCCACCCACGAAAGGCCTTCTTGCAGATGTCACGTGCACTGCTGGAAGAACTTGCCAGCTAGGGTCACCAACCTCCAGGCAGCAGCCAAAGGTGTCCCACTCTGACAGTTGGTCTCCAAACGACCCGGGATAAAACAGCTGCTTCGGAAGGCAGACTCTGTGGTGTTATCCGCCGCTGAAGTCCCTTCCCAAACCCCGCCCTCCTCAGGCTCCACCCCAAAAATCTCCAGGTATTTCCCAGCCTAGAGATGGCAACGCTACCCACCATGGTAGAAGCAAACAGGTATCCTCACTTCATGGACAGTTTAGCCACCACTTTGATAAAAACCCTACAAAAACACAACATTCATCCTAAGAACCGGGACTTTCAGCGTGGCGAAGAAGCCCTTTGTGTCGAGCCACCAGGAAACCTCTGCTCTGGCTTCCCTGGAGGGCCCTCAGTGGGCACGTGGACATTTTGCCCTGTCTTTCCTTGCTCTTCCTCATGTCAGGCTGGAAGTGTCCTTGAGGCCAGGGCCCCCCTCACCTCCCAAGCAGATTTTGCCCACGTTCTTCCCTGAAGGGCACTAACAACATCTGCTCTGTTTTACCCCACAGAGATCCGTGGTACAGACGACCCCCTCGACCCCCAAAGCTGGCACAGTGCAACAGCTAGCCGTGCAGGGACTCCAGCAAGTTCATGTTACTCAAGAGGTGCGTTTATCTGTCATTCTGTTCGGTGCCCCTCATTGAAGCTAGCCTGATATTTTTGGACTCCAGCTGGGCCGGAGGTATCCAGCTAAGGCCAAAACCTTCACCTAATCCCTTTGTACCCACTCCTGACTTAAATTCTGACTGATGAAGAAGAAGAGTTTGGATTTATAACCCCCCCCTTTCTCTCCTGTAAGGAGACTCAAAGGGGCTTACAATCTCCCTTCCCTCCCCCCCCCAACAAACACCTTGTGAAGTGGGTGGGACTGAGAGAGCTCCAAAGAGCTGTGACTCGCTCAAGGTCACCCAGCTGGTGCGTGTTGCGATGCACAATCTATTCTAGTTCACCAGATAAGCCTCCACAACTCAAGTGGCAGAGTGGGGAATCAAACCTGGTTCCTCCAGATTAGAGTGCACCTGGTCTTAACCACTACGTCACTGTTGATGTGCCAACACCCCTCCCTTGCAGAATTCCATTCAAGCAACCACAACCTTCCCAGTCCAGGAATGGCTCTTCAGAGCTCCACCACAGTGATGTAGTGATTAAGCAGTGGCGTAGTGGTAAAGAGCAGGTGCACTCTAATCTGGGGAACCGGGTTTGATTCCCCGCTCTGCCACTGTGGAGGCTTATCTGGTCAATCAAATTAGCTTGTGCACTCCAACACATGCCAGTTGGGTAACCTTGGGCTAGTCACAGCTCTTTGAAGCTCTCTCAGCCCCACCCACCTCACAGGGTGCCATTTGTTATTTAAATGAAGCGGGGAGGAAAGGAGATTGTCAGCCCCTTTGAGTCTCCTTACGGGAGAGAAAGGGGGGGTGGAATAAATCCAAACTCCTCTTCTTCTTCCCTGTCCCCCTAAGGATAGAACTAAGTTACCCCAAACTCTCCTACTCCTGCAGATTGCTTCCTCCTCCACCTTAACGTCCGCTGCGGCTGCCAGGGAATGAAACAGCGACCGTTTTCTGCCCGTTCCTTTGCCTCTTACGTGTCTGCCCAGAGTTTATGGCCCACACTGGCACAATTTCACCAGACCTGAGAGGCTAAGCAGAGTTGTCCATGGTTAGAGCTTGGATGGGAGACCACCACCGAAGTCTAGGCTTGCTATGCAGAAGCAGCCAGTGACAAACCACCCGTTACTCTCTTCCCTGGCCTGGATGACCCAGGCTAGTCTGACGTTGTCAGACCTTGGAAGCTAAGAAGGATTGGCCCTGATGGGTACTTGCATGGAAGAGCACCAAGGACATCCAGGGTTACTGTGCCGAGGCAGGCAATAGCAAAACCCCTGTGCTCATGTCTGCCCTGCCCTGGATGGCCCAGGGCTGGCATGATCTTGTCAGATCTCAGAAGCCAAGCACTCCACCCTGGTTAGCATTTGGATTGGAGACCCCCAAGAAAGTCCAGAGTTGATAGGCAGAGACAGGCAATGGCCAACCACTGCTGTGTACCTCCGCTCTGACCTGGTTGGCCCGGGCTAGCCCAATCTCATCAGGTGTGGAAAGATAAGTAGTTTGCCTTGGTCAGTAGTTTGAAAGATAAGTAGTTGAAAGATAAGTAGTTTGCCTTGGTTGGGAAGACCGGAGGGGTCACTCAGAGGCAGGCAATGGCAAACCACCTCTGTGTTATCTCTGCCCTGACCAGGATGTGCCAGGCTAGCCTGATCTCATCAGAGAAACTAAAACAGGGTCAGTCCTGGTTGGTATTTGTGTGGGAGACCCCCAAGAAGTCTAGAGTTGCCCCAAAGAGGCAGGCAATGGCAAACCACCTCTGCCTGTCTCTTGCGTTGGGAACCCTACAAGGTACCGTAAGCAAAAGATAATTTTTAAAATGCTGTTGCAGCATCCCCCTTGGATAAAATGCAGAAGAGCCGGGAGACATTCCTGTCCGCCTTGGGCCAGTGGTGGGATTCAGCCGGTTTGCACCACTTCGGCAGAATGGTGCTTGTAAAATGGTGCTTGTAAACAACCAGTTGTTAAATTATTTGAACCCCACCACTGCCTTGGGCTCCTTTCTCTCCCCATAGGCCTCGCTTGGCTCCTCCCTCCCCTCCCGCTGATGCCTTCAGTCTTTCTGTTTATTGTTTAGAGCGCAGACAGTGGCCCTCCTAAGAGCAGTCAGCAGTCGCCGCATCAAGAGCAGCAACGCGCAGTGCAGCAAGGTCTCTCCTTAGAGTGCGGCGGAAGCAGCGGTGCATCCCAGCTGGCCGACTGCTGCTTGTCGGGCCCGGAGCACAGGCTCCACTACGTGCCCTCTCTAGACTGTGCTTCGGAGCAGTGGGTGGAGCTGGTCCGCATGCTCCCGCAGCCCCTCCTCCTGCCGCATCAAAAGGTGGTGATAGAGCAGCTGCCCTTCCTCTCCGCTCACCACGCCAGCCCAGACCAGAGAGTCAAGATTCAGAGAGTCCCTCAGGTGCTAGTGTTCGGAACGGCCGCCACCGCGCTTAAAGTAGGTCCTGCCGAGGGCGTCCCTCTGAGATCTGAGAGCGGCCAGCTCTGTGCCCTTTGCTTCCCAGGGAGGCAGGAAGGGGAGCCAGCTGGAATCATCCCATTCCTCTTCCTTTTCCCAGGGACGCTCCATTACATCCAACTGGTCCCCCTTTCCCAGCCCTGGTTGCAAGAGATGAAATGCAGGGATGGCTTCTGTTTTGGGGGTTTTATTCAGATTTCATTTCCTCTAGTCAGCATATGGTAATTGGGAGGGATCAGGTGCCCGGGGGCAATATTTTTATATTTGTCTTGGGAGCTAGAAACAAGGTTTGTCATAGGAGCAGCAGTGGCGTAGCGGTTAAGAGCAGGTGCACTCTAATCTGGAGGACCGGGTTTGATTCCCCGCTCTGCCGCTTGAGCTGTGGAGGCTTATCTGGGGAACCAGATTAGCTTGTGCACTCCAACACATGCCAGCTGGGTGGCCTTGGGCAAGTCACAGTTCTTCGGAGCCCCACCTACCTCACAGGGTGTTTGTTGTGTGGAGGGGGGGAAGGGAAAAAAGGAGTTTGTAAGGGAGAGAGAGAGAGAAGGGAGGAGTATAAATCCAAACTCATCCTCCTTCTTCGCCAGGCTCGGTGGTCACTGTGGATGGGCTAACAGTTGGGTCTGGAGAAGCTTGATCCAACTCCTCAGCTTTTTACCCTCAATAGTTAACACACAAGTATTGCAAGAGGGAGGCCTTGGGCCAGAGGTCACTGCTTTAGTAAGGTGGGAACGGAGGTGCTTCTAACCGTGTTGAGTTGTGAGGTGCTTCTAACTGTGTTGAGTTCCCCTCCCCCCACCCTTTCTCCAACTCACAGAGCGCAGTTGAAAGCTTTTCAGCTCAGGAAGTCTTGGAGGAAGCTCCTGTCTGAAGGCTGCCCCTCTAGCCCAGCTGCAGTTTGTTTTCTGCTCCCAAAAAAGGATCGCTCACTTTGCTTGAATCCCACCCGTCCCACTTTGCCTCTAAGGCAGGGGTCTGCAATCTGCGACTCTCCGGATGTTCATGGACTACAAATCCCATCAGCCCCTGCCAACATGGAGAGCTGCAGGTTGCAGACCCCTGGAGAGCCACAGGGAGAGTGGCTGGTTGCAGACCCCTGCTCTAAGAAACTCCCGTTGGCACAGTTGCTTGCGTTGGGACATCGCAATGAACCGCAGCTTGCTTTGAGCTTGCTTTCTAAACCCAGGCAGCTTAAGTGACACTTGGCACCCCCCGAGGGGAGGAGTGAAGGGAGCTTGCAGGCAGTTTTTTAAATTGAAAACATTTTTAAGGATCAGTACCAGCACCTTGCGTTGAGCCTAGAAGCAAAATGGAAACCAGTGTAAATGGAACAAGACAAGGGGAGATACGGGCCCTGCAACTCCAGTCAGCGCTCTGGCCCCAGCATTCTGGACCAACTGTTGCTTCCCAATAGTCTTCAAGGGCAGCCCCACACAGAGCACATTGCAACAGTCTCGTCTAGATGTTACCATGGCATGCACCACAGTGACAAGATCTTTTCTGCCTGAGAAGGGCACATCAAGTTCACCAGCAAAGGCACACCTGGCTACCGCTACCACCTGTTTATCCGTCAGGTGGCCTCGGTCCAGGAGCACCCCCAAGCTATGAACCTGCTCCGAAGAGTTCCTTCAGATCATAAAGCATCACAGCCACCACAGCAAACACAAGGCTTCTGGTTTTACAAGCAGAGTTCCTGTTCCAGCAAGGCAGTCTTGGAAGCCATACTGTGCCATCCTAGCGCAAGGGCTGTTTCACACCTTGTGCAAACTACTGTGTGTGAATCCGCCAAGGAGCTGCAACCAATCACGGCTCCTTAACAGATGTCCCTACATCATACATATATAGGTGAGGATGCTGTAGGTTTTAGCTGCTTCCTGCTGAGTCAGACCACTGAGCCATAAAGTCAGGATTGTCTGCTCAGACTGGTAGCAGCTTTCCGCGGTCCCATGCCTTAACCGCCTGATTCCTTGTTAACTGGAGATTCCAGGGGTGAATGTGAGACCTTTGACCCGTTCTGCATGTCCAGGGAAGCGGCTGCACACTGGTATAAATGATACCGGTGGAGGCCCGAGACTGTTCACTCGCTTCTGTGCGGGGAGCAGCTGGACCCAGGAGTGGCTGCGGGCCGCGAAGGCACCTTCACACGGAGGTGCCTCCATTCTGTTTTTCAACTTCCCTTCCCTGCACAGCTTCGCAGGGACGAGGGGAGACGCCCCCATGGCCATGGCAACGCCTTGGGGGGCGGAGGCCAGGAGGCATGTCTCCTTGTCCCCATGGAGCTGCGCAGGGAAGGGAAGTGCTGAAAAAAAGTGGGCATGCCTAAAAGCGCCGCCCTCAACCTGGTGCCGGTTGCTTGGAGCCGGTTGCACAACGCTGTTTTCAAAAAAACAGCTTTTCCCGCTGTTTGCGGGGGAAAGGCACAGTGCTGCCTTGTTGCAGAGGTGTTAGCGTGTGAACAGCACCCCAGGAACCGTGTTTTTACCATTCCTGGGGTGCTATTTTGGGCCCGTGCGGAACGGGCCTTTGAGTGCCAAACTGATGCTGTACCACTGAGCCACAGACCCTGCCCATGTGCACCTATGACTTTTTAAGATTATACCTCAAAACATCATGTGCACAGTGACTGTAAGGGTCCTGAACTTGTGGGTGGCTCCGCCTCTGTGCTCAAAAGGGAGAACCTAATATATTGCGAACCACGAGGGGAACACCCAGTCAGTCCTTTTGTGATGGAGCCACACTCCGCTTCTGACCCTTTTTCGTGGAAGGCCTGGCGCCCAAATTCCTTGACACATAGAAGGATTCTCAGAAGAAATATTTGTTCCTGAGCTTCTGGACATTGGATTGGAGTCCAGCAGCACCCTAGAAACCAAGATTTCAGGGGTATGAAAAAAGCAATTTGTATACAGTTTAGAACGTCACAGCAGTATACTCTCAACACAAAGATAACAGCTAGCCAGATTCTAGATAGGTAACTGGCCTCGTAATACTTCAACGTTGCGAGAAGCATAAGAAAAAACGAATTGCAGAGCGCTGTCCTTCTTGATTATAAGCACTGTTGTAACTTTTGAAAAACCTTGACCTGCCTTTAACAGCCTTGAAGTATTATGAAGCCAGTTACCTATCTAGAATCTGGCTAGCTGTTATCTTTGTGTTAAGATTATACTGCTGTGCTGTTCTAAACTGTATACAAATTGCTTTTTTCATTACTCCAGTGGGAGAGATGTAATAATTTTTCCAAAACATCCGATTATTGTGTCGTAAAATTATTTTGGTTACTTATAAGTAAATTGCTACTCCAGTGGGAGACACAATTTTTGAAGTAGTGTCTGAAGAAAGGCACTTTGAATCTGGAAAGTTCACATCCCGAAAATCCTGCAGATCTCTACGGTGCTCCTGGACTCGAATCCAGTTCTTCTAATGCTGACCAACACAACTGTTGCAGTTCTTATTAGATCACTGGTGGTTCAGTATCAGGCACGGAAAGACACAATGGCAGCTGCGAGCTTGTTCATAAAGGCAGAAGCAAACTAGCTTTGTGAGTTGGGGGGCAGCAGGATTGTGGAATGGTGGCTCCGACAGCTGAGATGGAGACCGGTCCCTTCCTGCCGCGCCTCCCTTTTGCTGTTCCTCTCCTTGCCACTTTCTGCCTCCGCAGGTCCAGCCGCTCCAGCAGGTCCCGGTGCAGCACGTCTATCCCAACCAAGTGCAGTACGTGGAAGGAGGAGATGCCAGCTACACAGCAAGTACCATGTGAGTGTGTCACAGAATCACAAAGTTGGAAGAGACCCCAAAGGCCATCGAGTCCAACCCGCTGCCATGCAAGAACTCACAATTAAAGCACTCCAGACAGAGGACCATGCAGCCTCTGTTTAAAAACCTCCCAAGAAGGAGACCCCACCGCCCTCTGAGGCAGTGAATTCCACTGTCAGACAGCCCTGACAGTCAGAAAGTTCTTCCTAATGTTTAGGTGGAATCTCTTTTCCTTCACCTTGAACCTGTTACTCCTGGTGCGAGTCTCTGAGGCAGCAGAAAAGCATCTTGCTCCCTCTCTGACATGGCATCCCTTCAAATATTGAAACAGGGCTATCATGTCCCCCCTTGACCTTTGCTTCTCCTGACTAAACATCCCCAGCTCCCTAAGTCTCTCCCCGTAGGGCATGGATTCCAGACCTTTTACCATTTTGGTTGTCCTCCTCTGGACCCATCCCTTCCTGAATTGTGGTGCCCAGAACAACACACAATGTTCCAGGTGAGGTCTAACCAATGCAGAATAGAGAGATACAATAACATCCCTTGATCTTCTAGACCAGTGATGGCGAACCTTTTTGAGACCGAGTGCCCAAATTGCAACCCAAAACCCACTTATTTATCTCAAAGTGCCAACACGGCAATTTAGAAGAAGAAGAAGAAGAAGAAGAAGAGGAGGAGGAGGAGGAGGAGGAGGAGGAGGAGGAGTTTGGATTTATATCCCCCCTTTCTCTCCTGCAGGAGACTCAAAGGGGCTGACAATCTCCCCTTGCCCCTTCCCCCCTCACAACAAAACACTCCTGTGAGGCATGGAGGATGGGGCTGAGAGGGAAGCTCCGAGGGAAGCTGTATTGTGACTAGCCCAAGGTCACCCAGCTAGGCGTGTGTGGCAGAGTGCCACAGGCTAATCTGAATTCCCCAGATAAGCCTCCACAGCTCAGGCAGCAGAGCTGGGAATCAAACCCGGTTCCTCCAGATTAGATATACGAGCTCTTAACCTCCTACGCCACTGCTGAATACTGAGGTTTTAGTTTAGAAAAAAAATGGTTGTATCCGAGGGCATGTCGTTACTCAGAGGAGTAAGCTTGGTAGTAAGTCAGCTGGCTTTGCTTTGGAAGCAACTGTGCAACCCAACTTCCAACAGGTGAATCACGACCCTAGGAGGGTTTACTCAGAAACAAGCCCCATTACCAGCAACCGAGCTTACTCTCAGGTAGAGGATCACACTTTATTTCTTCGCATGAAAATCAGTGGTGTTTGACAGCGCTTAACAGGGTTACCTACACTGCTTTCCCAAAACTAGGTCTTAAGTTTAATGCTAATAATCGAGCCCAGCAGCCCAGGCCAGCCTAGATGTGTGTGTGGGATGACTCTGCTTGTGCGTGCCCACAGAGAGGGCTCTGAGTGCCACCTCTGGCACCCGTGCCATAGGTTCGCCACCACTGTTCTAGACACTATACTCCTATTGATGCATTGCAGAATTGCATTGGGTTTCTTGGCTGCCATATCACACTGCTGGCTCATGTTCGGTTGTGGTCTATTAAGACTCCTAGATCCCTTTCGCATGTAGCATTGTCAAGCCAGGTGTCACCCATCCTATATCTGTGCATTACATTTTTTTCTTCCTAAGTGTAGAATCTCTGTTGAAATTTATTCTGTTAGTTTTATCTGTGGCATAGTGGAGCAGCAATGGCGTAGAAGGTTAAGAGCAGGTGCACTCTGATCTGGAGGAACCTGGTTTGATTCCCCGCTCTGTCGCCTGAGCTGTGGAGGCTTTTCTGGGGAATTCGGATTAGCCTGTACACTCCCACACACGCCAGCTGGGTGACCTTGGGCTAGTCACAGCTTCTCTGAGCTCTCTCACCCCCACCTACCTCACAGGGTGTTTGTTGTGAGGGGGGGAAGGGCAAGGAGATTGTAAGCCCCTTTGAGTCTCCTGCAGGAGAGAAAGGGAGGATATAAATCCAAACTCTTCTCCTCTTCTTCATCTCTGTTGAAATTCATTCTGTTAGTTTTGGCTCGCTAATCTGTCCAGGTCATCTTGAATCCTGCCCCTGTCCTCCGGGGTATTAGCTACCCCTCCTAATTTGGTATCATCTGCAGATCTGATTGACATGCCCTCTATTCCATCATCCAAGTCATTGATAAAAATATTGAATAGCACTGGGCCCAGGACAGAACCCCGTGGCACGCCACTACTCACTTCTCTCCAGGATGAAGATGAGCCATTAATGAGCACCCTTTGAGATCGATCGGTTGTCTTCAGAATAAAGGGGGCTGACTCGAGCTGTGTGCTCTCCGTGGACATGAATCGGCCACCAGCTAAGTGGGGATGGCTGCCTGGGTCAGATGCATTCCCAGTTGCCAGAGCCTAAAAAAGACTTCTGCTGCATATAGTTGTGATCTTACGTAAATGGATTCTTTGTGCGAGTAAGTAGGCCCAATTGGAATCCTACTCGGGCACCCTGAAAAATTTGTTGGACTAAGATGAGAACCAGCATGGCGTAGTGGTTAAGAGCAGGTACACTGTAATCTGGATAATTCCCTGCTCTGCCACTTTGATTCCCTGCCCTGCCACTTCAGCTGTGGAGGCTTATCTGGTGAACCAGATTAGCTTGTGCACGCCAACACATGCCAGCTAGGTGACCTTGGGCTAGTCACAGTTCTTTGGAGCTCTCTCAGCTCCACGTACCTCACAGGGTGTTTGTTGTGGGTGGGTGTGGGGGGGAGGGAAGGGAAAGGAGTTTGTAAGCCCCCTTGAGTCTCCTTGCAGGAGAGAAAGGGGGGATATAAATCCAACTCTTCTTCTGCTGATTTAGAATCTGTCTGTTGTACTGCAGGCCAGCAGAGCTGCTGCCTGAAACTGTCATCATGGGTAAAGTCATCTGTGCAAAAAAGCCTCTGAAAAGTTAAGATTCAAGTCTAGGAGTAACTTAGAGATCAACAACGTTCTCCTGGCGTGAGCTCCTCCCCGACGCTGACCCCCCAAACATCTCGTTGGTCTTTAAGCTGCTGCTGGAGTTGAGTCCCAGCTCTTCTCCTTTCGACCAATACGGCTACCCTCTGAAATGCTACCAAAGGCTTTTTTCTTTGCTGGCTGTGCCCCTCTCCCCACGGACAGAGGGAAGGGGGAAGCAGATGGCACCAGCCCCTGACTGTGCTTCTTCCTTTCAGACGCTCTAACACTTACTCCTACACGGAGACCCCGCTCTACACTCAGAACACAGGAGCTGGCTACTACGAGTCTCAGACCACCCCGACGCAAGTGTCCACCCCAGCGACCTCCCAGGCGGTGGCCAGCAGTGGGTCAGTGCCCATGTATGTTTCCGGTGGGCAAATTATTGCCAACCCCAGCGGGGGCAGCACAACTGGAGCCAGCGGAGGAGGAGGCGGCAGCGGCGGCGGAAGTGGGAGCAGCGGAGGAAGCAGTGGTGGCGGCAGCACAGGGACCTATGTGATCCAAGGGGGTTACATGCCGGGAAGTTCAAGCCAGTCTTACTCACACACCACCCGTGCCTCCCCAGCAACTGTAAGTCTGCTATTGGGTTGCTCTGCTCTCTGTGTGGGGTGGTGGGGGGGGGAGTTGCTGGGGGTATCTGTGGTCTTCTCAGCAGCCCACTCAAGTTGACTCAGAGCAGTGATTCTAGGGGTTGTGCCATTCCATGAAGACTCAGCGAGACAACTCTTCTGCCCACATCTGATCTTTCCCAGCAGGACAAGAGAGAGTTGTGTGTGTTGGGGGGGTGGGGGGGGGAGGTTCCTCTAAAATAGGGGTCCCATCAGTTTCTTACTTGGATTTGGTGGGTTTTCCAGGTTGTATGGCCGTGTTCCAGTAGCATTTTCTCCTGACATTTCACCTGCGTCTGTGGCTGGCATCTTCAGAGGATCTGATGGTAGTAAAGCGAGTGGACTATATATACCTGTGGAATGTCCAGGGTGGGAGAAAGAACCATTTGCATTGGTTGAAACTGTTAAGGGTGCAATTTGCAAGTGTCATTTATACGTGTTAAGGGAGCAATTTGCAAGTTAACACATGCAAAGCACACCTGCTAATTGCACTCTTTATACTTGTTAACCAATGCAAACGGTTCTTTCTCCCACCCTGGACATTCCACAGGCATATATGCGCCACTTTCTTGACTACCATCAGATCCTCTGAAAAATGCCAGCAAATACAGGCTTGACAACGTCAAGCAGAAAAAGAACTACTGGAGTGCTGTAACCCACAACTCTGGAAAACCTACGGCTTGTCAAAATGATTCAGCAGTGAAAGCCTTCAACCGTTTCTTATTTATATATTTCCTATATCAATCAACCCACCTTTATTGGCATATTATACAAAGCAAGAAAAGAAAAAGAAATATTCATAAAGCATACTCAAGAACAGCCTGTGCCCGATCACTGGGATGACACATCATAAGAAGGTGGCTGTTAGTTACATGACAGTTATAGTGATTCAGCAAATATTCACTTTTTGGTGGTCTGAATAGCCCTTTTTGTTGCATCATAGAAGAGTTGGATTTATATCCCCCCCCCTTCTCTCCTGCAAGGAGACCCAAAGGGGCTTAGAATGTCCTTGCCCTTCCCCCCCCCACAACAAACACCCTGTGAGGTAGGTGGGGCTGAGAGAGCTCTGAAGAGCTGTGACTTGCACAAGGTCACCCAGCTGGCATGTGTGGGAGTCAGTGGTGGGATCCAAAAATTCTAGTCACAGGTTCCCCTGGTGGTGGGATTCAAACTGTGGCGTAGCGCCAGTGGGGCTGGGCGGGGCACGACGGGGGCATGGCTGGGCATTCCTGGGCAGGGCTGTGGCAAGGACGCTTGGCCATGCGCTGTGTCCTTGGCCGAGGAAACATGGCCAGGCTCGTCTGCATGGCGCAGGCTGCCACGCACCGGTGCACCTCCTGCTATGAGCTGCTTCCAGAGTTCTGCGGCGCTCACTGCTGAGGAGGAGGAGGAGTCCACGAAGGCATGGCGTCAATCACGTGGCAAAATCACCCATTAGTCACCCCCTCTCGGCACACGCAAATAATTAGTAACCTACTCTCGGGAACCTGTGAGAACCTGCTGGATCCCACCTCTGGTTGGAGTGCACAAGCTAGTCTAGTTCACCAGATAAGCCTGCACTGCTGAAGTGGCAGAGCAGGGAATCAAACCTGGTTCTCCAGATTAGAGTGCACCTTCTCTTAACCACTACACCACGCTGGCTCTCCAGAAGAGGGGATAATAACTTAGTTCTAAGAATCATGCAGCTGGAACAATGCAACAGGATATGGCCAAGTGGCTCTGCACTGTTAATGCTGCAGGCACAGATTCTTTCTTGACATGGAATTTTCAGTTGTTGCCTGTGATGCCTCCCCTGCCCGCTCGTCCCCCTAGGGCGAGTGTGCCGTCCCTCCTCCCTTTACCTAGGGGTTGTCCTCCCCAGCCGAGCTCTTAAATAACCTCGCCCACAGGGTGCCTCAGCTCTAGGCGTAACCTGCCTCCCTTCCTGCCCCTCCCCCCCCCCCTCCGTTGCCTCACGGAGTGAGGGTTAGCCCGCCAACTGGGCTCTCTACTCTCCTTCCCCTGTTGCACCTTCACAGGGACGAGACCCAACAGAAGTCCCCCAGCTTGTTACCCAGCACAGTTGACCTCTGGAACTCTCCCACTCCCAGCCCTCTTGGGCTAGACCAGGGGTAGGGAACCTGCGGCTCTCCAGATGTTCAGGAACTACAATTCCCATCAGCCTCTGTCAGCATGGCCAATTGGCCATAACCCTAACCCTAACCCTAACCCTACCCCTGGGCTAGACTGTCTTCCTTCCCTGCCTCCACACAGCTCTCTCCTCAACCCTCTCTCCCCAGGACCAGCACGGGAAACGCTTGCCTTCCCACCTGTGTAGCGGCTTCCTCCCACCTCATCTCCCGCCTCGTACCGGCACGCGGAACCCCCTGATCAGGCTGGCTGCAGCTGGGGGTGAGGCCCGGCTGAGAACTCAAAGGCGTTACCACTGCACTCCCAGGCTGGGCCAGAGGCAGCTTGTGTCGGCGGTGGGCCCACAGCCCAGCTGAAGAAGATACCTGGGGTGGGAGTCGTTATGCATCGACATGGCTGACTGGTCTGGAGTGCCCGATAGAATGGCCGTAGTCGAGGCGGCGGCATCCGCGCTCCCGGAGCGGGGAGGCGGCGGATCGGCCGGGCAGTGCAGCATCCCCTCTCCAGCCGTGGCCAGGGCTGCGGTCTCGTGCAGCCCTGGAACCAGTCCGGGCACCGTGCTCTGGAACCAGTCCGGCGCTCGCGTCCGGACATTGCCCTTGGAGCATGCCTGATAGTAGTGCATTGCATCTAGCACAGATAATAGCCCAGCGCTGGTGGGGCTTTGTTAGCTGGATTAGTCATGCAGCCAGTATCGAGAGAGATTTATACCCCATCTGTCCCAGTGGGGGCCCAGAGTGGCTTACATTATTCTCCTCTCCTCCATTTTACCTTCACAGCAACCTTGTGAGGTAGGTTGGGCTGTGTGATGGGCCCAAGGTCACCCAGGAGGCTTGGGTGGCAGAGCCTGGAATTGAACCTGGGTCTCCCAATTCATAGTCCAACACAGTTAACCACTGTTTACCCGCGCCACTGCACCTCGCATGGCGGCATTTGGCCACCCGCCACCACTTCCACCATGGCGTGGGTTGCAGGGAATTTGGTTGTGTTTCATTCCCGAGGCTAAGAGCGGCTTCATGAAAGACCTGGCTATTAATCATGGCCAACTAAGGGTGGCAACAAAGTCAGGACTCACTAGGGCAGCCTGTGAGTCACAGACCCATTTCTTCACAGGTCCAGTGGCTGCTAGATAACTACGAGACCGCGGAAGGGGTGAGTCTTCCCCGGAGCACCTTGTACTGCCATTACCTGCTGCACTGTCAGGAGCAGAAGTTGGAGCCCGTCAATGCCGCATCCTTTGGCAAGCTGATCCGTTCGGTGTTTTTGGGACTCCGCACCCGACGTCTTGGAACCAGGTAAATGGCCCTGGAAGGCGGTGTTCCTGTGGACTCCGCCCATGACAAAGAGAAAAAGAATCGCAGAGTGGGGAAGCACAAAGCTAGTTAAGACGGATAATGTGCGTTAAACCAAGTTTACGAAAGGGGGGGGCGCTGTAGTAGATGAGTCATCTCAGGTTTCGCTAAGGTAGTTAGCACTAGTAATAAGATAAAAATCCTGAGTCCTGGTTCAGTCCAGGTAGGGGGTTAGCATGAAATTTGTTAATGCATCCAAGTCACTTCGGCCTGATGTAGCAAATAATAATCATAAACAGGATTTTTATTACATCTGCAGAAGTCCCTGGATGCTATGCTGAAATAAAGCTACGGTTTTTAAGATGCCGCAAGACTCCTGTTAATGAATCATCGTTCACACTGGAGTCTCCCTTTGAAGTTTTTTTGTTGGTTTTCAGAGGATAGTTTTCAGCTCAGCAACAGAGTGTCCTAGTAGATTGAAACCTTCTCCCATCAGCTAGATTCAGGTTCAGCAACACCTTAGAGATGAACAAGGGTTTTCAGGGTGTGAGCTTTCAAGGGTCGAAGGGCCCTTTGCCAGATTTTGAGAGCGTGGGCTCTCAAAAGCTGATACCCCAAAAGCCTTGTTGCTCTCTGATGTGCTCCAGCTGCTCCATTGCAGACCAAGATGGCTGCCCTCTGAAAGCGTTATCCCATCAGTTTCTGAATGATGCCATTTAGTGACTTTCTTTTTGGCCTGTTTTGAGAAGGGCATTGTTGCCCCGTGGCGGCAGGTCTGAGCTTAGAGAATGAGGCCAAGTCAGCAGAGCTGATGTTATTAGGTCTGTGTACAAGGGAGCAAAGGTTGACCACAGATGCTGTCACCACAGATGCAGGCAAAATGTCAGGAGAAAATGTACAACCCGGAAAACCAACTATCTTTAAGAGTGCAATGTCAACATTAGCCCAAATAAACTCAAAAATACACACGTTGCACTCTGGCTGTGTCTAATCTTATATATTAATCTTATATATAATTGAACAACTCAACACTTCTATTTGTATTTACATTTCCTTATTTCTCTGACAAGGTTCTTAAAAATACAGCATAAGTCTTCCAACTCTTATAACTAAACATAAATCATCACTTAGTCCATTCAATTCACTATTCAGAAACAAAACTTCAGTTCCATATAGTCCATGTATCAATTCTGTAGGTTCTACATAGAAACGTCTCGCGCGTATACAACGTTTTTCATGCGTCTTCCTCAGTATGCCAGTATGTTCAAACAACTTCCATCAGTTCTTTGAGGCTTCTAATGGGTATATCTGAAATTAAAATTACACAGATACATATATACAGAAAACACAATCATGCCTATTTCTCTATCTTTTTTGCACCAGTCCATTTCATCTGTCTTTCCTGCATCTTTTATTTTTATTGCTCCCATTACTCACTGGCATTCTGTTAAGAGTTGCCCGCTCCCTTCTCTGCCTTCCGTTTATCTTTCGCTGACCCATAGAGTGCGCTACATGTAAGACAGCCTTGGTTTAAAACACCTGTGCAGCTGTCGTCGATCTTACAGATGACCTGCGAAATCCAGTGCTTTGTTAAGACCTATTCTATCTGTCTGGAATTTAAAGATATATCTATTTTCCATTTGTAACCATTTTTTTCTCCACATTGCCCACAGAAAATTCCTCTTGCAAATGGTATATAACACAAAAACGTAGGTCCATTTCACTGTGTTGTAGTTCCTGGAAATGCTCCACCAAGGGAGCTTCCAGCTTGCCAGTTCTGATGCAACTGCAATGCTCTGCCACCCTGGTCTTAATCTGGCATAACGTCTTCCCAATATAGAGTTTTGGGCAGGGGCAAACAATCGCATATATACATCTTAAATTAGTAATACATGGCGATATATGGTGTCGCTAGCCATTGCAAATTTAATCCAGGTATATCAATTGTTGCAGTTGATAGAGAACATTGGCACTGTGCACATTTGTTACAAGGAAAATGTCCAGATTGTGTCTGAGCTGGTCCACGTTTATCCAGTAAGTCTGCCCTAAGAAACAGCATACTAAGGAATTGGCACGTGGTTAGAGATTTACCTGGATGTGATTTACCCCCACTAATAGGTCTACGCTGAACAAGAAATCTAAGACAAACAGTGGTTTATGTTTAGTTATAAGAGTTGAAAGACTTATGCTGTATTTTTAAGAACCTTGTCAGAGAAATAAGGAAATGTAAATACAAATAGAAGTGTTGAGTTGTTCAATTATATATAAGATTAATATATAAGATTAGACACAGCCAGAGTGCAACGTGTGTATTTTTGAGTTTATTTGGGCTAATCAACCCGGAAAACCCACAACATCCTAGTGATTTCGGCCGTGGAAGCATTTGACAGTATTGCTTACTCAGATGGTAGCAGCTCTCCAGCAACCCAGGCTGAAGGGTTTCACATCACCCACTGCCTGATCTGTGGCTCCCAATCTTGATCCTCCTTGATCTGAGGTGGCAAAGGCCTTAGCAGACCAGGTGCTTGGGAGCAGCAGCAGCAGCAGCAGCAGAAGGCCCTTGCTTTCACATCCTGCCTGTGAGCTCCCAAAGGCACCTGGTGGGCCACTGCGAGTAGCAGAGTGCTGGACTAGATGGACTCTGGTCTGATCCAGCAGGCTAGTTCTTATGTTCTTAAGGCCCACTTGCTTCCACATCCTGCCTGTGAGCTCCCAAAGGCACCTGGTGGAGCCACTGCAGTGGCAGAGTGCTGGACTAGATGGACTCCTGGTCACAGTCCAGAGGCTGGTTGTATGTTCTTAAGGCCATTGCTTTCCACATCCTGCTGTGGGCTCCCCGAGGCACCTGGTGGGCCTCTCGCGAGGTAGCAGAGAGCTGGACTAGATGGACTCTGGTCTGATCCATGAGCTCTTTCTTATGTTCTTAAGACCATTGCTTTCACATCCTGCATGCTTGAGCTCCCAAAGGCACCTGGTGGAGCTTTCATGAAGACCAGCAGAGTGCTGGACTAGATGGACTCTGGTCTGATGTGAGCTGGTTCTTATGTTCATAGACCATTGGCACCACATCCTGCCTGTGAGCTCCCAAAGACACCTGGTGGGCCTGCAGAGTAAGAGTGCTGGACTAGATGGACTCTGGTCTGATCCAGCAGGCTAGTTTCTTATGTTCTTAAAGGCCATTTCGCTTACCTCTGCATGCTTGAGCTCCCAAAGGCACCTGGTGGGCCACTGCAGTGACCAGCAGAGTGCTGCTGGACTAGATGGACTCTGGTCTGATCCAGCTTGAGCTCGTTCTTATGTTCTTAAGGCCATTGCTTTCACCTCCCTGCATGTGAGCTCCCAAAGGCACCTGGTGGGCCACTCACCGAGTAGCAGAGAGTGCTGGACTAGATATGGACTCTGGTCTGATCAACAGGCTCTTTCTGCTTATGTTTGCTTAAGGCCATTAATCACCTCCTGCATGTGAGCTCCCAAAGGCACCTGGTGGGCCACTGCGAATAGCAGAGTGCTGGACTAGATGGACTCTGGTCTGATCCAGCAGGCTCGTTCTTATGTTCTTAAGGCCATTGCTTTCACATCCTGCCTGTGAGCTCCCCAAGGCACCTGGTGGGCCACTACGAGTAGCAGAGTGCTGGACTAGATGGACTCTGGTCTGATCTAGCAAGGCTCTTTCTTATGTTCTTCCTGGAGATGCCAGGGATAAAACCGGGGACCTCCCTGCATGCCAAGCAGTTGCTCCAGCCCCTAAAACTGCATAGTCAGCCGCACCTGCTAAGAGCAACCTGCCATGCTGGCAGGGGCTGATGGGATTTGTAGTCCATGAACATCTGGAGAGCCGCAGGTTGCAGACCCCTGCTCTAGGGGTACACAAGAAAATGGCTAAAAATTGCATTTCTCCCATCCTGCTCTCACGTGAAGACATGTGGCTGCCTGATACTGGATTGGGCTTCCCGTCCACCCAGGGCAGTATGGTCTGCTCAGGCAAGCAGCCGCTCTCCAGGGTCTCAGGGCGAGGTCTTTCACATCCCCTGCTGCCTGGCCCTTTGAACTGGTGACACCGGAGATCGAACCTGCGACCTTCTGCATGCCAAGCAGATGCTGCACTGCTGAGCCACATCCTCTTGATCAGGGGTCTTCAAACTATGGCCCTCCAGATGTTCATGGACTACAATTCCCATCAGCCCCTGCCAGCATGGCCAAGTGGTAGGGCTCATGGGAATTGTAGTCTATGAACATCTGGAGGGCCATAGTTTGAAGACCCCTGCTCTTGATCATGGTGGGATGAGAGGGAGTGGCCGGCAGGCTTGTACACTCTCCCTTCTTGTCTTTCAGAGGAAACTCGAAATACCATTACTACGGGCTTCGCATCAAAGCCAACTCCCCGCTGCTCCGGCTCATGGAGGATCAGCAACATCTGGCCATGAGGCAGCAGCCCTTTTCTCAGAAGCAAAGGTAGGCGACGGCACTGGGCCCTCCGGAAGGCTCCGGGATGCTCGCTGTGAGCCAAACGTGACCCCAAGTGAGCTGCCCCCCTTCAGCACCCACGTGTGTCAGGGTGCAGCAGTGGCGTAGTGGCTAAGAGCAGTGGCTAAGAGCAGGTGCACTCTGATCTGGAGGAACCGGGTTTGATTCCCCGCTCTGCCGCCTGAGCTGTGGAGGCTTATCTGGGGAATTCAGATTAGCCTGGGCACTCCCACACACACGCCAGCTGGGTGACCTTGGGCTAGTCACAGCTTCTCGGAGCTCTCTCAGCCCCACCCACCTCACAGGGTGTTTGTTGTGAGGGGGGGAAGGGCAAGGAGATTGTCAGCCCCTTTGAGTCTCCTGCAGGAGAGAAAGGGGGATATGAATCCAAACTCCTCCTCCTCCTCCTCCTCTTCTTCTTCTCCTCCTCCTCCTCCTCCTCCTCCTCCTCCTCCTCCTCCTCCTTCTTCCTGGCCCGCAGTCACACATGGTCCCTCCCTTCTTGCGTGCCTTGCCCCAAGCTCATGTTCCTCTGCCTTGCAGGCTGAAGCCCATTCAGAAGTTGGAGGGCATGACCAATGGCGTGGCTGTGGGGCAGCAGCAGGCCTCGGGGCTGTCCGACATCAGTGCCCAAGTGCAGCAGTACCAGCAGTTCCTGGGTAAGAATCTCCTGCTGGCCTGGAGGCCTGAGCAGGATCTAGAGGAGTCGACAGCAGCCAGTCCCCACCCCCAGCAGCCAAAAGCAGTGATCCCCTGGCCCCCAGTGAATACTGCGTTGTGGGGGGAGTTTGTTTTCCAGTCATCATCCATGGGATGGGATGGGGGCATCACAAGTGACCACCCTGTGAACAGTCCGCATTTGTGTAGGCCCCCTGTCTATCTCAGGACAGCACAGGGCCAGTGTGGAAATGTTCTGCTTGGCTGTGCTGCTCCACATGGAACGCAGTCCCCACCATGAGGCCCGGGGGACCGTGGTGCCAGCAGGCAGCAATCCTGAAGCCCACCAATAGCGTTTGGAAAGTGAGCGGGGTCAGATGGGCACCTGGCCAGTAGGGCTTCTCCTTGTCCACCAAAGACCTGATTGGCCGTGCAGAGCAAAATAACGTTCAGCGACAGCTGCCGCTACAGTCTTGGTTTTATTCTCTTTCTGACTCCCTCTATCTCAGTGTGTTTTTAAATTTTACTTCTGTCATCCCATTGTACTTGGGCTCTCACGTGACCATTCTGTGGTTTTCGCCCTTCACACACTGTCAGAATTCCAAAGATGGCCACAGGCTGGGAAAGGCTGGGGAAGCCCCTGGCATGCCCTCGGGCGCCCCCCCTCCCCCCCGCCGCCAAAGACATTCGCCACAGCTTCCAGCAGCTTCGCTAGCCGCAGTCTTGCATTGGTAGCCAGGGAAGGTGAGCCACGAAGACACGCTTCCCTTGGCTGCTCACTGGAAGCTAGGAGAGACCTCTCTCCCACTCTCCCGGCAGATCCCTCCCGCAGCCTGCCTGACTTTGCGGACCTGGACCTGCAAGGGAAGCCACTTCCTGAGGGCATCGGGGTGGAGGATGTGAAGGCCTTCCAGTTGCTTTACCGGGAGCATTGCGAGGTATGTGCGGGGAGCCTCTTGGGAATTGGGGGTGGGGGTCCGGGAGGTCGGTGAGAAGCAGGCTGATGCGCTTCTCGGGTGGGACTACCCTGTGCCACACCCTGCCAGAGCAGGTGAGCCTGGCAGGACTCTAGTTGCTTGAAGAGCCCAAGCAGTGGGAACAGGATGGGAACAGTTTGGGGCAGAGTCGAGTCCCCCTTCCCAAATTCTTCCCCTTTTGATATCCACCATAGCAAATAAGCAGGAGGTCAGTGGATTAACAAAGATAAGGCTGGAAGCTACTTCCACTGTGTCAGGCTCGCAGCCAGCATGGGGTAGTGGTTAAGAGCAGGTGTACTCTAATCTGGAGAACTGGGTTTGATTCCCCGCTCTGCCACTTTAGCTGTTGAGGCTTATCTGGGGAAGCAAATTAGTTTGTGCACTCCAACACATGCCAGCTGGGTGACCTTGGCCGAGTCACAGTTCTTTGGAGCTCTCTCAGCCCCACCCACCTCACAGGGTGTTTGTTGTTGGGGGTGGGGGGAAGGGCAACGAGATTGTCAGCCCCTTTGAGTCTCCTGCAGGAGAGAAAGGGGAGATATAAATCCAAACTCTTCCACTTCTAATAGTTGTTAAACAAAATTTATAGGACCTTAAGATCTCAAAGCAATTGTACAGAAGCAAAGTACTCACACAAATTCTCTGGTGTTGTATTCAATGTCAGCTTAATATGTGCAGACTCAAAGGTGCACGACTTGGGCCCCCAAACAAAACAGTTTCAAGATACATATATACATTCATATCAAACTCAGATGTGAAGTTAAGCTAATCAGTGTCCGGATAATAAACTGATCTTGCGATCACTTCCAAAGCTTGCGGTTTACAGAAGGCTCGTGTGTTGGGAAACAACTCCCATTGTTAGTCTGTTATTCAACAGTTATTCCAATATTTCAGGACTGTTTGAACATGGAAATCCGAGCTACTACTGATTTTTCTTCCCTTTGCTGACATGATAACCCGTTGTTATGAACTCCCATTATGGGGGATCTTATATACCAGTGATGCTGAACCTTTTTGAGACCGGTGCCCAAATTGCAACCCAAAACCCACTTATTTATCGCAAAGTGCCAATGCGGCAATTTAACCTGAATAACCCCCTCGAGCAGGGGCAAGTCTGCTATAGCCTCCAGCAAGTCCCACATGCACCGCTCTGCACCTCTGCCCCCTCTGCCCCCCCCCCCGGGGCAGCAGCCACCTGGAGCACAGGCACCAGGCCCGCCAGCCGAGTCCTCCCTGCTCACTGAGGTGCACGCATATCAAGTCCAGCGGCCCAGGCCAGCCTAGATGTGTGTGTGTGGGGGGGGGGGGGGTGATTTTCCCCCCACATGACGAACTCTGTGCCCGCATGCCCACAGAGAGGGCTCTGAGTGCCACCTCTGGCACCCGTGCCATAGGTTTGCCACCACTGTTATATACACACCCCGTAGACTAAGATGTGAAACAAGGAAGTGTTTGTGCCGAGGTATGACGGCTCAAGAATGTGTTTATTTATTTGCTTGCTTTATACTCCACCTTTCTCCCCAGTGAGGACCCAATGTGGCTTCCATTGCTCTCCTCCCCTCCATTTTCTCCTCACACCAACCCTGTGAGGTAGGTTAGGTTGAGAGTGTGTGATGCTACAGTGGGAATTCGAACCCAGGTCTTCCAGATCCTTGTCCAGCGCTCTAAGCCACTAAATCCCAACTGGCTCTCGTGAGCGTCACCAGTGCACAGAGGTGCCCTTCCGCCTCCCATATATTGGTCAAAGATTTTAATTTGTTGTCGCATAACCCATTTGGGCGGATCCATCGACAGTGCAGTCTGGCTTTCAGAAGTGCTGCAGTTGCAGACGGGGAAGTCCCAGTTGTCTTGCTGCGTCACGAGGGGAAGACGTAAAGCCTTCAGAGCGACTGGCTTTTATGGCATCGTCTCCTCCCCTTTGTCCTTTTCTCAGGCTATTGTGGATGTGATGATCAACCTTCAGTTCACACTGGTGGAGACCCTCTGGAAGACTTTCTGGAGGTACAACATGAACCAGCCAAGCGACGCCACCACAATCGTCATGTGAGTATGGCCGAGAGGCCGCTCGTGAAAGCGGGTGGGACTGGAAAAATCTTTGGCTAAGAATGTCCCCCTGCCCCTCCCAGCCCTGTCAGGGATCCAGAGCAGCTGTGGCTCAGCTGACCTCCTATCTTTGGAACTCCCTGGCTCAGGACTGGGCACTTCTCAGCAACTGGAACAAGGAAATCATGGTGCATTTGCCCCGAGTCCTCAAACCGCACCCCTGGCAACGCCCTGGCTGACTCTTTCCCGTGACAGACTCCCCTTTGCCAGCCTAGACCTGGAGGGGACCCACGAAGCTGCCTCGTCCACTGAGAGATCCAAACGTCAGGTCTGCAATTCCATTCAGTGACAGGCTCTGGATTTCATCAGTCAGAAGTCTTTATTGAAATGAATGTTGAACCCCTGGCTTTTGCAAAGCCAGTTCTAACCCGTTCCCCAAAACCCCCTTAGCTTTATTTCCTCTATTGCCCACCCCCACCCCCGGCGGCCAAGTCTGTTCCCAAGATCTAGGGAAAGATAAGAGAGCCATCTGGCTACCCCCCGCCCCCCTTCGCTGGGAAGGCCAGAGATTCCACTGTTATCTACAGTTGCTAGCACAGAGAGAAATAAGAAATGAACGGAAAGATTCAGCAATCCAAAGAGGCCCCTACGGGCGGTAAGGGCCAGACATTAAGCACACACACACACACACACCCCAATAGTGACACCGAGTTCAGTAGCCCCCTGGTCTTGTCTCTGATGAAGGGAGCGTTGACTCTCAAAAGCTCATCCCCTGAAAATGTTGCTGCCTGCGAGGTTTTTACTGGACTTGGATCTAACTGTTCTCCTGCAGAACGATCTGGCTGCCCTCTGCAGCCTGGTCCATTGAGGTCAGCAGCATCCACTCAGACTGGTGGCAGCTCTGCAGAGGCTTCTGATGGAGCCTTTCACGTTACCTGTCACCAGATCCGTTTAACTGGAGACACCAAGGTTGGAACCCTCGGCTTTCTGCATGCCAGCAGGTGCTCTACCACCGAGCCGCAGCTTGAGACAGCAGGGCTTTGTGGCAAACCCATACAGAATCAGGAGAATCCGCACCCCTGACTGGGGCAGAGAGAAGGCCCGGGCCTCGCTTGGCTTCTGTCAGGCAGTGGCATAGCTTCCACAGAGCGGAGTGGGGTCAAATGCCCTGGGCGGGCCCCCGTTCACTCATGTGAGGGGCAGGAAATCGCCTCCACACCCCGCCCCCTTCCTCCCTCAGCCTTCCCAGGCCTGGTGGAGGCCACAGCCAAGCACCCCTCGGTCCTGCCCCACCAGGCCCGGCGGAGGCTGCAGTCAGGCTCTCCAAGATCCTGCGCTGCCAGGACCGCCGCCAGCTCAAGTCAGTGCAGTGTGGGGGGCGCCATTTTGCCCCACTATGACTTTGCTGTCAGGTCTTGAGACTGGAATCAATATGCAGACTCTGGATGCTGGATCAGAAGCCTTCATTGATAACAGCTTGTACCTGGCTGTCAGAAAGCCAGTTCTGCCGGTCCATGAAAACGCACTTGCCTTTATCCCCTCCAGAGTTCCCGCCCTAAATCCCCCTCCCTGTTTCCCATGGAATGTGAGAATATTACAACAAAAAGAGAGATGTTAGGGAGTTGAGCATCTCAAGGCCAGCGCAGTGATCGTTCCCAGCCACCTGTTGCCCCTCCCGCTGGGAAGGTGCCAGGGTTGCTTCTAGTTAGCTACAGTTAAAAGCATCAAAGGAAAACGAAAGGAAAGGAGAAAAGGTCCATTGACATATCCAAAGACTGCCCCTTCCCCACGGCCAGGTGTGAGCCCTCGCTCCCCAGTTCAGCCCTTTGATGGCAGGACGGGAGCACATCCTGAAGGCTCCCCAGCAATTGCTGCTGCACTCAGAGGCAAAGGGGACCTGGAGAAGGGATTTGGGGCAGGTTGCCTCAGTACTTTCTTGGGCACCAGAACAGCATCCTTGTCCTTAGGACTCGACTTTTCTTGTGCGTGGCCAAAGTCCATCCTGGGCCCTCCCGTTTAATCTTGGACTTTGCTCAAACTCCTGTACCAGCCTCTGAGCTGGACCCCTGCTTCCTTTCTCTCCGCCTACCCCCACGTACTGCGGGAGAGGCTGTGGCGCAGTATATAATTGGCATGCAGAAGGTCGCGGGTTCAATCCTCAGTGTCTCCAGTTAAACGGGTGTGCAGTGTTTTTCTCTGCTTGAGCCGCTGTCAATCTGAATATACAAGAGTGATTCATTAGGAGGCCGTTTCATATGTTCACTCCTGGTCTACTCAGGTTAGGGGATTAGTAGGGGCCATGCCAAAGCCATGGCCGGAGAAATCAGGGCAAGCACATTGTGGTTCTCTTGTCCCAGTTTCTGAGAAATGCTTAGGGCCCCGGTCAGTCCCGAGCCCACCGTCCAAAAGCTCTTTTGCTTTAGAATTTGCTTCCTGAACCTGTGTCTGAATGAATGAAGCACTTTGCCCTTCTGCCAGCGGGCCGCCTGGAAACTGAATGGGGTAAAATTAAGGATCAGAAATGGCAAGAAGTCTCCAGAGGAGATTCCAAGCGATTGTGAGCCTTTCATAGCCTGGTTTCAAAAATACCGTTGGAAGATGCCACTCTGGCATGATCGTCCGCACGGGAGAGGAAGTATTCTCACAGAGAAAGCGAAGGAGGCCAATTCTCCTGTCCATATAGTCTATTGTGTTTCCACCATTCAAGGGCCAGAAGCTCTTTATTTGCTCCTGACCAATCTGTGATCTGAGCTGTGGTCTTGCAAGGGAGCTCTTTAACTGGGTGCTTATGTTTGCCTCCAGCCACGACGAAGCGGAGAAGCGTCTCCCCAAGAACTGCTTGGTGACCTTGTCTAAGTACGAGCCGGTCCTCAAGTGGACGAAGGACTGTGACAACCTGCTGTACCAGGGGCTGGTCGAGGTCCTGATCCCAGATGTGCTCCGGCCCATTCCGAGTAAGCCCACCCTGCGAGACTCATAGTTTTAGGCCTGTGACTAACACCCTCGGGTGTTCGCAAGTCTCGGCATGCATTCGGCACTGATGCTGAAGGGAGACGACTTGGACAATTCATAGGGCTGTTGGGCCTTTCTGGCCATCTCACTGTTGGCTACTGTTACTATGCTGTGGTGCCTTTGGCCAGCAATGAGCTCTCACCTCCAGGTTAGACTACTGCAACTCGCTCTGCACGGGCCTTCCCTTGCGGCTGATCTGGAAATCGAAACTGGTCCAGCATGTGGCTGTGTGGCTTCTCCCAGGTGGCTCTGCTAGGGACCACATCTCCCCGGTGCTGCGCCAGATCACCTTCAAGCTGTTGGTTTTGACCAGGGGTCTGCAACCTGCGGCTCTCCAGATGTTCGTGGACTACAATTCCCATCAGCCCCTGCCAGCATGGCCAATTGTCCACGAACATCTGGAGAGCCACAGGTTGCAGACCCCTGGTTTTGACCTTTAAGGCCCTTCGCGGCCTGGGTCCCTCCTCCTCAGGGGCCGTCTCTCCCCTTATGTCCCTGCTCGGCCTCTGCGATCTGTGTTTTTAGAAAGTGGCTGGGACAAGATGGGGTTTTTTCCCCAGGAGGGCTTCTCATCAGCCACTGGAGATCTGATTGGCTGTGCAGATATTTTAAAATGCCCTCACAGCACGAGGGTCTTTAACGCGCGTCCGAAGGTAAACTGTGTGCCTGTAAACAAGTATTTTAAAATAGTGTATTCATTTTTTAAAAAAAGTCTTGAATTGGTGGCTGGCCTTTCTCAGGACCCCCATTTCTAATGAGTAGGTATAGAGCCAGTGTGGAGGCTTCTCTGGGGAACCAGATTAATCTGTGCACTCCCAAGACACACCAGCTGGGTGATGTTGGGTTAGTCACAGTTCTTCTGAGCTCTCTCAACCCCACCCATCTCACAGGGTGTTTGTTGGGGGTGGGGGGAGGAACGAAAGGAGTTTGTAGGCCCCTTTGAGTCTCCTTACAGGAGAGAAAGGGAGGATATAAATCCAAACTCCTCCTCTTCTTCTATTTGCCACATCAAATGTCCCCTTTCCCTGGGTTGAAAAGATCACAAATGGGTACCACTTTTGTGTCTGTATAATGACCAGACGGATGTTGGAGTTTGTGAACGGGCAAATCTTAGTGATGTGGTGTACCTCTTATTCCCTGACCTTCAGTGGTTGGCTCCCGTGGCAGCCATTTAGTGGTTGCATCTACAACCCTGTGTCAGTATTCCAAAGGTGAAAGACTGGTAGTCACCGTGGAAGGTGAGGGATAGCGTGTTCAGCATACCTACCGGTGGGGGTCCCATGTGTCCTGGGTGCCCCACATTGTGCAGTCCAGCCCTTGGGAAAATCCAACTGCTGCCCCCCAACCCCCGATGGGCATGGCCGTCTAATCCCCACCCCCTCAATCCAAGAAGGAAAAAGGATCAGAATACCAACTCCCAGGTGGGGGTATCTGATCCCCCGCCCTGAAACTTCTTCTTGTGTCACTGCTCAATTTCAATTTCAATAAGCCTTTATTGGCATACGGAACATACAGTATAAATACAGTTAAAATTATAAAATAAAAACTTCACATTGGATCATAAATTCAGTTTGCAAACTTCAGCCAGGAACTTTGCCACTGTGAGACAACAGTTAAGATCATTACAGTTTAAAAGCATATTTACTTTATCTAGCTCTGTATGGGTTTTCATAGAGCAGGGGTAGGGAACCTGCGGCTCTCCAGATGTTCAGGAACTACAATTCCCATCAGCCCCTACCAGCATGGCCAATTGGCCATGCTGACAGAGGCTGATGGGAATTGTAGTTCCTGAACATCTGGAGAGCCACAGGTTCCCTACCCCTGTCATAGAGTCAATAACCTGTGATAATAAGCTGGATCTTAGATTCTGGTAAAATGGGCAGTGGAGGAGAATGTGCGGAATAGAGTCCAGCTGCCCTGGACTGCAGGGGCAAAGCCTCTTATCGCTCGGTAGACCCTTGAGTCTTCCTCTATGGAGCGGGGATGGCATAATGTTAAATCTAGCCAACCTGTAGGCTCTCCTATATATAGGGCAAATGTCTCAGTGAGGGTTAGCATGTTGCATTCTGCCCCAGGTGCCTTGACGCAAGCGATCCGAAATTTTGCGAAAAGTTTGGAGAGCTGGCTGACTAATGCCATGATGAATATTCCAGAAGAGATGGTCCGCGTGAAGGTGAGCCAGAGGAAGGGACGCTTGAGGTGGGGGGAATCGCTGGCCTTTCCTCACCCTTTCCTGGGTGTGGTGGGCTCTAGGCAGTGGTGGGATTCATATAATTTAACAACCAGTTCCGGTGGTGGGATTCAAATAATTTAACAACTGGTTGTTTAAAAGCACCATTTTAACAACTGGTTCTGCTGAAGTGGTGCGAACCGGCTGAATCCCGCCCCTGGCTCTAGGGCGGGGCAGTTCCCTGGAGCCTTTTGCCTGGGCCGAAGCAGTCTGACCCACGGCTTCCAAACTATGTTACCTGCTTCTCAGAGGACAAGAGCTCAGTGCCCCACTTAGCCCCCCTCTCTTTCCATGGGACCTTGATCCACTTCTCTGCCAGCGTGGTGTGGTGGTTAAGAGCAGGTGCACTCTAATCTGGAGAACCGGGTTTGATTCCCCGCTCTTCCACTTGAGCTGTGGAGGCTTATATGGGGAACCAGGTAAGCTTGTGCACTCCAACACATGCCAGCTGGGTGACCTTGGGCTAGTCACAGCTCTGTCAGCTCCACCTACCTCACAGGGTGTGTGTTGTGGGGCAGGGGGTTTGGGAAAGGAGATTGTAAGCCCCTTTGAGTCTCCTCCTCCTCTTCTTCCTCTTTTCCTCCTCCTCCTCCTCCTTTGTGCTCTTCTGCCTGTGCCTTCGCTCCTTCTCCTCCTGCAGCCCACCCCTTGGACAGGAGCAGCCGTGTGACCTGCCTTTTGTCTTCCAGGTGGCAGCAGCAAGTGCCTTTGCCCAGACTCTGAGGCGGTACACCTCTCTGAATCACCTGGCTCAGGCTGCCCGGGCCGTCCTGCAGAACACAGCCCAGATCAACCAGATGCTGAGCGACCTCAACCGGGTAGATTTTGCCAATGTCCAGGTAAGGGCCGCCCAAGACCCAGCCTGGCCGGGGGGCGGGGAGCGATGCCGAGTCACGGCTCTGAACTAGACCTCCGGGCAAAACCGTATTTTATTATTTATTTAGTTAATTAATTGAATTTGTGTACTGAACTAATGGGGGTGATCTCATGTTTGTTAGTGAGACGGAGGCCTTGGAGTGAAGTACACGCGGCTCTCGCTTGAACTCTTGCAAACTCCGTGAGAGAGAGAAAGGATTTTTATGTTCGGCCTTTTAGCAACCATGACGGATTCTCTTTTGCCAAGGCCCCACCCAGCTCTTCCTGCTGAGAAAAGCCCCGGCTGAATGCAGCTGGCTTAATGTCAGGTCTAGGAGTCATTCAGTGACAGACACTGGGATTTATCACGCAGTCGTCTTTATGGGAAAGAACACGGAACCCCCTGGCTTTCGCAAAGCCAGTTCTAACCCACCTCACTATTGCCCCTGGCTTTATTACTTCTGTTGATCACTCCCTCCCCTGCCCCCATCTACGTAAAGTCAAAGCGGGAAGAGTCCCTTCTCAAGGTCTGGGAAAGAAGAAGAGCCATCTGGCTCCCCTCCCTTCACAGATAGGCCCAGAGACGCCACTGTTATCCACGTTGCAAGTACAGTGAGAAAAGAAATGTGAAAGGGGAGACTCAGCAACCCAGAGAGAGGCCCCACACATTAAGAATGCTCTGACATGGAGCCGCCTCACAGACCTAACTTTGGAACCAGGGGTCTGCAACCTGCGGCTCTCCAGATGCTCATGGACTACAAATCCCATCAGCCCCTGCCAGCATGGCCAACTCCTGTTTGGAACCCTCTGAGCTCAACTGCTCCCATTCAGAGTGGATCCTTGTTTCATTTTTGAAACGGCCAAGGCAAGAGTTGTGTCTGATCTACGTAACTAAATCTGAACGGGACCCCAGAGAGCAGCTTTAAAAAATCCACACAACGAGGCCACGTCTAGATAGAGGGGATGTTTCTGCAAACCCAGGGAAGCCCTCGGGCTTGCAGAAAAAATGCTGGGGAGACTGGGGGTTTCTGTGCAATTTTTTAAAAAATGCCAACTGAGCTTTGCCGAGATCAAGAAGACCCTTGGGGAATAAAAAGGATGGCTGGCGTCAGGGAGCCAAGTTGCAAGAGACAGGGGCAGCGAGGATGGAAGAGGGGGAGAGGGCTGGGACAGTGGGAAGGGAGGTCATGACTGCCAGGAGGAAGGAGGGAAGGTGGCTGCAGCAGGAGAAAGACAAACAGGTGGGTGGGAAGAGGAGAAAGTGGCCAGGGGCCAGCATGCCCTGATCATCTGGCTAGAGGAGGCCAGGGAAGGGGTCATTCAGGCCAGCTGATTTTGGGTCTGTCTAGGCGTGGAGGGGGCAGTTTTCTACTGCGAGCTTAGACACACACAAGCACACGAATGAATCAGCTGAAAGGAGGCTCCAAGGCCACCCTGCCTATTCGCTGCTGAAAGCTGCCACCAGTCAGCTAATAAGGCGGGACTTGGAGAGGAAAAGGCGGGTTTTAAGCCCTGTCCACCTTCACTTGATTGGCAGGGAGACTTATCCCTTTTTAGGGAGGGTGTTCCCCTTCCTTGCATGTCCCCTAAGACAAATAGTTCTGCCTGGCTGGTTCCTGTGTTTCCTGTTGCTTGAGCTCAGCCTCTGGTGCCTGGAGATACACGGCTTCTGGAGCATGGAAGTTCAATTCATTCTGAAGTTTAATTGCTGCCATTGGATACATTAAATCCTTTTTTAAAGCCCCCAGAGGGCTTAATGCATGTAACTCTCCCCCCTCCCCCTCCCTGACCAAAACAACTCTGGGAATGTTTTTGGGAGGGGTATGAGAAAGAGAAAGGAGCAGAGAAACTATTTGAAGGGAAGGGACGTTTAGTCTTTTCCCGACCACCCACTTCTCTGAGCTAGGCTTCTCCCACTGCTGCCCATTTGTGGCACTCCAACAGTACACAAGCACATTTTTGCCACTAGCTTTGCAGAAAACTCAGGGCTGTGACCACACCTTGTGGCAAAGAGTTCCATAGGTTAACGCAGCTCAGTTAGTCCCTGTTCTGAATATGTCCCTTCAGGTAGGGCAGAGTCAGTTTCAGGTCTAGGGATGTGGGGCTGTCACCACAGGGTCCCATATCAGCCTGCCTGCCTGCCTGCCCGCCCTCACTTCTCCTGGGCCCTGTGGGCTGTTCTGATCCCCCACCAGGAAAGAAAGCAGAACTCACATTTCCAGCCATTCATGACGCATTTGTGTTGGGCTTTTGGACCAGGCAGTGCCAACTGAGCCGCTCTTTCCAGAGTAATCCACAAGCGCTTTCCGCTGGGTCTCAGCAAGGCGGCCCACCTTTTCCTTGCACCTCCCCCCTCGCAGGAGCAGGCCTCGTGGGTGTGCCGGTGCGAGGATCGCGTGGTGCAGCGCCTCGAGCAGGACTTCAAGATGACCCTGCAGCAGCAGAACTCTCTGGAGCAGTGGGCCGTGTGGCTGGACAGTGTGGTCAGCCAGGTCCTGAAGCCCTACCAGGGCAGCCCCAGCTTCCCCAAAGCCGCCAAACTCTTCCTCCTCAAGTGGTCCTTTTACAGGTAAGGAGCTGGGGGTGCCTGGCTGGTCCGGTCACGTCAGATCTCGGAAGCTAAGCAGGGGTGGCCCCGGGAAGTCCTGGAAGGGAGGCTGCCGAGGAAGGCCAGGATTTGCATTGTCGAAGGCTTTCACGGCCGGAATCACGGGTGCTGTGGGGTTCCCGGGCTGTCTGGCCGTGTTCTGGCAGCCTTTTCTCCTGACGTTTCGCCTGCATCTGTGGCTGGCATCTTCAGAGGATCCTCAGGAGAAAATGCTACTGGAACACGACACAACACCCCAGGGCCAGGATTGCTACGCAGAAGCAAGAAAGGGCAGAGCATCCTATGTGTGTCCCTCGCTCTGGCCAAGACGACCCAGGCTAGCCCAGTCTTGTGAGATCTCATAAGTTACACGGGGTCGACCCTGGTGAGTTCTTCGAGGGAAGACCTCCAAGAAAGTCCGCGATCGCTATGCGGAGGCAGGGGACAGAAAACCACCTCCGTTCCTCCCTTTCCTGGAAAACTCCACGAGGGGTCAGCCCAAGTCAGTTTGCAGCTGACGACAAAAAATGGGGAAAAATTGAAAAGCTGGTGATTAGCAGAGTGCGACGCTTTGATCTGGGTTCAAATCTTCCCCCGGCCATCCTGTCTTTGGTGGCCCATTTACCAGCCAAAGACGGAAGCTGAGCATCAGTGACTCGCCCCTGGCTTAGCTTCAGCCGCTCATCTGTAACACGGGCACAACGAAAGAGCTTTTCTTCCGCTGCGAGGGCTTCTTCATCCCTCTTAAACCCACAAAGGCATAGTGGTTAAGAGCAGGTGTACTCTAATCGGGAGGAACTGGGTTCGATTCCCCGCTTTGCCACCTGAGCTGTGGAGGCTTTTCTGGGGAATTCAGATTAGCCTGTGCACTCCCACACACGCCAGCTGGGTGACCTTGGGCTAGTCACAGTTCTTCAGAGCTCTGTCAGCCCCACCTACCTCTCAGGGTGTTTGTTGTGAGGGGGGAAGGGAAAGGAATTTGTAAGCCCCTTTGAGTCTCCTACAGGAGAGAAAGGGGGAATATAAATCCAACTCCTCTTCTTCTTTTCCCCTCTCCAGCTCCATGGTCATTCGGGATCTGACCCTGCGGAGTGCAGCCAGCTTTGGCTCTTTCCATCTCATCCGCCTTCTCTACGACGAGTACATGTACTACCTGATTGAGCACCGTGTGGCTCAGGCCAAGGGCGAGACCCCCATAGCGGTCATGGGAGAGGTAGGTGTGGGGCCTTTGGATCCTCAAGGGGAGGGCCCCCTGGAACTCCATGGTCTGGACGTTTTTGGTCCTTATGCTCCACCCGCGTCTATCGGCATCTTCAGAGGTCAGGTGTGTTTCACTGTGCTTCAGAGAGAAACCTGTCTTCCTGTGATCGTGCCTCTGAAGGTGCCTCTGAAGATGCGGGTGAAACTTTAGGAGCAAAAACTACCAGGCCACGGACACACAGACTGGACAACCCACAACACCCAATAAACACGGGGATCAGTCAATTGCAGGCCTGAACAAAACCGGCTTCAGCTGCCTCCTGCAGGCCCACAGCGATGGGGTCAGGCGCACCTCCCGGGAGGGGTTGTATGCTAATCACGGGGCTGCAACAGAGAAGGTCCTTCCTTGGTTGCCCACTGGATGAGCTTCTTTGATTGGTGGGACACTTCTAAGCTTCAGCTCATCCTTGTATTGACAACGATGGGCTTTTGAACAGATGAGGCTGCTGCATGGGCCCTTGGCAGTGGGGAGTCAGACTCTGCTGCAAGGCCCCAGCACCTTTGTGCTGGAGGGGCCAGGGACCCAACCAGTCTTTTGACATGGGCTCGGCCACGAAGTGCCACCCTTCAGGGAGAGTTCCTCCCTGTTTGCACATGTACGCCACTCTGGCTGTGAACACGACCATCAGAAACCCAACATTTGCCAATAAACGAGGGTCCTTGCCCTGTCTGGGGCCCATCTGGGACAGCTGATGGCTCATTCTGCCATAGGTTGTGGGGAGGCCAGGAAACCAGCAAGAGCCATAGTGTGGGGTAGTGGTTAAGAGCAGGTGCGCTCTAATCTGGAGAACCGGGTTTGATTCCCCACTCTGCCACTTGAGCTGTGGAGGCTTATCTGGGGAACTAGATTAGCCTGTGCACTCCCACACACGCCTGCTGGATGACCTTGGACTAGTCACAGCTTCTCATAGCTCCCTCAGCCCCACCCACCCACCTCACTGGGTGTTTGTTGTGGGGGGAGGAAGGGCAAGGAGATTGCAAGCCCCTTTGAGTCTCCTTACAGGAGAGAAAGGGGGAATATCAATCCAAACTCTTCTTCTTCCTCTCCTGAATGCCTAGGGCAGTGGTGGCGAACCTTTGGCACTCCAGATGTTATAGACTACAGTTCCCATCAGCCCTTGCCAGCATGGCCAATTGGAGTGCCAAAGGTTCGCCACCATAGGCCTAGGGCATGGAGAGGGGGCATTGCCACATTCGGGGGGGGGGGGCAGAAACCCTCCCCTGTTCCTCTCCCCACCCAGTACCTGACTTTTGTGTCTCTGCCTGGGGAAAAAATAGCAACCCATGCACCAATGACAACGGCTCCCTCCCCTCCCTTGCATGCCACCCCTCCCCCTCTCTCCCCTCCACTAGGGTGGGCGGGCCATAATACTGACAATTTTATATTAAAGATTATTTAAAAGATTGTTTATGTTAAGCTACCTGTCCCTCTTGACTTGAATCCAAATTACCGGTAACTGGCAGGGGCTGATGGGAATTGTAGTCCATGAACATCTGGAGAGCCGCAGGTTGCAGACCCCTGATCTATTTGGATTATCTCGAAGACTTGGGCCTGCTCTGGGAGCTCCAGCTGGTCCAGAATTCAGGCCTGTGCTCTGCCATCTGCACTGACTCCTGGTGGAGGACCGACTCCAATTCCGCGAGACTTCCTTTTGCGCAGAGCGGTCCTCCAGCAAGCAGAGCGGTCGGTGTGCTGGCCAATCCCCCTGGCTTAACTTTGCTTTTCATTTCAGTTTGCAAACCTGGCGAGCTCCTTGAACCCCCTGGACCCCGACAAAGGTACTGCCTACTCACGCGGGTGCCTCTCTAGGACCTGGACAGCCCTGGAGACCTTTGTGATCGTTTCTGCCCCACTGATACATTGCTCCTCCCATTTTACCGGGAGAGATGGCCGCGAGGCTGCTCCTTGAGGCCCAAGACTGGGCAAAGATTTGCACCCAGTTCTTGCAGTGCAGAAAAACCAAGTGCCAAGTTCAGACGTTGCTTTTGAATCTTAGAAGCGCCCTCCTGAATCCGTTGCCTTCTGAAGTGGTTGTCATCCACCTGATCTCACACAGTGGCCGGCCAGTTCCTCTGGAGGCTCAACCACAGGGCACAGAGCCTTCCCCAAGAAGAACCTCAGAAGAGCCCAGCTGGATCAGGCCAGGGCACAGAGGCCGAGGCTTTCCTAAGAGCCAGCGTGGGGTAGTGGTTAAGAGCAGGTGCACTCTGATCTGGAGAACTGGGTTTGATTCCCCGCTCTGCCATTTGAGCTGTGGAGGCTTATCTGGGGAACTAGATTAGCCTGTGCACTCCCACACACGCCTGCTGGGGGACCTTGGACTAGTCACAGCTCTTCGGAGCTCTCTCAGCCCCACCCACCTCACAGGGTGTTTGTTGGGGCAGGCATGTAGCTGCCAGGGGCCGGGGTGGGGCATGTTGCCCTGGGCGTGTGCCAGTCCGGGGGCGTGGTGGGGATGTGCCCTGGGTGCACTTCCACCTCGCTAAGGCTCTGGTTGGGGGGCAAGGGGAGGGAAAGGAGTTTGTCAGCCCCTTTGAGTCTCCTTACAGGAGAGAAAGGGGAGATTTAAATCTAACTCTTCTTCTCTGACTTCGCCTCCTAGCACTGACGTTCAGAGGTAGACTGCCTCTGAATGCGGAGGTTCCCTTTAATCTCAATACTACAACAAAATCCTACGTTGCACTTGAGCTGATGTGAAATAAATTATTCTTTACTACTATGTATACAGTGGTGTCGTCTTATTTCATTTCATTCATCATCATATTACATGCATATTTCATGCATAAATCCATAGTTCATAATTCATAAAGGATATCCGCCCATATTTCTTAATTCCAAAATCATAATTCATAAGAACAAAAATCTATTTTTTCAATCATCCATACATCGGAGTATATATGTTCTATTTCATCAATATCCAATTTTTGGCAGTCCACTTAAAGTACCATATCAAAGCAAACGGGAATTGATGAATGAAATTGTATTTTTATGAATGAAATTGTATACTTGTGAAGGTATATAGTTCCAAAAATAATGTTACTGATGTACAATATTTCTGGATTTACTTTTCAGATTACCCGTAGGAAGCCTATAAAAATTATGTATATTAGCATATATTGCTGAAGAAGTAGTCGAAAAACGCAGCTTATGCGCAAAGCGTTTCCTGTTTGCTTTGATATGGTACTTTAAGTGGACTGCTAAAAATTGGATATTGATGAAATAGAATATACCAGTATATACTCCGATATATGGATGATTGAAAAAATATTTTTTTTGTTCTTATGAATTATTATTTTGGAATTAAGAAATACGGGCGGATATCCTTTATGAATTATGAACTATGGATTTATGCATGAAATATGCATGTAATATGATGATGAATGAAATGAAATAAGACGACACCACTGTATACATAGTAGTAAAGAATAATTTATTTCACATCAACTTTCAATCTAATAGAATGGATTTTGTTGTAGTATTGAGTAGTACTGAGTTTGTTGTAGTACACGTTGCACTCAGTTTTTGTATGGGTTCCCTTTAATCGCCATGGCTTGTGACCACTGGTCGACTTCTCCTCTTTCCTGTGCTTCCTTCCATGTCCTTCTCCTCTCTGGCTTTCCAAATGCATGCAGGGAAGGAGAGTCAGGGCCACAATGCAGAGCAACATCTCCTGCACATTTAGGAGACCCCCCCCCCCCCCCCGTCTCAAACCCATTCTCTCCACATTTTCTCTTGCATGTAAAATGGGAATAACAGCAACCTGTTTTCATAGAATCATAGAGTTGGAAGAGACCAGAAGGGCCATCAAGTCCAACCCCCTGCCATGCAGGGACCCACAATCAAAGCACTCCCGACATATGATCATTCAGCCTGTTTAAAAACCTCCAAAGAAGGAGACTCCACCACTCTCCGAGGCAGTGAATGAACAGCTCTTACTGTCAGGAAGTTCTTCCTAATGAGGTGCTGTGTGGTTTCCAGGCTTTAGTTCTTCCTAATGTTTAGGTGGAATCTCACACAGTGTTTCTCACCTAATGTTTAGGTGGAATCTTTTTTCCTGCCCCTTGAATCCATGACTCCGCGTCCTCATCTCTGAGGCAGCAGAAAACAAGCTTGCTCCCTCTTCGACTTGGCATCCCTTCAGATATCAAAACATAGCTCTCATGTCCCCCCTTACCAGATTAAACATCCCCAGCTCCCTAAGTCTCTCCTCATAGGGCATGGGATTCCAGACCTGGGATTCCAGACCTTTGACCATTTTGGTCGCCCTCCTCTCGCCCCGTTCCAGCTTGTCAATATCCTTCCTGAATGGCGGTGCCCAGAACTGAACACAACACTCTCAGTGAGGTTTTAAGAGATCAGTGCAGAGGGCAAGCGGGATGACGTGGCTGTGGGTTTCCACTGGGTGCTTAGAAGGCTTCCAGGCCTGAAGATGTCCTGTTCTGTTTGCAGTGGAGAACAAAAGCCACCCTCGTTGTCAGGGAGCCCCACTCTGTCGCAACCACCAAGTGCTGCAACCGGCAGCTTCAGGCCAGTGGCGGAGGGGCCGGGGGGGTGCGTCGTGCACTGGGTGCACGCCCCAGGGGGGCGCAAAATCGCCCCCTGCCCCCCATCCTTTCCCCTGTGGCACCCCCCAACCCCCTTCCCACACTTACCTACGTTTCTTTTCTTTTTGTAGTCCTTTTTGAGGCTGAAAAACGCAGCCTAGTTACAGTTCAGGGGGAAACTGCCTGAGGAACTACAGTTCCCAGGAGACCTTGGGGCTCACAAGGTCTCCTGGGAAGTATAGTTCGTCAGGCAGCTTTCTCCCTGAACTGTAACTAGGGCGTGTTTTTCAGCCTCAAAAAGGACTACAAAAAGAAAAGGAATGTAGGTAAGTGTGGGAAGGGGGGTAGTGTGTGTGTGTGTGTGTGTGTGCGCCGCGGGGTGGGGGGGAGGCGGAAAAAACACTCTGCGCACCGGCCACAGTTTGGCCCAGCTACGCCTCTGCTTCAGGCTGCAGCAAGACAAGAGGGGGGCAGGGGGGCAGGTAGTTCAGGGGCCGACCCAGACCTCACGAAAAGGGCCTTCACCTGCCCTTTGAGAGGCCTGGTAGCGGGGCCAGGGTGCTTCCCGTCCACTTGCCTGCTCTCCAGAGCTGGGGCAACATAGAAGTTCAGAGACTGCCACTTGGACTTCTTGATCGGTCTTAGGGGCTCTTGCTAATTACCTTCTCACAGGGAAGAGGAGTCCTGCATCTTGCACCACTGAGCGTGGCCATCGGTCAGTCACACGGCGGGCTGGCTGCTTTCACCTGCTCCAAAACCCAATGCAGTTTTTGCTGCTTACGTTCCGTTGGCCTTGTCGTCCCTCTTTCCCCCTCTCCAGCTCCACGGTCATTCGGGATCTGACCCAGCGGGGAGCGGGCTGTGAAGTTGGGCTGCCGATCACCCACACAAAATCTGAAGCTCCTGAACCTAACAACAGCTTTGATTAGACCAGGCCACCCAACCACAGACCGCAGACGGGCCGCAGCAGGTGGCCAATGGCAGCTGTGAGACCTGTCGTGCTCTGGCCCGCATGGGCTGGCTATCCCAATTTAGTCAGATTTCAGAAGCTCAGCAGGCTCAGCCCTAGTTAGTACTTGAATGGGAGACCTCCAAGATATCCCAGGGTCATGACACAGAGGCAGCCCTCCAAATGTCTCTTTGGAACTCCCTCGTTTGCCGTCAGCTACCTGCCACTCACTTGCCATCTGCCACCCCCAGACCTGTTCTCCACGTGCGTCCCTATGTAAGTTGGCCATTCTCCAGCAAGCTGGCAAGGATTTCTTTTTTAAATGTCAAAGCCTTTATTGGCATAATGAATCAGTTAAATTGACAAAAGCCAGCAAATAGTATAACAACCCCACCCGCAGTCGAAAACGCATTTCCAATGCATTATCTATTGCAAAAAATGTGCTATTGTTTCATTGAACCAACCTGGCATCTGAATTATTTCCGTAATAGTGGGATTTTGAATAGATCAGCTGATTTGTCTTGTAACAAGGGAATACAGGCAAAATATTTGCCTCTAATCTCTGCGAATTTGGGTCAGAGTAAGAGAGAACGACATACAGTTTCCACCTGAATTTCAAGGGCATCCCCTTTCTCTTCTTGCTCAGCCCTGAAGGTACTTGAGAGGGTGGGCTCGCACCTGCTTTGCCGTAACTTGCCCCCGCTTTCTCAATTCCAGATGAGGAGGAGGAGGAGGAGGAAGAGAGTGACGAGGAGATGCCCCAGGAACTCTCGCTCAGCTCCGCCGAGTCTAGCAGTCTGACTGCCGAGCCCTTGGAGCCGCCGTCGAAGCTGGCGCGGACGGACTCGCGGGGCATCTTCGTGCAAGCGCTGCCCTCCAGCTAGAGCAGCCGAGGAGAGACGGACTGGACCCACTGGCCGGCAGGAAGCCGGGATGCACCTTGCGCTGCGCTGCCCTGTGATAAAAGATGAGCTGTCCCGTCTCTTGAGTGGTATGCGACGCGCTTTCATTTTACGCCTCCTTTCCCGCCCCGCCGATAGGCCAGGGCAGACCCGGCAAAGTACCCGGTCGGGAGCACTTGCCCCGAAGGCATGCACAATCCGGGGATGGGGGGGCTGGTCTCCAGGTTTATGGCCAAGCGGGCGGGAGCATCGCACTCGCCAGGTGCTTTTGATTCCCACGAGGAGGTTGAGTTGGGTTCTGCCTTGTGCCCAGCCCCTCTCATCCATAGCTGCTTTTCATTGGTCAGTCCGGGGGAGAGATACTTGCCCTTACTTAGTCCCTCCCCTCTTCCTCCCTGGACCCTGCCAGGTGTGGAAGACGGCCATCTGCAGAGCGTACTTTAATTCCCAAGACTGGCCTGGGCACACCCTGGCTTCTGCCACAGGACAGAGAGAGATGCCAACATCTGGCAGCTTGGGCCTCCTTTAGTGGCCACCCAGAGCTGAGTGGCAGACCAGCCCCGCAGGAGGAGTCTCCTGGAATCAGGCAAGGAATCTTTCTGGCAGCTGCCTGCGAGTTGCTGCTGGTCCTGGTGCCTGCCTTCATTCCGGAAAATGTCGGGGCGAGCTCTGTTGAGGATCCTTCCTTCCCTCCAGACATTGTAGTTCAGTGGTGGGGCACCTATGGCACTCCAGATGTTCATGGACTACAATTCCCATCAGCCCCTGCCAGCATGGCCATCTGGACTACAATTCCCATCAGCCCCTGCCAGCATGGCCAATTGGCCGTGCTGGCAGGGGCTGATGGGAATTGTAGTCCATGAACATCTGGAGTGCCATAGGTTCTCCACCACGGCTGTAGTTTGACCACAGAGAACGTGGAGCCCCGCGGTTGTTTTCTCTGCCAGTTGAGTCCAGTGGGGCACTCATCCTGCGGCATGCTGTGGTCATTTAAACTGCCTTGTGCTAAAATGGGAGCGGTTCTTCTCACGTGGAACTGAGCAGCCTGTTTAGTGCCATCGCCAAGATGGTGGAGCTCTCCTTTGCCACCCACTTGTGCCCAAAGACCCAAACGCAGGCCTGTGACTGTGCTGCCTGCCTTTAGAACTAGGCGGACCGCAATCCAAAGAGGAAGGAGTTTGCAGACGTTCAAGGAAAAGACTCTATCAAACCACAGCAGCCCCACGACCCAGAAATCCACGCCTGGCCAATCATTCAGATTCTTGGGAGTTTGCTTGCCCGTGGCTTGACCCCAGACTCTTCCCCTTCACTCACTCACTCACTCACTCACACACATTCACACACACTCTCACACACACACACACACAGCGCGCCTTGCTTCACCCCAGACTACACTGCTAGGTTTTTAAAAAATAAAAACATGGACGCTTCCTCTTTCCAGCAGGGGGCAGCAGCTCCCTTCTCAGAGGTGTGATGCTCCAGCATGTCAGCTGTGCCTTGCCCTTCTGAGTCCAAGCAACGGTACTCGTGAGCGGCTCAGCCATCAGTTACACCTTCTGTAAGCAAAAAGCCCAACCCTACCTTCCCTTGGATCCCGACAACCAAGGATACAGCCCCTAGGAGATTAGCATTTAATAGGGTCCCATTTGACCCAGCTGAACCAGGAAGCCTAAGGGCTCTCACAGAGGCCAGGAACCCTAAGGGCTCTCACAGAGGCAAAGCGGTGGGGGGGGGGATTGGTGCCCAGAGACGACAACTCCTGATGCTTCCGTCCCCCTGCGGGCATGGCTCAGGGGCGTACCCTGCCCCCCGCAGGCCAGCTTTCAAAAGCCGGCCTGCATGGAGGCGGGAGGGCTCGGGGGCCATGCCCCTGAGTGTGGGGGAGGCGGGCCCATGCCCTCAACCCACGCCCCTCCTGGCCTCCGTGCAGAAAGCTGGCTTTCGAAAGGTGGTCTATGCGGAGGTGGAGGCGGGGGCGGGGCTCGTCATTGGTGTTGGCGGGCAACCCAGGTGGGCACCTGCCCCAAAGCCCTGGCCCGCCCCACCTCCCCGTAGACTGGCTCCTGGGGGCGGGGCTTGGTGGCGTGCGGCACCCCTCCACATGACCGGAAGGTGTGCATCGGGGACATAGGTGTCCCCATGTCCCTAAAGCGGTACGCCCCTGGGCCCTCACTCTTCACACAATCCCCAGGGCCAGATGCGGGTTTCAGAAAAATCCTGGGGCCATGAGGCTTCTCTTTCAGGATCCACAGCCTTTGGACTGCTTCGATTACATCTTCCTCCGCTTTGTTTCCACAACGTGATCCAGGGCGGGCCAGTCCCGTTAAGCCTGAGGGGGGACACGGGCCAGAGTCGTTCATCTCACTTGGTATGGCACATGCAGGAAGAGGTGAAGCCTTGCGTGGAGTGGAGGAGCGGCTACCTCATTGTGCTGTTTCCCAGCTTGCTTGTAGCCACACAGAGCCCTACTCGCCTTCTATGGCTCCAGGAATCCACTTTCCCTGGTTGCCAAGCAGATTTGAAAGCACCAAGCGAGGGGGTGGGTGGGTTCAGACAGGAGCTGGGTCACAGCTACTCCCTGCCCATTGGTCTGCGGGGTGGGCGGAGGGGGGTGCTTTTGCCCCCGAGAGCTGTCAGTATCACCAGCACGTAGGAGGTCCAGAAGGCACAGCCAGCCAGGGCATCAAATGCCCCTCTTATGCTGGCCACAGGTGTGACAGGCAGGTCCCAGAGCAAAGCCACAATCCTAACCTCAGGCTCCGGCTTCTGGACAGGGTCTCTCAGCAGTTGGCTCCGTTCACCCTGGCCAGAGTTCCAAGTGCCCCCCAATGCAGCCAGCTCCCTCCCTTCAACACACACGTGTATCCAGCCACCAAGCAACGCCCCAGGTCCCCCTGGGCAATCTCGTACCCTTGCTAGGGAACTCGCCTACCCCTGCAGCCTTTTCCCATAGCCGGCGTGCAACAGTAGTTCATTCGTCCACACACATGGGCTGCGTCTGCGCTCTACTCCACAGGCAGTAGCTGCGCGTGGTTTTAGTGCAATCCAAGCCAGCCTGCTCTATAGAGAAGGGCTCTTACCTGAAGATGGTTTCTCCGGCCTGGGAGCCGGCCCTTTTCTCCTTGCAGTTTTTGACACGGGTGGCAGAGATGCCAAACATTTCCCTTTGCTCCTGCAGCAAAATGCTGCCGGGGGTGGGGTGGGGTGGGTGGAAGGGGGGCACATAAAGAACCGATCCGTTTTTAGCTCTACCGAGGCCTGGGTTTTTCTCCCCATCCTGCTGGGCCTGCAGCAGATTCCCCCACCCCCCACAAAGCAGCTCAATCTTCCAGAGGGGCACCTTCGTTGCCGTATACTGCAGTTTTCACTACCAATCCTCCACGACCATCTACCCTCCGACGCCAAAACCTGTTTTTACAGGATGCCGTTTGCGGTTGTACATTAAAAAAATTATTTTTATCATCTCAAAAATAGCAGCTCCAAAATAGTGTGTCCAGTGGTGGATAACAGTGGTGCATTTCCTGCTCCGATAGGGGTAAAAAACCAATGACTTCTTAGGGAACGGGCAGTAATCAAGGCTGAAGAACGGACACGCTGTATCCTGTGGCTCTATGCCTACCCCTGTTTTCCGCACCTCTTTTAGCTTTAGAAAAGTCCTAACTCTAGCAGCGTCCCCGGATCTTGTTGTTTGCACAATGCTTGCTTCTGTGAGCTCATGGCTCCTTCCAAAAAGTGAGCGGAAGGGCGGATCCGCCAATCATGCAGGACTGAACATGAATGAGTTGACCTTTTTTAAAAAATTCAGTTGCTGCCTTACACAATGACAAACCTATTCCCTCCAAACCACGACTCTCCCTGTCCACCGGGGGCAGCAGCCAGCACAACCGGCTCGGCTCACTTGCCCCAGACTGCAGGAACGCCTGGCTGAGAGCAAAGGGCTCGTTCTAAAGAGAACTCCGGCCCAGCTCAGCAAGCAGGCAAATGGATCCGGTTATTTCCTCCCCGCAGAAAGTAACCAACCTTCTGGTTTGTAACTGAATATTAGATATTCTAGTTTTAAACAAAAAAAATAAAAATTCTGTGCTTTTATATGTAATTACTAATTCTTGTTCTATAAGCCACCTAAATATTGTGAGATTGGTGAAGATAAATTACTTGATATTTTTGGGTTTTTCAACCATCATGGCCTTATTTGTTCGATTTTTCCAGTGTTTTAAACCTGTGACATAGATGTTTATTGCAAAATCTACATATTGTATAAAATATATATTTTGTGTCGATTTTTGTGCGGCAGCGGCAGCTTTGGCCGCACGATAGACTTCCAGTGGAGTGTGAAGAGCTTTGTAGACGTCCCGGGCCCATAAGATGGGCAATGCCTGTGGTCAGCTGACGTGCGTGTGCGTGTGTGTAGTCTATAGAGTGCAGAAGCTGTTTTCTACCTTTTGTAGTTCTTTCTTAAAGAAATAAATTCAGCCGTGTTCTTTGCCTCGGGTGCCATTTGCTCACTCTTGCCACAACAAAACCCTGCTGTGGGCTAGCTGCGTGTCCCAAATTCACAGCAGGACGGTCTCGTGCACGGACTGGATCGGGCTGCAGTCCACACACATTACTGGGGCTCTGTTGCACCAAAGGATTGTCAGGCGCTTGCAGACAGCCAGTCTGCATCGGATCAGCAAGATTTGAGTCCAGTAGCACCTCAGGGACCAATAAGATTCTGGGGGTTATAAGCTCTCACAAGTCAAAGCCCCCATTGCCAGATGCCTGCAGTGTCCTGTTTTGCTATTCTCTGCCACACTCAACAGCAAAAACACAAATATGAGAGAGCTGCCCGTCCACCGGAAAAATTCTAAGCAAGCTCTTTTGGTATATCTTCTTGCATAGTGGCTGTTCTCCACAGAGGCCATTAGTTTGAAAGATCTAAACAAGGCTCAGAACAGTCTAGTGGTCATTAATTCACAGTGTCACCCTAAGTCAGAAACAACTAGAAGGTACGTAATTGGACACCCCCCCACCCGCTTCCTATTTTAACTCAAGCCAATACACTGAAATGGGAAAACTTTGACTTACAATTCAGGAAGGCTGAGAAATCCCACGCCCATGGCAGATCTTGCTGTCTGTTTACTCCCAGTGCCATCACATTAGAACCTCCTTGATAGCGTGATATGGTGAACCAGTGATTCATGGGAAACAGACGCACCTACTGTTTTGGGAGTCAGAGATGCTGGCCAGCTAAGAGTCCTCTAAAACACTGGTCAGATGAACAACAGAAAGCCAAAGATAGAGGAAGGGCGTGTTCTCAGAACCCAAAACTCAGCCGCCAGCACTTCCCTTCATTTCAATCAGCAGCCCCCCTCCCCCCCAAAAAACTGTTATCCAGACCAAAAGAAGCAGTGACAGACAGGCTCAAATTTAAATGTTTTATTGCAGGTAACTGAAAGCCTGCTTGGGATAAACTAAAAGGGGGGGGGGGGAAATGCACATTCGTGGTCCATCTGGGAGAGGGGGAGAGATGGCATCTAAACTGGTGGGGGAGGGGGGTGTCACTTTTTCAGTGAGAGCACAGACGAGACGCCAACAGAGCTGGTGTGTTTCATCTCCTACAGAGACCATTAATGCTTCGACATTCCACACAGCCCCTATAGATGGCGCTCCCTCCCTTACGTGTTGCCAAGTGTGTACGAACCCGGTCGCTGCTGCCCTGGGAAACCAGCAGCAGCCATTCCACTGGCCAGATTAGCCCGCAAGGGGCAGAAGGCTTTTCAGAACGCCTGGGTCAGCCTTCCAACTTCCGCCTGACATGCAGAGGCAATGGAGCCGGGGGGCAGGGAGGGTTCCACCCAACTCAAAAGAGGCCTTCGCGACCGTCCAGCCAAGGGGTGGGGAAATTAAAAAAAACAACACAACTTTTTAAACATGGAGGTAGTTGAATCCAATGCAGTTATGGCCGGGAATGAACTACTGAAGCTTCACAAGACGATCCATGTGTAGCGCTCGTTGTCTGCAAGGAATTTCAAGGAGCAACCTACAGGGAAAGGAGAACAGCCAGTCAGCGCCATTTTGCCCCCGGGAAGGGAACCTCCCACCCAATTTGCCACTAGTCTCCCAAGAACCGCCCAGTGGCGTTTTAGGAGGGAATTATGACCCCAAGTTAGAAGTGGGATGTCTGCAACCTCTGCACTGTTATATAGGTCACAGCCCCTCCCCCCTGTCCTTCCTCCATAGGGAAAATGAGGAGGATCCAGGAGGTAAGTGGGGTGGGGCGGAGCTCCACAAACGGAAGGAGAAAGTCTCCTCTGCCCCAGAAGCAAAATACACCACCTAACCACCCTCTGCCAGCAGCCCCGCACTGGGAACCACACCAAACACAAACGGGAGAAACCCATCGACTTAGAAGGCCCTTCTTTCCTCCTCACAAGAGGAGACCAAGTCATGCGTGGACGGATGAGCCTTTGCACACCAGTTGATCTGGAACACGTGGCTGGGCAGCACTGCCCAGCCATCCAAATACACTCTTGAGGGACCTCCCACGGAGCGAAGCGCAGGCGATCCAGCCAGTCACCTTTATGAAGGGCCTCGTTGGTCATCCGGTTGACATACCGACCGCTGCTTTCTGGCACCAGCCACTTCATCACCATGTCCACGCAGCTCTTCCGGTAAGAGCTCCACACGCTGCCGCTGAGGGAGATGGACAGGAGCGGCCTCAGCAAGCAGGCCAAGGCCACTGTGGGTCCCTGGCACCGTTTCTGGGGAACACAGAGCCTGAAGCCGGCAGAAATCCTGACCGCCTCTATTTGGGGACACCTGAGGTGCTTGGACCTGTGGGCTCTGAGAACAGTGTCCAAGTAGGAACGACAGGGCAGCTGCCCTTGGCTGGCTCCTGAAAAGCCCCTTGACCACTGGCCAGGCAAAAACCCCGTCCCGGTCTGACCTCTCCACTCAACCCAAGAGTAAAACAAGAGCGAAATTCAGCCAGCACAGGGGTCTGCAACCTGCGGTTCTCCAGATGTTCATGGACTACAAATCCCATCAGCCCCTGCCAGCATGGCCAATTGACTGATGGGATTTGTAGTCCATGAACATCTGGAGAGCCGCAGGTTACGGACCCCTGAGCCAGCAGAAAGCCATCTCCAAAGAAAATCACATAACTACAACAGAAAGGATCAACCTAAATAATAATGGGAAACTGAGGGGGCTTCAGCTGCAGAGTTGGAAGGCTTGGCTTGGGTGGGATTAGAATTTTGGAGGCCAAAATGTTCTGGGTGCAAGTTTAGTGCACACGATGAAGGAAAATAGCCCCCATTCCTCCCGCCAGACGTTTGCACGGCAGCCTTGGCAGGCATCGGGACAAACTGTCCAAGACAGGCTGCTGCCAAGAAAAGGATTCCCTACGCGACACAGTTCCATCGTACCTTGTCTGTCCTTTGACTTCTGTGAGATCCCCCACGCTTACGGTGACAAAGACACCCGTATTCAGATCCCACGCTACTTTGAGGCTGGTGTGATAGGTCTTTGGCCTGCAAGGAGATTTCAATGCGGGGAGGAAAAAAGATTAGATAAACTGGAGGCACAAATTGTCCCTGTCAAGTTATAGTACATAATCATGTCACCTGGCAATCATGTTTTGGGCAGTCCCCTGGGATATACCTTTCACTCGCTCCAGAACCTCGGGTCTCCCTAGGCAATGGCTACCTAGTCCAGCGGCAAATTATTCTTAATGTTTGACCCGAAAGCTTCACTGGCTGTGAAGACCCATTATCTTAATACTGACTTCACTGTGTTGCATTTTGCCAAGAGAGAATCTTGGGAATCAAGATTAATGGCATTTCAACATGCAACGTGTTCCAGGTGGGAGGGGACTAACAGAGGCCCAAGGAGGGCTTGGAAGTTGAATGGACTCACCTGAGCTGTCCCTCTTCGTCAGGGGAAGGAAAAGCAAGGAGTAAAAGTCCAATATTGATGATCACTTGGTTAGTTTCTGGACATACCTAGAAAGAGGAATTCAGCAACTGGCAAATGACGCTTCTTGGCCTCGAATGGCACTTGGCTGCACAGGTTTTGGGCTTGAAGCCAGCGATGCTTTTATGAGTTCGGGGATTGAGAGAACAGAGCAGGAGTCCCCATCCTCTCTGAGCCTACAGCAGGGGTCTGCAACCTGTGGCTCTCCAAATGTTCATGGACTACAATTCCCATCAGCCCCGGCCAGCATGGCCAATTGGTCATGCTGGCAGGGGCTGATGGAAATTATAGTCCATGAACATCTGGAGAGCCACAGGTTGCAGACCCCTGGCCTACAGGCACCTTTGGGATTCTTAGGGGGGATGATGATCGCCACCCCACAGTGGCTACTGTGGGAGGTAACGGCTGCCATACAAGGCACACCCCAATGGAATACCTCCTCCCCATACTTCCTGGGAAGAAGGCAAGCCTGAAGGGGCAAAGCAATTACTCACTAAGGAGAGCCGGAAGCCCTATGGTTACAAGGAGAAGAGTTTGGATTTATATCCCCCCCTTTTTCTCCTGTAAGGAGAATCAAAGGGGCTTACAATCTCCTTTCCCTTCCTCCCCCCCCCCCCCCCCCAAACACCTTGAGAGGTAGGTGGGGCTGAGAGAGCTCTGAAGAACTGTGACTAGCCAAAGGTCACCCAGCTGGCGTGTGTTGGAGTGCACAAACTAATCTAGTCCACCAGATAAGCCTGCACAGCTCAAGTGGCAGAGCAAGGAATCAAGCCCGGTTCCCCAGATTAGAGTGCACCTGCTCTTAACCAGTACACCACACTGTATCACCATTAAGGAACCTGTTGGTAAGCCCCTGTTAGAGCTAACCAAAGGGGGAAAAAACCTCAAAGGTAAGGCCTGGCTCCCCTCTGCACTGGCTGTTATCTGTGTATGTTAATGGGCCTTTCTTTCTGTTTTAACTGCTGTGCTTTGCAACCAGTGAAATAGGCCTCCCCTGCCCCGGGGCTGGACTGAGCCTATGGCTTGCTCGTTCTTGAAACTTGGGACACCTGGCAATACTGACTGCACCTCGCTTCTATTGTGGGAAAAGGGGGGGGGGATCTGAAGAAGTGGGAAAAGCTAGAGCAGGGGTCTGCAACCTGCGGCTCTCCAGATGTTCATGGACTACAAGCCTCATGGGATTTGTAGTCCATGAGCATCTGGAGAACTGCAGGTTGCAGACCCCTGAGCTAGAGATAAATATAGCTCAAAACGCCAGGGCCTTCATCTCTGGCTTTCTGCAGCTAAGGTCTTGACACAGTTCAACCAAGCTCTTCAGACCTTCTTGAGTCTGAATTACTGACTGGAATAACAGAGCCTGACACTAGAAGAAGAAGAAGAGTTTGGATTTATATCCCCCTTTCTCTCCTTGTAGGAGACTCAAAGGAACTGACAATCTCCTTGCCCTTCCCCCCTCACAACAAACACCCTGTGAGGTAGGTGGGGCTGAGAGAGCTCCGAGAAGCTGTGACTAGCCCAAGGTCACCCAGCTGGTGTGTGTGGGAGCGCACAGGCTAATCTGAATTCCCCAGATAAGCCTCCACAGCTCAGGCGGCAGAGCTGGGAATCAGACCCAGTTCCTCCAGATTAGATACACGAGCTCTTAACCTCCTACGCCACTGCTGCTCCTACCCATTTGCAGCTCCCCCACCCCCCGCCCCCTTGGGAGAGGACGCTAAACTTGAAGGTCAGCACAAGAGGCTCTTGATTAAAAGATGCTTCAGCAGCGTATCCTGGCTAGAAATATCTTGGCTGGTGCCCTTCTTCAAATCTCAAGCAAGTTACTGAGAATATACGACAAGGAAGGGAGCCAAGAAAGGAGCCCTTTGATCAGGAGCCCGGTCTGTTCCTACCTCCAAGATCACGATGTCGTAGTCGCTGAAGGAGCAGAACTGCTTGGACCACGAGGCGTCGTTCCGGATGACCTCATTAATGACGTATTCAAAATCGAGAGTGAGCTGCTCCACAGTTAAATACTGGCCCTGGAAAGAAAACCAAAGAGATGGCTTCTATACAGGCCAGGGCGGGGGGCATACACCTGTCTTGCTATCCTGGGTTCTTTTCTCCAGATACTCTAAAACTGCTGATTTCAAAGATTTCATTGAAAAGAAAACAAAAAATAAGAAAACGTGGTACAGATATTGCTCAGCTAACAGCACGATTCCTGACCGGCCTTTGTTCAAACCTGAGCTCCAGAGATGCTCCCTCCTCCTGCCCAGTTTGGGTTAGCATGCCTCAGATGGTGTCATCACCATAACCCCAACCACATAAATCAAGCTATATATCAAAAACATACAATACATGGAAAGTGTAACCAGCATTCCTGCCATCTGGCCATGTTTCTAAATTTCTGTCACAGGTACCAATTGGCCAGTGCCAATGTTGTCACCACTAATGCAGTGCAATCTCTCAACTGCCAAAGCCTGCACCTTTGGGCTCTTTTAGAGAAATAGTTTTGTTTAGCAAAGGTCAAGTGCTTTTTCACTTCCCCTTCCCCCCACAGAAGGGGTCACAAGCCCAGGCCTCAGAGGGCCATACCTGTCTTGTTATCCTGGGTTCTTTTCTAGTCAGCTTTGTGCAAATCAAGAGGACCCTTGACATTCTCCCAAAGATCAGTTCATTAGGACTATAGCCAAGGCTTTCTTGGACTGAATTTCTTAAAGCGAACAGTATATGAGCAGTGCAGTGTCCCAATTCTTAGGGTGATTTACTGAGTAAGCCCTCAATACCTTCAGTAGGGACCCAATCTTGCGTTCCACTAGCCCATTTGCACTTTGGTGATGGGCTGCCATATTTCAGTCAATTCACACAACTTTGCCATCCGTTTTGATGTGAATGCACTTCCCCTGTCTGAAATTAATGTCCCCAGTAATCCATACACAGAACCAAAGTCACGGATACATTCTGCCACGTTTTGTGCTGTGACACTTCTTAAAGCAAAACTGACTGGATATCTGGAAGCATGATCAACCATAACCAGAATAAATGGCTTTCCTGTGCTTGTGACAGGTAGACAACCGCGTCCTCAGGCAGAGAGATTTATGGAAAGCCTAGACAACACGCTCGTATTTCTAACCAGCAGCTCCAGGGAGCTGCCAACAGCGTTCTCTCCGGGGGTTTTTCCAATCCAATTATTTTTCCCAGAGAGCTTGCAACATTCTGATTGCAAAGGGCTTTTCATAATCCTGAAAAGGTCATGGCATGAATAATGGTTCAAGGTCATGCTGACTGACCCTAAGCCAGCAATGGTCCAGGCGGTCAACAAATGGCCAGAGGTTTCCACGGGCCAGCCCTCCAGACAAACTGCAAGGCCTGTTTTGAAGCCCAAAGCTATTTCTGCATCTTAGCAACTACTTTATTATGTTAATGTCAAACCAGAGCCAATAAAATGGCAAATGCAAAACACAAAAATGGCAGATAAAACAGTGAATTAAAAGCAGCGGGAAAGGCAGGACAAGAGGCCTTCAGAGAAAACAGTCACTGTTTCATGAATCCGACATGTTTTGGTGTCAGTCAAGGCAGCAGATTGACAAATTCTACTCATAAAAAAAATCAGGGTGAATAAAAACACTGTCACTTTAAACTCAGAAGATAGAAGGCTGGGTGCCAGGTGAATGTCTCTATGGCAGTGGTGGCGAACCTTTGGCACTCCAGATGTTATGGACTACAATTCCCATCAGCCCCTGCTAGCATGGCCAACTGGCCCTGCTGGCAGGGGCTGATGGAAATTGTAGTCCATAACATCTGGAGTGCCAAAGGTTCGCCACCACGGCTCTATGGGGAGGGTCCTCCAATTATGGACACACCACTGAAAACACCTTGTCTCTAGAGGCCGCCTACTTGATTGCATTTAATAAAGTCACAAAGCTGCTCCAATTTCTAAAAGTGGCTGCAACGGGTTGAATATCCTCCAAGAATGTTTGAAGCTGAATCCAAACTAAAGATTCGTGGTGGGGAAAGGTGGGTGAGTGTCTACTTAGAAGATTCTCATCCCTCCTGTGGAGAAATTCCCCCACCTAAGAATTCATCCCAGAATTTCAACAATTGGGATTACACTCTGCCCATGACCTGGAACCCAACTGCAAACCTTTAGCTGTCAGAAAGGAGGGGACAGAAGAAAGAGCCACCCTGCCCTAAGAACGGGGCACTCAAGCTCTTGGTTACGCTAACGAATCTAGCCAAATGGTTTGCCAACCCCACATGACCCTGGAAGGTGACACCAGAAATGAACAGAGAGGGAAACAAACGGTCTGCCGGTCTCTAAATGGCAACACAGGCACAGAATGCTGGATGTGTGACTCAGTTTAACAGGTGACTGCTGGTAGCAGTGAGGTGTTACCCAGCTTGCTTTTTGGTACCTCCCTCTCCATCCACAGTAAAGGAACAGGGCAGCCTAGAGACTTGGGGTGGCTGCTAAGCTTGCTGGAGGGTGAAAGGTGAGGCCAAAGGCCTTCACCTGGGATCTGGGAAAGCCACCGCCAGACACAGTTGGCAAAACTGGCTTCAACAGACCAGCGCTATCATCACAAGTTCAAAAATATGTATGTGGGCTAGAAAGACAGCTTGTTAATGTTTAGACGTTCGAACAATAACTTTGTTGACAATTTAAACACAATTAAAAATCATGCTTCAGGCCCCACCTGGATGGCCTTTCATTCTTCTCCAGCACCTTCTGGCTACTGAAGAGAGTTTCAGAGGGTAGCTGTGTTGGTCTGCAGTAGAACAGCTAGATTTGAACCCAGGAGGTCAGAAAGGTTTTCAGGTACAAGCTTTTGAGAGTCAAATCTGATGAAGGCAGCTCTGAGTCTTGAAAGCAGGGCCCTGGGGGTCTCTTCCAACTCTTATCATTCTTTGATTCTAAGTTTACGTTCTGAAAATCATACCCCCTCCCCCCCAAAAAAAATCTTGTGGGTCACTAAAGTACTGCTGGACTGGAATCCAGCTGTTCTCATCCTGATGTTGAACCTTTGATGGCTTTCTCTTTTGTCCTGCTGAACAACGTGCTTGACTGCTTACATCAAACAATTAACATGTGCCGTTGTTGCAGCAATGTTAGATCAAGAAGTTTATTTAAGTCAATCATTTAAACGGGTCTTCCCTTGAGGATATAAATTTCCTTGCTGTCAATCCTCCCAGATTTCCTACGATCTACGGTCAAGCCGACCTTAACATCCGGATTTGTTAACTGTGCTGGATTTCAGGTCAGGAATGCTCCACCAACTGCATCAGTATTGCCTCTGGCCACCACAGAGAATTCCCAGCAAGCATCCTCACCTGGCAGACAGCCCTCTCTTTCAGGGGCTTCAAGTTCCTTCCACGCAAATCTGTCACGACAAACGGCAAAGAGATCTTGTCATCCTCATATTCTGGAAGGAGAAACAGGGAGATGGCAGGTGGAGGAGAACCAAGCAGAGACACCATCAAAACAGACCTCATACAAAATAATGACCCTTTACAGAAAACTCAACAGAGAGAGGGAGATAGAATCTTTCAGGATATTTTGATTCCAGGGGTGAGGTTCCAGAAAAAAAAACCCTGTTGCGAAAAACTGAAAGATATGCAATGCTTGCTCTCCTACCAAGCCTAAACTTTTTTTTACTAATTGATCAACAACAAAAATGCATCATTTATAATTTAATTAATCAGTCCCCTGTGCAAGCATTGGGTTATTACTGACCGGTGGGGTGGAACGTCACATCACAATGTTTACTAGGCAGATGTTGGGGTGCTGGGTGGTTTCCAGGCTGTATGGCCGTGTTCTAGCAGCATGCTGGCCGTGATTCTGGCCGTGAAGGCCTTCGACAATACATTAGGCAGATGTTGTTTATGGGGTGGCTGGCCACTGCCTTCCCCAGTCTTTACCCCCAGCTCCCCCTGGGTATTCATTTTACCAACCTTGGAATGACAGAAGGCGGAGTCAGCCTTTAGTCAGCTACCTGAACGCATGGTATATATGTACGTGTTTAGATAAAAAAAATTATTCTTTAAAATCCAAAAATCAGATTTTTTAAAATTTTAATTGGATTTTGTGCTTCAAACTGATTTTTTAATGAAATGCTTTTTTTGAGGAAAGATCTATCTAAAGATCTATCTATGTTAGCTACATTACAGTCCAAAAGTCATTCATCATGAAATAAGGATTAATTTTTAATTTAGTAGCATGGGGTTGAATACTCATGCAATGTTCAAATGATTTGGGACATGGATCCATTCACAGTGTTGTGCTTTTCCAGAGATTTCTGTCAGAATATTTTGGGCATTTTTTCCCCCATCTGAAAGATATCACAGATGTTTGGTTTTGCAAGTATCGAAACTGTAGATTTGTTACTGCAGGGTAACATCTTCTTTGCAACAAGAATGTTATAAAATAAACATACAGAGTTGAGAAAAAGACCTATGCACATGGAATCAACCCGTTACATCACAGGTGTCAAACTCGCGCCCCTCCAGATGTTATGGAGGGCCACGAGTTTGACACCTGTGCCTTACATCTTAAGTGCTAAATCTGCAGATTTACAGAAGGAGTTCAGTGTGAGGAGGGAGGGACAAGCAGTACAAATGAAAGTGGAATCTTTTGAGCAGAATCCTCCACATGTCTGCGATCTTCGTGTGTACAGCCTAAAGTTCATCATATTATTCTCCTCTTGGAGGAGATAAACCTATAATAGCAGCAGGCTTCAAAAGACACCCATTTTGGGAATATTGTAAGGAAGTTCCTCCAGCTATGGGTAAGGCAACCGTGCAGGCAACAACAAAGAAATACAAGGCCTGGTGGCTCTAATGGAACGGCAGCGTGAGAAGCGCTTTGATGAAGACGGCAAAGGATGTTTGAAGAGGCAGGATCCTCAGGTTGGTAAACGCTCTGATTTCATCATATTTCTTGAAGAACGCCTTGAGGAACTGTCATGTTTGAGCAAAAATATATTTGCTATTACTACTGCACGTTCCTGTCATTTTGATGCAGTCGTTTTGAAGAATTAAAGAGGTGAAACAAGCAAATATTCCTGTGGGGGGCATGACTGAGTGGAAGGGAATACAATGGGTTGTATTCAGCTAAATAAGATGAAATGGTAGCAATAATAATATAACAGCATTAACTTTTTTGTTTAGGGGAATCCATCATCAGCCTAAAGGATTCTGGAAACTATCCACCTTCAAGATCACCATCCTACTGTTGTATGGTTTCAGAGTTCAGAGTCCTGGATAAGTGTTTTGGCCACATCAAATACATCACATATCCGTAGCATATCACCAAAAAGAAAGAAAGAAAATCTGGCCATTCAGGAACCACCATAGACAGGTTTGTGATAAAAACCAGCAAATTAGAATAAGTGGTAATTGGTGAAAGAATGGCCCAGTTTGCTCATGCGGCAAACTCTTCTTTCTGTCTGACTGAAAACCCACACTTCATTAATATGGCCAAGTCATCGAGACGAGGATTCAGCAGCTTTGATAGGAAAGGGGAGAACCAAGTTAACGATCCCACAATTTGGGTTTTTTTGTATTTATTTGATTTAATATGCTAGATGGAATTTTGTAGTGGACTGTTTTGAGCAGAATATCAAGAACCGGCCTATTCTGATGACGGTTTGTGAACAAAATCAAGAGAAAACAGACGGCCCGGTTTGTTGATGATATGCTGAGAATCCTGAAACCCATTTCTGAAGCTTTGAACAAAATACAGAAAAATAGCTGCTTTATCGTTTTTGCTGCTGACATTGGAAAGGAAGTGAGCGAGCCCTTTAAAAAGGAACTGCACAAAGACAGAAGTAAATTACAAATTTACAAATATTAAAAAACAAACGGACAAGCACTGTCTCCGGCTCATCCTCTTGCAAATATTGTCAATACCTGGTCCTAGGCCCAAATCTTAAGGGCAAAAGAAGAGGGGTACCCAGGAATTATCCATCTGTGATGCCAACTACAGTAAACTTCAGAGCTAAAGGGAAATCATTCAAAAAATATGTTTGCCGGTGATGACGTCTAGAGAGTCACACCAGTGAACTGGTGGAAGTCACTTATGAAGCATCTGGATTTAGAGACTGTGGAAGTCATGATTTCACTGTTGACAGTAGTAGCTTCTTCTACTGACATAGAAAAATATTCTCTTACTCGGGATTAATTCATTCCTAATTGAGGAATTGTTTGGGAACTAATGAGGCCAGAAAGCTTTTTTTTCTTTTCCAGATTATGAATAAACAAGCAAAGGAAAATGAGTGAGATGCAGAAGAAGGTATCTGTCAGCCCTGTGCCGGGCATTTGCAAAGGGGACTGTGGCCTCTGCAGGTGTCCAGCACTCACTCTCTCCTGGAAGGGCCACTCTTATCATTTGGGAAGTGGGAACTGTTCCCAGGCTTCTAGTGCAAGTGAGCCATTTGGCAGGGCGGGGGGACCTCGGGCAATATAGGCAGTAGTTTTCAGTGGGATCTTCAGATTCAAATTTGCTTATAATTACCTTTTGAATCAAAATAAAGACGTTAGAGAAAATCCACAGTTTCAATTATTTTTGGACCCGGGAACTGACAATATATTTAAAATTTTTGAAGTGTAGTCCTGGCTGATAGTCTTACTTTTTTAAAAAGATATCTGTTTAACCACATCAGTTAACAAACATAGATGTTTAAGCAAATACAAGAACACTTACGCTATAATGTTATTGTTTTGGTTTAATAAAACTAATTAAATTGTTATTAAGGTTCATTAATGACTTTTCCCCTCTTAATAAAGTACAGCAAAAAAGTTGTCCAAATATGAATGACTAACCTATTAAACTGGAGATGGTTCACCTTGCAATAATTTCATAGTTATTTATCTATGCATTTCTAATAGTAAAACCAAAGCAGCCATTTCTTGATAGAACTTAAAACTAAACTGAAAAGTTATTTTTTTCAAAAAACGGAACCTTCATCTGGTTGCAAATGTCAAGGCTGTACCAGCAAGAATGAATCTGAATGTTAAAAAAACAACATGATAGTGATTTAAATCATGATTTAAATTGATTTGGGTTACACTAAAGTCGCCCTGCACCAAACAGCAACTTTTTCTGCACCTGCGCACAAGACAGGTTGCTGCCGGTTGCCCTCATGCACCCTCCTACCAGGAGTGGAGAAGGAATGGGAAGAATTGCCAGAGCTCCCCACCTTTCTCAAGAGGGGCCCCCAAAGGCAGCAGCAGGGAGCAGCCCACTTGGCTCTCTATTTTAAACAGTGAGCCACGGAGGAACCGGTCTTTTCTCCCTCCCCCCCCCCCCCCATCACCTTCTTCTTCCGCTTCCCTGTCTGCACATGTCATCATTTCTTCTTATCCCTCTTTGGAACTGGGGGGGATTTAGGAAGGCGGAGAGTCGGAGGAGTGGGGGATGGGGTGGCCTTGGGAGACCATTGGAATTTTCTTCCTATGAATTCCTCACAGGTCCCCAAGTAATTCATAAAATACATTATAGAAAATTGCAAAATTCACATTTGATTCCCCACACTGCCACTTTAGCTGTGGAAGCTTATCTGGTGAACTAGATTAGCTTGTGCACTCCAGCACATGCCAGCTGGGTGACCTTGGGCTAGTCACAGTTCTTCAGAGCTCTCTCAGCCCCACCCACCTCACAGGGTGTTTGTTGGGGGAAAGGAGGGAAAGGAGTTTGCAAGCCCCTTTGAGTCTCCTTACAGGAGAGAAAGGGGAGATATAAATTCAACTCTTCTTCTATAAAGGTGCATGCTACATAGCCATTCCAATACATTTGAATGGTTTATACAGGTCAAAAAAATCCAGTTTTCCTTCGCACAGAGTCTTGTTTTGTTTTCACTGCAAGGTACACACATTCCTTCCTTTGTTCATTTGCAAGCTTGAACAGCCTGACAATCTTTGCAGTTTTGTTCTCAATTCCTCTCCTAATTATCCCCAGCATAGAGTTTGCCTTTTTCACAGCTGCCATGCATTGAGCTGACATTCCCATGGAACTATCAACTAAGACGCCCAAATCCCTTTCCTGGTCTGTGACTGATAGCACTGACCCCTGTAGCGTGTATGTGAAGTTTGGATTTTTTGCCCCTATGTGCATCACTTTACATTTTGCTACATTGAACTGCATTTGCCATTTCTGGGCCCACTCACCTAATTTATCAAAGAGGAGGAGTTTGGATTTATCCCCTGCCTTTCACTCCTGTAAGGAGGCTGAAGGTGGCTGACAAGCTCCTTTCCCTCCCTCTCCCCACAACAGACACCTTGTGAGGAAGATTAGTGCTGAAAGAGTTCTGAGAGAACTGTGACTAGCCCAAGGTCACCCAGCATGAATGTAGGAGTGCGGAAACACATCTGGTTCACCAGATAAGCCTCCGCCACTCAGGTGGAGGAGTGGGGGATCAAACCCGGTTCTCCAGATTAGAACAGTGTAATCTGCTTTGGATCCCCGCTGGAGAGAAGAATGAGGAATAAATGAAGTCAGTAAATAAATTCTCCCAAAGACTGAGAGAGTGCTGCTCCTCACTCAAAGTCTTTCTCTGTTGGTGTAACAATCTTTTAGAAGAGCCTTCCAGAAACCATTAGGAAGCCTTTTTTGAATGTTCAGAAGTGCTGCAAGACAACTTTGCAAGAGAATCTCGGAAGCCTCTTGATTGCTTCTGCAGCCCGTTGGTTCTTAGGGGCAGGGGTACTTCATGGATTTTATTTGCAAGACTGTTTTAGTTGCCTGGTGTCTTAAACAGCTTTTAACTTACCCACCGTGGATCCCAGCTGAGAGAAAAATGAGGTTTTAAATAAGCACAGATCAAAACCACATGTTGGAACTATTTCCCAAGTGCAGCTACCAAGGTCTCAGCAGTAGTTCCACTTCAATCTCTAACCCACCATCAGACGTGCCAGAGAAAAGAGGTCCAAATGCAGAAGGAAACCCACAAGACTCAGAGACAGAATTGCTGGCAGGTGTACAATGAGACAGCAGATGAAACATTTTGAAGGCTGGAGGCTGAGAGCAGCTTCCCTTTGTGAACAGGAGTCAAAAGCAGTAGGGCCCTCCCAGGGCAAAGAACTACTGAGATTTATGTCTCTGCTACCGAGAGAGCCTCTTGTCTCAAATCCAACATTGCCAGTGGGTGCTTAATGTTCAGGGCCTCTGTGGGTTGCTGGATGCTTGCTTGCTTTCTCTCTCCCCATCTGCTTGCAACTTTAGATAACAGTGGCACCTCTGGGCTCCTCTTCGAAGGGAGGGGGCCCCCAGATGGCTTTATCTTTTTCCCAAGGTCTAAGGAAAGAACTTTTGCTTTCCTATACATTTCCTGCTCTTGCATTGCTGGCTAGGGGGCTGGAGGGGGGAGGTAAGAAAGCTTGGGAAAGTTCGGGAATCGGATCAGAACTGGCTTTGTAAAAGACAAGGGTTCAATGTTCATTCCAATAGAAACTTCTGGGTGAGAAAATCCAGAGCCTGTCATTGAGTGAATCATACACCTGACAAACGTCCGCCTCCCATTCTCCTATCCGCTCCTTCCCCAGAAACAATTTCAAAAGGGACTCACCATCCTCAGCCTCTAAGAGTTCACTGGGCTCCAGAACGTAGCGCAGTTTGGTATAGTTCACGTAGCCCGGTTCTACCGGCTCACTTTCCAGCTCAGCACCAGGAGAATCCTTGGGCGACCCTCCCGTGTCAGAAATACTTCCTGTCCCAGAAGACTCGGAGCCGAGAATGCCACTGCTGTGCAAACAAGATCCCGAACTCTTCCCGAGATCCCAAGAGGCTAAAGAACCGTGGCCCGTGGCCCCTGAGTCAAGGCAGTGTTCCAGCCCGCTGGCCGCTTCCTCTTCTGTGGAGGTGGAACCTTTGGCCTCTTTAGCCCTTCGGAAGATGTCTGCAACAAACTCCTTTGCCATAGCGACAGCGGGCGAAACGTGGTCTTCGATGTCCTGCAGAGGCGCCGGAACACCTGGCTGTGACGCAGCTGCACTCCGGCAAACAACATTGTCTCTTTCCAGCCCGTCCTTTGAACTGGTGGAACACGGCGAGGGGGCAGCTGCATGGCAGACTTCACCGGCAGGGGACCAAGACTGATGACTTCGGTCATAAAGGATTTGGCAGAAGCTGCTGTCATCTGAAAGGAACCACCACAGAGAAGAATAAGAAAAACTGGTTCAATACGGCAAGCAGAGTGACTTCTGCAGTAACATCTGCACACATTTTCAGGCATCACCATAAGCAGTTTAGTCTGACTTTAAAATATTTAGATGCCAGTAATGCACAGGTGTCAAACCCGGAGCCCTACAGATGTTATGGACTACAGTTCCCATCATCCCCTGCCAGCAAGATGATGGCAGAGGATGATGGGAACTGTAGTCCATAACATCTGGAGGGCCGTGGGTTTGACACCTGTGCAGTAATGGGACTAAGATTATACCCTCACTCTGGGAAAGGGTTAGATCTCTTTCCCCCCTTCCCATAGACCACCTCTGATTTATCAGCCTTTTCTTTCACACCGAGTTCAGTCTAGGCATAGAAACTGGTATAGATCAGGGGTCTGCAACCCGCGGCTCCGGGGCCGCATGCGGCTCTTTCAGCCTTATACTGCGGCTCCAAGTGGCCTGGAGGTCGGAGGGCAGCGTGGGCATGTCCCTCCAACCCTCCAGAGCAGTGCTGGAAGGAAAGGTGAGTGGAGGGGCTGAACCGTCGGAAGCTCCGTGTGTGAAGGTGCCGCTTTTCGCGTCCCCTCCACTCGTGCCGCTTTTCACTGCCTGCTCCATTGGGCAGAGGGGGTTTCCCTGCTTGGCACCTCCGCCTCCTAGTGCTGGAAGGAAAGGTGAGTGGAGGGACCGAACCGGAGGCGGCTCTGTGTGGAGCTGCCTCTCTGGCTCGGTAGATCTTCGGGGTCGTGGAAAACGGGTCCAAAGGGCTCTTTGGGTGGTAAAGGTTGCCGACCCCTGGTATAGATAGACGTGTAACATCTTTGGCATATTTATTTCTGCTTAAGGATTTCTAAGTCAGACTTAAGCTGGATGGCCCAGCATAATCTGCTCTTGTCAGATCTTGGACGTTAAACAAGGCCGGCCCTTCGTTAGGGAACCAAGGAAGAGCTCCAGGGTTGCTACTTTAGAGGCAGGCCCCACTGGCCTTGAAGATCCTACAGGCTGCGACTTGACAGCCCTTTCCGGCACCAGCAAGTCAGATGAAATAATACTAGGCCAGCTCCATGAAAAAACCCACAGGAAAAACACCCATGTGGAAAGAAAGCCCACCTCATATGGAGGAGGAGGAGGAGGAGGAGAGGGAGGAGCAGGAGAAGAAGAGGAAGAAGAGGAGGAGTTGGATTTATACCCCCCTTTCTCTCCTGTAAGGAGACTCAAAGGGGCTTACAAACTCCTTGCCCTTCCCCCCTCACAACAAACACCCTGTGAGGTAGGTGGGGCTGAGAGAGCTCCAAAGAACTGTGACTAGCTCAAGGTCGCCCAGCTGGCATGCCCAGGCTAATCTGAATTCCCCAGAGAAGCCTCCACAGCTCAAGCACCAGAGCAGGGAATCAAACCCGGTTCCTCCAGATTAGAATGCACCTGCTCTTAACCACGACGCCACTTGTATGGTTGACTGAGGATTGCCTCTCCCCACTCTGAGGTCAAAGGCTGTCATGTTCATCTGTGTCACAGTCTCATTGGGAAAATCAAAAATGTCAGCTCGAAAACTGAATATGAAACTAACAACATAATAACATTTTCACTGAAGTTTCTTGCGGCATTAGCTTTTGTCCCAGTCGAAGACGTGAGTGGAGTTTTTGATTATCTTGCCACCACATTTCCAGATGAAGACAACCGTAATGAGGTGCTCATGTTCCTCTTTTCTATATATATTGAGGGCGCAGCTAGTAGAGATCCTCAGTTTCCTATACGAATATCTGCTCCTCGGATGGTGAAAGTGCTGCAAAGAGGGCAAATCCACCAGTGTGGCAGATTTTCCACCACCACCCCTCTTCTGGATGGGGCCAGAACAGCATTGTGAAATCCCCCACAACAGTTGCAGGAGACTCAAAGGGGCTGACAATCTCCTTGCCCTTCCCCCCTCACAACAAACACCCTGTGAGGTGGGTGGGGCTGAGAGAGCTCCGAGAAGCTGTGACTAGCCCAAGGTCACCCAGCTGGTGTGTGTGGGAGTGCACAGGCTAATCTGAACTCCCCAGATAAGCCTCCACAGCTCAGGCGGCAGAGCTGGGAATTAAACCCAGTTCCTCCAGATTAGATACACGAGCTCTTAACCTCTTACGCCACTGCTGCTCCAATGGAAGCTCACTGGGGCAGCCTGGGGCAGCGATGCAATGCTCCGTCTAATGTGCCTCATGTGGTTGTTATGAGGATAAAAAAGATGGCAGGAAAACGATGTCAGCCACTTTGGGTCCCCACAGTGGAGGAAGGTGGAGTATAAATGAGATGACGAAGTAAAATAATAGAAGTTGCAGGTAGGCCGGCTGGCTGGCCGAGATCCAGAAAGTGATCCAGCCTACTTCTCCAAGAGGGCATAAAGAGCCACCATGGCGTAGTGCAGGCTGGCCATGCTGGCAGGGGCTGATGGGAATTGGAGTCCATGAACATCTGGAGAGCCACAGGTTGCAGACCCCTGGCATAGTGGTTAAGAGCAGTTGGATTCTAATCTGGAGAACCAGGTTTGATTCCCCACTCCTCCACCTGAGTGGTCAAGGCTTATCTGGTGAACCAGGTGTGTTTCCGCACTCCTGCATTCCTGCTACCTTGGGCTAGTCACAGGTCTTTGGAACTCTCTCAGTCCCACCGACCTCACAAGGTGTCTGTTGTGGGGAGAGAAAGGGAGAGGAGCTAGGAAGCCACCTTGAGTCTCCTTACAGGAGAGAAAGGTGAGGTATAAATCCAAACTCTCCTTCTCTTCTTCTTCTAAAACCAGACCTGGTTCTTCTTCAGAGATTGATTTCACATCCCAAGTGTGAAGTTTATGAGAAGGAAACTGCCATGCCACGAGAAGCTCACATGTGTAGCCAATCAAGTTTAGGCTTCTAGAATGTTACCAAAAGCAACAGGACCCGTTTGTCAACCCATTCCAACAGGCTGAGAAGATTGAAATCAGCATTTCAAGAGCGGATTCATCCTCACCACCCAGGCAAACACAAAGTTGCTCTCGTAATCAGGAGGTTTTCGAGGATCAAGGAAACCTTCTTGATACGTTGACTTCACTGTTTAGGCTCCAATCCATGCAAAAGAAAATTTATGCAACAACAACAACAAAAACTGCACTATGACATGCAAAGAAGATAACATTACAATAAACTTCAGGGGCACCAGGGAACACCATATGCAAAGAACTCAGAAAAACTCAGCTGACAAAGAGAACTCTTTCTCCCTCTCCCAAAATACTAGCTCAAGGGCTTAGGTGCCAAACTCACGGCCCTCCAGATGTTATGGACTCCAGTTCCCATCATCCCCTGCCAGCATCATGCAACAAATGATTAAAATGTGGAATTTGTTACCAGAGGATGCTGCGACGGCCACAGGCATAGACAGTGTTCAAAGGGGATTAGACAAACTGACAGAGGCTTACAACTCACGGTGACTGAAGGGACGTCCACATTCAGAGCAGTAACATTCTGAGTATCAGGGCCAGGAGGCAATATGAGAAGAAGGCCTCAGGTGCTATGTTTTGCTGTTGACTTCCAGAGGAACTGGCTGGCCACTGTGAGACAGGATGCTGGACTACACAGACCACTGGTCTGATCCAACAGAACTCTCTTTCTGTTCTTACTAGGAGAAGGCCTCAGCTTCTATATTCTGCAGTTGGACCTCCAGGGGAACTGGCTGGTTGCTGTGTGAGACAGGATGCTGGACTACATAGACCACTGGTCCAATCCAGTAGGGCTCTTCTGGTGTTCTTATAAAAAGCATAGCTCAATCTGGTTACTACAGTGGGACACCTGCTTCACATCACCAACTAAAAAGAAGCTGTCCATGTATTAATGCAATAAACAGGGTCCCTGTCCCAACAGAGTGGACCAATAGCAGTTCACACGGTTGCACCCAGCAGCTGGTCTTTTTACATTTTTCTTTACAAAGCAGTTGGAAGTCCTGTATGGACCCCCACATAGAAGTTCAGGGCACCATCTGAACAGAAAGACTGTGTGTAGCAGATCCCTTTCTCCCACATGCACCGCCCCCCCCCCCCAGCCCCACCTCTTACCTGATGAATGCACAGAAACGGCACAAGCCACTAGAGAATAGCTGGTATTGAGGAGCACCACTTGGTCCTTCTTCAGCTGGAACGCTGGCTGGAATGTCGGGAATGGGTACACCACCTGGTATTTGGTATGCAGCATGAAGCCGTGCTGCAAGCATTTGGCGTTGGGGTCACCTGAGGGAGCACCCACAAAGCAGCATCAGCAAGGACTCCAGGCAAACTCTGAACATAGGCAGCAGGTGAGGGAGAGCAGTGCTCCATAAAACACTGGGCAGAAACTTGTGGTTTTCAGCCAGAGGATTCACAGTGGAGATATATTTCCAGATGAGTGACAGAGAACACTTGAAAATTAATTTGGGAACGTTCCACAGCTTGAGCTTTAGGGAGGGGCAAGCTATAAAATTAAACAAATATTTTGTGGCTGACAAAGATTTATTCACTGCACGTTTTCATTGCTTCTGATTGATTACTGGCTTGATTATAGTGAGGGGAGCCTCCAATGACTGCCAGCACACAAACGATGAAAACATTTTTTAAAGCCCCGCCGCCCACTACCCTGTTTCCCCGAAAATAAGACAGGGTCTTATATTAATTTTTGCTCCCAAAGATGCGCTATGTCTTATTTTCAGGGGATGTCTTATTTTTCTGGTGTTCTGTTCGATGGGCATGCTTCCAAACAAAAACTTTGCTACGTCTTACTTTCAGGGGATGCTTTATATTTAGCACTTCAGCAAAACCTCTACTACGTCTTATTTTCAGAGGATGTCTTATTTTCGGGGAAACAGGGGGTACCTCCACAAAAGCAGAAATATTTTCCAAACATTATCTCTTGAGTTCCCCATAGCCAGGCTCCAACTACTCCACCAGGGGTTCCCAATTTTTCGAGCCTGCAGGCACCTTTGGAATTCCAGTATGGTGCATTGTGCACACCCACAAAACGGTTGATCTGGCTTACCTTCAGCCACCCAATGAAGATCTTTCAGCTGTGGTGGCAGCTGCTGCAAAAGCAGTGTTTTTTTTTTAAAAAAATGTGTGCAGCCAATCAATCTCCAGTGACCAATCAGAAACCTTACTGAACAAAGACCCCACCCAGTTTCTTGGAGGACACCATGCTGCCCAAAAACACAGTCTTGGGGACCCCTGTGCCACACTGCTGCGTCTCAACTCGGTTAACAATATAAACCACTCACACTGAGGTTTTCTGCCATGAAAGATACTCAGCAAAAAAGAAGCAAGATTTGCGCCTGTGCCAAGGAGGGTTTGCTCACCTGGATGTGCAATGGCCATTTCCCTGCAGCTGGGACAGTGCACAAGAGGCGGCATGGCAACGGTGCTAATGTAGATATCCCGGTGGTTTTCGTCACTCATCATCATGTTTATGAGCAGCCCATTAGAAGAGCGAGTGCTGCCAAGGAAGAGGAAAGAGCGGTCAGTTTCAGAGAAGGCCACAAAGACCCACTTTGAATGCCATTTACACTCTTCTCCCAAATACAGTGCAGCCAACCTGACCTATAGCAGTGCGGAGGGTGAGAGAATGGCCTTTATTTCCACCAGACAGAACTACACCCACTGGCGCACAGAACCCAGCTCACACCATTGGTTCAGAAAGCCACCTCTGTCGATAACCTCACATACTGTCAAAAGGTTCATGGATAGCAATAAAGTGACTAAAGCAGTTTCAATGCCCAAAAAAGGAGGAAAAATAGGTCTGGGTTCCAGCTCCTTTATGGCCAGATCAGGGGGGCTGGACATACAGGAACCGCAACATTTCTCTAAAGCAACACCAACATTCTTGACAGCCTGAAATTAAAATTAATGAGAGAAGGAGCCACGCAAGAGTCAAGGAACGTCATTTTAACCTGATAGATAGCCTGACAGATAACCTGATAGATAAACTGTTGTCAGATCCCTAAGCGTACTGACAGAGGCTCAATGGCATACAGCCCTTACTCTTGCTAGATGCAATATCTTACCTTCTTCCCTTCTACAACGATGACGTCTAGGGATTCCCCACAAAGATAGGAAATATTTACGTGATCTGGATTGTGTAGAATCTGCTTCCCATATGATATTATACTGTCCCTTCTATCTGTTATCCAGAGAAAAATATATAGTCCCCCTTTTGTGGGAGCTGCCAGATGAACTGCCAGAAGGTTATTCTTCTTTTAAATAATGATAGATACAAGGTGTTGGAAGCTGTGGCAAAAATTTAACTGCCGTTATTACTACACGCTCCAAAATTGTGTTAATTGTGATGGTTGTTATATTATGTTTTTTACATGCCATTAAAAGTTTAAGAAATGGGGCCTGAAATGCCACGACCACTCTGGCTTCTTATTATGCCAGTCTAAGATGCTGGCCTTTAATTTTGCTTAGTGGGACACAAGGTTACCTTTTCTTCTAGTCACACCCCAATTCAAAAGCACTGGCAGAGCGTAGGGTCACTTTCAAATCCTCAGGCGTCATCATGTTACACCAGTGGTGGCGAACCTATGGCACAGGTGCCAGAGCCCTCTCTGTGGGCAGGTGCACACAGAGTTCGTCCCCCCCCCCCCACACACACACCTAGGCTGGCCTGGGCAGCTGGACTTGATGTGTGTACACCGCAGTGAGCAGGGAGGACTTGGCTGGCAGGCCTGGTGCCTGTGCTCCAGGTGGCTGCTGTCCGGCGGGGGGGGAGGGGGGGGGGAGGCGGCAGAGATGCTAGAGAGATGCAGAGCGGTGCATGTGGGACTTGCTGGAGGCTACAGCAGGCTGGCCCTGTTAGGACTTGACAGTTAGATCACCAAAATCTACTTGACAGCTTGGCTGATGCAATACTCTACCTTTCACCTAGTTTCAGTGGGTGATGCAACCATGACTAAGCACATCATGTGTGATTGCATCACTGCTCCCTGATTGGTTGTATGTCTCTATATGTATGCACAGAACAGTTTGGTCCATGCGTGCTTTGGTTATACAGTTGCTGCGCTGCACTCTGTCAGACTGTTTTGTGCTTTTGGAAACAAGGAATAAAACCCTTCTGTTCTTTGAAGTGAACAACGCCTGGGTTCCTGCGTTTTCTTTTCCTTAACTGCTTCTGCTGTTACCACGACCGCTGCTGGGTGGCTCCTTCTCAGGCCCCTGCTCAAGGGGGTTATTCAGGTTAAATTGCTGCGTTGGCACTTTGCAATAAATAAGTTTGTTTTGGGTTGCAATTTGGGCACTCGGTCTTGAAAAGGTTCGCCATCACTATGTTACACACATCTTCCCCAGATCTCTCAAGTGACTGATATGGCAAAGGGAAGAGTCCAGAATGCCTCAAGCAAGTACATGTACTCCTTGAAGTCATAGGGAATGCTTGTCTAAGTTGTCAACAAATGCCACGTTCAGCAAAGGATAACAGGGATCCTCTAACATCTGCAGGAGTCTACCGCGTACCACGCAGCTGTGGGCAAGTCTACAAAAGGACCACGAAACGCAGTGCCCAGACACAAATCAAAGAACTTGAAAGGCACTGCAGACTAATTTGGCCAGAAAAATCAGCAATAGCAGAACACACGATAAACCAAGCTGGACACAGAATGTTATTTGAAAACACAGAAATTCTGGACCATTGACAACACGATGTCAGACTACACAATGAGAAGCCATTGAAATCCACAAGCACGTGGACAATTTCAACAGAAAGGAAGAAACTATGAAAATGAACAAAGTTTGGCTACCAGTACTTAAAAACACTAGAATCAAGACACCACCCAGACACAGGATGTCGCTCTGCAGGAAGCAATTAATGGATTAAAATGCCAAACAACTGCTATGCATTTGGGTGCTGTGTGGTTTCCGGGCTGTATGGCCGTGTTCTAGCAGCATTCTCTCCTGACGTTTCGCCTGCATCTGTGGCTGGCATCTTCAACTGCTATGCAGTTGCCCTCACTAATTGGATTATGCAACTTCAGTGTTACATAAAAATGCTAAAATGGGTGGATTCCACTTAACACATGCAAATTGCACCCTTGACATCTTTAACCAATGCAAATGGTTCTTTCTCCCACCCTGGACATTCCACAGGTATATATACTCCACTTGCTTCACTACCATCAGATCCTCTGAAGATGCCAGCCACAGATGAAGGCGAAAAGTCAGGAGAAAATGCTAATGGAACATGGCCGTACAGCCCAGAAAACCTACAATACCCTTGTCAACGTTCACGGTCAAGTTTTTTTAAAAACCACATACTTGAAGCCAAAGACGATGACCTTGGAGGAGTCGCTCGGCCATTCGCATACAGTCAGGTAGAGGTCACTGTAGATCTCCTCATCTTGGAATAACCGAACCTGGCGCACCTGAAGAAACAGCAAGAGGCTTTCTGGAACACAGCTAGATAAAAACATACTAACAGGAAATACCCCCCCCCAAAAAGGCACAACATGTAGATTAAAGTTTATTAATTTAAACAATTAATCAGAATCTCAAGTGTGCTTTGGAACTGGGCTGCACAGATCCTCCTTAGAGAACTGCCACTGATAAATGATGGAACATTTCAAATAAGCAATAGCAGATAATAATGTAATCAAGATATATGCCCTGGGTCTACGAGGTAAGACTTTCACCTGTGACTAAGCCATGCTTCTGACCTGCAACTGCCATGTATTCAGCAACCATTAATGAGGTAATGCAGCACAGAACAGTCATCTCTTTATTGACACAAGGGACTCAACCCATTCTGCATCCTAGCTACAGGTGGTAAAGGTCCTTTATGTGGCCAGTCCATCATGTCTGCTTTTGTAGGATTCTGGGAAGAAGTAGTGAAAGCCTTAGATATTCTACATACTAGATCAAAACAACCCTTGCCTTTCTTAATTCGTATCTAAATTGGACTACATTTCAGCAAGCCTTACAATGCAGTCCTAAGCAAAGCTGAACCCTGCTTAAAACTGTAGGGTAAAACTATAATTCTATGCAACTTCAACCACAAGAGGTTTTGCTTCTGAATAGGCATGTGCCACTCTGATATATATATATATATCAATTGATATATATATAAATTATAGATAAATACATACATAAATAAAATGAATTATATAATTAAATTAATTAAATATAAACATATACATAATTTTAATAGGCTAGTCAGAAAAAATAGGCTCTGTGCCTATCGTGATATTGCTATGACTGACTCAGATGGGCAGATTTAAGGGGAATAACTAATACGATTCCTCATTTTAAAAGGATTGTTCTACAAGCATTAAATTTGTATTTAACAAGTGTTGCTGTTGTGACATAATAGCCATATTAGCATATATGTATGGTTATGTACTGTCCTTGACAGAGGACTATGTTCAGAATACAATGGATCTGCCTAAAGAATTAAATGATGATTCTATGGTGCCTAAGTTTTGTTTTTTCCCAAGAAGAACCAGCAAGATGAAAGGGCCTACGTGTCTCTCTGTTCCTGGTTCCTCTCCACCCTGTGGCATACCTTTAAGCAAGTCTCCTGTTCTCAAGAACTGCTCCCCATAGCATGAGAACTCCACGGTGCCATCCAAAGCAGAGTTACTCCCTTCTATATTAATTGATATCAGTGGTCTTAGAACAGCATGTCCAGTCAGGTAAATGCATTGACAGAATCACCTACCACCATAACAATATGGATGAGTCTATCTGCCCACAAATACCTTCTGCTAATAGTTTATGAAATACAGATTACCTGACAGGGAAAGAAGTGGAACTCGTTCAGTTTACAAAAGCTTCCCTGCCTAGTCAGCTGGCAGCAATTATAACTTGAGATGGTGGGAAACTATTTACAAGAAATTAGGGTATGAGGCCTTATGGATACCAGAGACTATACGTACAACTAAAACCAATTTAGAGCCTAAATGATTGAATAAATCATTCAAAAAGCTTAGTGCTTCCATCTATCTTAAAGCTCTCATTTTTCAATTTTTGTAAGAAAACCTTCAATCAGTAGTAAGTTCTAACCACAACTCTGGCCCTTTCCGCACAGGCCAATAAACACGGGGTGCAGCCGGGGTACATGAGCCCGGTGCAGCCCCGGGCCCTTCCGTTGGCTGGCTCATGTGCCTTTGCACAGAGGCGCATCTGTTGTTAGTGTACCCGTCTCTCTCCGCTGCGTAAGTAACACAAACCCCACAGCCATATTGACATCTCTGGACGTCCATGCTCACAGGGGAGAGGCGGGGAGGGAAAAAAATTAGGCGTAGCTGCATAATGCGCCTTGCAGCAGCAGCCATTCACTCAACTGCGAGGCACGTTAAAACAAAAGAATTGCAGAAATTGCAATTCTTGTAAAACCCAGATTGGGGGGGTGGGGGAACCTGGAGCAGACTCGCTTCAGGAGTGGGATCTGTGCAAAGTTCCCCCCCAACCCGGGTTTTATCCCGTTCTTAACCTGTGTTTATTGGCCCATGCGGAAGGGGTCTAAGATTTACCATAAAAGAATGCAAGTACCTTGGCAATAAAGGGTTTGTGACCAGCACCTTACCAAGAACATAGCAAAAAAAAGTAGATATTAGCACTTATCACTTGTTTGCATAATTCTTTTGTTAGCCATATGTTAGTTGCAGCTGCCATGTGTCTGCAAATCAAGAAGTAATCAGCAAAATGTAGTAAAAATATGTCGGGGTGAGGTTTTAAGAGGACACAGCATTCTGCTGAGTTTCTATTCAGAGTTGAACATAATTATTGTCTGTGGTATAGCTACAGGTCACACAATTAATTAACACCACAAACATGGAACACTTCAACTACTTGATGCAAAGTCATTAATTATGGCACCTGAAATCACGTGATGCTGCCTGTTATGAAGGTGCATTACTTCCACGAATCCCTACCACGAAGAATCTGTACTTTGCTGAATTTCGTATCTCAAGTTAGCATAACAGCAGCCATTTTTTATCAAGGATTTTTGTAAGAGGGTATTTATCCCTATCAGGTTCAGTGAGCAGTTCCTGACGCCTAGCTGTCCAAGGCCACGATGACCGTGGAACGGATAACTGGAGTTTGAATTCCAATGTTAACTCCTTAGTGATTCACGGCACCTGCTTTAGATAACGTAATCCCAAATTCTTTTAGCTGCGTTAATTAGTAGAAGCCTTTCGATTGGAGGGCCTAGGCCATGTGATACCTAGCCTTCCCTATAATTTTTAGCTCATTCTAACTTAGTGATCTTCCATCTTTACTTGGAATGTTATCTTGATTTGCTGCTTGGATGTCTTATGCCTTTTGCAAGATTGACTTCTTTGTTCCTGGCTAATTATTTTTTCTCTCACTTGCTTCTATCTAACAAAGGTGGCGCTATTATGAGTTCTTTGGATTTAACGATATTGGCTTTTTCTGTAATATTATTATTAGCTGCAGTCTCTCAACTCCTGTTCTGCACGATCTGTGAATGCCGATATAGATGTCCTTAATCTGCCTTCTTTTTGAATAAATGTAAAATAATTTCTATTCAAGTGGACTTGTGTCTTTTGTGGTTCAGAAAAGAACTCACGCAGAATGAGGCAAAAGGGGAGTGCCCCTGTAAGCCTTGACACCTACTCTCTCTAAGCATCGCTCGTGGTGTTCCACCCTCCAAAAGCCGAGTCTTTCTTAATAACATTGGTCAAGCCAAAGGCCGTAACTTCCACAATCCCAAAAAATGTGCCACTCCCACCCCGTCCAGCATTGAGCATACCATTTTTAGCTTGCTATGGACATTGAACTCCCACCAATAAAGATAATAGATGTAGAACGAGAAATCGTCATCACCGCTACTGCTGGTGTAGGACAACACATATCTTCCACACTTAGAGAAGCCCAGGAAAATGTGCCTGTAGTATAAGATAAAAAAGGAGACGAACTCAGACCCTCTCAGACATAGTTCATTGTGTAAAAAAACCCCTCTAATGCTCCCAACAGCCAGCGCTGGAGCCAGTTTCAGAGGGTGGTCATGTCTGCATGCAGTAGAACAATTAGACTCAAGTCTGGTAGCACCTTAGAGACACACTGGATTTTGGGGATACAAGCTTTTCCAAGGCCCTTTCCACATAGGCCAATACACCTGGGATAGCAATGGTAAAAAAAACCATTTTGGAGGGGGTGGAAATTTCTCACGGATCCTGCCCCTAGAGCGAGTCAGTCTCATGTTATTCCCCCAAAACGGGTTATTTAAGAATCATACTATCCGTGAGACTTTTTAAAAATCCCTGGTTGCAGCCTCTTCCAAGCGAACGGCCGGGCAGGGAGACACTTTTTTCGGCCACGCGGTCCTTTTATTTTTTCATTTCCCGGTGGCTATCTGCGTAGGCGCACAGGAACATGACATGAGACAGCATGGCTGTGGGGGTTCACATGCATGCCTGCGTAGCTTCGCATCGGTGGGAGGCAAATTTTAAAAAGACGCACCTCCGTGCGAAGGCGCATGCCCCGGCCAATTTGCTCACTCATCACGGGACTGCCAGCCGTGCAGACAGCCTGGGGCCATGCTGGCTGCAACCTGCTTTACATTTGTTGTGTGGAAAGGGCCCCAGTCAAAGCTCCGTACCTAATGAAAGGAAAGGTGCTACTGGACTTGAATCTAGAAGCATCAGTGATGTCAAATTCTCAAACATTTCAAAGTCGGGGAGGGGGGGAGGCATTTTTCCAAACACGTGCAACACCTGCTTTCCTATCATATCTAACTGCCCTTTACTGATTTAAGGACACAAAATGCATCCTTTATATCTTGGCATGTTTATGTTTTGCTACAATTGTTGGAATCGGAGATGGGGGGTATTTACTATGCATTTATACAGTATTTCTGTGTTTTGTTACGTTTTTACTGTTTAATTAGTTAGGAATGTCGCCAGGTCTTGGCTGTATTTTGCAAGCAGTATCTTGCCAAAATTGAATTTATCTGATCTGCTTTCATTTTTTGTTATTTATTATCTCTGTTTTACTTTATTTAAACTGCCACTTGATCTTCTGAAGATTTTGTTTCACTTCGTCCCACTTTTGGGGATGGGGTGAGTCAGTCTATAGCTGTATCTAGTAGTTGTAGAACACAGTAGTAAAAACCACATTAAGGTTTATATACATATATTTTATATAAAATAGTTCCAGACCCGGGGGGGGGCGCATTACTAAGTATTGCAAATAATTAATTGTTGTTTTAAAAAACAAACTACAAATAATTAATCACTGTTTTAAAAAGCCACAGCCAGTTACTGTTCTCTCTCTCTACACACACACACTTAGTTTTAATGTCATATATTATAGTATATTTTTGTATAAATATGTGTGGAATTCAAAATTATATCTTGCATTTCCTATTTTTAAGAAACCCTGCAAATATACCCAATACTTAAGAGCTGAAAATGCTTTACTCTATGCTACTATAATGCATGTAACTTTAAATTTAGCCATTAAAGAGGTAAGTTCAAAACACAAAACACAAATTCTGTAGTAAATGAAAGCAAGCATATTACTTGGAACAAAACAGAGTCACAGTAGGTAGAACTGCCAAGCCGTTTGGATATTAAGGTGAACTTTTACAACATTGAAAATACTGAACTCTTTAATATATCATCACTGAACACGAAATAGCATATTACGGTAATTTTTGCCAAAATTATTTTATATTTAAACAAAAAAATCTTGAAAATGATGTATATGTCCACAGCGTACGAGCATATTTTGCCTTAAGGAGCACTGTACTCGCTGTAAAGTATTTTGCAGATTTTTTTTTAACTAGGGAAAAAAATAAGAAATCTTTAGATGTTTTCATGTTTGACATTTCAAATGAGTTTTGTAAGACAAGGTTTTTCTCGCCCAAAAGGCAATATTTCATTAGAGATTTTTTTCCAGTTCTCCCACAAATGTCCTGATTTTTTTTCCTTTGGAAAAATGGAAAGAGTCCTCAGACTTCTTCATGCTGAATATTTTGAATGTGAAAAACTTCACCTTATGGGGCATTCTAAACACTGTAAAGGTATTTCATAGACATAGGAGATTCCATCTCCCCATAATAACATCGCGCTTACTGAAATTTTCTAATTTTTCTCTAGGAAAAGAATTTAAAAAACGACAACACACTTTGGGGTTTCCCTGAGGCCTTCTCCACCCTGCACTACAGAGAAACAGACAGCGCCCGGGAACCTTACCCCGCACACAAGAAATGTTCATCCACAATGCTTTTCAAGGAGACACAAACCCTGGGCGGAAGCTTACGGAAAAGTCGAGGCGAGAGCTGTCCACTGATCTACAGAGAGATATCAAAGGCAACAAATGAGGTTCCCCTGAAGAACAGAAGATATCTTAAAACAACAACAAGAGCAGAATATTACCAAACCGGCCTTGTTATAGAGATGGAGAGAACATGTCACATCTGGCCCTAGTAAGGGCCCATCGATGCTTAGGATCGGATAGCTGCAGTAAGTATCTAACCATCTTGCCAACAGCCAGAGTAATACCAAAGTATAAAGGGGAGTATGTTGTTCTTACACCAAAGGGACCACAAAATTGAGGGAAGGCAGAGGGATGCACCATCTCAGGGTCCCATGGAAATCAATGACACAAAATGAGTGACACACTTAACAAGTACATTTTGTGATTGTTAATAAAACAACAAACATTGTAATACCCTTGCACAGGACCACGGCACAGCCTTATTTGCAATACTGTATGCAATTCTGGTAGCGGCATCACAGAAAGGATACTGCAGAGTGGGAAAACACAGAGGAGGGCGGCCAAGATGATCAAGTGACTGGAGCACCTTTCTTAGGAGGGAAAGTCAGGGAGTTCCAGACGTTTCTTTTTTTGCTGTCAAGTCACAACTGACCTGCAACACCCCAGTAGGGTTTTCAAAGCAAGAGACATTCAGAGGTGGTTTGCCACTGCCAGACTCTACATAGCAGAGAAGGCCAAGGGGGAAGCAAGATGAAGGTTTATGAAATTATGCATAGCTGGAACAAGTGAACAGGTGGCACTTTTTCCTCGCTATCCCATAATACCGGAACTCAGGGACTCCACGCGTAGAATCATACAGTTAGAAGAGATCACAAAGGCCATCAAGTCCAATCCCCTGCCATGAAGGAATACACTATCAAAGCACTCCTAACATATGATCATCCAGCCTGTTTCAAAATGTCCAAAGAAGGAGACTCCATCCCATGCCGCCCCCCCCCCCCCCCCCCCCCCCCCCCCCCCCCCCCCCCCCACCCCCCCCCAAACCCCCCCCCCCCCCCCACCCCCCCCCAACCCCCCCCCCCCCCCCCCCCCCACCCCCCCCCCCCCCACCCCCCCCCCCCCCCCCCCCCCCCCCCCCCCCAGGCCAAAGCTGTGTATTCCAGTGTATTGCTGTCAGGAAGTTCTTCCTAATGTTTAAATGGAATCTCTTTTCCCGTACCTTGAATCCTTGTCTTAGTCTCTGGAGCAGCAGAAAACAAGCTCTTCAACATGACATCCCTTCAAATATTTAAACATGGCTATCATGCCCGCCCCCCCCTTTTTAACCTTCACTTCTCCAGACTAAACATGCCCAGCTCCCTAAGTCTTCCTCGCAGGGCATGGAACCCAGACCTTTTACCATTTTGGTCGCCCTCCTCTGGACACAATCCAGTTTCTCAAAAACCCTTTGAACTGCGGTGCCCAGAACTGGATATAGTATTCCAGATGAGGTCTGACCAATGCAGAATAGAGGATACTATTACATCCCTCGATCTAAACACCATACTCCTATTGAAGCTGCCCAAAATTGCATTGGTTTTCTTGGCTGCCACATCACGCTGCAGACTCATGTTCAGTTTGTGGTCTACTAAGACTTCCAGGCCCCTTTCACAGCTACTGTTGTCAAGCCAGGTGTCACCCATCCTGAATCTGTGCATTTCATTTTTTCCTGCCCAAATGCAGTCTCTTACATTTCTCTCTGCTGAAATTCACTTTGTTAGCTTTGGCCCAGCTCTCTCATCTGTCCAACTCAATTTGAATTCTGTCCTGGGGAATTAGGAGCTCCTCCTCCTAAGTTGGTGTCATCTGCAAATTGGATTAACATGCCCTGTATTCCATCATCCAAGCCACTGATTAAAATATTGAATAGCACTGGGCTTAGGACAGAACCCTGTGGCACCCCACTAGTCACTTCTCTCCAGGATGAAGCAGAACCATTGGTGAGCACCCTTTGAGTTCAGTCAGTCAGTCAACCAATTACAAATCCATCTAATAGTAGCGTTGTCTAGCCCACATTTTAGTAGCTTGCTTGCAAGAATATAATGGGACACCTTGCCAAAGGCCTTATTAAAATAAAGGAGTGCTAGGTCCATAGCACTCCCTTCATCTACCAAGCTTATCACTCTATCAAAAAAAGAGATAAAGATCGATTCCCCAGGGGGGAAATCATCCTGGGATTGGACTAGGACCATAAAGTGCAGTACCTTTTGAACCCGGTCTGTCCCTCCCCACGGCAGCCAAGGTCTGGAGTTGAAACCAGGATCAGCTCTGTGGCTCTTTTGCTCCTCGTTCCCGATTGGCTGTTGCTTTAGGGTGGGAATGTGAACGGACGTTCCCTTCCCCCCCCCCCCCCATAACGGCTACTCGTAGTCACAAAGCAAGAGCACCACACAAACGTGCACCTATTCGTTGCATGGTTGTGGCTTCGTATGCAAGAAGAAAAAAATTAAAAGGCACAATGCTGCCTGCCCTGAGTCTCCCATTCTGTGCATGCCCAAGCCACTGTACTGCAATTGGTGGACAGCATGAACGGAGACTCAGGGATTCCCCACAATACCAGGCTCATCCCGGGATTGCCAGAAAAGATTTACCTTCCTGGTGGTTTCTGAAAATCCCTGGATGAGGGGGGTATTGAGGGGGGATCTGGAACTGACCTGAATTTGACACAGAGCCGTGGGGAGTTCTCCGTTGTCCCAGAACACCTACTGGGGTTGTCCCAGGACACCTACCGGGGCTATCCCAGGATGAATTCCCCCGTGGGGAATCGCCCAAAATTAGTCTGGAATGACTTGTTTTCAAGAAACCCATGTTGACTATTAGTTATCATAGTATTCCCTTCTAAGTGCTTACAGACTGTCTGTTTGTCTGCGTTTTGAATGTACTCTTGATTTGTACTTCATAAATGTCTGGTAACGCTCTAGAGCCAATTTTAAATGCCTAATAAAGGTGGTGGTTGTTGTTGACTGTCTGTTTAATGATCTGCTCTAGAATCTTTTCTAGTATTGATGTCAGGCTGACCAGGCGGTAATTGTTTGGGTTCTCTTTCCCCCCCTTTTTAAAGATGGGGATAATATTAGCTCTCCTCCAGTCTGCTGGGACTTCTCCTGTTCTCCTGGAGTCCTCAAAGATTATCACAAGTGATTCTAAGATTACTTCTGCCAGTTCTTTTAATAACCTGGGATGTAGTTCATCAGGCCCTAGAGATTTGCATTAATTTAAAGTAGCCACGTATTCTTGTACTACCTCTTTATTTATTCTGTGCTGAATTTTCCCTACTGTATCTACTGTTCCATTTCCCCCTGGTTGAGCACTGAAAAGACCAAGGCAAAAAAAATGTTCAGTAGTTTTGCCTTTTCTCTGTCCCGACAGCATTCTGCAATCTTCTCCACACAGTGACCCTGTCATACTCTTTTTCTTCCATTTGCTAAGGAGATGATTTTTAAAAAGCCTTTTAAAATCGGTTTTAACCTCTCTGGCAAGCTTAAGCTCATTCTCAGCTTTAGCTTTTCTGACTTTCTCCCTTCATGCCCTGGTTATTGCTTTGAATTCCCTCACATAACTCAGTTTGAAGCCCTCCTGATCAGGTTCAGGAGCCTCCTAGCAAAAATGTTCCTACATAGAGCAGTGAGGTGCAATCCATCCCTTGCCAGTAGTCCATCGTCATAAAATCGAAGGCCATGGTCCAAGAAGCCAAAATGTTCCTGGCAGCACCACCTGCAAAGCCAGCTGTTTACCTCCACTGTTCCTCTTCCCCTCTCTGGATTGTGTCCTTCAACTGGGAATAGAGATGAAATGACCACCTGCGCACCCCGAACCTTCAGCTTCCTTCCTGGAGCCTCAACATCCCTTGTGATGTCCTAAAAGCTATGTCTTGCCGTGTCATTTGTTCCCACATGGATCAAAAGGAAGGGGTAACGGTCTTATCAGCCTCTCTGGTGACATCACAGATTTTTGCCCCAGGGAGACATCACACCTCTCGAGACATCTTGACAGGCCTGAAACTCACTGCTTCTGTTCCTCTCAGCAGGGAGTCCCCTAACATCACCGCAGGTCTCCTCTGGAGTTTTGCAGGGGCCATTCCATAGGCTGAACCTTCTGTTGTGTGCACATTCTCTGAGGGCTGACTGTTGCTCCTGTGCCTGTTTCTTATTCTCACTGACAAGGGATGGACTTCAAATCTATCCTGTAGCATCAAACTCACAGAACACTCCCTGATCCCTCTACTTCCATGGGTCACATTCCTCCAATCGCCCACCTTCTGTGTTTGAGAGCTGCTGTCCTCAGAGAGATCCCCAGTGTGTTCCACACCAGTACCGTCTGCTTGTTGGGGGGATGCTATCTGGTTGATTGAGAGGCATTCCCTGGGACCTAGTACCAGCTTAAAATAACATATCGCTGCTGCTATTGAGATATATGAAACCAGACTGCTATATGTAACCCCTGCCATCTGCGCATATTTCCCCTGATCTTTGCTTTATGGTTTTACATGCTCATAGACAACTAGGCTTACCTTGGTTTTCCCATCCCATGGGAACAATGTTGCTTTCGTGATCTCATGGGGAGGAAACCCAGGTGGTCTTCTCTCACTACCTGCTTGCGACCTTGGGGCGCCTTAGCTCCAAAGATTGTTTTTCACAAATTCTTGGGAAACTGGGAGGGGGTGCTTGCTTTGAGGATAAAAGGGATTGGGAATGCCAGTTTCGGCAGAACTGGCTTTGCTCATATAGTATTTTGATGCCTGCTCAATAAACGGTACTGAGCAATACTTCAGAGTCCGTTTGTTGGCTTAAGGGTCCGAGACCTTATACTGCTCCACTCTGTCCAGGAAATCCGCATTCTTCTTAACAGGCTGAAGAGTAGATACCTGCACCACAAGCTGTTGGACTTTCTCTTCCAAGAGAGCAACCTACTTGCATTTGCTGCAAGTATAACCCACACCCTTCAGCAAAAAATCAAACATACCACAGCTGTTGCAGGTCACTTCTGTTCCCCTCAGCAGAGAGTGTCAATGTATCAAATTTCATTGCTTAAAACATGTTTAATAGTTTTCATTTTCCAACGTACACAATTTACTTTACTGTTCTTAACGGTCTCTCCCCATACACACACAACTCACTGTGTTATCTCTCATCATTTGTGTCACCATCAGTGGTGGAGCAGGGGGGAACTGCACCCAGGGCATGCCTGCGTCCTGTGCCCCTGCCACATTCCCACCCCGGAACGCCCCCGCACTAGCACGCGCCCAGTGCATTGTGCCCCACACTGCCCCTTTGGCTCTACGCCACTGGTCACCATACAGCTTCTGTTTTATTTAACTTCATTTATAGGCCATTTCTCTCACTGGGTCTCAATCAGACAGAACACGAAATCCAATAACAATGTAACAGAATTAGCGTTAAAGATAGGAAAACAATGCAAATCTAAATTCAACATACCTATACTTACACCAACAATAAATGTATACTGTCGAAGGCTTTCACTGTCGGAATCACTTATACATGTAGTTAACAGAATGGCCGTTTCCTAGTAGTATTCTCTCCTGATGCTACCTGCATCTGTGGCTGGCATCTTCAGAGGATCTGATCCTCTGCCATGCCACAGATGCAGGCGAAATGTCAGGAGAGAATGCTGCTAGAACACGGCCATACAGCCCGGAAACCACACAGCACCCAAATAAATGTATACGTCAACCTTTGGCTCAAATACTCTGAAAGGCCTCGCACACCATCTACTAGAGGCCTGTTCTCTCTGCATGTCTCTTGAAATCACACCCTCTTTCTTGTATTCCACAACTTGCCTGTCCACCTCCTCCATCCTTGCACACTGGTGCGCCACTCGGAGACAGTTCATAGCAGGACAAATCCTAAAATACCCACATTAATCTTGAAATGAAGGCGAAGAGTTTGGATTTATACCCCGCCTTTCTCTCCTGTACGGAGTCTCAAAGCGGCTTACAATCTCCTCCACTTCCTGTCCCCGCAACAACCTTGTGAGCAAGGTGGGACTGAGAGAGTTCTGAGAGAACTGTGACTAGCCCACGGTCACCCAGCAGGCTTCATGTACAGGAGAAGGGAAATAAATCCAGATCACCAGATAAGAGTCCAACATTCATGTGGAGGAGAGAGGAATCGAATCCTGTTCTCCAGATCAGAGTTCACTGCTCTAATTTGGGAAAACGAAAGAAGAGGAGTTTGGATTTATACCCCACCGTTCTCTCCTGTGAGGAGACTCAAGGTGGCCTACAAACTCCTTTCCCTCCCTCTCCCCACAACAGACACCTTGCGAGGCAGTTGGGGCTGAGAGAATTCCGAAGAACTGTGACCAGCCCAAGGTCACCCAGCAGGAATGTACAAGTGCTTGTGGCATCATAAAAACTCATTCTGTCCAGAAGTTAGAGAGGACACATGTGCGTTCCAACAGGGAAAGAATTAAGAGTGAATGGTCGAAGGCTTTCGCGCCCAGATTCTACTGGCTGTTGTGGATTTTCTGAGCCATGCAGCTGCAGTCTGGTGGCCTTTGATGCCAGCCATAGATGCAGGTAAAATGTTTGGAGCATAACCTACCAGACCGTGGCCACATAGTTGGAAAACCCACAACAGCAGCCAAAGAATTAAAAGCTTGAACACATTCTGTGGAAAGCATTCGAAACAGAGTGAATTCAGCAGCAACCAGACTCGGTGTCACAGCTCCAGCGAGCTGGCTTCCCTTCCCTCAAAGGGAATGTTCAAGGTTACTTGTGCCACTTAGCTTCTGATTTGTTCCTTTTTTCTTAGGACTGTAACACTCTGAATTGCTCGGATACAGAGTCCTGTGTGCGTTCACACTAGCCAGCATGGTGTGTAGTGGTTAAGAGCAAGTGGATTCTAATCTGAAGAACCAGGTTTGATTCCCCACTCCTCCACCTGTGTGGCAGAGGCTTATCCAGTGAACCAGACAGGCTCATGACTCCTACATATCTCTGCTGGGTGACCTTGGGCTAAGGTCACAGTTTCTCTGTGGGTTCCCTCTTAGCCCCCACCTCCACCCTGCCAAGGCAGGTGTCTGTTGTGGGGAGAGCTTGTAAGCCACTTTGAGTCTCCTTAAAGGAGAGAAAGGTGTGATATAAATCCAAATAATAATAATTATTATTAAAATGCACTAACTGGTAAACGGGATAAAAACAACTTTAGTCATTAATCTTTAAATCATTATGGTCCTCTAGCCAGGACCATATAACACCTGTCCTTAAAGATCTTCACTGGCTGCCTATCGGGTCATCTTCAAAGTTTTGGAATTGACCTTTAAGGCCATTAACAGTCTTGAACCTGCATATCTGCAAGACCGCCTCTCCCCTTATTGTCTTTAAAGGCCCCTCTGATCTTCAGAGGAGAATTTGTTGGTGGTCCTGGGCCTCAAGGATGTCTGGCTGGCATCCTCATGGGCCAGGGCTTTTACAGCCCTGGCTCAACCTGATAGAATGATCCGGGCCTTGCGGATTCTGTCTCAGTTCGACAGGGCCTGTAAAACAGAGCTATTCCACTGGGCTTTTCCTGTTGGGCCAGCTGGGCACCCACTGTGATATTCTTGATCCTCGCCTGGGATATGTCTCGCGCGCCTATTCCATTATATTGTTTAGGACTCTTTTTGGCGCCATCTAGAATTAATTGTTTTTAAACCTGGTTTTAGCGTTTATATTTTGTAACATGTATTTCTGTACTGTTTTTAGACGTTTTATCATATATTGATTGTAAAGCCGCTTCAAGGCCTCCAGGGGTTGGCTGGATATAAATGAGAAGTATAAGTATTTAAAAAAAATATAAAAAAGCCCCAGATCTGTAAGCCTTGCTTCATCCAAACAGCAATTTTATAAGAACTTAAGAGCAGCCCCAGATACATAATACCTACAACTTGTCTCACACAGCGGCCAACTGGTTCCTCTGGAGGTCCAGCAACCAGGCAAAGAGGCCTTTGTGCTCTGGGATTCAAAGGTTGACTGCCTCTAAACTTGGAGGTCCTCTGTAGTCACCACACCTAGCAGACACCCATAGACCCATTCTCCCTGATTTAGGATCGCAGAAGTTAAAACCAAGCTAAAGAGAGCCAGCGTGGTGCGTGGTTAAGAGCAGGTGCACTCTAATCTGGAAAACCAGGTTTGATTCTCTGCTCTGCCACTTGAGCTGTGGAGGCTTATCTGGTGAACCAGATTAGCTTGTGCACTCCAACACGTGCCAGCTGAGTGACCTGGGGCTAGTCACAGTTCTTCGGAGCTCTCTCAGACCCACCCACCTCACAGGGTGTTTGCTGTGTGTGTGGGGGGGGGGGGAGGGGAGGAGATTGTAAACCCCTTTGAGTCTTCTTACAGGAGAGAAAGGGGGGATATTAATCCAAACTCTTCTTCTTCTTTAGTCACCACGCCTACCACTGACAGACCCATTCTCCCTGAATTAGGATCGTAGTAGTTAAAACTGAGCTATATCCAAAACAAAATGGGGATCCGCAGTTGAGAGGCAAAGCCCCCCCTCCACCCACCCACCCACCCAAAGAAATACCAGCTTTTTAATCTCCATCCTCTCTCACGATTCCAGGCACAGAATTTACTCCCCCCTCCCAAAAAAAAAAAGGTCTAGCACCAGGGGGAACATTGTCACGTCAGCACCTGCAAAGTGCAGGTTTCAACCCCTTGGTCTGCCAGGAAGGTCACTTGGAAACTTTGGCCAAATCACACACTTTGCAGCCCTACCACTCACAGGCCCTCCGCCTAGCCTACCTCTCAGGGCTGTTGTGAGGAAAAACCAGGACGAGGTGAGCCAGTCTGGAGGCAAAGTGGGTGCCTTTGGGCCAGTCACAGGGTGTCTCAGTCCAGCCTACCTCTCAGGGCTGTTGTGAGGAAAAACCAGGACGAAGTGGGCCGGCCTGGGGGCAAAGTGCGGCTGGGGGGGAGGCTTCATCCCGCGCCCGGCCCGGCCCCACCGGGGTCGCCCTCCGCCTCCCGCTCACCTTGACGCGCTCCAGCTGCCTCACCACGTGCTCCCGCCTCCCTCCGCGCGCGGACTCCGCCGCGCCCCGCTTCCCTCCCGAGGCGGCGCCGCCCCGCTCCGCTTTCGAGCTCGGCGCCATTTTCCTCCGCCGGCCGCCGCTGCCGCTTCCCTCCTTCTTTCAATCGCACGAGCTGTCCAACCAGGCTCCGCCCCGCCGCTCCCCGGTCATTGGCCGGTCCTCGTACATCAGCCGGCGGCCATTCGCCCTCGCCCCGACGTTCCGCCCTCGGCTTGGCCATCATTGGCAGACGGGACCCGTCAATCACGCCTATCCGTCCCCAGCGCTGAGACCACCTTGAGCTTAGACCCGCCCTCTCTGAGCGTGTCAAAACGCTCTCAGAGTTCCAATTGGACAGATAGCTTTTCAATTAAGACGGATGCGAGGTTGAGCGGGGAGGGCGGGAGAAAAGCTCCTGCTCAGGCACCTGGTCACGCCCACACGTTGACAGGACGGTTGCTAGGGCAACGGAGGTTAGGCCTACACGCCTTTTCCTCGAGGACCACAAGGACGAGAGGGATGATGGCAGCCCTTTTAGGTCACCTTTTAGCAAGGTTCCCTGCGAAGGACGAGAAACACTTCCTGCAAACATCAAACTAGTAGTTCCTCAAAGAAAAATACACCAACTGTGCTTTCTCCCACTGTACTAACTTTCTGCTTGCAGGGAAAATTTTAAAAATGTGCATCCTTCTTTCCTTCCACTGGCCTGAAGGCCACTCTGCAGGAGGAGGAGGCGGAGGAAGAGAAGGAGGAGGAAGAAGAGGAGGAGGAGGATTTATATTCCAGAGTGACCAACTCTTGTCTTGGGAAAATTGGGGGGGGGGGGGCATTGACATTTGCATGGCCGGGGTGCAGCAATCGGAAAGATCCTATTTCTGCTTATTACGCAACTCTCTGTTTTCAAGTTTGCATCCAAATCAGAGCAGATCTGAATGTTCCAATACGCAACAAATCATACAAAGGTGTCCAAGCTAATGGACTTTGGAGTGAAGAACTGTCACATTCATCCTAAATATTTGTGCTGGGCATGATTCCATTCTTGCAATGGTAGTGGAAAAGTACAGCTTCTTGGCTGTTGTTAATGACCCGCAAGGGTTTTCTTCATGTATTCAAGGGTGTGCTATATTAGACTGTGTCTCAGTTTTCTGCCAACGATACTCCAAACATCTTCAGGCACTCTTCAACTCTCTCTCCTCCATAATAAACTAAAGGCCAAACTGCATAATACACTCAACATCATGTGTTGGGCTGTAGGTGGACAACCAGGCTCAAACTCAGACGTAAATCAGGGGAATTCACCTTGGCCGTTTCCGCACGGGCGTTTAATGGCGGCCTGGGGACGGCAAAAACGCCGTCCCCAGGCCACCATTCGCACAGGGGACGCAGCTGCTTTGCAGCCGCGCCGCCCTCGTGCCGCCCGTCCGGCCCAAAGCCGGTGTTTCCACAGTGCGCTTGGAAGCGCACTTGTTGTGGAAACGCCGGCTGGAAGCCGCTGCCGTGTGAACGGCAGCAGCTTCCCGGCGCTCCCCCCCCCCTGTACTTACCTTGTCCCCGGGCCTCCGGCGCGTCGCTGAGGCCTGGGGACACGCCCCCCTGCCCTGCGCCGCTGGAGGGGGTACCACTGGGGGTACCACTGCAAGCAGTGATTTTATAGGCAAGCCTTTTTTGTGGGGTGGTTTGCCATTGCTTTCCCCGGCTATTCTTTACCCCCTAGCTTTGTGCTAGGTACTCATTTACCGACCCAGAACTGGATGGATGGCTGAGTTGACCCTGAGCCAGCTGCCAGGATATCTGACCCACAGGGGGATCGAACTCCTGACCGTGTGAGTGGCAGTGCAAGCACTTAACCACCACACCACGTGGCTCCTACCACCAGGTTTACTCCCACACAATCCACACCTGTGGTACTACCACCTGCTTGACCCCCTCCCCAAACTCCCTGTTTGCTTGCTGCAGGCAAAGTTTAGCTGCTTGGTTTTTTTTTTCCACGAAGGGAGAATTACCCCCACTCGCTATTCTGTCCTTTCCACTTCTTGCTTCCCCCCAGCATTCATTTGGCAGACTGGATTCCAGGTTTTGCAAGAGAAGGGTGCCAACCTAAACCGCTCTGCAGCGTTTATTTGTCCGCAATTAGAGTACATGACGTAAGATCTGCTCTTCAAATGTTTCTGGTTATCAGCGTAGCCGGGGAAGGAACTTTGGCCTCGCTCGCAAACAGGACATCAGATCATGGCTGAACTCCCGCCATGCCTCCTGAGCTGGCCCCGTGCTGAATATATTGGCAAATGGGACAGGAAGAAGAACTACAAGAACAAGAAAGAAGTGTTTATACTTCCACCACTGGAAGGAAGTGCTGAGTGGAACCCTTAAAGCCAGTTTGTCAGATGTTATTATTTGGTATTCTGGGAACAGCCAAGCGGCCCTTTCGCAATCAAGTAAATGTCAACCCTGTAATTCTTCTGACATTTTTGAATTCTGCTGGATCTCTTAGCAGACTTCGATAATATCAGCCACAATGTCCCACTAAGCTGCCTCTCAGCACTGGGATTATAAAAAGAAGAAGATTTGGATTTATACCCCCCCCCCCCCCGTTCTCTCCTGTAAGGAGGCTCAAATGGGCTTTCCCTTCCCACCGCCCCACAACAAACATCCTGTGAGATAGGTGGGGCTGAGAGAGCTCAGAAGAACTGTGACTAACCCAAGGTCACCCAGCAGGCATGTGTGGGAGTGCACAAGCTAATCTGAATTCACCAAATAAACCTCCACAGTTGAAGTGGCAGAGTGGAGAATCAAACCCGGTTCTCCATATTAGAGTGCACCTGCTTTTAACCACTACACCTTTTCAGCGGCAGCCCGCCCCGCAATTATAGAACAACCTCCCAAGGAAGGTGCGTCTAGTCCTCTCACTTTACATCTTCAGGACAGCTGAGGATTGCTTTATTTAGGACTATATTTGATTGACTTAGCTTTCATTATTGGCCATCCTAATTCACATTTTTTACACTTTGACTTTTATGAGTTGCCTTTATTGTGTTCAGTAATCTGGAGAACCAGGTTTGATTCCCCACTCCTACACATGAGCGGCGGACTCTTATCTGGTGAACCGGGTTTGTTTCCCCACTCCTACATTCCTACTGGGTGACCTTGGCTTAGTCATGGTGCGTTCAAAACTCTCTCAGCCACACCGACCTCCTGAGAAGGTGTCTGTTACTGGGAGAAGAAGGGAAATGGGTTTGTAAGCCTCCTTACAGAAGAGAAAAGCAGGGTATAAATCCAAACTCGTCTTCTTCACCATGTTTCTGGGGGTTCAGAGAAGGGAGCTGGAGAGAAAGGGAGTGATACCTCGAGGATCATGGATTAACCTGGTGGCTCCAGATGGAGGTAATCCAGATGGAGGTAGTCCAGTTGGCAGGTCAAAATCTGGCTGTGATAGACCTGGGAGCTCAGACAATAACAACATTTCTCCTCACCAGGCTACCCAGAAACTTGTCCTGAGATTTCCATCGTTATCCTGGAGACCTTGAGAAGGACACTAGATCCTTGAATCTTCATGGTCAACTCAACATACAGACAAGCTGGGGGGGTGGATGCTCCAGGAGTGGTTCATCAACCCCTGAACTCCTTTGAGGAGATGACTTTGTTTAAAGAGCGGGAAGACAAAGATTGGAATTGAGAGTTACACTCAATAAACCCGCCAGCTGCTGACCACATTCAAATAGAGCCAGATAAGGTCAGTTCTGCAGAACCTCAACTGACCACACTTCAGGGCTTTGTCCCTTAGGTAAGGGCATGTTCTCATCTAGAAAATCGGAATTGCCAAGACATGAGCAAAGTAGAAGTCGTGCAGGTGGAGCAGAAGTGGCAGGGGTGGAAAAAGTATGGTGACCCCACACAGAGGATTTTCAAGGCAAGAGACATTCAGAGGTGGTTGACCATTCTCTGCCTCTGCATTGTGATCCTGGACTTCCTTGGTGGTCTCCCATGCAAGTATGGACCAGGGCCAACCCTGCTTAGCTTCTGAGATCCAGTGAGATCAGGCCAGCCATCCAGATGAGGGCAGAGAAGTGGTTTGCCATTAACCGCATCTGTGGAGCAACCCTGGACTTTTTGGGGGGCTCCTCATCCAAATATTAACCAGGGATGACCTTGCTTAGCTGCTGAGATCAGGTGAGACAGAGTTAGCCTGGGCCAACCAGGTCAAGGCAACAGACAAAAAGAGGTAGTTTGCCATTGCCTGGCAATAGAATAGTGACCCAGAAGCTCCTTGATGGTCTCCCATCCAAGTACTAACCAGGACTGACCCTACAAAGCTTCTGAGATCTGGTGACATCAGACCAGCCAGAGCCACTCAGATCAGGGGGAGACAGAAGTCCTGCTTTTTAAGCCAGCCAGCGTGGCGTAGTAGTTAAGAGCAGGTGCACTCTAACCTGAAGAACTGGGTTTGATTCCCCACTCTGCCACTTGAGCTGTGAAGTCTTATCTGGTGAACTAGATGAGCTTGTGCACTCCAACACATGCCAGCTCGGTGACCTTGGGCTCTGAAGAACTCTCTCAGCCCCACCAACCTCACAGGGTGTTTGTGGGGGGGGGGGAGGGAAAGGAGATTGTAAGCCCCTTTGAGTCTCCTTACAGGAGAGAAGGGGGGATGGGATATAAATCCAAGCTCTTCTTCTCCTTCTCCTTCACCTAATCCAAGCAGTTTTAATGGCCGTTGGCAGTAATTAAGATACAGTGGAACCTCAGTTTTCCTTGCCTTTGGTTTTCATCAATTTTAGTTTTCATCGATTTTTTCAGTGAAAATTTTGTCTCGGTTTTCATCGATTTGCCTCGGTTTTCATCGATTTGCAGTCAGGTGCAGGGGTTTGTGGAGAAAAATCACCCGGACAAAGCTGTTGCAGGCCATGTCTGCAACTTATTTAATGACAATGTCTTGCCCCATTTCAGACAAATCTTAAAGTGGCGTCAGAAACAGACCTCTTTGGACAGCTTTCTGGTGCGACATTGGCCCACTGGCTCTGAAGCTGGTCCTAGTGTTATTGTTTGTGACTGTTTTCAGCATGAAACGCTATGTTTATTCACCACAAAATGTGGTTTTGGTATGTTTTGTTGGAGTGCCTAGAACGGATTAATTGGATTCACATGGATTCCTATGAAAAAGTTTGCCTCGGTTTTCATTCTTTTCGGACGGATTACCAACGAAAACCGTCCGCTGCAGGAACTCAAGAGCCACAAAGACAGGCTGCTGGCGTAACAAAGAAAACGTGTTCCCAGAAACAAATCGGGCTACAAGGCCCAGCGGGCTTGAACCTGTCTGAAAGGAAGCCACAAAGCCGGGTATCTCACGCATGAAACTGCCTTTTACGGAATCAAGGCTGGTGTTGTCTACTCGGTCTGGCAGCCGCTCTCCAGGGTCTCAGGTTGAGCTCCTTCACACCACTTCTGCCTGGAGCTTTTCAGTGGGGATTGACCCTGGGAACTTCTGCCTGCCAGGCTGATGCTCTGCCACTGAGCCACGGCCCCACCCATGGCTGGGGACCTACAGGAGGCAAGGAGACTGTGACTATGTTCCGTATTCTAGCCTATCAGCTGGCATCAAGGAAGGCTGCTCCGGAGACACACTTCTCAGGCAGGAGATTGCAAAGCAAAACACGGATGTCTTGTCGAAGGCTTTCACAGCCAGACTCAACTGGTGGTTGTGGGCTTTCTGGGCTGTGTGGCCGTGGTCTGGTAGATCTTATTCTTTCACTTGCCTCTGTGGCCAGCATCACAGGGAGAAGCATGCTACATACTGTGTCCAGAAGGGAATGTTTAGTGGGGTATATATTGTCCATGTCCCAGGGTGGGGAGCCAATCAGGAAGTGGGGTGCTGTGTGGTTTCCGGGCTGTCTGGCCGTGTTCTAGCAGCATTCTCTCCTGACGTTTCGCCTGCATCTGTGGCTGGCATCTTCAGAGGATCTGGCTTTCCTGAGCCGTAGTTTTTCCAATTTCCGTGTGTCTTGGAACAATTTCTCCCCATAGATATGTTCAATGTATTGTCGAAGGCTTTCACGGCCAGAATCACTTGGGTGCTGTGTGGTTTCCGGGCTGTATGGCCGTGTTCTAGCAGCATTCTCTCCTGACGTTTTGCCTGCATCTGTGGCTGGCATCTTCCGAGGATCTGTAAGTGTTTGGGTGGAACTTGCTATGCAAAGGTGTGGTTGACTGTATTGTATTGCGGTGGTACACCTCTGAAGATATCTCTCTGTGATACACCACCGAAGATGCCAGCCACAGATGCAGGCGAAACGTTAGGGACAAGATCTACCAGACCACAGACACACAGCCTGGAAAGCCCACAACAACCAAAACACGAATGACTAGCATGTGGGTCTTGGGCTGAGTTCTGACTCTCAGAGCAGGTTCTCGGGCCCAGCCCTGGTTCGCATTAATTCTTGCATGTCGGCTGATCCTGGAAACTTTCGGGGCTGAGGATACGAAGCCGGGTCTGCGGCTTTTTCGCATTCCTCTAACATCTATGTAACTCCATAGCTTTGGAAGGCTCCGACTGATCCGTTCCAGAGGCCCTGGGAACGTTCCAGGCCGCAGCCTCTGGAGCCGAATCAGCCTGCAAGGTAAATCAGAAAAACCAGAAACACCTGCTTTCATTCACAGGCTGTCTTCTTAGGCAAGGGAGGAGACTCAAATAATCTAACAAAGAAAAATAATAATAATAAAATAATCTAAAAATAATAAAATAATCTAACAAAGAAAAACAAAACAGGAAGAGGTTAGAGCTGTAAGGTCGTGTTGTATTTAAAGCATTCTCTCCTGATGAGCCTCACTTGCATCTGTGGCTGGCATCTTCAGAGGATCTGAAGATCTGGAGATCTGAAGATGCCAGCCACAGATGCAGGAGAAACGTCAGGAAAGAATGCTGCTAGAACACGGCCAGACAGCCCGGAAACCACACAGCACCCCAGTGATTCCGGCCGCGAAAGCCTTCGACAATACACAAAAACAAAACACTCTCCAATGGCCCCTGTTGTGGTTATGCTGTTAATTATAATGTGATATGAAGTGCAACAAAGGAATACAGATATGCAAACTCACAAAGAAACAAACAGCCCAAACCCTTCTTATATATACTGTATCATGCATGGAGTATATCACCTATTACAATTATCAACTAAGCACTGTTAAGCACAATTAGAAACACAGTCTTTAAAGAGTCGCTTCTACTCTCAGCAGGGGTGAACACTCCTATTCCACAATTCGTTTCTGACCACTCAAAAACACCGCGCGCTGTACGAAGTCGCCACTTTTTACTGGCGTGCTATAAAGACTTGTTCCGATGCTCTCAGAAGGCAGCATTCACTTGTGGTCGGCACGTATCCGCAAACAGCCTTCACAAGAGTCCTCAAATTGCTTGCCTTGTAATACCACAAAGCTCAAGGACACGAGTTGCCACCAGACCTGGTTCGTGGTTGTTTACCTAGGTTTCGTTGCTTCTTCAGTGAATGGCAAAAAGCCTTTGGTTGTTTAGGACTTAACCATCCATAGGGACTTAACCCTTCACAATGAGGTACCTGCGACTGTTGAGTTAGTGTATTCACAACGTTGCCAAATCAATCTGCAAGGGTAATCTGAAAAACCGAAACCACCTGCTTTAATTTTCACAGGCTGTCTTCTTAGGCAAGGGAGGGAACTAACCCGGAGCCTCACCGTGGTCCTCCCCCTTCCCCCCCACCATAAGAAGCCTGAAATGGGGTGGAAACGCTTGCAACTAAATAGTAGCTGCTCAGCATTACGGTGCTTGCTGGTTCCTACCCAGATCAGGACTCCTTTGACCTTTGCTACTGTCGGTGCTGCAGTAGTGGGAGAACCAGATAAGGTTCTCCGCTCCAGTCATCTATGAAAAAGCACAGCTGGAATCTCCCAGAGGGTGATTTCCTAAAATATTTCAGCATCAGAACCTCCTTGAAGCTTTTCGACTGGGACTAATGGGAGATGACATCCCAAATCAACACAGGCTGCTTTTTGTGTATCTGTCTACTTCCCAGCAAAGGAAGATTGGATACAGAAAGTCACAGAACGAACACCTTCATTAAGGGACAGTAACACAGAGAAGTTTGCAGAAAATTGGAAACCTTTTACAGACTGTCTTATCGAAAAAGTATGGGAGAGAAATAATCACAGGATTTGAGATTTAAAAGAAAACAGCCGATTGAAATAAAATATTGAAAGGATAAAGTGTGTAACTGATAAATTGTTCCCTTTTGAATAGATGCACAAGCCTAGAATGGATTAGAATTCAGCAGTGAGATCGTGGGAAGTCATGATTTGGTGTTACGATATATAGTTTAGTTGGTTGTAATAGGTTGAGTCTACTTATTGTATGAGTTATGCTTTAATTTTGCGTGTATTTATTTTCCTTTTCTGTTTCTTATATTTTTGTTTTGTGTTGATGTGGTGGGGATGTGAAAACGTTTATGGGGTTTTTTGTACGCTAAGAAAATGTTAAAAATTACATTAAAAAAAGAGAACCTCCTTGCTCAATCGAACCAAAGGTCCATCTATAGTCAAGCATCTTCAGATGGCCTGCTAGATGCCTGCAGATACACCGTGTGGTTACAACAGCGTTGCCCCTGATGCCCCCTCACACGCACTTAAAAATACTACTTAGGAGTATGCACTGCAGGCGGGGTCTGGAGATCTCCTGGAATTGTAGCAGATCTTCAGATGACAGAAATGTGTTCCCATGTGGCAAGGACACAGGTAAGGGTTTTTTTTCTCAGGTTCAAACCCCCCTCCTTGCATGTCCGAAGCTCCACCCCCGGAGTCTTCTTCTGATACCACCCAGGTTTGGTTGGTTCAGGGAGTCCAAAGTTATGAACTCCCAAAGGGGGTGCCCCCATCCCCCATTGTTTCCAATGGGAGATAATAGGAGATGGGGCTACACCTTTGAGGGTCCATAACTTTGGACCCCCTGAACCAAACTTCACCAAACCTGGATGGTGTCATCAGGAGAGTCTCCTGAAAAATCCCTGAAATGTTTAAGAAATGCAGTTAAAGCTACTAATTTCCAGTATAAAATTTGCAACAGTTTCACAAAAGAGCACATCAGAGCTGTTCAGGAGATCTGGGTATCTTATAACACTCATGCCACTGAGAACATTGCAAGAAAATGGAATTCGTGTATTTCATGCGTATCTTATGGTATTTAGGGCATACAAACAGAGAATGGTCAAGTGTTTCAACCGTAATCAGATCACAGGAACAAACTCTTTTAGAACGTTCCATATTCTTGAATCTTCCCTCCAGCAGAGCTGATGGCAGCACATTACATCTTGCAGTAGCCAAGGCTCTCCTCTGGGTGGGATTAATCAGCAGGCGGAGATATGCTGCCATAATTCCACGCTCGTGATGGGATTAATAATGTAATCGGAGAACAGGTTGTCTTGGCTGCAAGAGTCAAATTATGAAAATCAAGATCCAAGAGCCTATTCTTAACGAGTCTGAAGGCTTCCACCTTTGTGAGCATAAGGAGTGATTCCAAGGGGAAACCAATAGCTTCAACCTTTCTAAAGATCAAAGTATACCATTCTGAAATAAAGTGATCTGATAACAGAGAGGGAATATAACTATTGGATCCCACTAGAAGATGTATATGCAGCCAATATTTTATGGCCCTTATCCATGCCAAGGTTTCTAGAGTTGTTTGGCCCATCTCTATGCACAACGCAGCATAAGGCACAATTCTTCTGGATATCAAGACAAGCAGTGATCAGCAGATATCTTCCAAGAATGGGAAAGCAAGCAGCAGTCATGGGGCTTTATGGCAATGAATCCCATATTCATGATGTGTCTGACATCGAAGCAGCCAGAAGTTCTGACCTTATGCGGGGGGGGGGGGGGATCTCCCTATTCTCGGCGCTGCCCAACAGTGTTTCATTGCACTCATCCTGATTGCTAAAGATTACCCATTAGGGTCAGATTCAGAAAGAAGAGCTAGATTTGAGCCCCCCAAAATGGAAGGGGGTTAATAAATGTTGATATCTGATGAAGGGGGTTTTGACTCTCGAAAGCTCATACCTCCCAAATCTTGTTAGTCTTTAAGGGGCTGTTGGACTGGAATCGAGCTTCCCACTAGGGACAGCTTTTCATGGGAGGGAACTGGGGGAATCCATTGTGGGAAAGAATCTCAAGACACGATTGTGCCCTTATGCTATGGGTCCATAAGGAAAACCCCAAAGGTTTGTAGGAGATGTCTGGAGATTAACTGAAATTCTGGGAGATCCCAAGGCCCAACCTGGAAGCCAGCATCTCTAGGGCCTGATCTTGCTTGGGACCACAGCAAAAGGGGGAAAAGGGGCTCCTGTCTCCAAACCCCAAGATCCCAAACTGGAGGGAGATGAGGAACGCTCTCCCCACGGCCCTTCCAGCACTTGAAAAGGCAGCCACATTCGCTCTGGTCATCTAAGTTGCTGCTTCCTCTCCCTTAGCCCCGTGATGCACAAAGGGGCCAATCTGGAGCAGGGACAAAGAGGATGTTGAGGAAAGATCCTATTGATGGGCTTGTATGCCCTTGTGTACATTCCCTTCAAGTCCAATTTTTGGTTGTGCACAATTTCCCCCCTTCCCAAACTCACCACGCTGCAGATCAGATAATCCCCACGGTTTACGAAAGTGGGCAAAAGTGTGACTTTCCCCCTGTCTGTGCAGGGAAAGTGAAGCAGCCCCTGGTGCACTTGGCTCCCTTTGAGTTTTCCACTCCTTCTTGCCTTCCCCCACCCACACAGGAGCGATAGGTTGTTGAAATCAAATGCGACCAGTTACAATGAGTCCAGGATGCACAAATGTTGAGGCTGCGAGGGAGAAGACCTGCTGCCGGAGACAGTGTGATGGATGGTTTTGCCTCCAAAGGCACAAAGTGGAGGGAAGTCAGACCAAAGACCTGAAGCCGGCAGGCTGTTCGGAAGACACTTGGCTTGTGCTCAGAGGCTCTGAGCAAAATGTATTGGATCTGCCTAGTTCCTTAAGCTGCTTTCCACAACCAAAGACCCAAAGCCTGCATGGTGTCAGGAAGCTTATGCTCAGAGGCTCGGAGTACAGCATGGCGTAGTGGTTAAGAGCAGGGGGATTCTAATGTGGAGAACCGGGTTTGATTCCCCACTTCTCCACTTGAGTGGCAGAGGCTTATCCGGTGAGCAGGGTCTGTTTCCGCACTCCTACATTCCGGCTGGGTGACCTTGGGCTAGTCACAGTTTCTCAGGCCACTCTCAGCGCCACCTACCTCACAAGACGTCTGTCGCGGGGAGAGGAAGGGAAAGGAGCTTGTAAGCCACCTTGAGTCTCCTTACGGGAAAACACTCGACGTATGCTCAGAGGCTCGCCTCCCGTGCGCTCTTGGGAACTCAGGCCCAGGGGGTGCTTGTGCTTCTCATCTTCGGGCGGGGGGGGGGGAGTAAGGAAGTCCCAGTGGGGTGGGCAACGGCGCTCCTACTGTGGGGGGACACGCTGGAGACAGGGGGGGTGGGGGGCGCGGGGCGCAGCGGGGCGTATCCCCCCCCCCGCGGGAGTCCGCCGTGCCTGCCGGGACCTGCGCCCGCCTCCTTCGGCGGAGGGAGTCTTATGCAATCGCCCCCCCCCTCCCTCCCTCCCTCCCTCCCGCTCCTTGGCTTCCAGGCGCCCGAGAGACGCCGGCTGGCCCCGCTGCGCCCCGCTCCCGCTCCCCGGCTGCTCGTGCGCAAGCAGGCCGAGCGGTTCCGCGCACCCCGCCGGCCCCGATCCGCAGCTTCCCCCGGCGGCCCCCCAGCAGGGCGATGGTGAGCCAGAGGCGCCTGCAGGGGGCGCGACGCGGGCGCCTGGTTGGGGAGGGCGCCCCCCCCCCGGTTGCCAACTCCAGGGCCGGAGATTCCTGGAGTTGCGGGGTTGGAGTCTGGGGAGGGGACAGGTCCCCGCCGGGTATCATCGCGCCGTCCCGTCCGCTCTCCAAAGCTGCCCTCTTCCTCCCGGGGAGCGGGTTTCTGCGGGGTGGAGCTCCCCCGGGATTGTGGGAGACACTCCTGACCCAACCTGGAAATTGGCAACCTTCGGGGGGTGGGGGCGGCGGCTAAGCTCTGTAATCGGGCTGTCGCCAGGCCCCACCTGCCGGCTGCTGGCAACGCTCACCAGGGGCTGTGGAGATCTGCCATCGTTCTGGGAGATCTGCAGGATTTACCTGGAGGTTGGCAACCTTCCGGGGGACGGTCTGTATGCTGAAGAGCCATTGTACATCTCCAGGTCCCACCTGGAGATTGGTAACCATACACCCTGCAGGTCCCCTGTCTGTCCAGGCGCGATCAGGCCAGAGGGAAGGAGGCTCTTTCCCAACTTGGGGCTAGCGGGGGGGGGGGGGGGTCATTGTTGGTGTCGCCCCCCCCCCCCCCATCTTGAGCAACTGCGCAAAAGCTGCCTTTTCATTCATGCAAGACTTGCTAGCATGGAGCTGTATGGATGGAGAATGGGCTACCTGGGGACACTCTGTTTGGCACAAAGCTGCTGGCAGGACACAGGCAGTGCAGGCGGAGGGGGGATAGATTAGGAACTGAAGATTCCTCCCCCCCCCCTCAAAAGCAGACAAAGTGGGCCACGGGCCACCCCTTCTATTCCCCCAGTATCTTGCTGCCCAAAGCAATGGACGGTCATTGTGTTTTGCATTGTTTATATTATTGTTGTTCACGGCCCTGAGCCCTGCGGGGCAGGCTGGGTTATAAATCAAGAGATAAAGACCAAAAATATCCCTTCTGACCCAGTATGGGTGGCATCAGCTGGGCATGCCGCTCCCTGCTGTTGTGCCCTCCCTGCAGGGCATCTGCCGGCGTGGTGCAGTGGTTAAGAGCAGGTGTACCCTAATCAGGAGAACCGGGTTTGATTCCCCGCTCTGCCACTTGAGCTGTGGAGGTTTATCTGGGGAACCAGATTAGCTTGTGCGCCCCAACACATGCCAGCTGGGCGACCTTGAGCGAGTCACAGTTCTTTGGAGCTCTCTCAGCCCCACCCACCTCACAGGGTGTCTGTTATGTGAGGGGCGGGGAGGGCAAGGAGATTGTCAGCCCCTTTGAGTCTCCTGACTGGAGAGAAAGGGGGGATATAAATCCAAAACTCATTTCTTTATGATGCTGCCACCATTCCAGCAGGTCTCAAGTGCGGCTGGCCCCCACGCGTCTAGCAACGCAGCAGCCACACAAGCCTGGATTGTTTAGGCCAGCGATGGTGAACCTTTTCGAGACCGAGTGCCCAAACTGCAACCCCAAACCCACTTATTTATCGCAAAGTGCCAACACGTCATGCGTTACTCGGGAGTAAGCTTGGTGGTAGTCGGTGGCTTTGCTTTGAAGCAACCATGCAACTCTTCTAACAGGTGAATCACGACCCTAGGAGGGTTTACTCAGAAGCAAGCCCCATTGCCAGCGACCGAGCTTACTCCCAGGTAAAGGATCGCGCTGTAGTTCTTCACGTGAAAATCAGTGGGGTTTAACAGCACTTAACAGGGTTACCTACACTGCTTCCCCAAAACTTGGTCTTAGGTTTAATGCTAATAATCGAGCCCAGCGGCCCAGGCCAGCCTAGATGGGGGGAGGGGAGGACTGTGTGTGTGTGTGCCCACAGAGAGGGCTCTGAGTGCCACCTCTGCCACCCGTGCCATAGGTCCGCCACCACTGGTTTAGGCTGTCTTCCAGCCAGCTCTGTGACCATGTCGAGTCAGTTGGAGCTGTTCACATCAGGTGCTGCTTTTCTTCCAGTGGCCCCGATCATTTCTAAGCAGGACTCGTTGCACTTTGAGTCCTGGTTAGAAAAAAAAAGTCACAGACATGATGTGATTAATGTGTAAGCCACCTAGAAAGAGGTTCTACGTGGCTTACAAACATAATGTGATTTTTTTTGGCGCAGCCGGTTGGAACCCAAAAGGGCTGCCAACAGAGATCAGTTCTCCCTGAGAGAATGGACTCTATCCCATCAGATGCCTGCTGGGGTCCTGCCCCAAACCCAACCTCTACAAGCTCCACCCCCAAATCTCCAGGAATTTCCCCATCCAGAGTTGTGGCGGGGGGGGGGGGGGGGGGGGTGGCTCCGACTGAACTTTGGCCACTGTTAAAGGATACAGGCTTGGATTCAGAGAGCTGAGGGCCACGAAGCAGAAGTAATCCCCTAGCAGGGGTCTGCAACCTGCGGCTCTCCAGATGTTCATGGTCTACAATTCCCATCAGCCCCTGCCACCCCCCCCCCCCACCCCCCCCCCCCCCCCCCCCCCCCCCCCCCACCCCCCCCCCCCCCCCCCCCCCCCCCCCCCCCCCCCCCCGCCCCCCCCCCCCCCCCCCCCCCCCGCCCCACCCCCCCCACCCCCCCCACGCCCCACCACCCCCCCCCCAAACCCCCCCCCCCCCCCACCCCCCCCCCCCCCCCCCCCCCCCCCCCCCCACACCCCCCCCCCCCCAACCCCCCCCCCCCCCACCGCCCCCCCCCCCCCACCCCCCCCCCCCCCCACCCCCCCCCCCCCCCACCCCCCCCCCCCCCCACCCCCCCCCCCCCCCACCCCCCCCCCCCCCCACCCCCCCCCCCCCCCACCCCCCCCCCCCCCCACCCCCCCCCCCCCCCACCCCCCCCCCCCCCCACCCCCCCCCCCCCCCACCCCCCCCCCCCCCCACCCCCCCCCCCCCCCACCCCCCCCCCCCCCCACCCCCCCCCCCCCCCACCCCCCCCCCCCCCCACCCCCCCCCCCCCCCACCCCCCCCCCCCCCCACCCCCCCCCCCCCCCACCCCCCCCCCCCCCCACCCCCCCCCCCCCCCACCCCCCCCCCCCCCCACCCCCCCCCCCCCCCACCCCCCCCCCCCCCCACCCCCCCCCCCCCCCACCCCCCCCCCCCCCCACCCCCCCCCCCCCCCACCCCCCCCCCCCCCCACCCCCCCCCCCCCCCACCCCCCCCCCCCCCCACCCCCCCCCCCCCCCACCCCCCCCCCCCCCCACCCCCCCCCCCCCCCACCCCCCCCCCCCCCCACCCCCCCCCCCCCCCACCCCCCCCCCCCCCCACCCCCCCCCCCCCCCACCCCCCCCCCCCCCCACCCCCCCCCCCCCCCACCCCCCCCCCCCCCCACCCCCCCCCCCCCCCACCCCCCCCCCCCCCCACCCCCCCCCCCCCCCACCCCCCCCCCCCCCCACCCCCCCCCCCCCCCACCCCCCCCCCCCCCCACCCCCCCCCCCCCCCACCCCCCCCCCCCCCCACCCCCCCCCCCCCCCACCCCCCCCCCCCCCCACCCCCCCCCCCCCCCACCCCCCCCCCCCCCCACCCCCCCCCCCCCCCACCCCCCCCCCCCCCCACCCCCCCCCCCCCCCACCCCCCCCCCCCCCCACCCCCCCCCCCCCCCACCCCCCCCCCCCCCCACCCCCCCCCCCCCCCACCCCCCCCCCCCCCCACCCCCCCCCCCCCCCACCCCCCCCCCCCCCCACCCCCCCCCCCCCCCACCCCCCCCCCCCCCCACCCCCCCCCCCCCCCACCCCCCCCCCCCCCCACCCCCCCCCCCCCCCACCCCCCCCCCCCCCCACCCCCCCCCCCCCCCACCCCCCCCCCCCCCCACCCCCCCCCCCCCCCACCCCCCCCCCCCCCCACCCCCCCCCCCCCCCACCCCCCCCCCCCCCCACCCCCCCCCCCCCCCACCCCCCCCCCCCCCCACCCCCCCCCCCCCCCACCCCCCCCCCCCCCCACCCCCCCCCCCCCCCACCCCCCCCCCCCCCCACCCCCCCCCCCCCCCACCCCCCCCCCCCCCCACCCCCCCCCCCCCCCACCCCCCCCCCCCCCCACCCCCCCCCCCCCCCACCCCCCCCCCCCCCCACCCCCCCCCCCCCCCACCCCCCCCCCCCCCCACCCCCCCCCCCCCCCACCCCCCCCCCCCCCCACCCCCCCCCCCCCCCACCCCCCCCCCCCCCCACCCCCCCCCCCCCCCACCCCCCCCCCCCCCCACCCCCCCCCCCCCCCACCCCCCCCCCCCCCCACCCCCCCCCCCCCCCACCCCCCCCCCCCCCCACCCCCCCCCCCCCCCACCCCCCCCCCCCCCCACCCCCCCCCCCCCCCACCCCCCCCCCCCCCCACCCCCCCCCCCCCCCACCCCCCCCCCCCCCCACCCCCCCCCCCCCCCACCCCCCCCCCCCCCCACCCCCCCCCCCCCCCACCCCCCCCCCCCCCCACCCCCCCCCCCCCCCACCCCCCCCCCCCCCCACCCCCCCCCCCCCCCACCCCCCCCCCCCCCCACCCCCCCCCCCCCCCACCCCCCCCCCCCCCCACCCCCCCCCCCCCCCACCCCCCCCCCCCCCCACCCCCCCCCCCCCCCACCCCCCCCCCCCCCCACCCCCCCCCCCCCCCACCCCCCCCCCCCCCCACCCCCCCCCCCCCCCACCCCCCCCCCCCCCCACCCCCCCCCCCCCCCACCCCCCCCCCCCCCCACCCCCCCCCCCCCCCACCCCCCCCCCCCCCCACCCCCCCCCCCCCCCACCCCCCCCCCCCCCCACCCCCCCCCCCCCCCACCCCCCCCCCCCCCCACCCCCCCCCCCCCCCACCCCCCCCCCCCCCCACCCCCCCCCCCCCCCACCCCCCCCCCCCCCCACCCCCCCCCCCCCCCACCCCCCCCCCCCCCCACCCCCCCCCCCCCCCACCCCCCCCCCCCCCCACCCCCCCCCCCCCCCACCCCCCCCCCCCCCCACCCCCCCCCCCCCCCACCCCCCCCCCCCCCCACCCCCCCCCCCCCCCACCCCCCCCCCCCCCCACCCCCCCCCCCCCCCACCCCCCCCCCCCCCCACCCCCCCCCCCCCCCACCCCCCCCCCCCCCCACCCCCCCCCCCCCCCACCCCCCCCCCCCCCCACCCCCCCCCCCCCCCACCCCCCCCCCCCCCCACCCCCCCCCCCCCCCACCCCCCCCCCCCCCCACCCCCCCCCCCCCCCACCCCCCCCCCCCCCCACCCCCCCCCCCCCCCACCCCCCCCCCCCCCCACCCCCCCCCCCCCCCACCCCCCCCCCCCCCCACCCCCCCCCCCCCCCACCCCCCCCCCCCCCCACCCCCCCCCCCCCCCACCCCCCCCCCCCCCCACCCCCCCCCCCCCCCACCCCCCCCCCCCCCCACCCCCCCCCCCCCCCACCCCCCCCCCCCCCCACCCCCCCCCCCCCCCACCCCCCCCCCCCCCCACCCCCCCCCCCCCCCACCCCCCCCCCCCCCCACCCCCCCCCCCCCCCACCCCCCCCCCCCCCCACCCCCCCCCCCCCCCACCCCCCCCCCCCCCCACCCCCCCCCCCCCCCACCCCCCCCCCCCCCCACCCCCCCCCCCCCCCACCCCCCCCCCCCCCCACCCCCCCCCCCCCCCACCCCCCCCCCCCCCCACCCCCCCCCCCCCCCACCCCCCCCCCCCCCCACCCCCCCCCCCCCCCACCCCCCCCCCCCCCCACCCCCCCCCCCCCCCACCCCCCCCCCCCCCCACCCCCCCCCCCCCCCACCCCCCCCCCCCCCCACCCCCCCCCCCCCCCACCCCCCCCCCCCCCCACCCCCCCCCCCCCCCACCCCCCCCCCCCCCCACCCCCCCCCCCCCCCACCCCCCCCCCCCCCCACCCCCCCCCCCCCCCACCCCCCCCCCCCCCCACCCCCCCCCCCCCCCACCCCCCCCCCCCCCCACCCCCCCCCCCCCCCACCCCCCCCCCCCCCCACCCCCCCCCCCCCCCACCCCCCCCCCCCCCCACCCCCCCCCCCCCCCACCCCCCCCCCCCCCCACCCCCCCCCCCCCCCACCCCCCCCCCCCCCCACCCCCCCCCCCCCCCACCCCCCCCCCCCCCCACCCCCCCCCCCCCCCACCCCCCCCCCCCCCCACCCCCCCCCCCCCCCACCCCCCCCCCCCCCCACCCCCCCCCCCCCCCACCCCCCCCCCCCCCCACCCCCCCCCCCCCCCACCCCCCCCCCCCCCCACCCCCCCCCCCCCCCACCCCCCCCCCCCCCCACCCCCCCCCCCCCCCACCCCCCCCCCCCCCCACCCCCCCCCCCCCCCACCCCCCCCCCCCCCCACCCCCCCCCCCCCCCACCCCCCCCCCCCCCCACCCCCCCCCCCCCCCACCCCCCCCCCCCCCCACCCCCCCCCCCCCCCACCCCCCCCCCCCCCCACCCCCCCCCCCCCCCACCCCCCCCCCCCCCCACCCCCCCCCCCCCCCACCCCCCCCCCCCCCCACCCCCCCCCCCCCCCACCCCCCCCCCCCCCCACCCCCCCCCCCCCCCACCCCCCCCCCCCCCCACCCCCCCCCCCCCCCACCCCCCCCCCCCCCCACCCCCCCCCCCCCCCACCCCCCCCCCCCCCCACCCCCCCCCCCCCCCACCCCCCCCCCCCCCCACCCCCCCCCCCCCCCACCCCCCCCCCCCCCCACCCCCCCCCCCCCCCACCCCCCCCCCCCCCCACCCCCCCCCCCCCCCACCCCCCCCCCCCCCCACCCCCCCCCCCCCCCACCCCCCCCCCCCCCCACCCCCCCCCCCCCCCACCCCCCCCCCCCCCCACCCCCCCCCCCCCCCACCCCCCCCCCCCCCCACCCCCCCCCCCCCCCACCCCCCCCCCCCCCCACCCCCCCCCCCCCCCACCCCCCCCCCCCCCCACCCCCCCCCCCCCCCACCCCCCCCCCCCCCCACCCCCCCCCCCCCCCACCCCCCCCCCCCCCCACCCCCCCCCCCCCCCACCCCCCCCCCCCCCCACCCCCCCCCCCCCCCACCCCCCCCCCCCCCCACCCCCCCCCCCCCCCACCCCCCCCCCCCCCCACCCCCCCCCCCCCCCACCCCCCCCCCCCCCCACCCCCCCCCCCCCCCACCCCCCCCCCCCCCCACCCCCCCCCCCCCCCACCCCCCCCCCCCCCCACCCCCCCCCCCCCCCACCCCCCCCCCCCCCCACCCCCCCCCCCCCCCACCCCCCCCCCCCCCCACCCCCCCCCCCCCCCACCCCCCCCCCCCCCCACCCCCCCCCCCCCCCACCCCCCCCCCCCCCCACCCCCCCCCCCCCCCACCCCCCCCCCCCCCCACCCCCCCCCCCCCCCACCCCCCCCCCCCCCCACCCCCCCCCCCCCCCACCCCCCCCCCCCCCCACCCCCCCCCCCCCCCACCCCCCCCCCCCCCCACCCCCCCCCCCCCCCACCCCCCCCCCCCCCCACCCCCCCCCCCCCCCACCCCCCCCCCCCCCCACCCCCCCCCCCCCCCACCCCCCCCCCCCCCCACCCCCCCCCCCCCCCACCCCCCCCCCCCCCCACCCCCCCCCCCCCCCACCCCCCCCCCCCCCCACCCCCCCCCCCCCCCACCCCCCCCCCCCCCCACCCCCCCCCCCCCCCACCCCCCCCCCCCCCCACCCCCCCCCCCCCCCACCCCCCCCCCCCCCCACCCCCCCCCCCCCCCACCCCCCCCCCCCCCCACCCCCCCCCCCCCCCACCCCCCCCCCCCCCCACCCCCCCCCCCCCCCACCCCCCCCCCCCCCCACCCCCCCCCCCCCCCACCCCCCCCCCCCCCCACCCCCCCCCCCCCCCACCCCCCCCCCCCCCCACCCCCCCCCCCCCCCACCCCCCCCCCCCCCCACCCCCCCCCCCCCCCACCCCCCCCCCCCCCCACCCCCCCCCCCCCCCACCCCCCCCCCCCCCCACCCCCCCCCCCCCCCACCCCCCCCCCCCCCCACCCCCCCCCCCCCCCACCCCCCCCCCCCCCCACCCCCCCCCCCCCCCACCCCCCCCCCCCCCCACCCCCCCCCCCCCCCACCCCCCCCCCCCCCCACCCCCCCCCCCCCCCACCCCCCCCCCCCCCCACCCCCCCCCCCCCCCACCCCCCCCCCCCCCCACCCCCCCCCCCCCCCACCCCCCCCCCCCCCCACCCCCCCCCCCCCCCACCCCCCCCCCCCCCCACCCCCCCCCCCCCCCACCCCCCCCCCCCCCCACCCCCCCCCCCCCCCACCCCCCCCCCCCCCCACCCCCCCCCCCCCCCACCCCCCCCCCCCCCCACCCCCCCCCCCCCCCACCCCCCCCCCCCCCCACCCCCCCCCCCCCCCACCCCCCCCCCCCCCCACCCCCCCCCCCCCCCACCCCCCCCCCCCCCCACCCCCCCCCCCCCCCACCCCCCCCCCCCCCCACCCCCCCCCCCCCCCACCCCCCCCCCCCCCCACCCCCCCCCCCCCCCACCCCCCCCCCCCCCCACCCCCCCCCCCCCCCACCCCCCCCCCCCCCCACCCCCCCCCCCCCCCACCCCCCCCCCCCCCCACCCCCCCCCCCCCCCACCCCCCCCCCCCCCCACCCCCCCCCCCCCCCACCCCCCCCCCCCCCCACCCCCCCCCCCCCCCACCCCCCCCCCCCCCCACCCCCCCCCCCCCCCACCCCCCCCCCCCCCCACCCCCCCCCCCCCCCACCCCCCCCCCCCCCCACCCCCCCCCCCCCCCACCCCCCCCCCCCCCCACCCCCCCCCCCCCCCACCCCCCCCCCCCCCCACCCCCCCCCCCCCCCACCCCCCCCCCCCCCCACCCCCCCCCCCCCCCACCCCCCCCCCCCCCCACCCCCCCCCCCCCCCACCCCCCCCCCCCCCCACCCCCCCCCCCCCCCACCCCCCCCCCCCCCCACCCCCCCCCCCCCCCACCCCCCCCCCCCCCCACCCCCCCCCCCCCCCACCCCCCCCCCCCCCCACCCCCCCCCCCCCCCACCCCCCCCCCCCCCCACCCCCCCCCCCCCCCACCCCCCCCCCCCCCCACCCCCCCCCCCCCCCACCCCCCCCCCCCCCCACCCCCCCCCCCCCCCACCCCCCCCCCCCCCCACCCCCCCCCCCCCCCACCCCCCCCCCCCCCCACCCCCCCCCCCCCCCACCCCCCCCCCCCCCCACCCCCCCCCCCCCCCACCCCCCCCCCCCCCCACCCCCCCCCCCCCCCACCCCCCCCCCCCCCCACCCCCCCCCCCCCCCACCCCCCCCCCCCCCCACCCCCCCCCCCCCCCACCCCCCCCCCCCCCCACCCCCCCCCCCCCCCACCCCCCCCCCCCCCCACCCCCCCCCCCCCCCACCCCCCCCCCCCCCCACCCCCCCCCCCCCCCACCCCCCCCCCCCCCCACCCCCCCCCCCCCCCACCCCCCCCCCCCCCCACCCCCCCCCCCCCCCACCCCCCCCCCCCCCCACCCCCCCCCCCCCCCACCCCCCCCCCCCCCCACCCCCCCCCCCCCCCACCCCCCCCCCCCCCCACCCCCCCCCCCCCCCACCCCCCCCCCCCCCCACCCCCCCCCCCCCCCACCCCCCCCCCCCCCCACCCCCCCCCCCCCCCACCCCCCCCCCCCCCCACCCCCCCCCCCCCCCACCCCCCCCCCCCCCCACCCCCCCCCCCCCCCACCCCCCCCCCCCCCCACCCCCCCCCCCCCCCACCCCCCCCCCCCCCCACCCCCCCCCCCCCCCACCCCCCCCCCCCCCCACCCCCCCCCCCCCCCACCCCCCCCCCCCCCCACCCCCCCCCCCCCCCACCCCCCCCCCCCCCCACCCCCCCCCCCCCCCACCCCCCCCCCCCCCCACCCCCCCCCCCCCCCACCCCCCCCCCCCCCCACCCCCCCCCCCCCCCACCCCCCCCCCCCCCCACCCCCCCCCCCCCCCACCCCCCCCCCCCCCCACCCCCCCCCCCCCCCACCCCCCCCCCCCCCCACCCCCCCCCCCCCCCACCCCCCCCCCCCCCCACCCCCCCCCCCCCCCACCCCCCCCCCCCCCCACCCCCCCCCCCCCCCACCCCCCCCCCCCCCCACCCCCCCCCCCCCCCACCCCCCCCCCCCCCCACCCCCCCCCCCCCCCACCCCCCCCCCCCCCCACCCCCCCCCCCCCCCACCCCCCCCCCCCCCCACCCCCCCCCCCCCCCACCCCCCCCCCCCCCCACCCCCCCCCCCCCCCACCCCCCCCCCCCCCCACCCCCCCCCCCCCCCACCCCCCCCCCCCCCCACCCCCCCCCCCCCCCACCCCCCCCCCCCCCCACCCCCCCCCCCCCCCACCCCCCCCCCCCCCCACCCCCCCCCCCCCCCACCCCCCCCCCCCCCCACCCCCCCCCCCCCCCACCCCCCCCCCCCCCCACCCCCCCCCCCCCCCACCCCCCCCCCCCCCCACCCCCCCCCCCCCCCACCCCCCCCCCCCCCCACCCCCCCCCCCCCCCACCCCCCCCCCCCCCCACCCCCCCCCCCCCCCACCCCCCCCCCCCCCCACCCCCCCCCCCCCCCACCCCCCCCCCCCCCCACCCCCCCCCCCCCCCACCCCCCCCCCCCCCCACCCCCCCCCCCCCCCACCCCCCCCCCCCCCCACCCCCCCCCCCCCCCACCCCCCCCCCCCCCCACCCCCCCCCCCCCCCACCCCCCCCCCCCCCCACCCCCCCCCCCCCCCACCCCCCCCCCCCCCCACCCCCCCCCCCCCCCACCCCCCCCCCCCCCCACCCCCCCCCCCCCCCACCCCCCCCCCCCCCCACCCCCCCCCCCCCCCACCCCCCCCCCCCCCCACCCCCCCCCCCCCCCACCCCCCCCCCCCCCCACCCCCCCCCCCCCCCACCCCCCCCCCCCCCCACCCCCCCCCCCCCCCACCCCCCCCCCCCCCCACCCCCCCCCCCCCCCACCCCCCCCCCCCCCCACCCCCCCCCCCCCCCACCCCCCCCCCCCCCCACCCCCCCCCCCCCCCACCCCCCCCCCCCCCCACCCCCCCCCCCCCCCACCCCCCCCCCCCCCCACCCCCCCCCCCCCCCACCCCCCCCCCCCCCCACCCCCCCCCCCCCCCACCCCCCCCCCCCCCCACCCCCCCCCCCCCCCACCCCCCCCCCCCCCCACCCCCCCCCCCCCCCACCCCCCCCCCCCCCCACCCCCCCCCCCCCCCACCCCCCCCCCCCCCCACCCCCCCCCCCCCCCACCCCCCCCCCCCCCCACCCCCCCCCCCCCCCACCCCCCCCCCCCCCCACCCCCCCCCCCCCCCACCCCCCCCCCCCCCCACCCCCCCCCCCCCCCACCCCCCCCCCCCCCCACCCCCCCCCCCCCCCACCCCCCCCCCCCCCCACCCCCCCCCCCCCCCACCCCCCCCCCCCCCCACCCCCCCCCCCCCCCACCCCCCCCCCCCCCCACCCCCCCCCCCCCCCACCCCCCCCCCCCCCCACCCCCCCCCCCCCCCACCCCCCCCCCCCCCCACCCCCCCCCCCCCCCACCCCCCCCCCCCCCCACCCCCCCCCCCCCCCACCCCCCCCCCCCCCCACCCCCCCCCCCCCCCACCCCCCCCCCCCCCCACCCCCCCCCCCCCCCACCCCCCCCCCCCCCCACCCCCCCCCCCCCCCACCCCCCCCCCCCCCCACCCCCCCCCCCCCCCACCCCCCCCCCCCCCCACCCCCCCCCCCCCCCACCCCCCCCCCCCCCCACCCCCCCCCCCCCCCACCCCCCCCCCCCCCCACCCCCCCCCCCCCCCACCCCCCCCCCCCCCCACCCCCCCCCCCCCCCACCCCCCCCCCCCCCCACCCCCCCCCCCCCCCACCCCCCCCCCCCCCCACCCCCCCCCCCCCCCACCCCCCCCCCCCCCCACCCCCCCCCCCCCCCACCCCCCCCCCCCCCCACCCCCCCCCCCCCCCACCCCCCCCCCCCCCCACCCCCCCCCCCCCCCACCCCCCCCCCCCCCCACCCCCCCCCCCCCCCACCCCCCCCCCCCCCCACCCCCCCCCCCCCCCACCCCCCCCCCCCCCCACCCCCCCCCCCCCCCACCCCCCCCCCCCCCCACCCCCCCCCCCCCCCACCCCCCCCCCCCCCCACCCCCCCCCCCCCCCACCCCCCCCCCCCCCCACCCCCCCCCCCCCCCACCCCCCCCCCCCCCCACCCCCCCCCCCCCCCACCCCCCCCCCCCCCCACCCCCCCCCCCCCCCACCCCCCCCCCCCCCCACCCCCCCCCCCCCCCACCCCCCCCCCCCCCCACCCCCCCCCCCCCCCACCCCCCCCCCCCCCCACCCCCCCCCCCCCCCACCCCCCCCCCCCCCCACCCCCCCCCCCCCCCACCCCCCCCCCCCCCCACCCCCCCCCCCCCCCACCCCCCCCCCCCCCCACCCCCCCCCCCCCCCACCCCCCCCCCCCCCCACCCCCCCCCCCCCCCACCCCCCCCCCCCCCCACCCCCCCCCCCCCCCACCCCCCCCCCCCCCCACCCCCCCCCCCCCCCACCCCCCCCCCCCCCCACCCCCCCCCCCCCCCACCCCCCCCCCCCCCCACCCCCCCCCCCCCCCACCCCCCCCCCCCCCCACCCCCCCCCCCCCCCACCCCCCCCCCCCCCCACCCCCCCCCCCCCCCACCCCCCCCCCCCCCCACCCCCCCCCCCCCCCACCCCCCCCCCCCCCCACCCCCCCCCCCCCCCACCCCCCCCCCCCCCCACCCCCCCCCCCCCCCACCCCCCCCCCCCCCCACCCCCCCCCCCCCCCACCCCCCCCCCCCCCCACCCCCCCCCCCCCCCACCCCCCCCCCCCCCCACCCCCCCCCCCCCCCACCCCCCCCCCCCCCCACCCCCCCCCCCCCCCACCCCCCCCCCCCCCCACCCCCCCCCCCCCCCACCCCCCCCCCCCCCCACCCCCCCCCCCCCCCACCCCCCCCCCCCCCCACCCCCCCCCCCCCCCACCCCCCCCCCCCCCCACCCCCCCCCCCCCCCACCCCCCCCCCCCCCCACCCCCCCCCCCCCCCACCCCCCCCCCCCCCCACCCCCCCCCCCCCCCACCCCCCCCCCCCCCCACCCCCCCCCCCCCCCACCCCCCCCCCCCCCCACCCCCCCCCCCCCCCACCCCCCCCCCCCCCCACCCCCCCCCCCCCCCACCCCCCCCCCCCCCCACCCCCCCCCCCCCCCACCCCCCCCCCCCCCCACCCCCCCCCCCCCCCACCCCCCCCCCCCCCCACCCCCCCCCCCCCCCACCCCCCCCCCCCCCCACCCCCCCCCCCCCCCACCCCCCCCCCCCCCCACCCCCCCCCCCCCCCACCCCCCCCCCCCCCCACCCCCCCCCCCCCCCACCCCCCCCCCCCCCCACCCCCCCCCCCCCCCACCCCCCCCCCCCCCCACCCCCCCCCCCCCCCACCCCCCCCCCCCCCCACCCCCCCCCCCCCCCACCCCCCCCCCCCCCCACCCCCCCCCCCCCCCACCCCCCCCCCCCCCCACCCCCCCCCCCCCCCACCCCCCCCCCCCCCCACCCCCCCCCCCCCCCACCCCCCCCCCCCCCCACCCCCCCCCCCCCCCACCCCCCCCCCCCCCCACCCCCCCCCCCCCCCACCCCCCCCCCCCCCCACCCCCCCCCCCCCCCACCCCCCCCCCCCCCCACCCCCCCCCCCCCCCACCCCCCCCCCCCCCCACCCCCCCCCCCCCCCACCCCCCCCCCCCCCCACCCCCCCCCCCCCCCACCCCCCCCCCCCCCCACCCCCCCCCCCCCCCACCCCCCCCCCCCCCCACCCCCCCCCCCCCCCACCCCCCCCCCCCCCCACCCCCCCCCCCCCCCACCCCCCCCCCCCCCCACCCCCCCCCCCCCCCACCCCCCCCCCCCCCCACCCCCCCCCCCCCCCACCCCCCCCCCCCCCCACCCCCCCCCCCCCCCACCCCCCCCCCCCCCCACCCCCCCCCCCCCCCACCCCCCCCCCCCCCCACCCCCCCCCCCCCCCACCCCCCCCCCCCCCCACCCCCCCCCCCCCCCACCCCCCCCCCCCCCCACCCCCCCCCCCCCCCACCCCCCCCCCCCCCCACCCCCCCCCCCCCCCACCCCCCCCCCCCCCCACCCCCCCCCCCCCCCACCCCCCCCCCCCCCCACCCCCCCCCCCCCCCACCCCCCCCCCCCCCCACCCCCCCCCCCCCCCACCCCCCCCCCCCCCCACCCCCCCCCCCCCCCACCCCCCCCCCCCCCCACCCCCCCCCCCCCCCACCCCCCCCCCCCCCCACCCCCCCCCCCCCCCACCCCCCCCCCCCCCCACCCCCCCCCCCCCCCACCCCCCCCCCCCCCCACCCCCCCCCCCCCCCACCCCCCCCCCCCCCCACCCCCCCCCCCCCCCACCCCCCCCCCCCCCCACCCCCCCCCCCCCCCACCCCCCCCCCCCCCCACCCCCCCCCCCCCCCACCCCCCCCCCCCCCCACCCCCCCCCCCCCCCACCCCCCCCCCCCCCCACCCCCCCCCCCCCCCACCCCCCCCCCCCCCCACCCCCCCCCCCCCCCACCCCCCCCCCCCCCCACCCCCCCCCCCCCCCACCCCCCCCCCCCCCCACCCCCCCCCCCCCCCACCCCCCCCCCCCCCCACCCCCCCCCCCCCCCACCCCCCCCCCCCCCCACCCCCCCCCCCCCCCACCCCCCCCCCCCCCCACCCCCCCCCCCCCCCACCCCCCCCCCCCCCCACCCCCCCCCCCCCCCACCCCCCCCCCCCCCCACCCCCCCCCCCCCCCACCCCCCCCCCCCCCCACCCCCCCCCCCCCCCACCCCCCCCCCCCCCCACCCCCCCCCCCCCCCACCCCCCCCCCCCCCCACCCCCCCCCCCCCCCACCCCCCCCCCCCCCCACCCCCCCCCCCCCCCACCCCCCCCCCCCCCCACCCCCCCCCCCCCCCACCCCCCCCCCCCCCCACCCCCCCCCCCCCCCACCCCCCCCCCCCCCCACCCCCCCCCCCCCCCACCCCCCCCCCCCCCCACCCCCCCCCCCCCCCACCCCCCCCCCCCCCCACCCCCCCCCCCCCCCACCCCCCCCCCCCCCCACCCCCCCCCCCCCCCACCCCCCCCCCCCCCCACCCCCCCCCCCCCCCACCCCCCCCCCCCCCCACCCCCCCCCCCCCCCACCCCCCCCCCCCCCCACCCCCCCCCCCCCCCACCCCCCCCCCCCCCCACCCCCCCCCCCCCCCACCCCCCCCCCCCCCCACCCCCCCCCCCCCCCACCCCCCCCCCCCCCCACCCCCCCCCCCCCCCACCCCCCCCCCCCCCCACCCCCCCCCCCCCCCACCCCCCCCCCCCCCCACCCCCCCCCCCCCCCACCCCCCCCCCCCCCCACCCCCCCCCCCCCCCACCCCCCCCCCCCCCCACCCCCCCCCCCCCCCACCCCCCCCCCCCCCCACCCCCCCCCCCCCCCACCCCCCCCCCCCCCCACCCCCCCCCCCCCCCACCCCCCCCCCCCCCCACCCCCCCCCCCCCCCACCCCCCCCCCCCCCCACCCCCCCCCCCCCCCACCCCCCCCCCCCCCCACCCCCCCCCCCCCCCACCCCCCCCCCCCCCCACCCCCCCCCCCCCCCACCCCCCCCCCCCCCCACCCCCCCCCCCCCCCACCCCCCCCCCCCCCCACCCCCCCCCCCCCCCACCCCCCCCCCCCCCCACCCCCCCCCCCCCCCACCCCCCCCCCCCCCCACCCCCCCCCCCCCCCACCCCCCCCCCCCCCCACCCCCCCCCCCCCCCACCCCCCCCCCCCCCCACCCCCCCCCCCCCCCACCCCCCCCCCCCCCCACCCCCCCCCCCCCCCACCCCCCCCCCCCCCCACCCCCCCCCCCCCCCACCCCCCCCCCCCCCCACCCCCCCCCCCCCCCACCCCCCCCCCCCCCCACCCCCCCCCCCCCCCACCCCCCCCCCCCCCCACCCCCCCCCCCCCCCACCCCCCCCCCCCCCCACCCCCCCCCCCCCCCACCCCCCCCCCCCCCCACCCCCCCCCCCCCCCACCCCCCCCCCCCCCCACCCCCCCCCCCCCCCACCCCCCCCCCCCCCCACCCCCCCCCCCCCCCACCCCCCCCCCCCCCCACCCCCCCCCCCCCCCACCCCCCCCCCCCCCCACCCCCCCCCCCCCCCACCCCCCCCCCCCCCCACCCCCCCCCCCCCCCACCCCCCCCCCCCCCCACCCCCCCCCCCCCCCACCCCCCCCCCCCCCCACCCCCCCCCCCCCCCACCCCCCCCCCCCCCCACCCCCCCCCCCCCCCACCCCCCCCCCCCCCCACCCCCCCCCCCCCCCACCCCCCCCCCCCCCCACCCCCCCCCCCCCCCACCCCCCCCCCCCCCCACCCCCCCCCCCCCCCACCCCCCCCCCCCCCCACCCCCCCCCCCCCCCACCCCCCCCCCCCCCCACCCCCCCCCCCCCCCACCCCCCCCCCCCCCCACCCCCCCCCCCCCCCACCCCCCCCCCCCCCCACCCCCCCCCCCCCCCACCCCCCCCCCCCCCCACCCCCCCCCCCCCCCACCCCCCCCCCCCCCCACCCCCCCCCCCCCCCACCCCCCCCCCCCCCCACCCCCCCCCCCCCCCACCCCCCCCCCCCCCCACCCCCCCCCCCCCCCACCCCCCCCCCCCCCCACCCCCCCCCCCCCCCACCCCCCCCCCCCCCCACCCCCCCCCCCCCCCACCCCCCCCCCCCCCCACCCCCCCCCCCCCCCACCCCCCCCCCCCCCCACCCCCCCCCCCCCCCACCCCCCCCCCCCCCCACCCCCCCCCCCCCCCACCCCCCCCCCCCCCCACCCCCCCCCCCCCCCACCCCCCCCCCCCCCCACCCCCCCCCCCCCCCACCCCCCCCCCCCCCCACCCCCCCCCCCCCCCACCCCCCCCCCCCCCCACCCCCCCCCCCCCCCACCCCCCCCCCCCCCCACCCCCCCCCCCCCCCACCCCCCCCCCCCCCCACCCCCCCCCCCCCCCACCCCCCCCCCCCCCCACCCCCCCCCCCCCCCACCCCCCCCCCCCCCCACCCCCCCCCCCCCCCACCCCCCCCCCCCCCCACCCCCCCCCCCCCCCACCCCCCCCCCCCCCCACCCCCCCCCCCCCCCACCCCCCCCCCCCCCCACCCCCCCCCCCCCCCACCCCCCCCCCCCCCCACCCCCCCCCCCCCCCACCCCCCCCCCCCCCCACCCCCCCCCCCCCCCACCCCCCCCCCCCCCCACCCCCCCCCCCCCCCACCCCCCCCCCCCCCCACCCCCCCCCCCCCCCACCCCCCCCCCCCCCCACCCCCCCCCCCCCCCACCCCCCCCCCCCCCCACCCCCCCCCCCCCCCACCCCCCCCCCCCCCCACCCCCCCCCCCCCCCACCCCCCCCCCCCCCCACCCCCCCCCCCCCCCACCCCCCCCCCCCCCCACCCCCCCCCCCCCCCACCCCCCCCCCCCCCCACCCCCCCCCCCCCCCACCCCCCCCCCCCCCCACCCCCCCCCCCCCCCACCCCCCCCCCCCCCCACCCCCCCCCCCCCCCACCCCCCCCCCCCCCCACCCCCCCCCCCCCCCACCCCCCCCCCCCCCCACCCCCCCCCCCCCCCACCCCCCCCCCCCCCCACCCCCCCCCCCCCCCACCCCCCCCCCCCCCCACCCCCCCCCCCCCCCACCCCCCCCCCCCCCCACCCCCCCCCCCCCCCACCCCCCCCCCCCCCCACCCCCCCCCCCCCCCACCCCCCCCCCCCCCCACCCCCCCCCCCCCCCACCCCCCCCCCCCCCCACCCCCCCCCCCCCCCACCCCCCCCCCCCCCCACCCCCCCCCCCCCCCACCCCCCCCCCCCCCCACCCCCCCCCCCCCCCACCCCCCCCCCCCCCCACCCCCCCCCCCCCCCACCCCCCCCCCCCCCCACCCCCCCCCCCCCCCACCCCCCCCCCCCCCCACCCCCCCCCCCCCCCACCCCCCCCCCCCCCCACCCCCCCCCCCCCCCACCCCCCCCCCCCCCCACCCCCCCCCCCCCCCACCCCCCCCCCCCCCCACCCCCCCCCCCCCCCACCCCCCCCCCCCCCCACCCCCCCCCCCCCCCACCCCCCCCCCCCCCCACCCCCCCCCCCCCCCACCCCCCCCCCCCCCCACCCCCCCCCCCCCCCACCCCCCCCCCCCCCCACCCCCCCCCCCCCCCACCCCCCCCCCCCCCCACCCCCCCCCCCCCCCACCCCCCCCCCCCCCCACCCCCCCCCCCCCCCACCCCCCCCCCCCCCCACCCCCCCCCCCCCCCACCCCCCCCCCCCCCCACCCCCCCCCCCCCCCACCCCCCCCCCCCCCCACCCCCCCCCCCCCCCACCCCCCCCCCCCCCCACCCCCCCCCCCCCCCACCCCCCCCCCCCCCCACCCCCCCCCCCCCCCACCCCCCCCCCCCCCCACCCCCCCCCCCCCCCACCCCCCCCCCCCCCCACCCCCCCCCCCCCCCACCCCCCCCCCCCCCCACCCCCCCCCCCCCCCACCCCCCCCCCCCCCCACCCCCCCCCCCCCCCACCCCCCCCCCCCCCCACCCCCCCCCCCCCCCACCCCCCCCCCCCCCCACCCCCCCCCCCCCCCACCCCCCCCCCCCCCCACCCCCCCCCCCCCCCACCCCCCCCCCCCCCCACCCCCCCCCCCCCCCACCCCCCCCCCCCCCCACCCCCCCCCCCCCCCACCCCCCCCCCCCCCCACCCCCCCCCCCCCCCACCCCCCCCCCCCCCCACCCCCCCCCCCCCCCACCCCCCCCCCCCCCCACCCCCCCCCCCCCCCACCCCCCCCCCCCCCCACCCCCCCCCCCCCCCACCCCCCCCCCCCCCCACCCCCCCCCCCCCCCACCCCCCCCCCCCCCCACCCCCCCCCCCCCCCACCCCCCCCCCCCCCCACCCCCCCCCCCCCCCACCCCCCCCCCCCCCCACCCCCCCCCCCCCCCACCCCCCCCCCCCCCCACCCCCCCCCCCCCCCACCCCCCCCCCCCCCCACCCCCCCCCCCCCCCACCCCCCCCCCCCCCCACCCCCCCCCCCCCCCACCCCCCCCCCCCCCCACCCCCCCCCCCCCCCACCCCCCCCCCCCCCCACCCCCCCCCCCCCCCACCCCCCCCCCCCCCCACCCCCCCCCCCCCCCACCCCCCCCCCCCCCCACCCCCCCCCCCCCCCACCCCCCCCCCCCCCCACCCCCCCCCCCCCCCACCCCCCCCCCCCCCCACCCCCCCCCCCCCCCACCCCCCCCCCCCCCCACCCCCCCCCCCCCCCACCCCCCCCCCCCCCCACCCCCCCCCCCCCCCACCCCCCCCCCCCCCCACCCCCCCCCCCCCCCACCCCCCCCCCCCCCCACCCCCCCCCCCCCCCACCCCCCCCCCCCCCCACCCCCCCCCCCCCCCACCCCCCCCCCCCCCCACCCCCCCCCCCCCCCACCCCCCCCCCCCCCCACCCCCCCCCCCCCCCACCCCCCCCCCCCCCCACCCCCCCCCCCCCCCACCCCCCCCCCCCCCCACCCCCCCCCCCCCCCACCCCCCCCCCCCCCCACCCCCCCCCCCCCCCACCCCCCCCCCCCCCCACCCCCCCCCCCCCCCACCCCCCCCCCCCCCCACCCCCCCCCCCCCCCACCCCCCCCCCCCCCCACCCCCCCCCCCCCCCACCCCCCCCCCCCCCCACCCCCCCCCCCCCCCACCCCCCCCCCCCCCCACCCCCCCCCCCCCCCACCCCCCCCCCCCCCCACCCCCCCCCCCCCCCACCCCCCCCCCCCCCCACCCCCCCCCCCCCCCACCCCCCCCCCCCCCCACCCCCCCCCCCCCCCACCCCCCCCCCCCCCCACCCCCCCCCCCCCCCACCCCCCCCCCCCCCCACCCCCCCCCCCCCCCACCCCCCCCCCCCCCCACCCCCCCCCCCCCCCACCCCCCCCCCCCCCCACCCCCCCCCCCCCCCACCCCCCCCCCCCCCCACCCCCCCCCCCCCCCACCCCCCCCCCCCCCCACCCCCCCCCCCCCCCACCCCCCCCCCCCCCCACCCCCCCCCCCCCCCACCCCCCCCCCCCCCCACCCCCCCCCCCCCCCACCCCCCCCCCCCCCCACCCCCCCCCCCCCCCACCCCCCCCCCCCCCCACCCCCCCCCCCCCCCACCCCCCCCCCCCCCCACCCCCCCCCCCCCCCACCCCCCCCCCCCCCCACCCCCCCCCCCCCCCACCCCCCCCCCCCCCCACCCCCCCCCCCCCCCACCCCCCCCCCCCCCCACCCCCCCCCCCCCCCACCCCCCCCCCCCCCCACCCCCCCCCCCCCCCACCCCCCCCCCCCCCCACCCCCCCCCCCCCCCACCCCCCCCCCCCCCCACCCCCCCCCCCCCCCACCCCCCCCCCCCCCCACCCCCCCCCCCCCCCACCCCCCCCCCCCCCCACCCCCCCCCCCCCCCACCCCCCCCCCCCCCCACCCCCCCCCCCCCCCACCCCCCCCCCCCCCCACCCCCCCCCCCCCCCACCCCCCCCCCCCCCCACCCCCCCCCCCCCCCACCCCCCCCCCCCCCCACCCCCCCCCCCCCCCACCCCCCCCCCCCCCCACCCCCCCCCCCCCCCACCCCCCCCCCCCCCCACCCCCCCCCCCCCCCACCCCCCCCCCCCCCCACCCCCCCCCCCCCCCACCCCCCCCCCCCCCCACCCCCCCCCCCCCCCACCCCCCCCCCCCCCCACCCCCCCCCCCCCCCACCCCCCCCCCCCCCCACCCCCCCCCCCCCCCACCCCCCCCCCCCCCCACCCCCCCCCCCCCCCACCCCCCCCCCCCCCCACCCCCCCCCCCCCCCACCCCCCCCCCCCCCCACCCCCCCCCCCCCCCACCCCCCCCCCCCCCCACCCCCCCCCCCCCCCACCCCCCCCCCCCCCCACCCCCCCCCCCCCCCACCCCCCCCCCCCCCCACCCCCCCCCCCCCCCACCCCCCCCCCCCCCCACCCCCCCCCCCCCCCACCCCCCCCCCCCCCCACCCCCCCCCCCCCCCACCCCCCCCCCCCCCCACCCCCCCCCCCCCCCACCCCCCCCCCCCCCCACCCCCCCCCCCCCCCACCCCCCCCCCCCCCCACCCCCCCCCCCCCCCACCCCCCCCCCCCCCCACCCCCCCCCCCCCCCACCCCCCCCCCCCCCCACCCCCCCCCCCCCCCACCCCCCCCCCCCCCCACCCCCCCCCCCCCCCACCCCCCCCCCCCCCCACCCCCCCCCCCCCCCACCCCCCCCCCCCCCCACCCCCCCCCCCCCCCACCCCCCCCCCCCCCCACCCCCCCCCCCCCCCACCCCCCCCCCCCCCCACCCCCCCCCCCCCCCACCCCCCCCCCCCCCCACCCCCCCCCCCCCCCACCCCCCCCCCCCCCCACCCCCCCCCCCCCCCACCCCCCCCCCCCCCCACCCCCCCCCCCCCCCACCCCCCCCCCCCCCCACCCCCCCCCCCCCCCACCCCCCCCCCCCCCCACCCCCCCCCCCCCCCACCCCCCCCCCCCCCCACCCCCCCCCCCCCCCACCCCCCCCCCCCCCCACCCCCCCCCCCCCCCACCCCCCCCCCCCCCCACCCCCCCCCCCCCCCACCCCCCCCCCCCCCCACCCCCCCCCCCCCCCACCCCCCCCCCCCCCCACCCCCCCCCCCCCCCACCCCCCCCCCCCCCCACCCCCCCCCCCCCCCACCCCCCCCCCCCCCCACCCCCCCCCCCCCCCACCCCCCCCCCCCCCCACCCCCCCCCCCCCCCACCCCCCCCCCCCCCCACCCCCCCCCCCCCCCACCCCCCCCCCCCCCCACCCCCCCCCCCCCCCACCCCCCCCCCCCCCCACCCCCCCCCCCCCCCACCCCCCCCCCCCCCCACCCCCCCCCCCCCCCACCCCCCCCCCCCCCCACCCCCCCCCCCCCCCACCCCCCCCCCCCCCCACCCCCCCCCCCCCCCACCCCCCCCCCCCCCCACCCCCCCCCCCCCCCACCCCCCCCCCCCCCCACCCCCCCCCCCCCCCACCCCCCCCCCCCCCCACCCCCCCCCCCCCCCACCCCCCCCCCCCCCCACCCCCCCCCCCCCCCACCCCCCCCCCCCCCCACCCCCCCCCCCCCCCACCCCCCCCCCCCCCCACCCCCCCCCCCCCCCACCCCCCCCCCCCCCCACCCCCCCCCCCCCCCACCCCCCCCCCCCCCCACCCCCCCCCCCCCCCACCCCCCCCCCCCCCCACCCCCCCCCCCCCCCACCCCCCCCCCCCCCCACCCCCCCCCCCCCCCACCCCCCCCCCCCCCCACCCCCCCCCCCCCCCACCCCCCCCCCCCCCCACCCCCCCCCCCCCCCACCCCCCCCCCCCCCCACCCCCCCCCCCCCCCACCCCCCCCCCCCCCCACCCCCCCCCCCCCCCACCCCCCCCCCCCCCCACCCCCCCCCCCCCCCACCCCCCCCCCCCCCCCCCCCCCCCCTCCCCCCCCCCCCCCCACCCCCCCCCCCCCCCCACCCCCCCCCCCCCCCACCCCCCCCCCCCCCCACCCCTCCACCCCCCATCTACCTCTCCACTCCACCCCCCCCCCCCCCTCCCCCCCCCCCCCCCCCCCTCCCCCCCCCCCCACCCCCCCCCCCCCCCATTCTGGTACTTCTCAGTGGTCTCCCATCCAAATACTGGCCAGGGTCACCTTGCTTAGCTTCTGAGTTCTGGTGAGAGCGGGCTAGCCTGGTCCATCCAGGGCAGGGCAAAAAGCACACAGAGGTGGTTTGCCACTGCCTTCTTCCACGTCAGAATTCTGGTACTTCTCAGTGGTCTCCCATACAAATACTGGCCAGGGTCAACCTTGCTTAGCTTCTGAAATCTGGCGAGAGCAGGCTAGCCTGGTCCATCCAGGGCAGGGCAAAAAAACATGTGGTTTGCCATTGCTTGCCTCTGCGTGGCAACCCTGGACTTTCTCAGTGGTTTCCCCTCCAAACCAGAGGTGGTTTGCCACTGCCATCCTCCACGTCACAACCCTGGTACTCCTCGGTGGTCATCCATCCAAATACTCGTCCTCGTTGAGCTTCTGAGATCGGGGTAGCCTAGTACATCCAGGGCAAAAAACATGCAGAGATAGTTTGCCATTGTTTATCTCTGCATAGAGGCCCTGGACTTTCTTAGTGGCTTCTGAGATCTGACAAAATCAGGCTAAGCCAAGGCCATCCATGTCTGGGCACCCTGCACCCCAAGTGGAGGGGGGACGTTTTGGAATGTTCCCTGTTTCTCTTTCTAAAAGGCTTTGGGGCTAATTTCGCTCCAAGTCTCCTTCATTCACCCCTCATGTCTAGTTGACTGATGTGGATTGAGAATTTCACGGTTATTATAGCAGCTAAACTGAGTATGCATTTTAGAAATCTGCTGTTTGAAAATGCAGTGTTATAGGTGGTTAACAGCATGACAGAGAAGCAGCCATTGCCCTTATGGAAACTCGAAAGGCACCTTTGAGGTTGTGGTGGTATGCACTGTTACTTGAGAGAAAGGTCTCGCGAAGGCAGAGAGGCTATCTTCCCAGTTAAATGCACCTCAGACTGCACTGAAAAGAACCCATCCTATTGCTTCCAAACTAGATCCCCCACCTGGCCTTGCGTCAAAATTCCAGGAGCCGTGCAAAGAAAGAAATTTGCTTCCCTTTTTGTTTCTGCAAACAAAGCCTGGCCCCCTTTCGCAGACAAATCCTCCTTCTCTTTTCCAGATCCAATCGCTTGCTGGCAGCCAACGTGTCTGCGGAGGCGTTTGCAGACCTGAAGCAACTGGAGGTAGTGGATACAACAGGGAACGCCGAGCCTATCAGCATCCCTCTTCTGCAAGCCGGACGCTGGGTTCATCCCCAGGCAGGCACCTAAGATGGGGCCCAGAGCAGGTGAGGCGAGACACAAAGGCAGTTGGCCTTCTCATGAGAATCTTCCAGGGTGCCAGATTTGCTGGGATCAGGGCCTTAACACTCATTTACCGATGGTGAGCCCTCAAAACCAGAATCTGGCATTGGGGCTAATTCACTCCAAGTCCCTTCCGTCACTCCACGTGTCTAGTTGACTGACATGGTTTGGGAATTCCATCTTCGGAAGTCATAAGAACCTCAGAAGAGCGCTCCTGGATCAGACCAATGAAGGTCCATCTAGTCCGGCATCCTGTCTCACACAGGATGGAGGTCCAACAACAGGGCACAGCAGTTGAGGCCTTTCCCTGATAAGAACATCAGAAGAGCCTTGTGGGATCAGACCAGTGGGAATCCATCTAGTCCAGCATCCCATCTCACACTGTGGCCAACCTGTTCCTTTGGAGGGCCAACAACAGAACATAGAGGGCGAGGCCTTCCTCTAATAATATCATCAGAAGATCCCTACTGGACCAGACCAGCGAAAGTCCGTTAAGTTCAGCATCCTGTCTCAGACAGTGGCCAACTGGTTCCTCTGGAAGTCCAGCAATGGGAGGTAGAGGGTGAGATATTCCCCTATAAGAACACAAGAGGGGCTCTGGCTGGATCAAACCAGTGAGGGCCCATCTAGTCCAGCGTCCCATCTCACACAGTGGCCAACCTGTTCCTCTTGGAGGTCCAACAAACATGAGGCTGAGGCCTTTCCCTGATGTAGCGTCCTGGCACTGGGATGCATTGCCTGTGAATGTGGACATTCCCTTTCATCAATTCTCAGATGGGTGGGGGCCCAATTTTGCAGCCCTGTGGAGTTTGCTTGCGCCTCTCCCAATCTGACTTTCCCAATCTGACGCACTCCCGGGGAGCAGCTATTTGCCCTGTCCGATGTGTGCCTGGAAATTAAGTCCCAAGCATGAAACTCCTGGTCCGTGCCTGAGCGACAGGATTTGGAGAGGCCACAAGAACTTTGGCTCAGGAATTGGGCCTGGCTCGAGGGGCCCCAGGACAGCCAGTGGCCTTCCTCCCCTTTCCCCTCTCAACCAGGGCCAAGCTGGCTTAACGGACAGAAAGAGGTTATGTTGAGTGGGACGTATAACAAAGGCCCACCTTGGCAGCAGTGTACATGCCAGAGGGACATGGGGTAACCCATGCCCGCGGGTGCCACCTATCTGGTCACGTGGGGGGCACAAAATCGCCCCCGACACACCACAGCCTTCCATAGGCCTGCCAGGCACCCCTTGGCCCGGCCCCACAAGAAGAAGAGGCCGAAGATGAGGTAGGGAGGCAGCCGGCTGCAGGTGCGGTCCTGCCGGCCGCTGCCCTCCCCCCCCCCCCCGGTTCAATCTCCATCGGTCCCTGCAGCCGGCTGCCTCCCTGCTGTCTCGTCTTTGGCCTCTTCCTCTTGCAGGGCCGGGCCAAGGGGCAAGGAGGTGGCTGGCCGCAGGGGCCAAATGGCTCATGGGGGGGGGGGGCGCTCCACTGGCTGAAGGAGCAGTCTAGCTGGGCTGCCACTGGGTGCCCCTCTGGCAGGGCCAGGCCACCTGGGACCACCGCCGCCGCTGCCAGAGCAGCTGCCAGCTAAGGTGAGTGGGGCGTGGGGGGCGGGTGTGGTGGTTACCCAGAGCAGGTGTTGCCTTGGGGCGCCATTCCCCCCCTTACACCTCTGCCCCTTGCTTTGGGATCGGCAAGCTGATTACCTTCCTTCCTCCCACAGCTTGACGTCCTGGGCTCCCGTGGTGCCGTGCTGCTTCCTACGGCCTCTCGACCAAGTTGGCGACCACAGGCTTCTCGCCTCAGGGGAGGATCCATGGCGCTGCCCTGCGCTTGCCCTGCCAGCCTCCATCAGCTGCACAGAGCTGGGCTAAACCGCTACCTTTTAGAGAGGAACCAAGAGGGGGGAAAGCGGAGAAGAGGACCCCAGCCACGGTTGCTCTCGGATTATAATTGCTGGGGGGGGGGGGGGCTCCGCTTACTTTGTGGCCCGTGACCCTACGTGGGGGAAAAGCCCAAATCATCCTGAAGTGAGGCTGCAAAGGCAGGCGGGTTCAGCGGCACGGCCCCCGCATCACAGCCTTCCTGCATCTCAGCTTCGTTCTCTAAGCATCTCAGCTTCCAACTTTCCCCCTTGGGGTAGATTCCTAGTTCTGCCGCAAGCGGGCGCACCCCAACGGAGCTGCCGTCCCCATCTGGTAAGGGGTTGCTACCCCTAAGCTAGATCACAAGTTAACCACCAGCCGTTCGAACCAAAGCAAAGCTCCCGCCTCCTGCGGTCTCTCGCTCCAGGGATGGAAAATGACCCGAACGGGGTTAGCGCGGTTTTCCGTCTAGCATCCACCAGGTAGCGCTTGAATGTCCCACGTCCCGGAAAGGATTGCCAGATCGATCGGTCTTTCCTGATTCTGTGGGAGGCGGGAGGGCACCGCCGTTGTGAGTTGATGGAGAGAACTGTCTGACCTGTGGGCAGCTTCGGGGAAAACAAATCCCTGGGGTTCTGGAGGGAGCTTGGTTGCCGAGCTGTCCCTTTTGAATGCCCCACGAGGACTCCTGTTGAAGAACCAAGCGAGAAGAACAAAAGGGCTCCATCGGGCACTGACAACATCTCAACCCTTGCTTCCCTGTACACCTCAGAGGGGCAGGGTCTAGGTTGAAAGAAGGCAGGCTGTCCGCTTAGCCACAGTCAGACAAGGTCACAGCTATGAACAGGAAGAACCCAAAGAAGTCGAGAGCAAAGCATCTCTGGGTCACAAGATGTTTCCTAGCAAGGACCACCCATCCACGCCGCCGCCACCCCCCCCCCCCCGCCATCCTGTTTCACTTAAATCCACTTTGCCTAACACAGGAGTCCCCAACTTTTTTGATCTTGGGCGTCGTTTGAATTCTGAGTTCGCATGGTGGGTACAGCCACAAGATGGCTCCCACAGAAGGTGGAGCCAGCCACGAAATGGCTGCCCAGGAGGTGGAGCCGGCCACAAAAGCGCTGCCAAAGCTCACCTTAAAGTCACACAGGGTTGTGGGGTCAGGTTTTGCCAAAACAAAATCCACAAAGCCAATCAAATCTCCAACAGTTAATCAGAAGCCTTGATGGGGAAAACTCCACTTGGCTCTCCACACTTTCTGAAGGTACTTGGCTGCAGTGGCGTAGCTTCCAGGGGACGGGGTGGGGATAGGTGCCCTAAGAAGTTGCCGTTGAGGTCACGTGAGAGGTGGAAAATCCCCCACGCCCCTCCTACTTCCCCCCTCACCCTGGCTAAGGTAAGTGCAGTGTGGGGGCCCATGGGGGAGGGGCGGAAAATTTGGAGTCTGCCCTGGGCTCCATTTTCCCTAGCTACGCCCGTGCTTGGCTGGCACCAGGAAAGTTGTTGCTGGCAGTGGTGGGATCCAAAAATTTTAGTAACAGGTTCCCATGGTGGTGGGATTCAAACTGTGGCGTAGCGCCAATGGGGCTGGGCGGGGCACAATGGGGGCATGGCCGGGCATTCCAGAGGTGGGGCATTCCTGGGTGGGGCTGTGGCAAGGACGCAGCTGCTGCGCCAGTCCTTGGGCGGGAAATGAATGCACGCAGGCACAGGCTGCCATTGAATAATCACTGCAACTCTCACTAGACTGCTTCAAGTGCCCCATGCATACTAAGGAGAGGGAGGGCGTGAATTCAAGTAAAATCACGTGGCAAAATCACCCATTAGTAACCCCCTCTCGGCACACACAAATAATTAGTAACCTACTCTCGGGAACCTGTGAGAACCTGCTGGATCCCACCTCTGGTTGCTGGGCCCCGTTGTGCCCCTGGGCGCCATCTTGGGAACCCCAGCCTAGCATATCAAGCCAATGATTCATTTTGAAGATGCTGGAAAGAGAGAACTGTGATCTGAGAAGTGGACTTACTTGAAGGATTCCGCACAACGCCTTGCTACTGCTGAGCTGACCCACGAACGCAACACAAAGAAAAAGGCTGAGGTTTCCACAAGGCTTTAATGATTGGTGCAAGGGTCCACAGAGAGAGGGTCCGATACAGATTGCTTTCCTTCGCATTTTTTCCCCTAAAAACCCTTTATAATAATAATTTATGTCACTCTTTAAGCACAAAATAAAACACAGTCAGCTTCCCGGCCTCTGTTTCCAATATTGGCTTTTTCACGCCTCGGAGTGAGCAACGACCGACCTCCGGGGCAGGCACTTGAATAAAAGTCAGACCCCCAAACGGGTCGTGTGAGTGAGGGGGAAGCAAGCAAAGGGAAAAGCTGTGGGGTACGTTTGTTTCCCTTTCTCACTATCTGGAGAAGGGGAGGAGTGTTCCATTTTGGTTTTCAAAGGCGTGTAGGTCGGGGGGGGGGGACACAGCTGGTCACCTAACACAGCCCAAATACCACCAGCAGCAACGGTCCTGAGTTCATTGCCCACATGCAGAATATCTTTATTCCACAAGAATGTAGGAGTGCTTTTCCTTGTCAAGAAACAGGGGAACTGTGGGCCACCTCCCCTTACTTCCAGTGGGGGCAGCACTGAGCCAGTAGAGAGCCCCCACCACCACCCAGCAGTGTTTGGTACCGATATTGCCCAAACGATGCATTTAAACTAGGGGAGGATGGGGTGCAGCCTGTCAGCCAATCGGCTCCCTTGCTCCTGAGGGCAAAGCCCATCTTCCCGCAAGAGCTGGGTAAGGCGGAGATGGCGCTTCTCCCTTCTCCGGGCTCAAGCAAGAGGGAGGCCAATGAGAAGAGAGAGATTTTTTGCTCCCCGCAGCAGAGGAGAAACAGGTGAGCGGCCAATTGAGCAGGGAGGCCAGATCTGCAGAAAAGAAAACGCGACAACTGACCCCACACTGAACAGCAGACGGGGCTCAGTAAGCCAGCCCAAATCCTGCTCCCAAACCATGCCGTGGCTGACCAATTTGCATGTAATCATAGAGTTGGAAGAGACCCCCAAGGGCCATCAAGTCCAACCCCCTGCAATGAAGGAACACATCATCAAAGCACTCCTGACAGATGGCCATCCAGCCTCTCTTTAACACCCCCCTGCCAAAGAAAAAGAAGACTCCACCACACTCCAAGGTAGTGCATTTCACTGCCAAGCAGTCCTGACTGTCAGGAAGTTCTTCCTAATTTTTAGGTGGAATCTCTTTTCCTTCCCCTTGAACCCATGACTCCGTGTCCTAGACTCTGAGGCAGCAGAAAACAAGCTTGCTCCCTAACCAACATGACACCCCTTCAAATATCTAAACATGGCTATCATGTCACCTCTTAACCTTCTCTTCAACAAACTAAACATCCCCAGCTCCCTAAGTCTCTCCTCGTAGGGCATGGGATTCCAGACCTTTGACCATTTTGGTTGCCCTCCTCTAGACCCGTTCCAGCTTCTCAATATCCTTCCTGAATTGCGGTGTCCAGAACTGAACACAGTATTCCAGGTGAGGTCTAACCAATGTAGAATAGAGAGGTACTACTACATCCCTCTATTTAGACACTATACTATTGCTACAGCCCAGAATTGCATTGGCCTTCTTGGCTGCTGCATCACACTGCTGACTCATGTTCAGTCTGTGGTCTACTAAAAACTCCCAGATTACTGTTGGGTGTGTCCACCCTTAGGAGTTGCTCCACCAATCTGGGTGTTAACAGGTGAAGAGAAGGTTAAGAGGTGACATGATAGCCATGTTTAGATATTTGAAGAGATGTCAGGTTGGTGAGGGAGAAAGCTTGTTTTCTGCTGCTCCAGAGACTAGGACCAGGAGTCAAGGAAAAGAGATTCCACCTAAACATCAGGAAACACTTCCTGACAGTCGGGGCTGTTCAACAGTGGAATTCACTGCCTCGGAAAGTGGTGGAGTCTCCTTCTTTGGAGGTTCTTAAAGAGAGGCTGGATGAACATATGTTGTGAGTGCTTCGATGATGTGTTCCTGCATTGCAGGGGGTTGGACCTGGTGGCCCTTGGGGTCTCTTCCAACACTATGAGTCTGTGTCATTGTACCTAGAGGTTCCTCAGGAAGCTGGGGAGAAAGGGGAACACCCCTCAATTTGAGCTTCTCTCTCAGAGAGGAGGAAAACCTAAGTCCCAGGCTTCTTTCTTTGGCAGCTACAAAAAGAGGCAGTGACTTCAGCAGGAGCAGGTGGCCTGGGCTCACCTGAGACAGGTGCAGGAGCTGGGTTATTGTGGGGCGGGGGCTGGCACGCAGGGATCAAGGCAGCCACCACGAGGAGCCTTTTGCCTATTGGATGGCTGGGATGAGGTGAGGCCCACTGAAGCACGGTTCCGAGGAGGGCATGCAAAGTGTCAAGTGCAAGAAGCAGGAGTGGGAATAGGGTGGGGTGGGGACCTCAGACGGAAGCCGAGTACTGAAGGTAGCCGAGGGAGCCTCCCAAGGACGAGCAAGGGGTTCAGGAGTCAAAAAGTGCCGAATTCCTACATGAGAAAAGCTCCGTCTGTCTTGGGTGCAGCAGGGTCCCTCCCACCCCAGGAGGTCTGGAAAAGCAACATGCGACGATCATGTTTCTATTACGAAGACTGGCCAGCATGCTACTGGAATAGCTTTTCTGCAGATTTTGCGGCTGAGGCACCGGGTCTGAGAGACTGTAGGAGTTGGCAGTTCTGTCGAGGTTGCTGGGGGATTTCCAGCACCCTTGACAAGACGGTCATTCCTAGAATGCTTTGGAGAAGGGAACCACTGAAGAAGGGAACCACTGAACCACTGGAGAAGGGAACCACTGAATGCTTTGGAGAAGGGAACCACTGAAGACCTTCCCACTGTGTACCTTTTTAGCAGCGACAGATCCGAGAGCTACTTTGAGAACACAGAGAAGGATTTGCGGCTCCCTCTGCTGGAGTGCAGCAGCAGGGGCTCTACTGCAGCATGGCTCAATCGATTCTTTAAGAACTTTTGTTGCCCGGAGGGCAGGGTGGCCGTGCCATACCCACCAGGATTGTCTCTCCTCATGGCAGCGCCCCATGTTTGCTGTACCCAGAAGGGTCATGGGGCACATCGACTCTTACCCTCTGCTTATCGCGTGTGGTTAGGAAAGCTAGGAAGAAACTGCAGCCACCATCGGGACAGAGAGGGCCAGGGGTCCCCCCCTCAGGGCCATCCCTACTCTGCCCCACCCCCTCACGGGAAGAAGATGACGTGCGACCAATGGCATGATCGCTCGATGGAGCAATTCTCGGGCTTTCAAGTCTTCAAAGCTTCTTTCACTGGTGGAACTTCTGCAGCTGGAAGACAGACGTGCACGCCAGTCAGGGGTAGACTGGGAGGAAAAGGGGCCCCCTCCCACTCTGCAACTGGAGAAAGAGCCTGCTTTACCCATCCTGAACCATACGCACCTCCTTCCCCACCTGGCATGAGCCACACATTGCGGGCTTGTGGCAGCTCTAGCTGCTGCCCACCCCATGCTGATGGAGGGCTGCCTTTTGCTTCAGGCTGGGACGGCAGCTGCCCCAGCCATTGGCCCGCCTGAACTTTGCCCAGCGGCCTAAACAGCCAATCCACCCGTCACTGCCTCCGTTCCTGATCTTCTCTCCAGGAAGACAGACGGGACGTGAATGTTAAACAGGAAGGGCTGTACGATAACTTTACACCCTTGGCATGTCTTGCTGCGGGAGACCTGGAGGTAATCCAAGACCACTCTCAAGGCTAGTTGCAGGAAGGGCAGTTTGGGGAAAAACACAGCCCAGGGAAGCTGAGCAGCAGCCTGTAGGAAGCCGAGAAGCTCCATTCTCTGCATTAAATTTAGTGGTGTTGCTTAATGGAGAACCGGCAGGGAGGCCACAAGAGTCCAGGGCCAGGGGTCTGCAACCTGCGGCTCTCCAGATGTTCATGAACTACAATTCCCATCAGCCCCTGCCAGCATGGCCAAAGCAGGATTAAATCACTCTGTCTTGGTCACAGGGGTGGAGAAGAGGGAGCAGCTGCTGCTGCTGCTCTAGAGGAGACACTCACCTCCCGCTGCACAAGATTCCGTTTGCAAAGAACCTCCTTGGCTGCCTCCTGCCAAATCAAAACAGAACAATAAATGCCAGTTAGCGGAGGCGCGCGGGTTCAAACAGCACCAGGCAGCATGCCAACAGGCCGATCCTTTCAGTTGAGTGGCGGCAGCAGGGTCAAAAAGCGACCCTGATGAGGCTCCAAGGGATTCGCAGTGTCTCTCGTGCCTGTGCCCTGAAGGTCATGGGAAAGAAAAGACCATCGTACCCGTTTGCCTTCGTTACCAAGGCGCCGAGCTTCTTCAGTGTAGAGCTGCAGGTACCGTTCCAGCTGTGCCAGGTACTCTGCGGGATGAAGAAGAGACACGTCTGGGAAACAGTCAACGTGTAAAGTTGATCCCCTCCCCCGCCAGCCCTTAGAGCACGGGTCTCCATCATGGCACCCAGGAGTGCCACGGCACCCTCGACACCTTTCCTGACTTCCACCAAGTGTTTTTAGAAAGCGAGCGTAGCCAGGTCAGACTTCTGCCCGGCAAGGATTCAGATTGGCTGGACAATTTTTTTAAAAATGTTGCTTTGGCATCAGCTGCCACCACAGCACAAGAAGAAGTGTTTGGATTTATATCCCCCCTTTCTCTCCTGTAAGGAGACTCAAAGGGGCTTACAAACTCCTTTCCCTTCCCCCCCTCACAACAAACACCCTGTGAGGTAGGTGGGGCTGACAGAGCTCCGAAGAACTGTGACTAGCCCAAGGTCACCCAGCTGACAAGTGTTGGAGTGCACAAGCTAATCTGGTTCACCAGAGAAGCTTCCACAGCTCAAGTGGCAAAGCGGGGAATCAAACCCGGATCTCCAGATTAGAGTGCACCAGCTCTTAACCACGCCACCATGCTGGTGGAACATCACGGGGTGACTGAAGGTCTGCAGCTATTCTGTTACCAGCTTTGCCTCCTGCAGCAGTCATTTTGTGGCAGGCGAGTTGTGGTTGCGCCCGTCTGGCTGTCAGAACGCCAGAGGTGCCGGCAGGCTCCAAAAGATAGGGTGCCCCTGCCTTAGATAATACCATTGGAGTGCCCCATCACAGAGAACAGGGTCTTCCAGGAACGGGGCTTTAGGGTCAGGCATTGCTATCTACCGGTACCTTTCCTCACGACAGGTCCTCCTTGCTGAAGCTGAGACTTCTGCCACTGGATCATCCGGGTGATATCTTGGTGCAGATCCACCAGCTCAGTGGGAAGCCGCTGACCGGATTGCCTGCATGCCATCATCTGCCGCAAAACACAAGAGGTGGTTAAGTTCCCAAAGCAAGAACACGACCTCACGCAGCAACTGAAAAGGCGGCATCGTGGGGGCAAAGTTCTGTCTAGCTCAGGGGTCTGCAACCTGCGGCTCTCCAGATGTTCCTGGACTCCAATTCCCATCAGCCCCTGCCAGCACGGCCAATTGGCCATGCTGGCAGGGGCTGATAGTATGATCCAAAGAACATCTGAAACTGGAATGGCTATGAGCCGAACAGTAGGTGATACCAAGGACCTCTGCCTGAGACCTTGGCCATGCTGGCAGGGGCTGATGGGAATTGTAGTCCAGGAACATCTGGAGAGCTGCAGGTTGCAGACCCATGGGCCAGACAGTAGGTGATACCAAGGACCTCTGCCTGAGACCTTGGCCATGCTGGCAGGGGCTGATGGGAATTGTAGTCCAGGAACATCTGGAGAGCTGCAGGTTGCAGACCCGCCGGGCCAGACACAGTAGGTGATACCCCAAGGACCTCTGCCACATAGAATATGGCCATGCTGGCAGGGGCTGATGGGAATTGTAGTCCAGGAACATCTGGAGAGCTGCAGGTTGCAGACCCATGGGCCAGACAGTAGGTGATACCAAGGACCTCTGCCTGAGACCTTGGCCATGCTGGCAGGGGCTGGATGGGGAATTATGGTCCAGGAACATCCTGGAGAACTTCAGATTCTGGACCCATGGTAGATAGGAAGTGATACCAAGGACCTCTGCCTGAGACCTTGGCCATGCTGGCAGGGGCTGATGGGAATTGTAGTCCAGGAACATCTGGAGAGCTGCAGGTTGCAGACCCCTGCGCTAGAACATTTGTTAATTGGCTAATTCTGAAGACCTTCCCCTGTTCTCTCTGAGGCAAAGACTACAAAACCCGGCTGCTCCGGGGTCTTACCAAAATACTCCCACTCCTCTCTTACCTCCCTCGCTGTCAAAATTGGCCCACGATACTGTACACACACCATGACACACACACACCAACAGTGTTTGTAAGGATAACCCAACCCCCGATTCACATCACTGACCTTTTTCTCCAGCTTCTCCTTGTCGGAGATTAGAACATTGAAGCTGCGTAGAGTATAGACGGGTTTGCTGCAGGGAGACAAAAACACGGCAGGGTGATTTCTGGAGAAGCTAGCCCCAGCTGCACTGTGCAAAGGGTTGCAGAAGGAAACTTCCTGCAACTCTTGGGGAGACGTGTCCCCACTCCAGAGGAGGCAAGCAGTCCAGGGCAATGCCTCCGCCAAGGTAAACATGGCCCATTTCACAAAGGCATGGCCGTGGCGTAACACCACCGGCTCCTAGAAAGGCAGAAAGCAAGATCCTAGGCACGAAACAAGGGCTGGCTGCAAGGATGTAAATCATTACATTATTTGAACAATTAAACAATAAGGATCTGTTGATTGTTTATGTACTCCTGTAAGCATTTATTCCACATTGCCAATCAGGAGCACAGCCGAGACAGGATCAACAGGGATCACCCTGCATTGGAGGCAGTGCCCAATGAACGTTCGAACTGGAAAATGTGTAATTGTTTAAAAGATTACAAGCAAAATTTACATCCCTAGCTAGGTGCAGTGAAGGAAAGGAAGGGAAAATCTGTCGTAGGGTGCAAGAAGGTAAGCAGCAGGGAAGCCCCCCTTGCTTTGGGGGCTCAAATTTAATAAATCACTACCCAGCATCCCTTGGGGTGGAAGATCAGGAACTGCAGTGAGCTGGTCCCCTGGTAGAAGAAGAAGAGTTTGAATTTATATCCCCCCTTTCTCTCCTGTAAGGAGATTCAAAGAGGCTTACAATCTCCTTTCCCTCCCCACCCCCCAAACAGCAAACGCACCCCTGTGGTGGTGGGGCTGAGAGAATGAAGACGACTGTGATTTGGCAAAGGTCACCCGGCTGATGTGTGTTGGGAGTGCACAAGCTAATCTGGTTCCCCAGATATGCCTCCACAGCTGAAGTAGCAGAGCGGGGATTCAAACCTGGTTCTCCAGATTAGAGTGCACCTGCTCTTACCCACTACAGCCGCGCTGGCTCTGGATTCTCAGAGGAATCCACGGCAGCAGCCATTCCCACCGGCAACAACCTGCCGGTTCCTTGTTCCCCCAGCTCCAGTCCTTGCTCTGAGCTGAGGTCTGCTTTGTGGCTCGGGGGTCTCTCAATCAGGACCAGGCAACTGAGCTCCCATCTTAGAAGAAGAACAGTGGGTGTTTATACCCGGCTTTTCTCTTCCTTTAAGGAGTCTCAAAGCGGCTTACAACTGTTTCTCCCCACAGGCTTCATGTGGAGGAGTGGGGAAACAAACCCAGTTCTCCAGATTAGAATCCACCTGCTCTTAACTGCTACTAATTCCAAGCCGTGCTTTTTTTTTAAAGGGCACCCTACCCAAAGCAAAGGCATGGAGGGTAAGACTGCCCGAGGCGAGGGATCTGGTCCGATGCCCCCTCAAAAAAAAAAGGGCATTGCTTACGGCGGGGGGTCTCCGGTAGGGGATGCCCGCGAGGGGGCGATGGCAACTCCACCAACGCGGTATTGTGTATTTTCAGGTGCAACTGCCGGGGAGTTCTGATGGTCAGAGAGGGAGCCATAAATGCTGCTTTTGCCGCCGCCATGCCACAGCACAAGGCCTGCGTGACTGAAAGGAAACTCACGGCGTATGTTTAAATTTGGCTCTGCCTCCTGGAGCGGCTTTGCTGTGCTTGGCAGCCACGCTGTGTCAAAATTCCAAAGGTGCCCACAGGCTCAAAAAGGTCGGGGGCTCCTGGCTAACAGCAACTCCGATAAGAGAACTCTAAGCCTTTTCTGTTTTATACACCCGGCGTAGTGGTTAAGAGCAGGTGCACTCTAATCTGGGGAACTGGGTTTTGACTCCCCGCTCTACCATGAGCTGTGGGGAAGCTTATCTGTGAACCAGATTAACCCGTGCGCACTCCAACCTGCAGCCAGCTGGAAGTGACCATCGGCTAGCCACCGGTCTTGAGGCCTCCTCTCCCAGCCCACCACACCTCAGGGTGTTTGCTGCTGGAAGGAGACTGTAAGCCTTTGAGGTCTCACTTACGAAGGGGGGGGATATCAATCCAAATTCTTTTTCTTCTTCAGCTCTGTTAGGGCAATCTTTCTGAGGATCCCCCTGCCAGCTCATCTTGGACTTCTAATAGGGAAACATTTGCCCTTCCTTCTCCACCCACCAGGCCCAAATTCTCCCCTGACCCTGGGAGCATGGGGCCTCTTCCTTGGGTCTAGAGAAGATGCTCTGCCTGTCTCAAGTTCAACCCTGGATTAAAACGCCAGCTAGCATCCAATTCAACCATCCCAATCGGCTACTGGCGCTTACCAGAGACACCCAGATTGCGGGGGAAGTTCCAAATGGGATGAAGGTGATGCCCGAACTGGCAGATGTCGGCCCCAACTCTCCCTCCTCTCTCTGTCATGGAAATTAGATTGCCTGCTGGGGCCCTCACAGCTTTAGCCTGTGATCTGCTATCCGGCTCTAGAAGGGCCCCGAGGGCTTATGGCCTACCAAAGAATCCCTCGTCTCTCTGCAGGTTCCCCAGGCCAAAAGCGGAGGGCCCGAAGAAAAAACATGAAAACTGCTGCCAAACCGAAGCTAACTTTCTGGCTCATTTGTCGCAATGCACCAAAAGGCTGGAACCAAGGTTAATAACCTAACAGCGAGAGACCTTTACAGATTATTCACGCTCTCAGGCACCAGGGCAGCCAACTGAGCGACGCGAAGCTGGCATGCGATCGGCTGTTTCATGGAGGACCAACTGGCGTATTTGTGGGCTGTGTGGCTGTGGGCTGGAAGTTTTGTCTAACCTTTGCCTGCATCCCGACATGCTTCGAAGGCAATGTTATGGGAAGACACACACCTCTTTCCGTGGCACATTTTACCATGGCACACCTCTGATGGCCACACAGCCCGGAAAACCCACGACAGCCACATGAAGCTGCCTTATCCTGAATCAGTCCCATGGTCCACCAAAGTCAGAACTGTCTACTCAGACTTGCCGTGGCTCTCCAAGGTCTCAGGCAGAGGTCCTTGGTATCACCTACTGTCTGGCCCATGGGTCTGCAACCTGCAGCTCTCCAGATGTTCCTGGACTACAATTCCCATCAGATGGGAATTGTGGTCCAGAGTATCTGGAAACCTGATTCTGAACCCCTAGTCTGGCAACTAACTTTAACTGGAGATGCCAGGGATTGAACCTGGGAACTTCCCCACGCTGGGCAGATGTTCTCCCACTGAGCCACTGTCCCTTCCTTCTCTTCTGGGTCTTGAATAACTTGGCTTTCCTGCTGTTTACCACTAAAAACTCAGTTCCAATAAAGCCATCCCTGGGTCACCCTACATTTTTCTCGTCCAGGGCTGGCAGAAGGAAAACATCCCGCGCAAGAGAGTGTCCAGGGCTCGAGAGAAGGAGATCAATCATTAGCTAAGCTTGGCTACAGCAGTGAGCAGATGGACGTTCTGGAAGGAAATTAGAAGAGACCATCAACAGCTACTGAAGGGAGGGGAAAAGGTGCTAGCTGCCCAGGTTGACACAGTCCAATCTTCCACCTGTCTTCTTACAAGGATCTCACTGCCTTCAAACATTGGAATTTCCAAAGCCCCAAATGAGGAGGCTGACCAAAATGCTGGACTTTAATTTGGAAGGGCTGGGTCCAAATCCTGTCTCCACCAGTGGCTTCTTGTCTTTGGTGTTGAGCGCACTCGTGTTCCCCAATCCCCTGTGCTGCAGAGAAATTACCCTGGATTGCTGTAAATCAGGGTTGTCTAACTGTGGCCCTCCAGATGATCACAGACTATGGCTCATTCCCGCTGCCGCGCCAAAGAATAATGCACCTTCAGAAGCTGCTTTCAAGAGATGCTGAAGCTGTGCGGAATGGCAAAAACAGTTGTGAAAGCAGCTTGAAAGTGCATTATTTTGCATGTGCGGAATGAGCCTATTTATTTATTTATCAGTTTTATATACCGCCCAACCCCCGAAGGGCTCTGGGCGGTGAATAACATAAAATTACCAATACATAATAGACTTTAAATAATTTACTTAGTAAGTTAAATGCATAAAACAATAAGCTTAACAATGCACCGCAGCAATTCCCTGTATTAGACCCACTCCCAAGAGGAGAAAAGAATGGAGTCCCACCAGATGAAGTAATGGGCCCGAAACACAGGAGGATGGAAGGGACTACAGTTCCCATCAGCCCCTGGCAGCGTTACGCCTCACATGCTACCTGCAGAGTTGATACAAGTCCTGCCTGCCACGCACAGGAGCTACGGATGCTTTGGAAAGACGTGTCTCAATGACGTAGGGATTTACAACACTCTCGAGAACCACAGCCTTTGACGGTTACTGACTGCGCTCGTTGCCTGGGTGGTGTCGCATCCCTGGCAACCAAAGGATGCCTGCTCTCCTTTTGAAACCAGTTTCACACGTCAGCCTTCACCTCCAAGAACCCGCGCGTGACATGCAGGACACACGTCAAGAGAGCCGCGCGGTGGGAGGCGAGGTAGACCTGACTCATGGGTCATAATCCCACTGGGAGAATTTTCTGGGCAAACCCGCGTACATGCAGGAGTGTCGGCTTCGCCAGCCCTCCAGATGTTATGGACTACAATGTTCCGCATCGCCAGCCTGCCAGCATGAACTGGCGGGGATGATGGAACTGTAGTCCATTAGCAATCTGGAGAACTCTTTCTCGAGATGACCTGTGAATAACCGGAACGCTTCTAGCCGGTCTTGAGCCCTCTTGCCCTTGCCAGTTGGGATCACGCAGGAGAGCAGAAGAAGAGTTTGGATTTATATCCCCCCTTTCTCTCCTGTAAGGAGAGTCAAAGGGGCTGACAATCTCCTTGCCCTTCCCTGCCCTCCCCACAACAGCTTACATTATGAGGTGGGTGGGGCTGAAGAGCTTCTGAAAAGCTGTGACTGGCCCAAGGTCACACCGCTGGCATGTGTTGGAGTGCACAAGCTAATCTGGTTTTCCAGATAAGCCTCCACAGCTCGAGTTGCAGAGCAGGAATCAAACCCAGTTCTCCAGGTTAGACTGCACCTTCCCTTAACCACTACACCACTGCTGCTCTCTAGTAGTTAGGTGGGTTGCAGTCCCTGGATTGTCTCCTGCTCTGTGGTCCTTGAATGGTACCCAAAAGTTACCCCTGCCTTGTGTATGTACAGGTGCCAACCTGCAGATGGGACATGGAGTTTTCAGGAAATTCCTCTCTATGGAAAATGGCAAAAGCAGCTCAGGAGGAGGTGAACCCTAGGAGCAGTGATAGCGGGCAATACTTGAGACTAGTGCCTAAACTACAACCCCAAAACCACTTATTTATGCTCGCAAAGTGCCAACACACAGCAATTTAACCTGAATACTGAGGTTTTGGTTTGGAAAAAAAAGCGGTTTGAAGCTCAGCTCTGCACCTCTCCAGCATCTCCTCATATCTCTCTGCCCCTCGGACGTAGCCACCTGGAGCGCCTGGGCACCAGGCCGCCAGTCGGAGTCACTCCCTGCTCACAGCGGTTTTCCAGCGTAATCTTGCCCACGGTAGGGCGGATAGCCCTAGATGTGTGTGCCCCAATGCTTGTTCCCCGTGATGTGAACTCTGTGGCGTCGTGCCCAGAGAGGAACACTCTCTGCATCTGTGTATGGTTCTCCAGTTGCTGGTGGCGGATGGGAGAGGCATCGAAGGTGATGATCACTGCTGTGCAGAGGATTAGCACCCTCTCCCTCCTTGGGAAGAACTCTAAATTCCGTAGAGCTGAAGAAGCCCAAAATGTTCTGAGGGACCCGTCTCATCCAGCACCTCTCTTTTTTGAACTGTTACCATCAAACTGAGCTGATACAGGTCTGCGAAACTGGACAAAAGAAACTTACGTAGACTGGCTGCGCCAGAGCTGTGGTTATGCTGAACTCATGCGGCCGATGTTGATGTGTTTGGGGCTGGTGTAGGGATGGAGTGGAGAAAGGAAAGTGAAAGGATGGGGGGATGAGTCTGAAGAAGTGTATTACATCGAGGAATGCTGCTGTAATTTTCGATTTGTGCGTGCCTACAATGACAATAAAATACTTATTTATTTGCTTATTCTGAGTGCCGCCCGCGTGCCATACCACCACCACCACTGCCCTTGAATTTCACATTAGGTTTTAGCCTCACCGAACACTTCCAAAACCCCTTAGCAGGATTTTTTCAAGTCAGAGCCAGTGAACTTTAAGCTTTTATAATGCGGTAGGTGCTTTTTTGCTAGAGGCAGACGCGCCTGCCCAGACTCTGTTAAACCTGTACCCAAAGTGCAAAAGACAGAAACTGCAAGAGCGAGACGCCCGAGGTGGTGATTCATAGAAACCCAGCTCGAGCTTCTCCACACCGAGAAGAGACGTACCTGCTGCCCGCATCCTTCGCTGGAATTGCTGCTAGCAGGTTGGAGTTTGGAAAGTCATTTTGTGGCCTGCGGAACAAGGAGCCTGTCAGTTATAAACTCTGGCAGCGACGTTAAACACCCTCTGCCAGAGATCTCCGGACGTCTCACTGGCGCCAGGGCAGGAACCTGCGGCTCTCCAGATGTTCAGGAACTACAATTCCCGCATCAGCCTCTGTCAGCATGGCCCAATTGGCCATGCTGGTAGGAAGCTGATAGAATGCCAATTCGAGGAACATCTAACCATAAATTCCCTACCCCACTAACTCCCATTTTTTCAGAAAGAGAGATAATAATTCACAGCGTCTGGTAGGTAAACCAGGCTCATAAGAAAGAGGGTCACACGTACAGTTCTGCTGGAGTGTAGAAAAGCCACTGAGTGTAGCACAGCTCACGGAATTCAGCATCCTGTAAGTCTTGTGAAGACCTACTGGAAAAGGGGCAGGCGGCACCTCTTTCTCAAAGGGCTGGTCTGAGAACTGTTTGGTCTCCTCACTGGCAACAGCTAAAAAAAATATGTTGCAGGATTTTTGTCGCCCTATCAAGTCGCAGTCAGCTTATGGCAACCCAGTAGAGTTCAAGAGAAGACAGAAACGGAAGTGGTTGCAGTGGTGTAGTGCCAACAGGGCGGGGGCGCAACACTCCGGGCGCGAGCTGTGGCGGGGGCATGACTGGGGCATTCCAGTGCGGGGGCGGGCGGCACCACGGCAGGGGCACAGAGTGCACGCACGCCCCAGGCAGTTTTCCCTTGCTCTGTGCCTGAGTGGTTGCCATTGCTTGACTCTGCGTAGCAACCCTAGAATTCCTTGGTGATCTCCCTTCCAAGTACTAAGTAGGACTGACTCTGCTCAGCTTCCAAGACGACAAGACTGGGTTAGTCTGAGTCATCCTGGTCAGGGCCAACTCAGCTTGGGTGCTGGGACATACTGTCAAGTCAGAGCTGACTCCTGGCGAGGAGGGATTTCAAGGCAAGAGATGAGCAGAGACCGTTGGCCTGCCTCTGCGTAGCAACCTGGACTGCCTTGGCCGTCTCCCAACCAAGTATTGACCAGGGTCAACCCTGCTTAGCTCCCAAGATCAGGGCGAGCCTGGTCCATCCAGATCAGGGCAAGAGACAAAGAGAGTGTCAGGCCCGCCTCCCGCCTTGCCTGGCATCAGCTGGCCAGAGTCAAGGTCCCACCTGGGCCTGCTCTTACCTGCCTTATGTTAATGGGCCTTTCTGTCTTAATCGCTGTGCTTTGCAACATAGTGAAACAAGCTGCCTCACTCCAACCCCCCAACCCCCCTCCCCAGGGCCCGAAGCGAAGTCTGTCGCATGTCCTTGAGATACCAGTGAAACGATAACACAGCTTTTCTCACATTGGCATTCTGCTGTTCTAGTGCACTGTGGGAAGATGGGGGGCGGGAGCACGAGCGGGAAAATGTTTGGGATAAACGCCTCTGCAGAAACCACGATCCTTAGATAATAAAGGCTACTGAATCCCTCTAGAGTCTGAATGATTGACTGCGGTACCAGAACCTTACAGAGAGGTGGTTTGCCATTGTCTGCCTCTGCATGGCAACGCCAGACTTCCTTGGTGGTCCCTCATCCAAGGACCAGCCAGAACTCAAAGAGGATATCGGAGAGATGGAAAAAGTGCAGAGAAGGGCAACGAGGATGATTGAGGGACTGGAGCACCTTCCTTGTGAGAAGCTGCAGCGTTTGGGACTCTTTAGTTTGGAGAGGAGACGTCTGAGGGGGGATATGATTGAAGTCTATACAATTATGCATGGGGTAGAAAATGTCGACAGAGAGAAATTTTTCTCTCTTTCTCACAATACTAGAACCAGGGGGCATTCATTGAAAATGCTGGGGGGAAGAATTAGGACTAATAAAAGGAAACACTTCTTCACGCAACGTGTGATTGGTGTTTGGAATCTGCTGCCACAGGAGGTGGTGATGGCCACTCACCTGGATAGCTTCAAAAAGGGGCTTGGACAGATTGATGGAGGAGAAGTCCACCTATGGCTCCCAATCTTGATCCTCCTTGATCTGAGGTTGCAAATGCCTTAGCAGACCAGGTGCTCAGGAGCAGCAGCAGCGGCAGAAGGTCATTGCTTTCACATGTGAGCTCCCAAAGGCACCTGGTGGGCCACTGTGAGTAGCAGAGGGCTGGACTAGATGGACTTTGGTCTGATCCAGCTGGCTTGTTCTTATGTTCTTAACTGACTCTGCTTAGCTGCTGAGAGAGGGCTCACCGAAGGCAAAATAAGCTCTGAAAATGGTCACAGAGGACTATATTTAAACTGGTAAGAATTACTGTCCATTGTACAACCCACCGTGGTAGTTCTTTAGTTATAGATTAAGAAGCACTTTGTGCTTTTTGCATAATGCCCTGGCTGTTCTAGCCTCTTTGTGGTTTTGGGCAGTTTTCTGTAAGTAAATGGTCGTGACTGTGGACACAGCAAAATTCTTGCCGTTCACATATCATGTATTGAGCGTCTTGTCCATACAGACCCAGATATGACATGTCCCATCACATGAAGAGACCAGCCTTATTATACCAGCAATCATGGAAGGCACTGGATAAGAAAGCCAAAGCTTGAGCCAACATTTTCTGGCTACATCCGTTCCTGGAGAAAAAGCTGCATTAATCCGATTCCTGCCAACCCAAGTAGAACCCCCCGGAGTTTGAAAGGTGCAGTGGCTGACTGAGGTTTCGCAGCAGGCCATGAATTTCAAAACCTGACTGCTCTTGATAGACGCAGCCCCACAAAGCCTAAGGGAGAGACCGACGCTCCGCAGCAAAGCCACGCCGAGATGGCCTGCAGGGGGCTTAGCCTGCTAGATCCCACCCCAGTTCTCTCTGCTTTCAAGGAAAAGACCTTGGATTGCAAAAAACCCTCTTACCGGGGGCATGGTTAGAGGATCAATGACGAGCCACCTTTCTGTTGCCATCTCCAGCTGCTGGGAACTCAGCGGTTCTCTGAGGCGGACGATGACTTCCAGCTTGCCCCCCGTCGGCCGCCGACCATCCAGGAGCTAAGGAGGGGAAACAGGAGGGAAGGAGACAGGAGAAAAAGCAAACAAACCTCTAAATGTGGAAGTCTCTCAACAAGAAAGGTCAGCCTGCTCCATCCAGCTCTATGCTGTGTCACACCCTTCAATATCCTCCCAATCGTCATCATTTGACATGAATTACAGAACAGTTTGGTCCGTCCCCTGTGCTCGCTAGAAGCAGGGCGTACCTACGTTTCCACTCCACTACAGATTGAAGAGAGCCAGTGTGGTGAAGTGGTGCTGGACTAGGATTAGGGAAACACACATTCAAATCCCCCCTCGTGCCGTGGAAGCTCCCTGGGTGACCTCGGACTAACACTTTCAGCCTAACCCACCCCACAGGGTTGCTGCGAGGATAAAATGAAGAGAACAATGTCAGCTACTTTGGTTCCTGAAGGAAGGAAGGAAGGAAGGAAGGAAGGAAGGAAGGAAGGAAGGAAGGAAGGAAGGAAGGAAGGAAGGAAGGAAGGAAGGAAGGAAGGAAGGAAGGAAGGAAGGAAGAAGGAAGGAAGGAAGGAAGGAAGGAAGGAAGGAAGGAAGGAAGGAAGGAAGGAAGGAAGGAAGGAAGGAAGGAAGGAAGGAAGGAAGGAAGGAAGGAAGGAAGGGGAGTTTCTCGGGTTTAAATCCCCCTGGCCCATGTCCAGCAGGGGGAGTGGAAGAGTGACTCAGTCGCCCACACAGGCACGAGACTCCAGCTTGCACACTTGCAAGCCAGTCGGAGCCCAGGTAAGAAAGTCTGTGCGTCTCTGCAGGCAAAGCAGATCTACTTAAAATGAGACTTTATTCCAGTCTATTGGCTGACACAGGCTTCAAGGAGAAGGGAGCTTGAGAGGGAGGTGGGGCCATGCCCCCACGGGTGGGTGGGGCCCTGCCCCCTGAACCCACCCCATAAAAATTCTATACCTACATCCCTGGAAGGAAGGAAGGAAGGAAGGAAGGAAGGAAGGAAGGAAGGAAGGAAGGAAGGAAGGAAGGAAGGAAGGAAGGAAGGAAGGAAGGAAGGAAGGAAGGAAGGAAGGAAGGAAGGAAGGAAGGAAGGAAGGAAGGAAGGAAGGAAGGAAGGAAGGAAGGAAGGAAGGAAGGAAGGAAGGAAGGAAGGAAGGAAGGAAGCAAGCTTGGAGAATTACAGCTGTTCTTCCAGAGAGCATCACAAAGACATGCTAAAAGTCCACAGCAAAAGCATCTTTCTGAAGTCTTCCTTCACCTTGGAGAAAGGATATGGTTGTACACGATGCAATGCCCAAAAATAAAGGGAAGGATCGAGCTTACCTCCAGAATCTCCCGAAGTTCACAGGCCGCCTCCAGTGCCTCCAGCTTCAGTTGTGCTGTTCCCAACACACGGTCTGTCTTGAAGAGCCCTCTGGGGAGAAATTGGCAGCAATAAACCGTGGGGCTCATTCAAAGTCCCAGGTTCCAGCTGGGCTCTGTTTGCTCCCTTCAGTGGCAGATTTCCAGCAAAACCAAGCGGGCGTCTCTACAGAGAAACTCCTCTTCATTAGGGAAACCACTTCTATGCTAGTCAGGTCTCAGTTCTCCACAAACACCCATGGATGTCATTTATAAGTTGCCCTGGGGTCTGGCTAGGGTAGAGGTTTCCCTATTTTTTCCCCAGAAAACGCCTCCGGTCTCATCTTCGATCTGTTTCTGAATGTAAGGGCAGACAGGATTGCTCTCTTTTAAGTGTTTGAAGGCCTGTCACTTAGAGAGGGCAGGGAGTGGTTCCTGTGGACAGCAGAGGATCAGACTCACAGTAATTATGGCCGAAGGGGTATCAGCTGGACATTAGGAAGTTTTTTTTTTACAGTAAAAGTAATTCAGCAGAGGTACAGGCTGCCTAGGGGGCTGGTAAGCTCCTCCCCACTGGCAGTTTTCAAGCAGCGGCTGGAAGAACACTTGTCAGGGGTTTTCTAGGCCGATCCTGCATTAAACAGGGGGTTGGACTAGATGGCCTCTATGGGCCCGCCCAACTCTACGATTTTGCAGGAGGACTGCGACGGATGTGGAATCCGAGTTCGACAGCCGACTCCAACTTTGACCCCGTGGCTTTTGTCAGCCTTTCGGTCACTCGTTGAAGTCTGCTTTCCATTTGTATTTTCCTGATTGCTAAACATCCCAAGGACTGTGTCATCCCAACACGTATGTGGTCACTCAGCAGAGTCTCAGTACACTGAAGCATAACGGAGATTCTGGTTACGAAAGGAACGGGGCTCTCTTCTCCAGCAGCCAAGCACCCCAACATCCCAGCACAAAGTTCGGCTCCAAGCAACCTTTGTGACAATGTGAAGCATGATTTGCTCCCTGCTGGTGGGGCAGGCGGGCACAACCTCAGGGCTGTTCCAGGTCAGGAAGGAAAGTATGGCAGTGGGCAGCTTAGGACAGGCTCGTAGCCCTCTATGCTGGAGATTCTACACTTAGGCAGAAAAAAATGAAACGCACAGATATAGGATGGGGCACCCCTGTCTTGACAACAGTACATGCGAAAGGGATCTGGGAGTCTTAGTAGACCACAAACTGAACATGAGTCAGCAGTGTGATGTGGCAGCCCAGAAAGCCAATGCAATTCTGGGATGCATCAGGAAGAGTACAGTGTCTAGATCAGTGGTGGCAAACCTTTGGCACTCCAGATGTTATGGACTACAATTCCCATCAGCCCCTGCCAGCATGTCCAATTGACCATGCTGGCAGGGGCTGATGGGAAGTGTAGTCCATAACATCTGGAGTGCCAAAGGTTCGCCACCACGGTTCTAGATCAAGGGAAGTAATTATACCACTCTACTCCGCATTGGTCAGACCTCACCCAGAGTACTGTGTTCAGTTCTGGGCACCGCAATTTTGAGAAGGATGCTGACAAGCCGGAACGAGTCCAGAGGAGGGCTACCAAAATGGTCAAAGGTCTGGAGTCCATGCCCTACAAAGAAAGGCTTAGGGAGCTGGGAATGTTTAGTCTGGAGAAGCAAAGGTTAAGGGGGGACACATGATAGCTATGTTTAAATATTTGAAGGGATGCCATGTCGATGAGGGAGCAAGCTTGTTTTCTGCTGCCTGAGAGGCGAGGACACGGAGTCATGGATTCAAGGTGCAGGAAATACCTAAACATTAGGAAGAACTTTCTATCTGTCAGGGCTGTTTTGACAGTGGAATGCACTGTCTCAGAGAGTTGTGGAGACTCCTTCTTTGGAGGTTTTTAAACAGAGGCTGGATGGCCATCTGTCAGGAGTGCTTTGATTGTGTGTTCCTGCATGACAGGGGGTTGGACTTGATGGCTCTAGTGGTCTCTTCCAACTCTATGATTCTAACCCTGCAAAGGCAACAGTTCTTAGAAATCCTCTTGAAAAATACATTAGTTCAGGGGTCTGAAACCTGCAGCTCTCAGATGTTCAAGGACTACAATTCCCACCAGCCCCTGCCAGAGTGGCCAATTGGCCATGCTATGGCGGGGCACGATGAATCATGAACATCTGGAAGAAAGCAGGATTTACAGACCCCGGATTAGTTGATCCTTCAGTTAAATGCCTCTTAAGCTCCCATCGTGGGGTCCCAGCAACACTTTACTTCCCCTCGTAAGAATTAGCTAATTTTGCTCCGTCTTGAACAGCCAATATTCATGAATGGGCTGTGATGGTGCATAAAAGAGTCAGAGGAAAATTAACCCCCACAAATTCCTGCTCCACCAACTTCAGAAATATGTTTAGCTCACCCTTTATGGACAACTTCAAACTTGATCCCTTTCGTCTGAATGGCTCTCTTGAGACCTCGGTGCCCCCGGTTGATAAACAGCTTGAATTGTTCTTGGAATTCTGCCGGAGGGAGACGGCAAGCAGGAAGGTTAGCTGAGAAGGGCAGAGAAGCGCACCCCGGCCCCTCTTGTGGCGCACGGTGCACAGCTCACCACGCTTCAAGGATTTCTCCTTCCCTAGCTCATGGGAGGTTCACTTCCACTCATAAACCTTTACACTTAAAATGTTTTCATACAGCAGCTGCTGCACTGCTGCAGGTGCTGTATGAAAACATTTTAAGTTTTGTCCTGGGCAGCTGTACAGCCCGTCCTGGAGCAGCAGTGGCGTAGGAGGTTAAGAGCTCGTGTATCTAATCTGGAGGAACCGGGTTTGATTCCCCGCTCTGCCGCCTGAGCTGTGGAGGCTTATCTGGGGAATTCAGATTAGCCTGTACACTCCCACACACGCCAGCTGGGTGACCTTGGGCTAGTCACAGCTTCTCGGAGCTCTCTCAGCCTCACCTACCTCACAGGGTGTTTGTTGTGAGGGAGCAAGGGCAAGGAGATTGTAAGCCCCTTTGAGTCTCCTGAAGGAGAGAAAGGGGGGATATAAATCCAAACTCCTCTTCTTCTTCTGGGCAGTTTTGTCCTGGGGCAGCTGTACAGCCCGTCACAAACACTGCTGCTTGACTAGGGTTGGCATCAGAATACCCTGTGGGGCAGCTGCCGAGATCCTGGTCTTCTGGAAGAGCTCACTGCCACTGTCCTTCCCTCCTGCTGCACATCTGCTTGTGAGCCCTTCCGCCACCCACAACCCCACTGCCCAGCAGAGTCAGGGAAGGGTGGATAAGTACTGCGTAGATTGGAAACTGAGCTCCTGGGTGGGGCAAGGACAGATGGCCAGGCAATGGAGGAGGGGCATATAGGTAGGAGGGCCAGGAGGTATGAACCGGGGTGGGGGGGCGGGGCACATTGGCAAGCAAAGGAAGAAGAGTTTGGGTTTATACCCCCCCCTTTCTCTCCTGTAGGAGACTCAAAGGGGCTTACAATCTCCTCCCCCCCGCCCACAACAAACACCCTGTGAAGTGGGTGGGGCTGAGAGAGCTCCAAAGAACTGTGACTAGTCCAAGGTCACCCAGCTGGTGTGTGTATATAAATCCTATTTTAAGACAGTGAGCCGAGATTTCTGATAGTTCCAAGTTGGCCTTCCTACTAAATAGCCTTATCTTGGAAATGTGCTCCGTTGTCACGGTTCTGCTGGATTAAAATGTCATGAGCCAGCCCCAGGACACAGAGGACCCTGAGGCAGGACCTGTAGACACGGTACAGCCAGAGTTGGCTGCTCCTGAGGAAGACCAGGCAGCAGAGCCAACTCCCAACCCTTCCCTGCCTGATGAGGTGCAGATGGAGGAGCCTGCAGATCCTCCTAGGGAACCCAGTAATAAGTCAGCTGTGCACAGGAGGCAGAAGCAGAGGCAGCTGCTGCAGAAGCAAAGGAGGAGTGCTCATATTGCAGAAAGATATGGGAAGATAGAAGTGTCTGCATCTGATGAGGATTAACTCCTTGCAGAATCCCAACCCCTTGGACAAGGCTCTATATAAGCCTTGCTGTGAACTTGCTTCTGCCTGGGTGCAACAAGTGTGTTACCTGTCACCACTGTGTGCCTGGCTCATCGCTGATCCCTAGCCTGTTTATTGGTTCTCCTGTACCACGACCTGCAGACTACGCCTTGCCTGCTGCCTGTCTTGACCCACTGTTATTAGACTACGTTTTGCCTGACGCCTGCCTTGACCCATTGGACTGATATCAGACTGTGCTTTGCCTGCCACCCATTTGGCCCCGCAAGGCTGGACCTGACCCCGCCCTGCCTGCCAACAGCACATCAGTCTTCCAAAGAAAGGGTGCTAATTTTTACTCTCGTTCTTTTCACCATTGTATTAACTCTTCTCTTTTTAACTCCATGCACTGCTGTATTCTATGTTGTCTTTCATTTATCTTAAATCTCTGTAGATTTTAATTGTTTTGCATATTATGTATTGCCTAGATACCAATAAAGTTCTTGGATTGGACTGCTTTGGTAGGACGGCCATAAAAGTGAAAAAGGGAGCACTGACTTTCAAAAGCTACTGCCCGGGGAGTCAGGGTATGCCATACTGGTCTCTACGGTTCTGCTGGATTAAAATCTAGCAGTTCTACTGCAGACCTCTCAAACAGTCTTCAATGGTATTTACCAGGAGAATTGGAATTTTTGATTACGCTGGTCTTGTCTTTCTGTGCTTCCTCCTGCAAAGCAGAGTGCAAAAGAAAGAATTAGAATCAGACCTCCAAACTGCTGCTTAGAGGGTCCTGAAGCAATGTAGGGTCTCCAAGCAAATGCTCTACATCAGAGGTCTGCAACCTGTGGCTCTCCAAATGTTAATGGACTACAATTCCCACCAGCCCCTGCCAGCATGGCCAATTGGCCATGCTGGCAGGGGCTGATGGGAATTGTAGTCCTTGAACATCTGGAGAGCCGCAGGTTGCAGACCCCTGCTCTACATTATACTTCCCGGACATTATACTTCCAAGACATATGTGACTGACATGAAACAGGTCTACTTGGTTGTAAACACAAAAGCTGGGACATTCTGACTAGTTGCTTTGCATGTAGGGACCCAAAGAAAAGAGCAGTGTTTTGAGGTTATCCAGACTCACCGTGCTGGGGTAAGAGAACTCAAAGCGCACAAAAGCATCGAGATCATTAGGGGTCATCCCTGAAAAAGAAAAGAAAAATATGCAGTCCAAGAGCACGGGGGAACTTTTAAAAATTCAAACTGTACAAGCTAAATAATAGCTCTGAGGAGTTCTTGCAAGAATCTGCAGTCTGGTGGCAGCCGCTGCGTGAAGAAGAGTCGTCTGGATTTATCCCCTGCCTTTCTTTCAAGGAGTCTCAAAGGGGCTTACAAACTCCTTTCCCTTCCTCTTTCCACAACAGATTCCTTGTGAGGCAGGTGGGGCTCAGAGAGTTCTGAGAGAACTGTGACTGGCCCAAACTCACCCAGCAGGAATGTAGGAGTGGGAAAACAAATCCAATTCACCAGATTAAGAAGAAGAAGAGTTTGGATTTATATCCCACCTTTCTCTCCTGTAGGGAGACTCAAAGGGGCTTACAAACTCCTTTCCCTTCCCTCCCCCCCCCCCCATCAAACATCCTGTGAGGTGGGCGCAGCTGAGAGAGCTCCGAAGAAGTGTGACTCGCCCAAGGTCACCTACTTGGCACGTGTTGGAGTACACAAGCTAATCTGGTTTCCCAGATAAGCCTCCACAGCTCAAGTGGTGGGGAATCAAACCTGGCTCTCCAGATTAGAGTGCACCTGCTCTTAACCACTACACCCATGGTGGTGAACCTATGGCACTCCAGATGTTCATGGACTACAATTCCCATCAGCCCCAATTGGCCATGCTGGCAGGGGCAGATGGGAATTGTAGTCCATGAACATCTGGAGTGCCATAGGTTCGCCACCACTGCACTACACCGTGCTGGCCCATGTGGAGTCTGGCATCTTCAGAGGTGTATCACAGAGGGAAGTCTTACGCTGTTACACAGTATGTAACAGACTTCTCTCTGCGATACGCCTCTGAAGATGCCAGCCACAGATGCAGGCGAAACGTGAGGAACCAGATCCAACAGACCACAGCCACACAGCCCGGAAAACCCACCACAACCAAACCAACCAAACCTAGGGCTGATGTTCTCCAAGCTGAGCCTCTGAATCCCTTTCTCCCTACACAGCAGGTGCAGACTTTTCATCCTTGTACTCGGTGTGGATGTCCTCCCCGCCAGCACCCAACTCTGCCCCTAGGTAAGCCCTCCACTCCCCAGCCGTTCATTATCATAGCAGCAAGAGGGTCCACTCCTTCCGCCCACCAATCCCAGAAACAGAAACGATTGGCTGTTTTACCAGGAGGAGCCGGCAGGTTGACAGCTTTCACGATAGAGAGAACCATATCGTTGCTGTTTAATTCTGGAAAGATTCTGGGGAAAAAATAACGGGGGGGAGGGGGGATGAACACAGTTCAGCCAAGGCCTATAGAAGACAATTATTTTTACCCAAACAAACAAACAAAAATGGAAAATCAAGAGGCTTGGATTACTCTGCAATACCTCCAAGCCCTATTTGTAAAATATAACAGACTGTTGGATCAAAACCCATCTGGACAAGCATCCTGTTTCCAACCCAGGACAGCCAGCCCCACCCAAGAGGACAACCAACAATGTACAGGGAGGGCTATTTCCTTCATCTATTCTCCACTTCCCTGTAGCCACTTTTTAAAGGTAAACTAATGGTGAATCTGAAGTTTCTATTTACTTCTCATGGCTAACAGCCACCGACAGACCAAGAATGGACTTAGCCCCCTTTTACAGCCACCTAGGCTGCAGCTATTTCCTATACCTTGTGGCAGTGAGTTCCCGAGATTAAACATGTAGTAGCAGTAGTAGTAGAAGAAGAGGAGGAGGAGGAGGAGGAGTTTGGATTTATATCTCCCTCCTTTCTCTCCTGTAGGAGAATCAAAGGAGCTTACAATCTCCTTTTCCTTCCCCCCCCCCCCCACAACAAACACCCTATGAGGTGGGGGTGGTTGAGAGAGCTCAGAAGAACTATGACTAGCCCAAGGTCACCCAGCTGGCATGTGTTGGAGTGCACAGGCTAATCTAGTTCCCCAGATAAGCCTCCACAGCTCAAGTGGCAGAGCAGGGAATCAAACCTGGTTCCCCAGATTAGAGTGCACCTGCTCTTAATCACTATGCCACTGCTGCCCCATGTATTATATGAAGTGCTCTCTTTTTGTCTGTCCTGAGTCTGCCACTAAATATCTTCACCGGGTAATCGTGACTCCTAGTATTATAAAAGATCTTGCTCTCTACACCATTTGTAATGTTTTATCAGGGATCCCTTCACTGTCTTTTTTGGAGGCCTCCGACACTATGGGAGGGTGGGGTACAAATCAAATAAACGAAACTTTTGAGATTAACCTCAAGTGCTCCAACTCCTTGATTATTTTAGCAGTCCTGTCCTGAAGGAAAATGCAGGATGGTCAAAGACGGATATAAAAGGACAGCTCCAATCTGCTGACTGAACACAGGCCCAAACCCCCTACTTTTCCAAGATGTCAAATAGAACAATAGAATCATAGAGTTAGAAGAGAACCCAAGGGCCATCAAGGCCAACCTGCTGCAATGTAGGAACACACAATCAAAGCATTCCTGACATATGTTCACACAGCCTCTGTTTAAAAACCTCCAAAGGAGGAGACTCCACAACTCTTTGAGGCAGTGAATTCCACTGTCGAACAGCCCTGACAGTCAGGAAGTTCCTCCTAATGTTTAGGTGGAATCTCTTTTCATTCACCTTGAACCCATTACTCCGTGTCCTCGTCTCTGAGGCAGCAGAAAACAAGCTTGTTCCCTCTTCAACATGACATCCCTTCAAATATTTAAATATAGCTCTCATGTCCGTTCACCTCCCCCCCCCTTAACCTTTGCTTCTCCACACTAAACATCCCCAGCTCCCTAAGCCTCTCTTCATAGGGCATGGATTCCAGACCTTTGACCATTTTGGTTGCCCTCCTCTGGACCCAGCTTGTCAATATCCTTCTTAAATCGCGGTGCCCCGAACTGAACACAACACTCTAGGTGTGGTCTGACCAATGCAGAGTAGAGTGGTACAATTACTTCCCTCAATCTAGACACTATGCTCTTATTGATGCATCCCAGAATTGCATGGGCTTTCTGGGCTGCCACATCACACTGCGGGCTCAATAAAGCGGCTCAGTTTATTTCTGAAGGGTTCTGACGTATTCTTGGGCATAAAATTTCTCATTGGGTTCTGAATTCAACAATATCATACGGAATCGCTCTGTCTGATGTTGGTGCACGCACGCACGCGCGCGCACACACAAGATGTCCTTGCAAATTAAACAAAGCAAAGCTTTTTAAATTTGGTGGTGATGGGAGGGTGTCAGATATAAACACACGTGGGGAGTGGAGCATGTGCAGATCTGGCTATGGACCACCAGTTGATCATCCTTGGCATCTGAACACCCCTGACACAACACAGCAATGAGGGGTAAACCATGGGTCTGCACCCTGTGGCTCTCCAGATGTTCATGGACTACAATTCCCATCAGCCCCTACCAGCATGGCCAATTGGCATCCGAAGATAGTCCATGAACATCTGGAGAGCCACAGGTTGCAGACCCCTGCACTAAACTGACCATCTGTCCACCCAGCTGTTCCCAACGCTATACAGAAGTCTTTTTAGAGTTTACATGCCCAGACAGGTCTGTCTTTGCACAAAAAGCATCACTCCAAAGAACCGCCATGGGCTGAAACCACGAGAATCCGTGAATGAACCCTGGTTAGCCCCACCTTGTATTATTCTGAGAGAAGCTACTTGTCACAGGAAAGAGTTAAGAACCGTCTGACAAACGTCTATAAGGGATCAAACAAAAAGACACCGATATTTAGCAGGGTGGAAACTGCTCAAGTCAATGGTACACGCACTTCACCATGCTGAAGGTCCGCTGTTCGTAATGATATTTAGGCAGGGGGAATCCCTTGGCGTGGGCTTGCTTCAGGATCTCCATGTTTTTCTTGCAGTCCTCGGCCATCTTCTCAAACCTGAATGGGGGGAATCAGGACAGGCACTGTCAGGACCCTCTAATACATAGGTGTCAAACTCACGGCCCTCCAGATGTTATGGACTACATTTCCCATCATCCCCTGCCAGATGATGGGAACTGTAGTCCATAACATCTGGAGGGCCGCGAGTTTGACACCTGTGCTCTAATATCTTAGCCGGGCCCTGTCATTTAATTCAGGGTCATTTCCACAGAGCAGCCTTGAGAATTGTTTGCATTTAATCCAACCTGTACCGGTTTGTCTCTTATCTTGCTTTGTAAAAGTTCTACAACTGAAAATGGGGGTAGGGGGGTAGGTTTGGGGTGTCTGTTTCTCCCAGGTTCTCACTGCCTGAGGAATGTGTGCCTTCCCGCCCAAAGGGGGCGATGGAGAGGTGATGTGAGAATGACGTGTCTGTGGTGTGTGATCTAATGCTTTGCCTGTTTCAATGTATTCGGTTCTGGAACACTCTGGCTCCTTCCTCTGCAGAGGTCTCTGCTGCCGTTTATCAGTTGGAGCTAATCTATCCTAAATCAACGATAGGTAATGGAGTGATTGAATTGGAGACACCATAGGCATCATGTGACCCACGCCCCAGTTAGCGACTACTCTTCATGCTAACGGACAGACGATGCGGTGCATTACCAGGATAGCACCATTATTGAGCTGGCTACAGAAGTCTGCAACCAAGTCTCTAACTAGGTGCCCGTCACAACCCCAGACTTGTCCAATAAATGAATCTGTGCCTTGAGAGTAGAATATAAATCAACAGCTTCTCTAGGCTTGCAATTGTTAAATAACAATTCTACTCTCATAATACCGATTCACTTATTGGACAAGTCGGGTTGGATTCCCCGCTCTGCTATTTGAGCTGTGGAGGCTTATCAGGTGAACCAGATTAGCTTGTGCACTCCAACACATGCCAGCTGGGTGACCTTGGGCTAGTCACAGTTCTTTGGAGCTCTCTCAGCCCCTCCTACCTCACAGGGTGTTTGTTGTGGTGGGGGGAGGGAAAGGAGTTCGTAAGCCCCTTTGAGTCTCCTTACAGGAGAGAAAGGGGGGATATAAATCCAAACTTTTCTTCTTATTATTATTATCTAGGTCAGGGGGTCACAAGAAACTGCCTTCTACTGAGACAGACCCTCAACCCATCAAAGTACTGTCTACTCCGACTAGTGGCTGCTCTCCAGAGTCACAGGCAGACGTCTTTCACATCACCCACTGCCTTGCCCTTTTAACTGGAGATTTCAAGATGGACACCTGGGACCTTCTGCAAGCCAAACAGATGCTCGGCCACCCAGTCATGACCCTTCCCAATAGTCCCAAATAGGCAATGAGTGATTTCGAGTGCATTGTCAGCGCAGTCAGGAACGGAGATGCATTAGTACCGCGATTGGCAGCCTTACTTGGTTGTTTCCGTGATGTTGCCTAAATGGGTGAACTGCTTGGAGTAATTTGTGCACATCTGGAATTTAAAAAACAACAACAGAAGCCATGTGAGAAGCAGACAGGCACACAACAACCGCAGGTCTGCACCTTCCTAGCCAAAGTCCTGCAGTTTGAACACATGTTCCTCCCGCTTGATGAACTAGGATGGTGCACCAGACTCTGGGCTGCGCCTCTCAGGGAACCTAGAAGCCACTGGATCATATTTGACTGAGGACCCTGAGAGGGGCAGGGATCCCAAACTATCCTTGCAGCAATCCTCTGACCAAAAGAGCAACCCGCTTCATCTAAACTGTCACAGCCTCCCAATAACCAGAATCAGAGTTGCAGGAATTAGGTTTATTTCATTAGAGTACAAACAGGTGCACTCCAACAGGGTTTCTGCAGAATCCAGCATTCACATACAAAACAGCCGTCCAAATCCCCTGCTAAGGACCCCTCCCCCTAACAGTCATCCCCAAAAGAGAAAGCCTTCTCAGGCTACACAGATCTCCTAAGGTCAGAGCGCTGATAAGGAAGAAGAAGAAGAGTTGGATTTATATCCCCCCTTTCTCTCTTGTAGGAGACTCAAAGGGGCGTACAAAATCCTTGCCCTTCCCCCCCCCACAACAAACACCCTGCGAGGTAGGTGGGGCTGAGAGAGCTCAGAAGAACTGTGACTAGCCCAAGGTCACCCAGCTGGTGTGTGTTGGAGTGTACAGGCTAATCTGAATTCCCCAGATAAGCCTCCACAGCTCAGGCGGCAAAGCAGGGAATCAAACCCGCTTCCTCCAGATTAGAGTATGCCTGCTCTTAACCACTACGTCACTGCTGTTCCATGTGGGAATATGTGAATGGGAAATGTTTGAATGTTTGGTGATATAAACTGGTTGCAAAAGGCAGGGCGCCAGTTCTAGCTTCCTGCAGCCTAGGTCAGTGGTGGCGAACCTATGGCACAGGTGCTGGAGGTGGCACACAGAGTCCTCTCTGTGGGCACGTGCGCACAGAGTTTGTTATGTGGGGGGGAAATCCCCCCCCCCACACACACACATACATCTAGGCTGGCCTGGGCCGCTGGACTTGATTTGCATGCACCTCAGCGAACAGGGAGGACTCAGCTGGCGGGTCTGGTGCCTGTGCTCTAGGTGGCTGCTGCCTGGGGGGTGGGCAGAGATGCTAGAGAGGCGCACGTGGAACTTGCTGGAGGCTACAGCAGGCTGGCCCCTGCTCAAGGGGGTTATTCAGGTTAAATGGCTGCGTTGGCACTTTGTGATAAATAAGTGGGTTTTGGGTTGCAATTTGGGCACTCGGTCTCGAAAAGGTTCACCATCACTGGCCTAGGTCTTGACACAGTTCAATAAAGCTAATAAAGGTAACAGAGCCTTACACACTGCTCTGCTCCACTCCAGCTTCAGCCAATACTGAGCTACCTGAAGGCACCTCCATCCTCTCACTAGTTCTACATAGTCCAGTGGTGGCGAACCTTTGGCACTCCAGATGTTATGGACTACAATTCCCATCAGCCCCTTCCAGCATGGCCAATTGGCCATGTTGGAAGGGGCTGATGGGAATTGTAGTCCATAACATCTGGAGTGCCAAATGTTCGCCACCACTGACATAGTCCATCACTGCATTCTTCCTTCCAGGATTGGAGCAGACTGCGACAGGGACAGAGAAGAAGGGAAAGTATAGGGAAAGGAGGGAGAGCAGAGGGTTTTGTTCCTCTCGCTGACATGCCCATTTTGATGGTGCCATTTAAAAAAAAAAGACTCCCACTCCTTCACTTTAAACCTAAATGTGGTGGGCCTGGGAAATGAAGCTGCTGTCACTATACACCAGCGTGGTGCAATGGTTAAGAGCAGGTGGATTCTAATCTGGAGAACCAGGTTTGATTCCCCACTCCTCCACCTGAGTAGCGGAGGCTGATCTGATGAACCAGATGTGTTTCCGCACTCCAACATTCCTGCTGGGTGACCTTGGGCCAGTCACAGTTCTCTCCGGACTCTCTCAGCCCCACCTGTCTCACAAGGTGTCTGTGGCGGGGAGAGGAAGGGGAAGGAGCTTCTAAGTCACCTTGAGTTTCCTTACAGGAGAGAAAGGTGGGATATAAATCCAAACTCTTCTTTGTCTCTGCCCCAGAGACCCCTTCTGAAAACCTCTAATCCAGTCTGTTGGAAGTCACAAGCAGAGGATGAGGGGTGTGACTGCTTTCCGGTTATTCCTTCCTGCTCCTGGCAAGCAATCGTTTATGTTTCACCAGAGAAGGAACAACTGCAATCCAAGCTGAGTGCAGAAGGTAGTGGTGTTGGGTCTGCAGTGGAACAGCCAACTGAGTCCAATAACAGCTTAGAGCAGGGATCTGCAACCTGCGGCTCTCCAGATGTTCATGGACTGCAATTCCCATCAGCCCCTGCCACCATGGCCAATTGGGATTTGTAGTCCATGAACATCAGGAGAGCCGCAGGTTGCAGACCCCTGGCTTAGAGACCGATAGAAGTTTGGAGGTGTGAGCTTTCAAAAGTCCCTTGGTCTGACTGGAGGTTTAGTGTCTGATGAAGGGAGCGTTGACTTTCGAAAATGTATACCTTGAAAATCCTGCTGGTCTCTGAAGGTGCTACTGGACTCAAATCTGGCAGCCCAAAACTGCTCCCCTTCACATCGGCAGGCCTCCTCCTGCAAGATTGTTTTCACGATTCACAGCTCCTCCTCCCCGCAAACCCGGCATCATCTTCATAGTCTGCCCCTGTTACTGTATCAGAAGCCACACCTGACTGTGAAAAGGATCTTTCATCTCCAGATGGAGAACAGGAAAGCCTATGCAAATGTACCAGAGTACAACGTCAAAGGCCTAAATCACCTCGTGGCGGGAACAGAGTTTTCCTGAGCCATGACAGACAAAGGCTGAGAGATTCCACCTCGGGACTTGGCCAGAGAACCATCTCTGGGCCATGGGCTCCCGAGATAAAGACAAAAGGAATAAAAAAAGGAATGTGTTCAGCTGAGAAATCTCTGTAACTGAAGTTTATTTTCATTTCTTTGTTTTGAATCTTTCAATAAAACCTTGAGAACTCAGCCGGTGTGGAGTTTTGGAGAAGAACCCAGATCCTACAGAAACAAGCGGGGCTATCCCAGGCTTGGTTTTGTCACAGCCCCCAACCTGCTAACCTCATACTGCTGCCTCATCAGTTTGACCAGCTCAGTGTACTGGGTGGCCGTCTCCGGAGAGATGTTGACTCCGCGGCGCTGCACAAGCGTGAAATCTTCCTTGTTCATGGGGGCTTGAGGCACCTGAAGGGAGAAGGAAACGAGTCAAGAAGCAAAATCCTCCCTAGTCAGCTGTGTAACCTACTTTGCTTCCATGGCAAAACTCAGACGTTATTGTATTGTCAAAGGCTTTCATGGCCGGAATCACTAGGGTGTTGTGGGTTTTTCAGGCTGTATGGCCGTGTTCCAGTAGCCTTTTCTCCTGATGTTTCGCCTGCATCTGTGGCTGGCATCTTACATATGCTAAAATGGGTGGATTCCACTCAACACATGCAAAGCGCACCTGCTAATTGCACCCTTTACACTTGCTAACCAATGCAGATGGTTCTTTCTCCCACCCTGGACATTCCACAGGTATATGTCCTCCACTTGCTTGACTACCATCAGATCCTCTGAAGATGACAGCCACAGATGCAGGCGAAACGTCAGGAGACAATGCTGCTGGAACATGGCCATGCAACCCAGAAAACCCACAATACCTCAGAAGTTATTGTCATTGGAAGAGAGTTTCAGAGGGCAGACAGCGCTGGCCAAATATCCCTGCAAAAATTTGAGATGGGACCCAGTGGGACAATCTGTGTGTGTGTGTGTGGGGGGGGATTAAAACAGCCAACGTTAGCCCAAAGCTCTGATAGTTTATCCTGCCTGCTGACTGTACCAGTCGCAGTGGCTCAGCAGAGAGGTTACTTCACGCTCATGGTTAAAGAAGCTCTATTATGGCCAATTGGGTTGGTTGGTTGGTGGGCGGGAAGCTCAATGCATGGCACAATTGGCCCCATATGTCCCACGTCGGTCTCTGCGCTCGGCAGAGGCCAATTTACTGGAGATCCCCGCCCCCTCTATGATGCGGCTGGCCTCCACGAGGGCCAGGGCTTTTATGGCCCTGGCCCCTGCCTGGTGGAATGCTCTTACTCCAGCTGTCCAGGCCCTGCGGGACCTACACGAGTTCCGCAGGACCTGTAAGACTGAGTTATTCTGCCAGGCTTTTGGGGAGGCCGGCTGCTGATAGGTGCCCATTAACAACTGAGATCCGCTGTTCCCCTCTCAGAGGAACTAGAGGAGTTAAGGGTTGTACGCCATCTGTTTTAAATGATTATGATCTGTAGCGCTGCATTTTAACTGATATTAATTTTTAGCATTTTATCTTATTTATCCACTTGTTTGTATTTATGTTGTAAACCGCCCTGAGCCCTCCGGGGGAGGGCAATATAAAAGTGGAACGAATAAATAAAAATAAATAAATAAATATTATGACGTCTGTATTAACATGGTTACAGCCCTCCAGAAGCCACTGCACTGCGAAGATGGGAGCGAATGGATGAATTGGAGCACCCGGCAGATCACGGAGGAAAGCAGCTGCGCCACTCTGAACAACAGCTTGCTTGGGTGGTTGGTTGGTGGGCGGGAAGCTCAATGCATGGCACGAAGCAGCAATCAGCCAAAGCTTTGAACTATCTCTGCTTATGTCGCTGAAATCTGTGCAGGTGGCTTTGCAAGCAAACTCTACTCTCCAGGCCAAATCTGGATCAGCCTCCCGAATCTACGTCACCCTTGAACCGTACTCTTGTGTGTGATCTGGGGAGATCCGAGCAACTGGGGCGCCTGCAGTTTTCCTATTCCAGTTCAAGGCCCCCTGCAGGGATGGCTCCTTGCCTTAGTGATGTCGACAGGGAGCCCGTTCTGCGATGCCTCGATCATCGGATCCAAACCCTTGGCCTGGCGGAGGAACAGCTTGGCCCCTTCGATGTCGTTCTGCTGCTTCGCTCGCAGAGCTGCCTGCAGCAGCTGCTTCTTCCGGCTCTCCAGGAAGGCCAACTGCTGCTGAGCTGTCGGGAGGAAAGGAAAGGAGGAGGGAACTCATTGCACAGAGCTCCTTGGGCACAGACAACAAGGAGGTTCCCAACTGAGCGAAGGAAGAGAACCCTGCATTTGAGGTGCCGTTCGCCCTTTCCACAAACTGGCATCCTTGGCAGCGCAGGTCACCAAAATGGCCCAGACTGCTTTTTACCATCTTCGCCAGGCTCAACAGTTGGCCCCTGTATCTGTCCTGTTCTGACCTGGCCACAGTAATCCATGCAATGGTCACCTCCAGATTAGACTATTGTAACTCGGTCTACGCAGGCCTGCCCTTGAATCTAATCCGGAAATTAAAACTTGCTCAACATGCAGCCGCTGGGCTCCTGGCTGGAGTTTCTAGCAGCAACCACAAAACACTTGTCCTGTACCACCTTCATTGGCTGCCTATCGAGTTCCGGGTCATTTTCAAGGTATTGTTTTTGACCTTTAACGCTGTTGGCGGTCTTGGACCCACATACCACAGCCTTTCCCCGTACTGCCCAATCAGGTCCCTCCGTTCTTCAAAGGAGAACCTCCTGGTAATCCCCAGCCCGAAGAATGCCCAGCTGGCCTCAACGAGGGCCAGGAATGGGCTCCCGAGCAAGACCAGGGCCCTGTGGGATCTGAGTTCTTTCTGCCGGGCCTGCAAAGCGGAGCTCTTCCACGGGACATTTTCTAGAGGCCGGTCGGGCTAACATCTATTAACATCTATTATTATTGGCCTCCCGGGGGGATGGTAGGGGTTAAGTCACCATCATGAATGACTGCCGAATTTGCTGTATTGTCGAATTTAAATATTTACTGCTATTTTAACTGTACTCTGTTTTATCTGTTGTATTGCTGCCTGGATCCCTCTGGGGATGGCTGGGGTGGGTGGGTGGGTGGGTATGTATGTATGTATGTATGTATGTATCAATCAATCAATCAATCAATCAATCAATCAATCAATCAATCAATCAATCAGCACACACTGAGATGGGGCAGGAGTCAAGACCTAGGGTTTCTGGGGACTGTGCACAGCCAGTGTGGTGGAGTGGTTAGATGGCTGGACTAGGATCTAGGAGATCTGGGTTCAAATCCCCACTCTGGGTTCAAATCCCCACGTGGAAGCTTGCTGAGTGACCTGGGGTCGGGCACACACTCTCAGCCTAACCTACCTTACAGGGTGGTGGTTGTGTGGATAAAATGGAGGGGAACGATGTAGGATGTTTTGGGTTCCCACTAGTGCAGAGGTCTGCAACCTGCGGCTCTCCAGTTGTTCATGGACTACAATTCCCATCAGCTAATTGGCCATGGTGGCAGGGTAGCTCATGAACATCTGGAGAGCTGCAGGCTGCAGACCCCTGCACTAGGGAGTAAGGCAGGATATTTTAAAATAAGCTGGCACAAAAGCAATCTATGAATGCAGTACCGGAGTACCTTTTGTGACGGTCTTGGAGGGCGTCTTTGCAGATGCGGCCGCCTTTGGCGCTGTGGGTGGAGCTCGTGAGCATGGCTGGAGTGGCAGCTTAGGTTGCGGTGGGCTTGCTGGTTTGGACGATGCAGGGCAGTGGTCAAGCTGTCAACAGAGAAGAGAGGGGCTTGTCAAGATGCATCGCAACGCCAGCTACTCAAAGCACACTGCACAAGAAACCAGGGCTAGAGATCCCAAAGCTACCGTGAACCCGGCAACTGGTCCGAAAATAACGATCGCAAACTAACTCTGCTGTCAGTAAGGATGCTCAATATATACAATGCACTGGCAAGGAAAGATCTCGACTGGGTAGCACACTTTTTGGCTCTGCTAGTTTTTTCCTGCTTCTTGCAAACAACCTAAGAAGCTAGGTGCAATGTCTTACCCTCTGCTGTGAGACAAGGAAGAGGTAGCCAATATCCTGCATCATGAAATACTTTGTGTTCGCAGGTTAAACAGTGAGGAATCTATATACCATGACTTGTTGCACTGCTTTCTATATGAGACAGCTCAATCAATGCTTCTGCTACCTCTCTTGACCGCTTCTGAAGGCTGGACTGATCATCAAAATCATTGTTTCTTCTGATTAATTATTTGGGCACAGCTTTAGAGCAAATAGCTAGGTTTCTTAGAATTGTTATAAGTAAGCGCTCCTAATCCATTTTTGCCTGGTCGCTGTAAGTTCATGTTTGATTACTGTAGTGTGCACGTTCTCTTTTAAGAACACAAGAAAGAGCCTGCTGGATCAGCCCAGAGTCCATCTAGTCCAGCACTCTGCTACTCGCAGTGGCCTGCCAGATGCCTTTGGGAGCTCACAGGCAGGATGGGAAAAGCAATGGCCTTCTGCTGCTGCTGCTTCCGAGCACCTGGTCTGTTAAGGCATTTGCAATCTCAGATCAAAGAGGATCAAGATTGGTAGCCATAGATCGACTTCTCCTCCATAAGTCTGTCCAAGCCCCTTTAAAAGCTATCCAGGTTAGTGGCCAACACCATCTCCTGTGGCAGCATATTCCATTTGCATTTGAATGTATGCCATTAAAGGTTATTTGAATGTATGCCATTAAAGGTTCTTGACTTGACTCACAGTGCTCAGTCATTTCCGATTTACATTCAAAGCTTCCCCCAGAACCCTTGGAATCTGGAATCCTAAAACAGCACTCCCACCTTTTTTGACTCCTCAGCGTCTTCTCCCTCCTCGCTGGCCAGCTTCATGGCAGTTTCGAGGATCCCTACAAAGCTCTGGTCTCCTGGTGAAGCTTCCAACCCTTGGATTGGAGGGAAACCTGCCGAAAGAAACAAAAAACTTTAAAAAAAGGAACAGTGTGGCAAGAGGCCCTGACATGCCTTGCCCAGTCCTCTTTATGGTGACAAAAGGACCAAATGTATTAAAGAACTTCTCCGGATTGTGGGGGATGCTGACAACACTGGGGAATTGATTTGTCTATTGTCTGATGGCGATCCATACATTTTCAGCCGAGTAACTCTTTCTGCTCACACCACAAGAAGAATCAGGCTACTTATGGTGTAATGATGAGGTGTTTCATTATCTGACAGGGATATTTGTGTCAGTACTAATTAAGATCACTTTAGCATTATTGGTACACACAGGATGTTTTTTGGGTCAGTTTTAATTTTACTATGGTTGTGTATGAGGAGACTGTGAAGGCCGATGGCAGTTGGGAGCTGCTGATATACAGCAGGGTTATATTTAGGGGTACCAGCTCCAGGCTGGTTAACTACTGGAGATCTGGGGGTGGAATCTGGGCAAGGTAGAGTTTGGAGAGGGGGCAGATAAGCCGCCATTTTCTCCAAAGGATCTCTGTCGTCTGGAAATCCGCTGTGATTCCAGGAGGTCTCCAGGTCCCACCTGGAGGTTGGCAACTCTTGCATGGCCTGCTTTTGAGAGAGCCATTCAATGCCTGTGTCAAATTGGGTCTGTCATGATATATTTAAAAAAATAAAGGTTCACAAAAGGTTCATCTTCTAGTCAGCAGAAGTTTGCCCAACAAAGAGGCCGGAGACAGTCAGTGCAGGGCAAAGAGGCTACAGTTAACCTTTAACATGATTGGTGAGTTCAACTGTGGCTCTAGACCAATGAGAGGCTGCTGCCGGGGCGGGGGAAAAGTATCCTTGTTGGATGTATAAGATGCAATGCATTGTATATGCTAAGTTCTGAATCAGAGTCTGAGTTGAGTGTTCAGTGAGTGTTCAACTTTGTTCTTGCTGAAGGGTTCTGTATAGCTTCATAGTCTTGTATAGCATAGACTTGTGTAACTCTGATTTAAACCCTGCTGATAGGGTCTTTGTGACATGAAGATGACTCAGCATTCGTGGCAGTGTTATACCTGATTCTCTATACTTCTCTAAGAGAAAAAGAAAGGATGCGTACCAAAACATCAGCTGCCCCCTCCTCGTTCCATCACCTGTGCCTGCTTCTCCTAGTGGAACTGGGGCCAGGAAGGTTGTGGAAGAACCCCAAAGCAATCCCCCCCCCAACCTGCAAAACAATGCTAGCGATCAAATACCTGGTGGAACAGGTAGGTCAGCTAACTCCACAGGTTTCCCTGCCTTGTGAGCTCTGATGGCTTCTTGGTATTGCTGAAAGAGAAACAGTTGTGATCTGAGGACACTTTCTTCGTGAAACAGGACTCAGCAACACCAAAGTTCTTTGGCTAATCATGGCTGTGAATGTAGGTCTTCCCTGGAACTTTATTAAGCAAAGCAGTTATGAGCACTGATTGTTTGCAGAGTACAAAGTGCCAGGGCTATGAGAGGCAACAACATGATTTTCGGTCTGGGGTCTCTGCAGTCCACCGCAGCTCCTTGCTTCTGGAGTCACAGCAGAAACCCAAGACAAAAGAGACTAAAATCATGCCAAGCAGAAATCAAAATTCAGTCTCTCTTGCCTTGAATTTGGATCTTTTTTGCATTTTGTTTCATTTTCTGCTACTCTTTAATGCCATTTGGGCTTTAACACTTTCATCTTCAGGTGTTGTAGAGTTTTAAAAGATCCGTTTTAAAGGAAACATTGTACATGCTGCTAACAGTGGCTTTGGAGGTACTATACTGGGAAAGTACAAGGAGAGGGAAAGAGCTGTGAAGCCAAACAATTCTGATCTCAGCCTTTGCTGAACCAGCAATACCAAGTTACCGTTTGCACTGTCTCTCTGCCCCACTGTGCCCCGATAGGTCAGGAAAGCAGATTCCCTAAGTTACAGCAGGATATAACCTCTCATCTGGCCTTACTGGAATACTGGTTGCTGCTCAGTGACAGATTTCAAGTACTGTATGGATGCTTTTCAGGGACATTTCTGTTTTCATTCAAGACCAGTTCGGCTCAAACCTAGATCTCAATAAGAACACAGGCTGAAATTACTCTTCCCATACAGAGTTGAAAATGGAGGAAGGAGAATGGAAGAGAACAGTAACCACGCAGCTTTCTTCAAGCCCAACCATATTTCTAAAGGGATATATTTGATGCCTATTTTTGCTATGCATCTCAAACAGTGAATGTTGAGAAGACTACAGCAAATTAATCAGTTTTCATTTAACCAGTCTCCATCTTCAAAAAGTCTGAATACACTAAGATTCTGTTTTCAGAGGATCTGTGGCAGAAGAGATAGATTTGAATCCAGTAGAACCCAAGAGATCCACAAGATTTACATCTTAGCTTTGACTTTCAAAACCTTATACTTTAAAATTTTTGTTGGGTCTCTCGGGGGCAGCAGAACACAAATCTAGCTATTAGAATCTAGCATGCATGCAGTGAACAAATCTAATGAGACTATCAGAATTTTTGCCAGAGAGGCAACAGAACAAGGCAAACTATTCCAGTAGCTGATACGATGTATTATTTTAGAAGAAGAGTTTGGATTTATATCCCACCTTCTTCTCCTGTAAGGAGACTCAAGGTGGTTTACAAGCTCCTTTCCCTTCCTCTCCCCACAACAGACACCTTGTGAGGCAGGTGGGGCTGAGAGAGTTCAGAGAGAACTGTGACTAGCTCAAGGTCACCCAGCAGGAATGAAGGAGTGCAGAAACACATCTGGTTCACCAGATAGGCCTCTGCAACTCAGGTGGAGGAGTGGGGAATCAAACTCGGTTTTCCAGATTAGAATCCACCTGCTCTTAACCACTACACCGTTGTCAGCCCTGAAGCTGGGTTTGAGGGGGAAAGGGTCAGGGAAGTAAATGTTAATCAGGTTTGCACCCAACAGCCCCAGATGCAGAACATTTCAGCAGGGAAACTGACAAAAAAATTGGAGGAAACAGGGATTTCTGGTTCGGCTTACCTTCACAATCCGCTCGTGCATTCTGGCCTTCCTCTCGTCCCCCTTGCTCTTGGCCTGAGCTGCTGCGGTCTTGTACCTCTCCATCCTCTGCTGCAGCGCCTCCATCAGATCTCGAGGGGGTGGGGGCATATCTGGAATAAAAAGGAAGCCATTTCTCTGCGTCCAGCTCCACAAGGCACCCTAAGCCAGAGGTAGAAACAAGAGGAGGAACGGACCTGGAGAGCTCTAGATGGCGTGGGGCCAGCATACCTGAAGGACCACCTGCTGCCATATGAATCTACCCAACCTGTCTGATCTTCAGGGGCCTTCCTTCAGGTGCCCCACCTTCTGAGCTAAGAAAGGGAGCACTCTGAGAAACGGCCTTTGACATGATGGACCCCCCCCCCCCCCCCCGAACAATAGTTTGTCCCCTCTATCATTATATTTTCTGTTTTGTTTCTTTTTCCCTTCCTTCCTGATTATGTGTCTACTTACTTCGTTTTTACCCTGGCTTCCATCCCAATGGAGTCTCAAAGAGGGTTACATTGACCTCCCCTTCGTTTTATCCTCACAACAGCCCTGAGAAGTAACAGGACCAAGGTCACTTGGTGAACTCTCAAGGCAAATGGGGATTCAATCCTTGTCCAAAGCTCTAACCACTACATCATATTGGCTCTCAGTATTTGTGCTTTGTTGAACTGTTTTTATTATAATTATTTTACATGGATACACAAATATAGGAGCATTTTCAAACTTGTTGTAATGTTTTGACTGACCACTGCCTTAGGGCCAAAGTTAGGGGGAAACGTGGAGGAAAATTGTTTAAATAAATGCAAACGGGATATCTATATCTTCATCACTGCGGGCAGGTGCCCACCTGGGAACGGCTTCAAATATTCCACAGCAGGTAGCTTACGGAATATCCTACTAAGCAAAATCTCCACTTGCGTCACAAGCTAAACTCGTACCTGTGGTTTAAAATGGCAGCTTTCTGTTCTGCTCAACAGGTGGGATGAAAAACAGATTCTTCTCCTTCTAGGTTGTTGTTTTTTTAAAAAAACACCAAACATGCCAATGAATTGCCATAAGAGAACAGGTGTCCCAAGTGGTATTCTCTTATAGGACTCAAAAAAGGTGAACTGGGAGAAAATTACTATAAGACGTAGATGAAATTGAATTTAGGGGACCTGCACTAACAAATAAACCAACATTAAAATGGACATAGATTCCCAGCAGCTTTCCAGAAGACTCAACACAGAGATCCGGCATCGTGGGGTCCCAACTGCTTGAGAGGAAAGCAGGCTCATAAAGGTTTACAAAAATTTTTTTCCATAACATTAAAAACTTCATAAATGACTGAAGCAGGCAGTAATACATGCAAACGCAGAGCGGTAGCAAACTCTTTAGTTTCAGTGTTTGGGGAAGACCAGTTTCTTCACCTGGGCGTTGGGCTGATTCCCCATATTAGGGCGGGGGGTGGCCTTGAGGTGTTCTGTACACTCCACCCACCTTTGGGGGAGGTTGGGGTAGAAGTTTTAGGATTGTTTTATAGGGGTACTGAATGGGATTTTACCATGCAACTTAAGAACATAAGAAAGAGCCTGCTGGATCAGACCAGATTCCATCTAGTCCAGCACTCTGCTACTCGCAGTGGCCCACCAGGTGCCTTTGGGAGCTCACATGCAACATGTGAAAGCAATGGCCTTCTGCTGCAGCTGCTGCTCCCGAGCACCTGGTCTGCTAAGGCATTTGCAATTTCAGATCAAGACTGGTAGCCATAGATTGACTTCTCCTCCATAAATCTGTCCAAGCCCCTTTTAAAGTTATCTGGGTTAGTGGCCATCACCACCTCCTGTGGCAGCACATTCCAAATACCAATCACGCGTTGCATTAAGAAATGTTTCCTTGTATTAGTCCTAATTCTTTCCCCCTGCAATTTCAATGTATGTCCTCTGGTTTTCTAAACCTGAAGGTTAAGAACTCTTTATTGCCAAAGGATGGAGGGGAAAAAGCTAATTCTGCCAGAACATTCAAACAACCCCAATATATCAAACCCCAAATCATACCTCCTGCACTGGATACTCCTGGGGCCGGAGGGGTCACAGCCTGTGTGATGGGCGTTGCTGTTGCTACCGGGCGCTGCGGCACACTTGAGGTCAGCACTTCTTTGGGCAGCTGATCTGAAAAAGACAGCCCACCAGTTGAAAGATGGCAAAACGCTCATTCGGAAGTCCACAAAATGCTACTGACTCCCTACCCCCGCAACAGCAAAACCATATCAGCAGAGTTTAAAGAAGACACTCTGGTAAGATGAGAAGGTCTGTAGTCTTCTTGCACTCACTGCAACCTTCTAGCACTCTTGGAAAAGAATACTGTCCATGCAAGATGTTTTTTCACAGGAAGGTTTTACTTTAGCAGTTGCAAGATTACACAAGTCTATGCTATACAAGACTATAAAGCTGTACAGAACTCTTCAGCAATAACCAGTGAACACACACTCTGAACTTAACCACTCTAAACTTAGACTCAGACTCTGAACTTAGCCTATACAATGCATTGCCTTCTATACATCCAACAAGGATGCTTTTCCCCTGCCCCGGCAACAGCCTCTCATTGGTCTAGAGCAGGGGTCTGCAACCTGCAGCTCTCCAGATGTTCATGAACTACAATTCCCATCAGCCCCTGCCAGCATGGCCAATTGTAGTTCATGAACATCTGGAGAGCCGCAGGTTGCAAACCCCTGCCCTAGACTGACTGTCTCCGGCCTCTGTTGGGCAAACTTCTGCTGATTAGAAGATGAACCTTTTGTGAACCTTTCTTTTTTTTACATCATGACAAACTGCTACCCCCACCAACCCAGACATTTCAGTAGGGATGCTGCAGGACTCCCGTCCTCAGTGTCCTTTTAAAAAAGACAGCTGAATATGTTGGGGAACTGGCTCAGCCGTCCTGAATGCCACGACGTAGGATAAATCAGGGGCACAGCTGGGAACGAACCACAGAGATTCCAGCCTTTCCTCCACTGCAAGCAAAGAGGACTTTGCCCACTGGGCTGCCAACGCATGAAACCTTCCCTGATGCCCGGATTCCCTGCATGTCTATAAACGCTCCCCTGAGAAAAACTTAGATACAAATCCAGTAGCACCTCAGACACTGGCAAGGTTTTCAGGGCATAAGCTTTCAAGAGTCAAAGCTGCCAAACAGAAAACATTCGACAAACGGGAGCTTTGACGCTTGAAAACTCACACCCTCATCTTCTTTTTGACCTTTAAGGTATTACCGGATGCAAATCTAGGTCTTCTACTGCAGACCGACATGGCTCCCCTCTGAAACCCTCCTGAGAAAAATTAGCTCATTAAGGCTGAATACAGGCCCAAGTTTAAGGCATCATCATAAGGTACAACTGAGAGTCGCAAGAATGCTTTCATCAAACAGGGGATTAGGGATTATCTGAGACAGAAACCCACAATAATCAAAAGATCCTACACAATTATCCATTCTCCCTGCTTTTGGGTGCAAACCACATTCACATACCATGATACGACAAAAGTGTTCAGTGGTGAAATACTAGACGACAGAAAGGATACCCGCAACCTTTCGCACAACATTCCAGCACAACTGCACTCTAGAGCTCTGCAGATCACCAGCACCTCATTTGCTGGCAAAGTTCATTTGAAAGACACTTGGGAAAATTGTCCAAGAACCCATCTTACCTGGAGGAGGAGGAAGTCTGCTGAGATCCACCGTTTCTCCTTTCCTCAGGGCTTCCAAAAGGGGGTCAAGGCCCTGAAAGAGGTTTACACAAGGTCAATGGCTTGCTCATGGCAGCAAAAAGTCTAATGGGATTTTAACACAGCTTCACAATCCAACTGCAGAGGGCAAAGAAAGACAAATGCATACAAAAGAGATTTTGAGGCTCAAAGCTTTATATCTGACAAAAGGAGATTTGACTCTCAGCATCTCAAACCCCTGAAATCTTACTGGTAGTTGGATTTCTACTCCGCCTTTCTCTGCTGTCAGGAGTTTCAAAGCGGCTTAAAAACTCCTTCCCTTCCACTCCCCCGAACAGACACCTTGTGAGAAAGCTCTGAGAGAACTGTGACTAGCCAAGTCACGCAGCAGGCTTCATGTGTAGGAGCAGGGAATCAAACCCAGTCTTGGAACCTTCGCAATGAGGTGCCAGAGGAGCGGTTAAGCAACTTTGTGACAGGGTGGCTTGTGTGGAGTCAGCAGGCTACAAGAGGAGGGTAACCCAAACACCCACACAGAAAACCAGATTGGGGGAAGGAGATATGTGGGGGAGAGGGGGGGCAGATAAAGGGGTTAAGCACCCATGCCAGCCATGGCTACTTCAAACTGCCCCTTTGGCCTGTATTTTTACAGATGGAGACACAGGCTTCCCAGACTCAGGTCAACAGCTGAACAACTCCCATTTCTTCTCTTCCTCTTCCTCAACCAGATTCTTGGCAAGAAAAAACACAAGTAGAGCTCAAATGTCCTGGCTAGAGACTCCCCGAAGGACTCCTCCCACCCCACCCCTTAGGATCAGGAGCCAGGAATTGACTCCTGTATTTGGCAACCAGAACCCTTCTTAGTTCCTCCCCCTCCTCAAATCCCAGAAACCATATTGGAGGACTCTTCTCTGCTAGTAATTCTTAGTCATTCGTACAATCAGCACCCTTCTGATGCCAATGACAGTTTACGAGTGGTTTAAGGCAACCTAGGAAGGTCACAGTCAAAGCAGGATTTCAACCCAGGACTTCCCAGATCACAGCACAGCCTCTAACAGTGCTACAAGAGCCCTCACCTGTCAGTTGGAATGCCACGCGTTGCTACTTCCATGTTGCTCGGGAGGCCACGGATTGTTGTGGCATCCTCCCCACCCCTTGCAGGAGCAACCTTGTATTACACAGTGTCGGCCTGACAGCTAGCAGGTCCACTCCAAGGCCACAGGTGTCTTTGCCATTATCATTGCCCCAGGTTAAGGAGGCTTCCCCCTGCTTATGTGAACCGAGTCAATGGAGCTTCCCTTTTGTAGGGGTGCGTCAGCGGACCCAGTAGAGCCTCAGAAAGTGCACAGGAATGCCTGCGCCATCTGTCCCCTCCTGGGCTCACACGTACGCACATCACGAGATCTCCAAGACACCCAGGTCACAAGATGCCTGGATGTGGATTCGACCCAGACAGGAATGTTTCTCCCTGCACGTACGCAGCCCTCCGCTGAGTCATGAATTGCGCAACTTTCTCCCGCTCTCCCGCCTTCCCCAAACCCTTAATAAAGGTGCCAGGGACCCCAGATTGGCAGATTGGTCAGACTAGCCAGACTGCTGCTGGCCTCTCTCCACCAGCTTCTTGATATCGCTGCGTCTCGTCTCATTCATTGCGTCGCCGTAACGACTTCACCCTTTCATTCTTATCTGCCTTCTACGAGGGAATGAACTGTCTGTCCCAAACAGCGCCGCTATTCCCACCGTCCTTTCAAATGCTGAGATTATGGGAGCGCGAGGGTGGGCGGGATTATGGACTGAACCTTTCTGTAACTTCCAGGTGTATGCCAAGGTCAGGGAGTCAAACTTCAGTTTTGGCTACCTGTGCCTTGGGATGACACGGTTCCACTAAAGCTCTTGAAACCTTCTTGAGTCTCGACTGATGACCGGACTAACGACTCCTTACACACAGCTATTGCCAGCAGGGGGGCTGGTTCCAAGCGGCACTGGCATGAGCCAGTCTCTGGACACTGAGAACTCAACTGCAGAGCCTGAAGACACGGTGGAGCCAGAGCTGGGTCCTCGCAAGGAGGTGGAGGCAGCAAAGCCAGCTCCAAGCCCTTCCCTGCAAGCCAACGCAGAGCCTGATGCCGTGCAGCTGGGAGAGCCCCCAGGAATCTCAGCAGAGCCCAGTAATGAGCCAGCTGCACAGAGGCAGAGGTTACAGTTACAGGGTAAAAGAAGAAGAAGAAGAGTTTGGATTTATATCCCCCCTTTCTCTCCTGCAGGAGACTCAAAGGGGCTGACAATCTCCTGGGAGAAGTGCTTGCATGGCTGCTAGGCATGGCAGAAGGCTCTGCAAAATGGAGGCATCTGCCTCTGAGGACAGAGTCCTTGAAGGACCCTGGCCTCAGTAACCAGAACTCTCTCTATAAACCCTGCCTTGGGCTTGGCTCTGCCTGGTGCAGCGAGTGGACTTCCTGGTAAGCTCCACGTGCCTGGTCTCCCTCTGACCTCCGGCTCTCAGCCTGCCTGCCTGCTCGCCTGCCTGTACCTTGACTTGACCATGCCTGTGTCTGCCCTGACCCTGGACTGCCTGGACCATGCCTGTGCCTGCCCTGATTCTGGACTGGTTGACCACGTCTCACATGCTGCCCACCTTAACTCTGGCTTGCCCGGCCAATGCTCTAGCTCCTGCCTTCCTGCAGCAGCTCAGATGGCATGCCATCTTCTTGCAGCACTACTCCATTCAAATGGGACCAGGATCTAGAAGAGGGCTGCATGAGCCATCGCAGATCAAATGTTGGGGATAAAGCTTTCCCACCACCTCAAAGCGAATACTTTTCCTATGGCATCAGCGCACCCACTCAGCTGAGGGTAATCACAGGTTTAGGGGAGAGGCCGATGCTCAGTGGCAGAGGCTGGCACACAGGAAGTCCCAGGTTGAATCCCCAGCTCCGGTAGCAGAGGACGCGAAAGACCTCTTCCTCAAGACCAGGCACCACCGGTATCGCAGTTCTCAAGAGAAGTTTTAGAAACGATGGGCAAAAAGAGAGAAATATTCTCCCTTTGGGATCCAAGAGGGACCCCTTCTTTGTCAAAGAAAACCCTCCCTTCAAGCTCTGCCCGGCTGCAGGGATGCACCCACCTTGGCTATGCGGAAGTACTTGGTAGCCATTTCTACGCTGCCTTCTTGTTTTGCACGCAAGGCGGCCAGCTTGTACTCCCGTTGTCTGCCCTGCAGGAGTGTCTGGGTAGGAGAGATTTCAGAACCTGGGGACAAGCAAAGAGCAGGTCAGGGGCTGTTGTGCGTCTCTGTCCAATTGACCCAACCAGCTGGGAGCCAGAGAACTAATTTGGTGAGACCCAGAACCGTAAGATCCCCTGAGCCCTGAAAGCAGCAGAGCACTACTGAGCATCATCAACTGCTTGGGCAACATCCATTAGGCTCAAGCACTGCATGATTGATTGATTGATTGATTGATTGATTGATTGATTCCTTCCATTTTTAGACTGCCCTCCCCCAGAGGGCTCAGGGCGGTGTACATCAATAACAAATATAAATAACAGTAAAACAATCTAATAACAATTTAAAATTCACAGAATTTAAATAACAATTTGAAATTCATAGATGGTGACTTATCCCAACCCCATTCCCGGCCACAGGAGTGTCAGAAAATGTAAGTGGTATGAGGGTCTGATGGTCACCCCGGCTGGCCAAAAGCCTTATGGAACCGGTCCGTTTTGCAGGCCCTGTGGAAACTCTGTAGGTCCCGCAGGGCCCTGGTCTCCTTAGGGAGCCTGTTCCACCAGGTAGGGGCCAGTGCAGTAAAAGCCCTGGCCCTTGTTGAGGCCAGCCGGATCTTTTTTGGGCCGGGGATTTCCAGTAGGCACTCCTCCGTAGATCCTTTTATGGATCCTTCTTCATCCTTTTAGAGCAGGGGTAGGGAACCTGCGGCTCTCCAGATGTTCAGGAACTACAATTCCCATCAGCCCCTGGGGGGTTCCCTACCCCTGTTTTAGAGCATGAAAGGTCTGCCCTTAGGTAAGCACAAGATTAGTGCTGCAAGTCCTGCTTCCCTGTCGTTCTGGAGTTCTTTGAGAAAGTGAACATGCTGATAGATAACAGTGACCCATTAGATATTAAAGACTTCGGCTCTCAAAAGGCACGATGAAAGGCTGATGAATCCGGGACTTCTCAGTTTGGAAAGCTGACACAGGAGGTTTATGAAATCACGTGTAAGATAGAGAGAGTGGGCAGAGAGGATTATTTCACCTTCTCCCAAAATACCAGGACTCGAGGGCATCCAAGAAGCTGATGGGCAGCAAATTCGGGACAGACAAAAGGAAATACTTCTTCACACAATGAGTAATTAAAAAGTAGAACTTGCTCCCGGAGGATGCAGTGTTAGCCACAGGCTTGGATGGCTTTAAGAAGGGATTAGACAGATTTGTGGAGGATAGGTGAATCAGGGTTACTAGCCACGGTGACTAAATGTTCAGAGGCAGTTAGCTTCTGAATACCAATGCCACAAACAACATCAGCAGAAAGTCTTGGCCTCTGCGCCCTTTTGTTGGATCTCCCAAGGAAATGGTTAACTGTTGGGTGAAACGGGGCTGGACTAGATGGACCACGAATCTGATCCCAAAGGGTTCTACTTAATACGCTGGGGTATGCAGAACTAGTTGAGATTATCTGTGGTTCTTGGTCCTCATGTTGGGCATACGCCACCTGATCTTGTTTGGACTTAACATTCCTGACATATATTTGGAAGGGGTAGGTCCAATTTTTTAAAGAGTCTTAACTACTCTACATGCACAACAGTCTGAACACATCTGGCCAAAGCAAGGGAGATAAAAGACAGTTCTGACGCAGGACAAAAGGTGTTGAGAAATCCAGGCAATGTACTACAATAACCTCTTTAAAAATAATCCTCCCTGTCCGTTAGTCTGTCTCAATAAACAGGGGCAGAAGTTTTGAGGCTGAATCTCCCACTTGGCATCTAACACACTGCCCTATACATTGTGTTGGACATAAGTCATCAGAGTGGTTGAGCGTGGCCTTAATGCAGTGCGGAAAAGGCTTGTATTCGAAGGTGTCCGACCTTTCCCAGTTTATTGATTGAACTAAAACATGTATTAGCTGCCTTTCTTCCTTACTGAACTCAAGACAGAATAAGGTATTGAGAAAATGCATAAAATAGAATACACAAAACCGAAGTTAAAATACACTATTGAGAACAGTTTTTATCAGATGCAGTCCTACATAAAACTATCTTCAGCTGCTGCCGAAGAGATCAAGAGTTGAGGGGCCCAGGTGCACCTTCCTGGGAAGGTTGTTCCACAACCGCGGGGCTGCCACCAATAAGGCCCTCTCTTGCCTGTTCACCAAATAAGTATCTTTGACGGACGGGACAATCAGGAGGGTCTCTTCCTGGAATTTTATTTCCCAACAGGAACATATATGAGAAGGTGGCCTTTCAGATATCCCAGGCCCAAGCCACAGAGGGCTTTCAAGGTCAAAACCAACGCGTTGAATTGTGCCACCCACTCCCTGGTCATTTTTATGCAGGTAATTTATGCTCAGCACTAACCAGAAGTAGGAGAGGGTGCCAAAAGCATAGTAGCTCTTGGTTGAGGTGTCTCTGGAGACCTAAGAGGCACAGCAGGGGCTGGAGAAACCTTTGGCTTTGGAGGTGCTGGCGGTGGCAGCTTGGGGGGCGGATTAGACACGGGTGATGCTTTTGGGGACAACTGCTCAGAGTCTGCCAGATCAGAGACTGGAGGATGGTGACTGGATAAGGCGGTACTTTCATTCAGAGGGGAGGCTGGTGAAGCAGGAAGTGGCTCCAAGGGAGAAGGATGCTGGGAGCTGGTATTCTTTCCAGTGGGTACAGGGGGTGGAATTTCATCCTCATCAATTGTTTTGCCCTTCTGTGCAGAGATCAACAGGTTTTCCAGGGTCTGGAGAATAAAGACAACATGGATGTACAATAGCTGCATGTTTCAAGAGCTAAACACAAGACAAGGTCAGGACCCTTCCAAAGGGATGGCACTTGGGAAGCCCCTTCAGCCAAACCACAAGATTCCTCCTTGAAATCCTAACGAAGACCATAACTTTTATCTTGTTTCCTCACTATCACTGGTAACAGACCTGCCAGAGTTATTAGGCACTTAGCTGAAAAAGAAACAGGTCCAAAGCTGAACCATGGTGCTGGGTTCTATTTATTTATTCACTTCATTTATACCCCTACCTTTTCCCCCAGTGAGGACCCAAGGTTCTCCTCCCCATTATATCCTCAGAAGGAGAAGAAGTGGATTTATTTCCCCCTTTCTCTCCTGTAAGGAGACTCAAAGGGGCTTATAATCTCCTTTCCCTTCCCCCCCCCCCCAACAACAAGCACCCTGTGAAGTGGGCGGGGTTGAGCGAGCTCCAAAGAACTGTGACTAGCCCAAGGTCACCCAGCTGGCGTGTGTTGGAGTGCACAGGCTAATCTAGTTCCCCAGATAAACCTCCACAGCTCAAGTGGCAGAGCGGGGAATCAAACCCAGTTCCCCAGATTAGAGTGCACCTGCTCTTAACCACTATGCCACGCTGGCACAACAACACTGTGAGACAGGTTAGGCTAAGAGCGTGTGACTAGCCCAAGGTCACCCAGCAGCTTTCATGGCAGAGTGGGGATTTGAACCTGGGTCTCCCAGATCCTAGACCAGTGGTGGTGAACCTTTGGCACTCCAGATGTTATGGACTACAATTCCCATCAGTCCATACTGGCAGGGGCTGATGGGAATTGTAATCCACAACATCTGGAGTGCCAAAGGTTCACCACCACTATCCTAGACTGATACTCTAACCACTACACTATGCTGTTTTGTAGAGAGCCTCCTTTTGCAAGGCCTCTCTCATTGATGGTTAATAGAAAACACCCAAAGAAGCAACGATGATCATGTTATAAAACCATTTCCTTCAGTGTCTTACCTTGAGGCCCCTTTCATACCGGCGCACCTTGGAGCTCTCCCCAGCTTGTTCTGCATTTGCGACCGCCGCCTTGTACATGTCCCGTCTTTCCAACAAAAGAGATTCGGTACTACCGGAATCAGCCGGGGCATGATTTGTCTAGCAAAAACACAAAAACAGACACCCCCCCTCCTTTCAAAGGATGAAGACAATACACAATTCCCAACCCATTTATATACGATTCATTTATAGAACTCTACCGAGTTGCTTTTTGCAGCCCTAACCGAACAATTCCGCACCCAGGACAGAGAAATGCTTGGTTTTGTGGCAACGACATCTGGCGTGTGCACTAGCAAGCAATGGCCTTGGCTCATTTGTGTGGTGCTGGAAAGTACTGTCAAATCACAGCTGACTGATGGAGACCAGGAACCGTTTTCCCCCCCCCCCCCCCACCCCCCCCCCCCCCCACCCCCCCCCCCCCCCACCCCCCCCCCCCCCCACCCCCCCCCCCCCCCGCCCCCCCCCCCCCCCACCCCCCCCCCCCCCCACCCCCCCCCCCCCCCACCCCCCCCCCCCCCCACCCCCCCCCCCCCCCACCCCCCCCCCCCCCCACCCCCCCCCCCCCCCACCCCCCCCCCCCCCCACCCCCCCCCCCCCCCACCCCCCCCCCCCCCCACCCCCCCCCCCCCCCACCCCCCCCCCCCCCCACCCCCCCCCCCCCCCACCCCCCCCCCCCCCCACCCCCCCCCCCCCCCACCCCCCCCCCCCCCCACCCCCCCCCCCCCCCACCCCCCCCCCCCCCCACCCCCCCCCCCCCCCACCCCCCCCCCCCCCCACCCCCCCCCCCCCCCACCCCCCCCCCCCCCCACCCCCCCCCCCCCCCACCCCCCCCCCCCCCCACCCCCCCCCCCCCCCACCCCCCCCCCCCCCCACCCCCCCCCCCCCCCACCCCCCCCCCCCCCCACCCCCCCCCCCCCCCACCCCCCCCCCCCCCCACCCCCCCCCCCCCCCACCCCCCCCCCCCCCCACCCCCCCCCCCCCCCACCCCCCCCCCCCCCCACCCCCCCCCCCCCCCACCCCCCCCCCCCCCCACCCCCCCCCCCCCCCACCCCCCCCCCCCCCCACCCCCCCCCCCCCCCACCCCCCCCCCCCCCCACCCCCCCCCCCCCCCACCCCCCCCCCCCCCCACCCCCCCCCCCCCCCACCCCCCCCCCCCCCCACCCCCCCCCCCCCCCACCCCCCCCCCCCCCCACCCCCCCCCCCCCCCACCCCCCCCCCCCCCCACCCCCCCCCCCCCCCACCCCCCCCCCCCCCCACCCCCCCCCCCCCCCACCCCCCCCCCCCCCCACCCCCCCCCCCCCCCACCCCCCCCCCCCCCCACCCCCCCCCCCCCCCACCCCCCCCCCCCCCCACCCCCCCCCCCCCCCACCCCCCCCCCCCCCCACCCCCCCCCCCCCCCACCCCCCCCCCCCCCCACCCCCCCCCCCCCCCACCCCCCCCCCCCCCCACCCCCCCCCCCCCCCACCCCCCCCCCCCCCCACCCCCCCCCCCCCCCACCCCCCCCCCCCCCCACCCCCCCCCCCCCCCACCCCCCCCCCCCCCCACCCCCCCCCCCCCCCACCCCCCCCCCCCCCCACCCCCCCCCCCCCCCACCCCCCCCCCCCCCCACCCCCCCCCCCCCCCACCCCCCCCCCCCCCCACCCCCCCCCCCCCCCACCCCCCCCCCCCCCCACCCCCCCCCCCCCCCACCCCCCCCCCCCCCCACCCCCCCCCCCCCCCACCCCCCCCCCCCCCCACCCCCCCCCCCCCCCACCCCCCCCCCCCCCCACCCCCCCCCCCCCCCACCCCCCCCCCCCCCCACCCCCCCCCCCCCCCACCCCCCCCCCCCCCCACCCCCCCCCCCCCCCACCCCCCCCCCCCCCCACCCCCCCCCCCCCCCACCCCCCCCCCCCCCCACCCCCCCCCCCCCCCACCCCCCCCCCCCCCCACCCCCCCCCCCCCCCACCCCCCCCCCCCCCCACCCCCCCCCCCCCCCACCCCCCCCCCCCCCCACCCCCCCCCCCCCCCACCCCCCCCCCCCCCCACCCCCCCCCCCCCCCACCCCCCCCCCCCCCCACCCCCCCCCCCCCCCACCCCCCCCCCCCCCCACCCCCCCCCCCCCCCACCCCCCCCCCCCCCCACCCCCCCCCCCCCCCACCCCCCCCCCCCCCCACCCCCCCCCCCCCCCACCCCCCCCCCCCCCCACCCCCCCCCCCCCCCACCCCCCCCCCCCCCCACCCCCCCCCCCCCCCACCCCCCCCCCCCCCCACCCCCCCCCCCCCCCACCCCCCCCCCCCCCCACCCCCCCCCCCCCCCACCCCCCCCCCCCCCCACCCCCCCCCCCCCCCACCCCCCCCCCCCCCCACCCCCCCCCCCCCCCACCCCCCCCCCCCCCCACCCCCCCCCCCCCCCACCCCCCCCCCCCCCCACCCCCCCCCCCCCCCACCCCCCCCCCCCCCCACCCCCCCCCCCCCCCACCCCCCCCCCCCCCCACCCCCCCCCCCCCCCACCCCCCCCCCCCCCCACCCCCCCCCCCCCCCACCCCCCCCCCCCCCCACCCCCCCCCCCCCCCACCCCCCCCCCCCCCCACCCCCCCCCCCCCCCACCCCCCCCCCCCCCCACCCCCCCCCCCCCCCACCCCCCCCCCCCCCCACCCCCCCCCCCCCCCACCCCCCCCCCCCCCCACCCCCCCCCCCCCCCACCCCCCCCCCCCCCCACCCCCCCCCCCCCCCACCCCCCCCCCCCCCCACCCCCCCCCCCCCCCACCCCCCCCCCCCCCCACCCCCCCCCCCCCCCACCCCCCCCCCCCCCCACCCCCCCCCCCCCCCACCCCCCCCCCCCCCCACCCCCCCCCCCCCCCACCCCCCCCCCCCCCCACCCCCCCCCCCCCCCACCCCCCCCCCCCCCCACCCCCCCCCCCCCCCACCCCCCCCCCCCCCCACCCCCCCCCCCCCCCACCCCCCCCCCCCCCCACCCCCCCCCCCCCCCACCCCCCCCCCCCCCCACCCCCCCCCCCCCCCACCCCCCCCCCCCCCCACCCCCCCCCCCCCCCACCCCCCCCCCCCCCCACCCCCCCCCCCCCCCACCCCCCCCCCCCCCCACCCCCCCCCCCCCCCACCCCCCCCCCCCCCCACCCCCCCCCCCCCCCACCCCCCCCCCCCCCCACCCCCCCCCCCCCCCACCCCCCCCCCCCCCCACCCCCCCCCCCCCCCACCCCCCCCCCCCCCCACCCCCCCCCCCCCCCACCCCCCCCCCCCCCCACCCCCCCCCCCCCCCACCCCCCCCCCCCCCCACCCCCCCCCCCCCCCACCCCCCCCCCCCCCCACCCCCCCCCCCCCCCACCCCCCCCCCCCCCCACCCCCCCCCCCCCCCACCCCCCCCCCCCCCCACCCCCCCCCCCCCCCACCCCCCCCCCCCCCCACCCCCCCCCCCCCCCACCCCCCCCCCCCCCCACCCCCCCCCCCCCCCACCCCCCCCCCCCCCCACCCCCCCCCCCCCCCACCCCCCCCCCCCCCCACCCCCCCCCCCCCCCACCCCCCCCCCCCCCCACCCCCCCCCCCCCCCACCCCCCCCCCCCCCCACCCCCCCCCCCCCCCACCCCCCCCCCCCCCCACCCCCCCCCCCCCCCACCCCCCCCCCCCCCCACCCCCCCCCCCCCCCACCCCCCCCCCCCCCCACCCCCCCCCCCCCCCACCCCCCCCCCCCCCCACCCCCCCCCCCCCCCACCCCCCCCCCCCCCCACCCCCCCCCCCCCCCACCCCCCCCCCCCCCCACCCCCCCCCCCCCCCACCCCCCCCCCCCCCCACCCCCCCCCCCCCCCACCCCCCCCCCCCCCCACCCCCCCCCCCCCCCACCCCCCCCCCCCCCCACCCCCCCCCCCCCCCACCCCCCCCCCCCCCCACCCCCCCCCCCCCCCACCCCCCCCCCCCCCCACCCCCCCCCCCCCCCACCCCCCCCCCCCCCCACCCCCCCCCCCCCCCACCCCCCCCCCCCCCCACCCCCCCCCCCCCCCACCCCCCCCCCCCCCCACCCCCCCCCCCCCCCACCCCCCCCCCCCCCCACCCCCCCCCCCCCCCACCCCCCCCCCCCCCCACCCCCCCCCCCCCCCACCCCCCCCCCCCCCCACCCCCCCCCCCCCCCACCCCCCCCCCCCCCCACCCCCCCCCCCCCCCACCCCCCCCCCCCCCCACCCCCCCCCCCCCCCACCCCCCCCCCCCCCCACCCCCCCCCCCCCCCACCCCCCCCCCCCCCCACCCCCCCCCCCCCCCACCCCCCCCCCCCCCCACCCCCCCCCCCCCCCACCCCCCCCCCCCCCCACCCCCCCCCCCCCCCACCCCCCCCCCCCCCCACCCCCCCCCCCCCCCACCCCCCCCCCCCCCCACCCCCCCCCCCCCCCACCCCCCCCCCCCCCCACCCCCCCCCCCCCCCACCCCCCCCCCCCCCCACCCCCCCCCCCCCCCACCCCCCCCCCCCCCCACCCCCCCCCCCCCCCACCCCCCCCCCCCCCCACCCCCCCCCCCCCCCACCCCCCCCCCCCCCCACCCCCCCCCCCCCCCACCCCCCCCCCCCCCCACCCCCCCCCCCCCCCACCCCCCCCCCCCCCCACCCCCCCCCCCCCCCACCCCCCCCCCCCCCCACCCCCCCCCCCCCCCACCCCCCCCCCCCCCCACCCCCCCCCCCCCCCACCCCCCCCCCCCCCCACCCCCCCCCCCCCCCACCCCCCCCCCCCCCCACCCCCCCCCCCCCCCACCCCCCCCCCCCCCCACCCCCCCCCCCCCCCACCCCCCCCCCCCCCCACCCCCCCCCCCCCCCACCCCCCCCCCCCCCCACCCCCCCCCCCCCCCACCCCCCCCCCCCCCCACCCCCCCCCCCCCCCACCCCCCCCCCCCCCCACCCCCCCCCCCCCCCACCCCCCCCCCCCCCCACCCCCCCCCCCCCCCACCCCCCCCCCCCCCCACCCCCCCCCCCCCCCACCCCCCCCCCCCCCCACCCCCCCCCCCCCCCACCCCCCCCCCCCCCCACCCCCCCCCCCCCCCACCCCCCCCCCCCCCCACCCCCCCCCCCCCCCACCCCCCCCCCCCCCCACCCCCCCCCCCCCCCACCCCCCCCCCCCCCCACCCCCCCCCCCCCCCACCCCCCCCCCCCCCCACCCCCCCCCCCCCCCACCCCCCCCCCCCCCCACCCCCCCCCCCCCCCACCCCCCCCCCCCCCCACCCCCCCCCCCCCCCACCCCCCCCCCCCCCCACCCCCCCCCCCCCCCACCCCCCCCCCCCCCCACCCCCCCCCCCCCCCACCCCCCCCCCCCCCCACCCCCCCCCCCCCCCACCCCCCCCCCCCCCCACCCCCCCCCCCCCCCACCCCCCCCCCCCCCCACCCCCCCCCCCCCCCACCCCCCCCCCCCCCCACCCCCCCCCCCCCCCACCCCCCCCCCCCCCCACCCCCCCCCCCCCCCACCCCCCCCCCCCCCCACCCCCCCCCCCCCCCACCCCCCCCCCCCCCCACCCCCCCCCCCCCCCACCCCCCCCCCCCCCCACCCCCCCCCCCCCCCACCCCCCCCCCCCCCCACCCCCCCCCCCCCCCACCCCCCCCCCCCCCCACCCCCCCCCCCCCCCACCCCCCCCCCCCCCCACCCCCCCCCCCCCCCACCCCCCCCCCCCCCCACCCCCCCCCCCCCCCACCCCCCCCCCCCCCCACCCCCCCCCCCCCCCACCCCCCCCCCCCCCCACCCCCCCCCCCCCCCACCCCCCCCCCCCCCCACCCCCCCCCCCCCCCACCCCCCCCCCCCCCCACCCCCCCCCCCCCCCACCCCCCCCCCCCCCCACCCCCCCCCCCCCCCACCCCCCCCCCCCCCCACCCCCCCCCCCCCCCACCCCCCCCCCCCCCCACCCCCCCCCCCCCCCACCCCCCCCCCCCCCCACCCCCCCCCCCCCCCACCCCCCCCCCCCCCCACCCCCCCCCCCCCCCACCCCCCCCCCCCCCCACCCCCCCCCCCCCCCACCCCCCCCCCCCCCCACCCCCCCCCCCCCCCACCCCCCCCCCCCCCCACCCCCCCCCCCCCCCACCCCCCCCCCCCCCCACCCCCCCCCCCCCCCACCCCCCCCCCCCCCCACCCCCCCCCCCCCCCACCCCCCCCCCCCCCCACCCCCCCCCCCCCCCACCCCCCCCCCCCCCCACCCCCCCCCCCCCCCACCCCCCCCCCCCCCCACCCCCCCCCCCCCCCACCCCCCCCCCCCCCCACCCCCCCCCCCCCCCACCCCCCCCCCCCCCCACCCCCCCCCCCCCCCACCCCCCCCCCCCCCCACCCCCCCCCCCCCCCACCCCCCCCCCCCCCCACCCCCCCCCCCCCCCACCCCCCCCCCCCCCCACCCCCCCCCCCCCCCACCCCCCCCCCCCCCCACCCCCCCCCCCCCCCACCCCCCCCCCCCCCCACCCCCCCCCCCCCCCACCCCCCCCCCCCCCCACCCCCCCCCCCCCCCACCCCCCCCCCCCCCCACCCCCCCCCCCCCCCACCCCCCCCCCCCCCCACCCCCCCCCCCCCCCACCCCCCCCCCCCCCCACCCCCCCCCCCCCCCACCCCCCCCCCCCCCCACCCCCCCCCCCCCCCACCCCCCCCCCCCCCCACCCCCCCCCCCCCCCACCCCCCCCCCCCCCCACCCCCCCCCCCCCCCACCCCCCCCCCCCCCCACCCCCCCCCCCCCCCACCCCCCCCCCCCCCCACCCCCCCCCCCCCCCACCCCCCCCCCCCCCCACCCCCCCCCCCCCCCACCCCCCCCCCCCCCCACCCCCCCCCCCCCCCACCCCCCCCCCCCCCCACCCCCCCCCCCCCCCACCCCCCCCCCCCCCCACCCCCCCCCCCCCCCACCCCCCCCCCCCCCCACCCCCCCCCCCCCCCACCCCCCCCCCCCCCCACCCCCCCCCCCCCCCACCCCCCCCCCCCCCCACCCCCCCCCCCCCCCACCCCCCCCCCCCCCCACCCCCCCCCCCCCCCACCCCCCCCCCCCCCCACCCCCCCCCCCCCCCACCCCCCCCCCCCCCCACCCCCCCCCCCCCCCACCCCCCCCCCCCCCCACCCCCCCCCCCCCCCACCCCCCCCCCCCCCCACCCCCCCCCCCCCCCACCCCCCCCCCCCCCCACCCCCCCCCCCCCCCACCCCCCCCCCCCCCCACCCCCCCCCCCCCCCACCCCCCCCCCCCCCCACCCCCCCCCCCCCCCACCCCCCCCCCCCCCCACCCCCCCCCCCCCCCACCCCCCCCCCCCCCCACCCCCCCCCCCCCCCACCCCCCCCCCCCCCCACCCCCCCCCCCCCCCACCCCCCCCCCCCCCCACCCCCCCCCCCCCCCACCCCCCCCCCCCCCCACCCCCCCCCCCCCCCACCCCCCCCCCCCCCCACCCCCCCCCCCCCCCACCCCCCCCCCCCCCCACCCCCCCCCCCCCCCACCCCCCCCCCCCCCCACCCCCCCCCCCCCCCACCCCCCCCCCCCCCCACCCCCCCCCCCCCCCACCCCCCCCCCCCCCCACCCCCCCCCCCCCCCACCCCCCCCCCCCCCCACCCCCCCCCCCCCCCACCCCCCCCCCCCCCCACCCCCCCCCCCCCCCACCCCCCCCCCCCCCCACCCCCCCCCCCCCCCACCCCCCCCCCCCCCCACCCCCCCCCCCCCCCACCCCCCCCCCCCCCCACCCCCCCCCCCCCCCACCCCCCCCCCCCCCCACCCCCCCCCCCCCCCACCCCCCCCCCCCCCCACCCCCCCCCCCCCCCACCCCCCCCCCCCCCCACCCCCCCCCCCCCCCACCCCCCCCCCCCCCCACCCCCCCCCCCCCCCACCCCCCCCCCCCCCCACCCCCCCCCCCCCCCACCCCCCCCCCCCCCCACCCCCCCCCCCCCCCACCCCCCCCCCCCCCCACCCCCCCCCCCCCCCACCCCCCCCCCCCCCCACCCCCCCCCCCCCCCACCCCCCCCCCCCCCCACCCCCCCCCCCCCCCACCCCCCCCCCCCCCCACCCCCCCCCCCCCCCACCCCCCCCCCCCCCCACCCCCCCCCCCCCCCACCCCCCCCCCCCCCCACCCCCCCCCCCCCCCACCCCCCCCCCCCCCCACCCCCCCCCCCCCCCACCCCCCCCCCCCCCCACCCCCCCCCCCCCCCACCCCCCCCCCCCCCCACCCCCCCCCCCCCCCACCCCCCCCCCCCCCCACCCCCCCCCCCCCCCACCCCCCCCCCCCCCCACCCCCCCCCCCCCCCACCCCCCCCCCCCCCCACCCCCCCCCCCCCCCACCCCCCCCCCCCCCCACCCCCCCCCCCCCCCACCCCCCCCCCCCCCCACCCCCCCCCCCCCCCACCCCCCCCCCCCCCCACCCCCCCCCCCCCCCACCCCCCCCCCCCCCCACCCCCCCCCCCCCCCACCCCCCCCCCCCCCCACCCCCCCCCCCCCCCACCCCCCCCCCCCCCCACCCCCCCCCCCCCCCACCCCCCCCCCCCCCCACCCCCCCCCCCCCCCACCCCCCCCCCCCCCCACCCCCCCCCCCCCCCACCCCCCCCCCCCCCCACCCCCCCCCCCCCCCACCCCCCCCCCCCCCCACCCCCCCCCCCCCCCACCCCCCCCCCCCCCCACCCCCCCCCCCCCCCACCCCCCCCCCCCCCCACCCCCCCCCCCCCCCACCCCCCCCCCCCCCCACCCCCCCCCCCCCCCACCCCCCCCCCCCCCCACCCCCCCCCCCCCCCACCCCCCCCCCCCCCCACCCCCCCCCCCCCCCACCCCCCCCCCCCCCCACCCCCCCCCCCCCCCACCCCCCCCCCCCCCCACCCCCCCCCCCCCCCACCCCCCCCCCCCCCCACCCCCCCCCCCCCCCACCCCCCCCCCCCCCCACCCCCCCCCCCCCCCACCCCCCCCCCCCCCCACCCCCCCCCCCCCCCACCCCCCCCCCCCCCCACCCCCCCCCCCCCCCACCCCCCCCCCCCCCCACCCCCCCCCCCCCCCACCCCCCCCCCCCCCCACCCCCCCCCCCCCCCACCCCCCCCCCCCCCCACCCCCCCCCCCCCCCACCCCCCCCCCCCCCCACCCCCCCCCCCCCCCACCCCCCCCCCCCCCCACCCCCCCCCCCCCCCACCCCCCCCCCCCCCCACCCCCCCCCCCCCCCACCCCCCCCCCCCCCCACCCCCCCCCCCCCCCACCCCCCCCCCCCCCCACCCCCCCCCCCCCCCACCCCCCCCCCCCCCCACCCCCCCCCCCCCCCACCCCCCCCCCCCCCCACCCCCCCCCCCCCCCACCCCCCCCCCCCCCCACCCCCCCCCCCCCCCACCCCCCCCCCCCCCCACCCCCCCCCCCCCCCACCCCCCCCCCCCCCCACCCCCCCCCCCCCCCACCCCCCCCCCCCCCCACCCCCCCCCCCCCCCACCCCCCCCCCCCCCCACCCCCCCCCCCCCCCACCCCCCCCCCCCCCCACCCCCCCCCCCCCCCACCCCCCCCCCCCCCCACCCCCCCCCCCCCCCACCCCCCCCCCCCCCCACCCCCCCCCCCCCCCACCCCCCCCCCCCCCCACCCCCCCCCCCCCCCACCCCCCCCCCCCCCCACCCCCCCCCCCCCCCACCCCCCCCCCCCCCCACCCCCCCCCCCCCCCACCCCCCCCCCCCCCCACCCCCCCCCCCCCCCACCCCCCCCCCCCCCCACCCCCCCCCCCCCCCACCCCCCCCCCCCCCCACCCCCCCCCCCCCCCACCCCCCCCCCCCCCCACCCCCCCCCCCCCCCACCCCCCCCCCCCCCCACCCCCCCCCCCCCCCACCCCCCCCCCCCCCCACCCCCCCCCCCCCCCACCCCCCCCCCCCCCCACCCCCCCCCCCCCCCACCCCCCCCCCCCCCCACCCCCCCCCCCCCCCACCCCCCCCCCCCCCCACCCCCCCCCCCCCCCACCCCCCCCCCCCCCCACCCCCCCCCCCCCCCACCCCCCCCCCCCCCCACCCCCCCCCCCCCCCACCCCCCCCCCCCCCCACCCCCCCCCCCCCCCACCCCCCCCCCCCCCCACCCCCCCCCCCCCCCACCCCCCCCCCCCCCCACCCCCCCCCCCCCCCACCCCCCCCCCCCCCCACCCCCCCCCCCCCCCACCCCCCCCCCCCCCCACCCCCCCCCCCCCCCACCCCCCCCCCCCCCCACCCCCCCCCCCCCCCACCCCCCCCCCCCCCCACCCCCCCCCCCCCCCACCCCCCCCCCCCCCCACCCCCCCCCCCCCCCACCCCCCCCCCCCCCCACCCCCCCCCCCCCCCACCCCCCCCCCCCCCCACCCCCCCCCCCCCCCACCCCCCCCCCCCCCCACCCCCCCCCCCCCCCACCCCCCCCCCCCCCCACCCCCCCCCCCCCCCACCCCCCCCCCCCCCCACCCCCCCCCCCCCCCACCCCCCCCCCCCCCCACCCCCCCCCCCCCCCACCCCCCCCCCCCCCCACCCCCCCCCCCCCCCACCCCCCCCCCCCCCCACCCCCCCCCCCCCCCACCCCCCCCCCCCCCCACCCCCCCCCCCCCCCACCCCCCCCCCCCCCCACCCCCCCCCCCCCCCACCCCCCCCCCCCCCCACCCCCCCCCCCCCCCACCCCCCCCCCCCCCCACCCCCCCCCCCCCCCACCCCCCCCCCCCCCCACCCCCCCCCCCCCCCACCCCCCCCCCCCCCCACCCCCCCCCCCCCCCACCCCCCCCCCCCCCCACCCCCCCCCCCCCCCACCCCCCCCCCCCCCCACCCCCCCCCCCCCCCACCCCCCCCCCCCCCCACCCCCCCCCCCCCCCACCCCCCCCCCCCCCCACCCCCCCCCCCCCCCACCCCCCCCCCCCCCCACCCCCCCCCCCCCCCACCCCCCCCCCCCCCCACCCCCCCCCCCCCCCACCCCCCCCCCCCCCCACCCCCCCCCCCCCCCACCCCCCCCCCCCCCCACCCCCCCCCCCCCCCACCCCCCCCCCCCCCCACCCCCCCCCCCCCCCACCCCCCCCCCCCCCCACCCCCCCCCCCCCCCACCCCCCCCCCCCCCCACCCCCCCCCCCCCCCACCCCCCCCCCCCCCCACCCCCCCCCCCCCCCACCCCCCCCCCCCCCCACCCCCCCCCCCCCCCACCCCCCCCCCCCCCCACCCCCCCCCCCCCCCACCCCCCCCCCCCCCCACCCCCCCCCCCCCCCACCCCCCCCCCCCCCCACCCCCCCCCCCCCCCACCCCCCCCCCCCCCCACCCCCCCCCCCCCCCACCCCCCCCCCCCCCCACCCCCCCCCCCCCCCACCCCCCCCCCCCCCCACCCCCCCCCCCCCCCACCCCCCCCCCCCCCCACCCCCCCCCCCCCCCACCCCCCCCCCCCCCCACCCCCCCCCCCCCCCACCCCCCCCCCCCCCCACCCCCCCCCCCCCCCACCCCCCCCCCCCCCCACCCCCCCCCCCCCCCACCCCCCCCCCCCCCCACCCCCCCCCCCCCCCACCCCCCCCCCCCCCCACCCCCCCCCCCCCCCACCCCCCCCCCCCCCCACCCCCCCCCCCCCCCACCCCCCCCCCCCCCCACCCCCCCCCCCCCCCACCCCCCCCCCCCCCCACCCCCCCCCCCCCCCACCCCCCCCCCCCCCCACCCCCCCCCCCCCCCACCCCCCCCCCCCCCCACCCCCCCCCCCCCCCACCCCCCCCCCCCCCCACCCCCCCCCCCCCCCACCCCCCCCCCCCCCCACCCCCCCCCCCCCCCACCCCCCCCCCCCCCCACCCCCCCCCCCCCCCACCCCCCCCCCCCCCCACCCCCCCCCCCCCCCACCCCCCCCCCCCCCCACCCCCCCCCCCCCCCACCCCCCCCCCCCCCCACCCCCCCCCCCCCCCACCCCCCCCCCCCCCCACCCCCCCCCCCCCCCACCCCCCCCCCCCCCCACCCCCCCCCCCCCCCACCCCCCCCCCCCCCCACCCCCCCCCCCCCCCACCCCCCCCCCCCCCCACCCCCCCCCCCCCCCACCCCCCCCCCCCCCCACCCCCCCCCCCCCCCACCCCCCCCCCCCCCCACCCCCCCCCCCCCCCACCCCCCCCCCCCCCCACCCCCCCCCCCCCCCACCCCCCCCCCCCCCCACCCCCCCCCCCCCCCACCCCCCCCCCCCCCCACCCCCCCCCCCCCCCACCCCCCCCCCCCCCCACCCCCCCCCCCCCCCACCCCCCCCCCCCCCCACCCCCCCCCCCCCCCACCCCCCCCCCCCCCCACCCCCCCCCCCCCCCACCCCCCCCCCCCCCCACCCCCCCCCCCCCCCACCCCCCCCCCCCCCCACCCCCCCCCCCCCCCACCCCCCCCCCCCCCCACCCCCCCCCCCCCCCACCCCCCCCCCCCCCCACCCCCCCCCCCCCCCACCCCCCCCCCCCCCCACCCCCCCCCCCCCCCACCCCCCCCCCCCCCCACCCCCCCCCCCCCCCACCCCCCCCCCCCCCCACCCCCCCCCCCCCCCACCCCCCCCCCCCCCCACCCCCCCCCCCCCCCACCCCCCCCCCCCCCCACCCCCCCCCCCCCCCACCCCCCCCCCCCCCCACCCCCCCCCCCCCCCACCCCCCCCCCCCCCCACCCCCCCCCCCCCCCACCCCCCCCCCCCCCCACCCCCCCCCCCCCCCACCCCCCCCCCCCCCCACCCCCCCCCCCCCCCACCCCCCCCCCCCCCCACCCCCCCCCCCCCCCACCCCCCCCCCCCCCCACCCCCCCCCCCCCCCACCCCCCCCCCCCCCCACCCCCCCCCCCCCCCACCCCCCCCCCCCCCCACCCCCCCCCCCCCCCACCCCCCCCCCCCCCCACCCCCCCCCCCCCCCACCCCCCCCCCCCCCCACCCCCCCCCCCCCCCACCCCCCCCCCCCCCCACCCCCCCCCCCCCCCACCCCCCCCCCCCCCCACCCCCCCCCCCCCCCACCCCCCCCCCCCCCCACCCCCCCCCCCCCCCACCCCCCCCCCCCCCCACCCCCCCCCCCCCCCACCCCCCCCCCCCCCCACCCCCCCCCCCCCCCACCCCCCCCCCCCCCCACCCCCCCCCCCCCCCACCCCCCCCCCCCCCCACCCCCCCCCCCCCCCACCCCCCCCCCCCCCCACCCCCCCCCCCCCCCACCCCCCCCCCCCCCCACCCCCCCCCCCCCCCACCCCCCCCCCCCCCCACCCCCCCCCCCCCCCACCCCCCCCCCCCCCCACCCCCCCCCCCCCCCACCCCCCCCCCCCCCCACCCCCCCCCCCCCCCACCCCCCCCCCCCCCCACCCCCCCCCCCCCCCACCCCCCCCCCCCCCCACCCCCCCCCCCCCCCACCCCCCCCCCCCCCCACCCCCCCCCCCCCCCACCCCCCCCCCCCCCCACCCCCCCCCCCCCCCACCCCCCCCCCCCCCCACCCCCCCCCCCCCCCACCCCCCCCCCCCCCCACCCCCCCCCCCCCCCACCCCCCCCCCCCCCCACCCCCCCCCCCCCCCACCCCCCCCCCCCCCCACCCCCCCCCCCCCCCACCCCCCCCCCCCCCCACCCCCCCCCCCCCCCACCCCCCCCCCCCCCCACCCCCCCCCCCCCCCACCCCCCCCCCCCCCCACCCCCCCCCCCCCCCACCCCCCCCCCCCCCCACCCCCCCCCCCCCCCACCCCCCCCCCCCCCCACCCCCCCCCCCCCCCACCCCCCCCCCCCCCCACCCCCCCCCCCCCCCACCCCCCCCCCCCCCCACCCCCCCCCCCCCCCACCCCCCCCCCCCCCCACCCCCCCCCCCCCCCACCCCCCCCCCCCCCCACCCCCCCCCCCCCCCACCCCCCCCCCCCCCCACCCCCCCCCCCCCCCACCCCCCCCCCCCCCCACCCCCCCCCCCCCCCACCCCCCCCCCCCCCCACCCCCCCCCCCCCCCACCCCCCCCCCCCCCCACCCCCCCCCCCCCCCACCCCCCCCCCCCCCCACCCCCCCCCCCCCCCACCCCCCCCCCCCCCCACCCCCCCCCCCCCCCACCCCCCCCCCCCCCCACCCCCCCCCCCCCCCACCCCCCCCCCCCCCCACCCCCCCCCCCCCCCACCCCCCCCCCCCCCCACCCCCCCCCCCCCCCACCCCCCCCCCCCCCCACCCCCCCCCCCCCCCACCCCCCCCCCCCCCCACCCCCCCCCCCCCCCACCCCCCCCCCCCCCCACCCCCCCCCCCCCCCACCCCCCCCCCCCCCCACCCCCCCCCCCCCCCACCCCCCCCCCCCCCCACCCCCCCCCCCCCCCACCCCCCCCCCCCCCCACCCCCCCCCCCCCCCACCCCCCCCCCCCCCCACCCCCCCCCCCCCCCACCCCCCCCCCCCCCCACCCCCCCCCCCCCCCACCCCCCCCCCCCCCCACCCCCCCCCCCCCCCACCCCCCCCCCCCCCCACCCCCCCCCCCCCCCACCCCCCCCCCCCCCCACCCCCCCCCCCCCCCACCCCCCCCCCCCCCCACCCCCCCCCCCCCCCACCCCCCCCCCCCCCCACCCCCCCCCCCCCCCACCCCCCCCCCCCCCCACCCCCCCCCCCCCCCACCCCCCCCCCCCCCCACCCCCCCCCCCCCCCACCCCCCCCCCCCCCCACCCCCCCCCCCCCCCACCCCCCCCCCCCCCCACCCCCCCCCCCCCCCACCCCCCCCCCCCCCCACCCCCCCCCCCCCCCACCCCCCCCCCCCCCCACCCCCCCCCCCCCCCACCCCCCCCCCCCCCCACCCCCCCCCCCCCCCACCCCCCCCCCCCCCCACCCCCCCCCCCCCCCACCCCCCCCCCCCCCCACCCCCCCCCCCCCCCACCCCCCCCCCCCCCCACCCCCCCCCCCCCCCACCCCCCCCCCCCCCCACCCCCCCCCCCCCCCACCCCCCCCCCCCCCCACCCCCCCCCCCCCCCACCCCCCCCCCCCCCCACCCCCCCCCCCCCCCACCCCCCCCCCCCCCCACCCCCCCCCCCCCCCACCCCCCCCCCCCCCCACCCCCCCCCCCCCCCACCCCCCCCCCCCCCCACCCCCCCCCCCCCCCACCCCCCCCCCCCCCCACCCCCCCCCCCCCCCACCCCCCCCCCCCCCCACCCCCCCCCCCCCCCACCCCCCCCCCCCCCCACCCCCCCCCCCCCCCACCCCCCCCCCCCCCCACCCCCCCCCCCCCCCACCCCCCCCCCCCCCCACCCCCCCCCCCCCCCACCCCCCCCCCCCCCCACCCCCCCCCCCCCCCACCCCCCCCCCCCCCCACCCCCCCCCCCCCCCACCCCCCCCCCCCCCCACCCCCCCCCCCCCCCACCCCCCCCCCCCCCCACCCCCCCCCCCCCCCACCCCCCCCCCCCCCCACCCCCCCCCCCCCCCACCCCCCCCCCCCCCCACCCCCCCCCCCCACCACCCCCCCCCTACCCCACCCCCCCCCCCCCCAACCCCCCCCCCCCCCCCCCCCCCCCCCCGCCCGCCCCCCCCCCCCCCCCCCCCCCCCAGCTGCAGCCTCTCCTCATAGGGAAGGTGCTCCAGTCCCTCAATCATCCTTGTTGCCCTTCTCTGCACTTTTTCTATCTCCTCAATATCCTTTTTGAGATGCGGTGACCAGAACTGGACACAGTACTCCAAGTGCGGTCGCACCACTGCTTTATATAAGGGCATGACAATCTTTGCAGTTTTATTATCAATTCCTTTTCTAATGATCCCTAGCATAGAGTTTGCCTTTTTTACAGCTGCCATGCATTGAGTTGACATTCCCATGGAACTATCAATTGCCATTGCCTGCCTCTCTGTGGCGACTCTGGATTTCTCTGGGGGTCTCCCGTACGAGCGCTAGCCAGCGTTGACCTTGCAGAGCTGATGAGAGCTGATGAGACTGGGCAAGCCTGAGCCAGCCAGGTCAAGGTGGCCCACTGTCATGATCCTCTGGTGTCTTAGCCTGGGTCCTGCCATGTTTCTAGCTACTGAATGGCCCGGGAAAGTTTGATTGCGCTAGGTCAGGGGTTTGCAACCTGCGGCTCTCCAGATGTTCATGGACTACAATTCCCATCAGCCCCTGCCAGCATGGCCAAATTGGCTGATGGGAATTGTAGTCCATAAACATCTGGAGAGTCGCAGATTGCAGACCTCTGCACTAGGTACTGTTATCTCTTTGCAGCTGCTGGGGTGAAGTGAAATCCATTAGGTTCTCACCCCCCCTCCCACTTTATCACTGTCTGTTGAATGTGTGTGTGACCATCTTCTCTCAAGGAATGCATAAGTGTGTGTGTGTGTGTGTGTTTTCTCACCTTCACAGTAGGAAAGGGGGGGGGGGGCTGATGTGTTTCTGCCTGTTGCCTTGTACTCAGTTCAGACAATATAGCCAACAGCTTTCCTATGCTTGTCATCAATAAACTAGAATTCTGCTTCCAAAGTACTGATCGCTTTCAACTCTGGGGTTGCGACACTCACTTGCAAAGAGCAAAAACTCCTAGATTGCATTCTAGCATCAGAACAGAAAATCTACATGGCCTCTGCTCTTCCTCTGCACTGCCTACCCAAACGATCAATCTGTCTTACAGGGTTGCTGTAAGGCTCACTGAGACTGTATGTGAGTTTTCTATATTCATTAAAATGCCATACAATCGCTAATTATTATTTCATTAGCATTTATATAGCACTGTCCAAGAACCTTCATGGCCATTGTCTTGGGAATCCTGAAAGCAGCACCATATGGTAGGTCATATTATTATTCCCATATTACCGCTAGACAGGGCTGAGTGCTTAAAAACAGCTGTCTGCCCAGTAGAGAGCAGCAGCGGCATAGTGGTTAAGAGCAGGTGCACTCTAATCTGGAGAACCAGGTTTGATTCCCTGCTCTGCCACTTGAGCTGTGGAGGCTTATCTGGTGAACCAGATTAGCTTGTGTACTCCAGCACATGCCAGCTCGGGTTAGTCACAGTTCTTCAGAGCTCTCTCAGCCCCACCCACCTCACAGGGTGTTTGCTGTTGCGGGAGGGGGGGGGGAGATTGTAAGTCCCTTTGAGTCTCTTATAGGAGAGAAAGGGGGGATATAAATGCAAACTCTTCTTCTTCTACGTTCATGACTAAAACAAGATCTGAATAAGGAGCATCCAACTCGGGTAGTCCAAACCAGAGGAGGGCGAGGCAAATTGGTTCTTGGAGCCGGAAGCAGCCGTGATTCGGCACATTTACCCACCCGAATGATGCTAGTGGCACTTTTGCCAGAAGGGAGGGCAAACAAGGAGGCGGGGGTGAGGGGGGGCATCCCAGAAAAGCCTGTGCCTCACAGGGCTGCACCAGCCTAAAGCTGGATGCCAGCACTGCTGGGGGAGGCTATGGGCATTCCCAGGGGTGGAACTGACTTTAATTGGCTTCCATTGGCTTTTGAGCCCCAGCATTTTGCCCTTTGAGATGGCCAGGAATTTTCTGGAGTCTGCTGCCTCCCCGGGCCACCTGGAAGCCCTCTGGACGGGGTCCAGTGGAGGCACCATCCCCAGCCACGAGGGCCCTCTTAATTGTGAGCCATTTTGACAGACCTGCAAAACAGATTGGAGGTGGAAGCCCCATTTCAGTTACTGGAAGGGGGCTGGAATGAACAAGGTGTTCTAAGGTCAGAAGTACTTGCTCCCTGTTTGTAGTATTATAAAGCTGTGCCACAAAATGCCCACCAGATGCCTTTGGGAGCTTACATGCAGGATGTGAAAGCAATGGCCTTCTGCTGCTGCTCCCGAGCACCTGGTCTGCTAAGGCATTTGCAATCTCAGATCAAGGAGGATCAAGATTGGTAGCCACAGATCGACTTCTCCTCCATAAATCTGTCCAAGCCCCTTTTAAAGCTATTCAGGTTAGTGGCCATCACCACCTCCTGTGGCAGCATATTCCAAACACCAATCACACGTTGCATGAAGAAATGTTTCCTTATATTAGTCCTAATTCTTCCCTCCGGCATTTTCAATGAATACCCCCTGGTTCTAGTATTGTGAGAAAGAGAGAAAAATTTCTCTCTGTCGAAATTTTCTAACCTATGCATAATTTGACAGACTTCTATCATACCTCCCCCCTCCCAGACGTCTCCTCTCCAAACTAAAGAGTCCCAAACGCTGCAGCCTCTCCTCATAAGGAAGGTGCTCCAGTCCCTCAATCACCCTCGTTGCCCTTCTCTGCACTTTTTCTATCTCTTCGATATCCTTTTTGAGATGTGGCGACCAGAACTGGACACAGGACTCCAAGTGTGGTCGCACCACGGCTTCATATAAGGGCGTGACAATCCTTGCAGTTTTATTATCAATTCCGTTCCTAATCATCCCCAGCATAGAGAAAGAAAAAAAGACAATTTCTCCAACTTCAGAATTCAGAGCTGTTAAAAAGCGGCTCCCTATTTCTGTTCAGAAATCCCTGTGCCTATAAACTAAGGGGAAAAAAGGTCTCAAATTATTAAACATGGGGAAAAAAGGTCTCAAATTATTAAACATGGGGGGGGGGGGATTCTATCCTTGTGTTAAGTGGCTGCCAAGAACCCAAAAGAAAGAGAGTCGTGTTGGAATGGAAGTTTGCACCTTTGCAGTGGCTGGAGTCACAGCTTCCTTGGGTTCATCTTCCTCTTCAAGTACTTCATTGAGTTCTGCCTAGATGGGAGGAAAGGAAAAAACCTTTTATAAAGTGTCCAAAATTTAAATTTACCGCTCACAACATTGTTTCAGAACTACTCTATTTATTCAGAGGCCTATTTCTACCTCTAAGCCCCCCTCCGCACATGCAGAATAATGCACATCCAATCCCCTGTTCACAATTGTTTGCAAGTAGATTTTGCTATTCCACACAGTAAAATCCACCTTCAAAATGCATTGAAAGTGGATTGAAAGTACGTTATTCTGCATGTGCGGAAGGGGCCTAAGTGGGCTTTAGTCTGCAAAACCAGATGCCAGAGTAGAATTATGATCGTTGCAACCAATTATCACAGCTAACCCTCAGGAGCTGGTAAGTACCATCATTGTTTTAGGCCAGGCATGATATATCTCTGCTGGCCCATGCTGGACTCCGGGCTGCCAGCATCATTTTGTGTTTCTTAAATTTCTTTATTATAAACCACCGATGCCTTCCTTCATTACCCACCCACAAGGCGCAACTTCGGTTGCCTCCACCCCAGCTTCTAGAAGAAATTGAGAGACTGGCTTTACTCCCTTTATTCCAAGTATACCGTCTCCATGGAGAAAAAACAGACACCTGAACTCTAAATTCTCCTTCTTTCCCTTTCTTTAGATGAGGCATCTAATAGGTAATGCAACAGAATTCGGATTACAAAAATTAGAAACAAGGCAAAGAAGAGTCAGGTGTGGTATATCAAACAAAGAAGAACACAAAAATTATGGAAGTAGAAAACAACATAACAAGAGCAGGAGAGGCCACACAATAAACTGGTAATAAATACCATGAACAGTGGCATATACTGCTGTCCTGATCCTCATTATAAAAGCGCCTTCCTGAGCTGTTCCATTATACCAGGGGTTCCTAACATGGTGCCCACCAACACCTTTCCTGGATCCTGCCAAATGTTTTTAGAAACTAGGGAAGGTTGGGATGGGGGGGTACTTCTGCCCAGCAAGGCTTCTGATCAGCCATTGCAGATGTATTTATTTATTCTTCACATTTATATCCCGCCAACTCTCCCATAGAACTTAGGGCAGCTCACAATTAAAACATACAAAACAATCCAATAAATGGGAGAGTTGGCGGGATAAATAGTATTAAAATAGGCATTTAAAACATGATAAACAACATAATTTTAAAACAAATTACCAAGTCAGATGGCGTAAAAGAAACCTAACATGGTAGCCCTCAAATGGATGCATGCGCCATATCCAGATGAGGACCAGGAATGATCTTTTAAAGCAGTGGTTCTCAACCTTCCTAATGCCGTGACCCTTTAATACAGCTCATGTTGTGGTGACCCCCAACCCTAACATTTCTCCATCTTACAGATGGAGAACACTGATGCAGAGAGTCTTAGGCGACCCCTGTGAAAGGGACGTTCGACCCCCAAAGGGGTCCCGACCCCCAGGTTGAGAACCACTGTTTTAAAGAAAGGGATGCCCAGTGTGCTCATAAGAAAAGGCCTGGCGGAACAGCTCTGTTTTATAGGCCCTGCGGAACTGAGACAGACTCCGCAGGGCCCAGATGTCACCTGGAAGAGTGTTCCACCACTCCGGGGCTGGGGCCGTGAAAGCCCTGGCCCGTGTTGAAGCCAGCCGAACATCCCTGGGGCCCAGGACCACCCGCAAATTCCCCTCTGCAGGCCAGAGGGGTCTTTGAAGGAGATATGGGGAGAGGCGGTCACACAGATAGGCAGATATGTATTCGACTGACTGCAGCAGTTGCTGCCGCAACACAAGGATCTTCACTGTGTGACTAAAGGGTAATCTGCAGTGGATGTTTCGCGGCTTGTGCCACCCCCTGCGGCAGCTGTCCTTTGGCAACCATTTTGTCATTGTGTGCTCGGCACTTTTGTCAAAATTCCAAAGGGGTCCACAGGTTGGAAAAGGTTGGAGACCCATACATGATAGTACAGCCCTAGCCCCTACATAAATATGCCCTCCAGGCACCCCCACTTCACTTTCAAGCCACGAACGGAACTGGAAATGCTTCTTCCACTGCTGTCGTGACTGGATCCCTGCTCTCCTCCTGCTTTCCTCGCTTCGCCCCACCAGCCCAACCACAGCGCCATTTGGCGATAACTTCCTGAGGACTACCACACGGGCATCAGACTTCCTGTTCCCAGGTTGCACGAACGGTCAGCCCCTCAGGGCAGCAAGGGCATCAGCTGAGTGTTCCGCACAGACCACGAGTGTCAAATGAAGGCTTAAGAACACCAGCTACTCTGTGCGCTATTTTTACCAGCAGTTCATCTTCATCTTCCAAATCGTCCTCTCCTCCTTCATCCTCTTCGTCAAGATCCTTCATGCAGAGAGCAGCCATTCTCTCAATAGCCTCCATCGGCAAAGGGGCTATGAAAAAAAGTAGCAAAAAGGAACGGTCACTTGCTGCGCATCACAAATTTAACCTTGAGATGGGGCCAAAACGTTTCCAGGTGTGCTTCAACAGAAGAAGAGAAGAGAAGAAGAGCTGGGATTTACACTCCGCCTTTCTCTCCTGTAAAGAGACTCACAGGGGCTTACAAACTCCTTTCCCTTCCTCTCCCCACAATAGACACCTTGTGAGGTAGGTGAGGCTGAGAGAGTTCTGAGAGAACAGTGGCTAGCCCAGGGTCACCCAGAAGGCTTCATGTGTAGGAACGTGGCCCACTTATCCTGGGGAGAAGGGGGGGGGCTGTCATCTGGTTGAGGCCCACCCACCCTGGGGAAAAGGGGTGGAAGGGAGGGCGAAGGGAGAACCATCATCTGCTCGTGGCCACTCACCCTGGAGAGGAGTGGGAGGGAGCCATCATTTGGTTGTGGCCCACCCACACTGGGGGGGGGGGGGGAGGAAAGGGTAGGTCTTCCAGGGTTGGTGGGCCTCAACCAGATTACGAGCACCCTTTCCCCCTCCTCCTCCCTCCTCTCCCTCGCCTCAGGGTGGGTGGGGACACAACCAGATCATGGGCCCCCTCCCCGAGGATTGGGTGGGCCACGAATCCAGTTCATCACATGTCCAGTTCACCACATAAGAGTCTACTGCTTGTATGGAGGAGTGGAAAAACAAACCCAGTTCTCCAGATTAGAGCCCGCCACTCTTAACCACTACACCACGCTTGGGGGGGGGGGGGGGGAGGAAGGGAAAACAGTTAAAAGCCACACAAACAGGGCCACTCACAAACTTGCCAACAAAGGATTCTAGGCAAAATGTTTTATAGAGCAGCTGTGCGACAGGACAGCTAGCTTCAAGTCCAATAGGACCTCACAAAAAATAAAAAAAGTTTGAAGCTTGGAAGGCTCAAGCTGATTCTTTTCACTGACTCCTCGGGAGTAGATATAATCCAGAGATCCACTTATCAATCTCTGCCTAAGGAGCAGCAGTGGCTTGGTATGCCATGAGTTCGTGCACTAAACTGGAGGAACCAGGTTCGATTCCCCGCTCTGCCGCCTGAGCTGTGGAGGCTTATCTGGGGAATTCAGATTAGCCTGTGCACTCCCACACACGCCAGCTGGGTGACCTTGGGCTAGTCACAGTTCTTCAGAGCTCTCTCAGCCCTACCTACCTCACAGGGTGTTTGTTGTGAGGGGGGAAGGGCAAGGAGATTGTCAGCCCCTTTGAGTCTCCTACAGGAGAGAAAGGGGGGGATATAAATCCAAACTCTTCTTCTTCTTCTTCTTCTTCTAATTCCTTTCTCCCCCTCTTCTCCTTGTTTTAGCTTCAATTTATGTATTGATCTTTATTCATAATTTTATTTTCATTACCTGTTCTATCTCTGTTGATAGAATTGTACTATTATGCCAATAAAGGTTGTTGAAGTTTGAGAACCTGTAGTCCCAGGAGTCTCTTGGGTGATCCAGCAAAACACAAAATGACAAAACTTGAGGTCTTGGTCCTGCCATCTGCCCCTTTTCACTACCCAAAGAGCCAGAAGCTGTTCCCAGGATTAAAACCAAGAACCTTCCTAGGATTAAAATCAAGAAAGTCACCCTTGCAAGGTAGACCACTTGCAGTGTGAGTTTTACAAAACAATTCACCTGGCAGGTGTACTCATGTAGGTCTAGATCAAGGGTCTGCAACCTGCGGCTCTCCAGAAGTTCATGGACTACAATTCCCATCAGCCCCTGCCAGCATGGCAGCCATGTTGGTAGGTGCTGAGGGGAATTGTAGTCCATGAACTTCTGGAAAGCCGAAAGTTGCAGACCCCTGTCCTAGATACTGGAATTATGTTGAAGCTACCTGAAAACAAAACACCACAAAAATATAATTGAAGTGATTTATTCAAATTGTGTAGGGACAATGAGCAGTGAGGGATGTGGATTAAAATAACAAAACTAGATTAAAAGGACTAGTCACACTGTAGCTGCATTGGTTCAGTTTGTCCAGATGTTACCCTTCTAGTTGAAATCTTCCTACAGTCATGAAAATGGCACCAAGAACAGCATGAAGCAGGAAGTCCCGCATTTTATGACCAGGGGTCTAAATTGGCCTGGGCCCGCTGACCAATCAGATCCAGGAGCTGGTGATGTCAATTAATCACGGAACCCTGCTGCTAGCCGGATGACACAGAGGGTCAGTGTGAGATTAAATGGTAGGTCCTATTTGCAAGCTAAGCCCTCCCATTTCTCCCAGACGGCAGGGCTCATAATGTCATCTGTTAATTCAAATAGAATAGAAATACAGGGCCCTTACTTTTCCCATTTGATTTCTGCTTGGGATCTGGTTGGCCTCCAACAATTGCCAGGAATTCGGCCTCCAGTTCTGAATTGTCCTCATCAGTCATCATGCTTTCAGGAGACAAATCCACCAGTAACCCCAACTGCAAGAAATAAGAAATAATCACCAAAAGGTACTGTAGATGATAGCTATGCTGCTTCTTGCTTTCCCAGTCACCTGCTGCAATGCTGATCATATCCTAAACTAATGGTTCAGCTTACAAACCCACAGCATAGAATCCCAGCTACCAGGGGAAGCTGCTTTTCATCCAAAGTCTCATCACAAGTCCATAATGCCCCCTTATGAATGCAGCAGTTATTCTGAAGTTACAGAGTTGCCTTCAGGAGATCAGAAGTTCCATTTTAACCAAGTGGCGGGTGGAACAATTTGATTACAATGAGCTGTAAACTAACCCAAGATTCTTCAGAAACATTTGTCAGACTGTAACTGTGCCCGCTCCAAAAGTAACGATTTTTCAAGCCAGTTTGATAAAAGGATGCCCTTTTCCACCACAAGGAACTGGGCGAAACTGTTACCTGCTGTCAGAGAGGCAAAGCACACTTCGTGACTGCTGTAAATTCACTGATATGTTGCTAGAAACAGCCCGCCTATCAAAACTGAAATACAGCTTTTTCCCCAGAGTCACCAGCTGCTCAAAAGGGACGGGAGGATTTACTGGAGCCTCCAGTTGTGTCATCTGCATGCACAACACTACAGGGCGTTTTCACAACAGGATCCCAAGAACAACAGATGAAGCCGAGATGAAATCCAGCCCCCAACAAGAGCTTTGCTTTATTTTAATGGGAATGCTCTTCCTGCTTTGATATTTTTCTTTCATGGTCTGCAGAAGTAACAACACAAACCTGTCTGAATAACAATATCCATAAATTATGACTGTCTGTAGGTCAGAACAGGGAGGGTCACAGCAAGAAGGGAAACCCACTGTACTCTCCTGCCACTCATGGATGCAACTCAACCTTAAGGGCAAATTTAATAGAATGCAAAAGTGCAAAATAAGGAAGTGAAAACAGTTTTGCACTAAGTAAGAAGAAGAAAAAGAAGGAAGGAAGGAAGGAAGAAGAGGAAGGAGGAGGAAGAAAAAGGAAGAGGAAGAAGAGGAAGAGAAGGAAGAAGAAGAAGAAGAGGAGGAGTAGTTTGGTTTTATATCCCCCTTTCTCTCTTGTAAGGACACTCAAAGGGGCTGACAATCTCCTTTGCCACTCCCACAACAAACACCCTGTGAGGTGGGTGGGGCTGAGAGAAAGAACTGTGACTAGCCCAGGGGTCGGGAACCTTTTCCACTCAAAGAGCCATTTGGCTCGCCCCCCCGCCCCCCCGCCCACTTGCTTGCCCCCGCCCGCCCGCCCACTCGCTCGCCCCTGCTCCATTCGCTCGCCCCCCCACTCACTTGCCCCCCCGCTCACCCCTGCTCGCTTACCTCGCTGCCTTTAATTTCTGCCCGGGCTTGCCCGGGAAGGGGCAGCCACGCCGGGAGCCGCACGAGAAGCAGCGAAGAGCCGCGGGTTCCCGACCCCTGGATTACCCAAGGTCACCCAGCTAGCATGTGCTGGGAGTGCACAAGCTAATCTGGCTCACCAGATAAACCTCCACAGCTCAAGTGGCAGAGTGGGGAAACAAACCCAGTTCTCCAGATGCACCTGCTCTTAACCACTACGCCAGTGCAATTACTATGCATTCTGTGTTATAAGGTAACAATAAGATAGTAACAATATTTTCACTGAGCCACAACTGGAAAAGTCATAGTGAAATGCGCCGTAGCCTGCTTGAGTCCCAAATGCAGACTACACCTCCTATTTGCCAGGGAAAAAATATTACCTATGACAGGTACGTAAAATCAAAGCACTCAATAGTCAGCAGAAAAGTTGCAAATAACACTTGGGGCCTTTCCCCACTTACTGTTTGCTGTGCCTACTGCCCCCAAATAGCGCGTGGTCCAGCGGTGCTCCCCACGAGTCCAGGAGGCGACAACGCAGCCGCCCCAACTCTGCGCTCTAACGTCCCTTCAGCGTGCGTCATTTCTGACTGCCCCACGCTGTGGGGAACACAACCCCGGGATGGAAATCGCTCGCACTCAGAGTAGGGCGGGGAAAGTGGGGAAAGGCCCTTGCACACTCTGTCAGTTTGCTCACAGTTAACAACCGAATCACTAAACATTCTGGACCCTTCAGAGAGAGATGATTATGATTATTGATGTTTTTCAGTTAATTTATGTTATTATGTTGTTATGTTCTGCTCATTGATGTTTTGCCGATTTGATTATGATTATTGATGCTCTGTTGTTTATACGACTCTTGTTTGCCGCCCTGAGCCCTATGGGGGAGAGTGGGATGTAAATCAAATTATAAAATAAATAAAATAAAATAAATGTAAGAGACTGAACTATCCTTAACAATTGTGCCGGGTGTGAGCCAGCGGGCACAATAGCAGTAGCACAGAATGCCCTCGTTGCCATCTCACAGGATTTCACAAACGCCCCACAGGATGTTCTTGCAGCTTCGTTGTGAGTTCGCTGCCAAACTTGCTCCAATCGTTTCAGTTCTCGTTTTGTCTGCTGTAGATCCTCAGAGCACGAAGGAGCTGGCCTGACCCAGGAGCGGAGAGAACATCAGGGAGCGATCTCATTGATGGCTTGGGAGGGCCGGACATGCCAGGCCTCCACCAGCACATCGAGAGAATCGCTGGAGCGCTGTGTGGCCATGGTCACAGCTTAGCACAGATAAAGCTAGAGCGGTATCGAATCCTACAGAGCATTCTGGAAACCTGCGGAGACTAATCAGTCCGTCCAGTATGCAGTGAAGGGTGTGTGTTTATTTTATTTTATATTTATACCCCACCCTACCCCCAAAGGGCTCAGGGTGGCTTATAATGGCATAAAGCCCAAAATCATACATAAAATTAATAAAAACCCTAAAAATAACAATCAATAAAAACAAATCATAAAACCATTTAAAACAATCCAACTAAAACCCCCAAATGGCGAGACACATTGTTTCTCTCACGGGAGGCTCAGGGGAGATATCATAATCGGTAAACATCTGGCTACAGAAGGGGGTTGGGCATAACCACATCCCCACCTCTTTCTCACATAAGGCCTCCTCCCGCTGCCATACCTCCCACAACCCACAGCCACTGGTATCTATGACCCCCATGCTGACCTCCCAAGAATGGAATATCGAATCAGATGGAATATAACCCCCCCCCCCCCGCCCGCCCGGGCACAATCACTACCAATACTAATCCAATTCCTAAATTTCCCACTAAAGCTACAAAACAACACAATAGCCCCCTCCCCACCATATTCCTGCTACAATAAATCACACCTTCTAAAGCCTCAATTTCTTAACCCAGACAAAATGATGTAAATAAGCTACACTCAGATGGAATAAAAGTTCAGTTGATTTCCAAGCCTTCTCCTCCAAACTGCTGAGACCGGCTCTCTCCGAATGGACCCTGGAGCCCAGGTTTGACTCCTACCCCCTTATTTTTTTAAAAAATCTTTAAATTTTTAAAAATAATTTTATTGAAATATTAAAGTGTTTACATTCAAATTAAAGCACCATATTTGTGTACATATAACTACAAAGGAAATATGCATAAATTATTTCTGCATCTTCAGATCTTAAAATCTATATTATTCTTCCTTACTTTTTGGCTGATGTGATAGATTGTAGTTTAAACTACTATTGAAGGACTATTTAGAATCCTGTTTTGTTGGCAAGAAACAAACTATTTGTTAAAGCACCCAACTGGGACATTAAAACAAATGTCAGTTTGTTACAAATTGGGAAGCCTTCAGTGTTACTTTGGAGCACAAGCAAGCAGGAAGTTTGAGCCTGGGGATGTCCGAGGGTTGTTCTTGGACTTGCTTTCTCTATGCTAAGCTGTGGGGCTCCCAGACTGTCATTCTACGGGTAGAGCGTAGAATGACAGTCTGGGAGCCCCACAGCTTAGCACACATAAAGCAAATATCATATCACCCAAAAAGTGCATCACAAACTAGGAAGTCTTTCAGCTCAGGATGATAACTGTGAGGGCGTGGTGGATCAGAGAGCGTAGAACGAATCAGGCTGGCTTATTCTTGCCACAAACCAATTATAGTTAGTTTGTGAATCGTATATAGGCTCTGATTTCAGATGGACAATTAAAAATAACACTGGATTACAAACAGACTGGAATTTGCTAGTTAGGATTATAGGTTCTTTTTACAATTACTGAGAGACTTTCTCTGGAAGATTTTACATGCTGCAGGGGTAAGCCAAGACGGAAAGAAGAGGATCCATTACACCTGTGCCATTGTTTCATAAGACAGAGCAGCAGCAACCTGTATGGCATTTCCCAATGCAACATCTACAAGCTCGTGGACCAAGCCCTTGAAAGGAACTCTATTTAGAGACACAAGGTGAAAGAAACTCAGTAGGAGGACTTACCTGCTGAGGTGTGCCAGGTCCTTTGCCTCCCGGTGGCTTCCTGTTCCTGTTCATTTCTCTTTGCTCTGCTCTCAAGCGGTACAAAACAGAGTTAGAGCCCCCAGCCAGATGGAGGCAGATTTTTAATGGGATCAGGCAGTCCTTGTCCCAGTTATCTGCATTATCTCCCTCTTCTGTTCATCCCTTCTTCCACCAGCTGTAGCCCAGCCTCCACTTCTTTTCCAAAGGAGGAGGAGGAGGAGGAGGAGGAGGAGAGAGCCCGGTGAATACCAAGCAAACTGAAACCAGGTCTAAGGTTCTGTGAGCTCCTCTCCCTTCCCCGAGCATCCTTCCTTCCACTGTCACACAGCCCTCTGCCACAGAAGCATTCAATGGAGTTGCAGTCCTTAGCCACAACTATTAGGGACAGAATTCATTGGGAGTTCTGGTGACTGCAGACCTTGGGAGTCAGCCCCGCTGAAATCAGTTGGGCTAAATTACCTATTGCATTAGTTTCCTACGTTTTACCCCAGTGGGGTCCTGAAGTGGGTTACACTCTGCTCCTTTCTTACATTTTATCCTCACAACAACCCTCTCAGGTAGGTTTTGCTGAGAGGGTGTGTGACTGGCCCAAGGTCATCCTCTGAAGTCTCTGGCAGGGTGAGGGATTCACGCCCCGGTCTCCATCACTCTGACCACTAACACCCACATTGATGGCGTCAATACCAGTCAAGATTCAGAGGATGGGTTATTTGTTTTCTCACTCCACGGCTTTGAGAATCTTATTTATTCTGAAGAGCCCCTTAAGATATGCAAATTCAGAAGGACATTGTAAGCTGCCCTAAGCCCTTTGGGGGTAGGGCGGGGTATAAATATAAAAATAAACAAACAAATAAATAAATGAGCTGGGATTTAAGGGTTTGGCACTTCAGGTTACTTGTTTTAAAAAACGAAATTTAATTTTCACCCACAAGGGGTCCTGGTTCATATAAGGACCACAGGGAAGAGAGGCTAATTCATTTCTTATTTATTTAGTTAATTCACTTATACCCCCCATCTTTTTTTCCATTGAGGACCCATGCCATCCTACATCATTCTCCTCTCCCCCTCACAACATCTCTGTGAGGTAGGTCAGGCTGAGCAAGCATGGCCTAGGCCACCCGCCCAGTTTCTATGGCAGAGTGGGGCCACTCTAACCAACACCAACACCCCCCGCTGCCTCTCCCAAGGGCCCTGACTCCGGACCGGGCCCTGGAAACCGCAGAGAGCTCTGTACACGAAACTCCCGCCGCACGTCTGGACGAATGAGCCCGCCGACGCGTGTCCCGCTTTCACACCGCCGCAGTCCTCAAACCGCCCTTCTTCCAGACCCGCCTCCACTCCTTTGCCGCCTTCTGTAACCACTGGACCAGACAGCCCGCCAACGCAATGAGTGGGAAGGGTCTCGGCCCCTCCACCCCGCTTCCCTTCCCTTCCCTCCCCTCACAAACACTCACTTCCTGCTTTTCCTGAGACGGCCGACAACAAGCGGCTCTGCTTTACAGCTCCCCTGAAGCTGTCGCAAAACGAGTCCATCCCACGACAAACCCTTCTCGCTTGACGGCATCTTCTCTCGGGCAGACGGGAGGGGGCGCTAGAGTGAAGGCTCTTTTGCCCGCAAACTAGAACTCCGGGTTTACTTTTGACGCCCAGGAAAAGGGCGGAAGTGAGTTTAAAGAGAAAGGGTTTTAACCCTCCTGTATTAGCATTATTGTTATCATCGAAGGCTTTCACGGCCGGATTCAACTGGTTGTGGTGGGTTTTCCGAACTGTGTGGCCGTGGTCTGGTGGATCTTGTTCCTAAAGTTTCGCCTGCATCTGTGGCTGGCATCTTCAGAGGCGTATCACAGGGAGAAGTGTGCTACACACTGTGTCCAGTGAGAAGGAAATGTTTAGTGGGGATAAATTGTCCATGTCCCCAGTGAGGAACCAATCAGTAAGTTGGTTCTGGTGGGTTTTCTGGGCTGTGTGGCCGTGGTCTGGTGGATTTTGTTCCTAACGTTTCGCCTGCATCTGTGGCTGGCTTCTTCAGAGGTGTATCCCAGAGGAAAGTCTCTTTCAGTGACCAGGGCCACACAGCCCGGAAAACCCACCACAACCAGTTGAATCCGGCCGTGAAAGCCTTCGACAATACATCAATCAGTAAGTGTTTGGGTGGAACTTGCTATTCAAAGGTGTGGTACTATCAAGGAGGGTTAGAAAAACGATAAAACTTTCCAGTTAATCAGCATTAAAGCAACATGCAATGAGGACTGCTTATAATTTCCCTGCCAATAACTACAACCCTGTTTCATCATCTTCATTAGTATTAGTATACTGTTTGTTGCATTGATCGGAATAAATCGTAGTAATTTGTTCTTCGTTTTTGCTCTCCTACTTTGTCCAGCTTATGTAACCCCCATGCCCAGAATGGGTTGACCCAGTAAGTGGGTGGAGACTCAGAGCAGCAGAAAGGCTGAAAGAGCTCTTTGCAGAAGACAAGGGTACCAGACTCGGACCTTGATTTCTATAAGCCCTTAACACCTTGTTAAGGGTTTCTTTTGTGGTTGTAATGGGTGAGAGTTCTCCTGGAGACCTTCATCATGTTGCAACCTGTTCATCAAGCCCTTGGAGTCTTCAGGAGCCAGCCAACTTGCAAAGAAGAATTTGGACTTGGCAATATCAGTAGACTGTAAATAGAAGGACTTGAAATGCAACCTGAACAGGACCTTGAATTGTAACGTTAAATGTTGATGTTTTAAAAGTGTAAATTGTAAAGAAAAGTAAACCATTTTGTTGTTTAAAAATTGTTGTTGCAACTCATTCCAAGTGCTGCCCCACAGAACCCACAGTTAGAGGTTACACTTACTCGCTTATTCTATCATTTTGCTTCCAGGGTTTGCTCGCCTTTTCAACTGCTTTGCATTGCACCGATTCTGTAGCATCCCCCGCCTTGAATCCTGGGTAAATTCGTTGTGCTGTAAATTTCGTTGTGCGTGCACAATGACAATAAATGCTTATGCTTATGCTTATGGGTGGGAAAGGAGGGATCTAATATTAACGAACTAAATAAATAATAGCTAAATAAACAAATAACAACTAATACCGGAAATTGAGGGGCGCATGGAACGTTGGTCTTTTCCTATCTCTTTATTCCCGTCGAGGGAGAGGGGTCAGACTACCTCGGAATAAGCTGCGTGGCTTCTGGTGGGTGAGTGGGCGGGGCCACGTATGTGGGCGTGGCGGGGGAGGGTGTGAGGAAGAGAGGCTGAGGCTAAGAACGGGCGGGAAAGGTTTTGGCGGGAACTCTGGCGGCGGCGCCCTCGCCTCTTCTTCCTTGTCTTCCTCGAGGCCCATCAAACGCCTTGGATTGATTGACAGATTGCTTTTGCCTGGTCCCACATTATTTTGCAGTAATCCTCACCTCAACCATATAAGATCATTGTTGCTTTTCATATATTAAATGAAGGAGGCTGAATAAACATATCTATTTATATATCCCCCTCCCCAAAAAAACCCCTTTTCACAGGCTTCCCTCTGTAGCTCTGCCCCCTTTCCTTTTCCCTTCTCCCCCCACCCCCTGTCTTTTCTGTTTCTTTCCTCCTTTCCCACGTTACCAATTCTATTGATCCCCTTTGCTGGAGTCCCACTCAATTTAAATCAGGAGTGCTGGCAGGGGCTGATGGGAATTGTAGTCCATAAACCTCTGGAGGACCACACTTGGACACCCCTGATTTAAATATATAGCGGAAGAGGGGCCTATGTATAGAGCCGTGGTGGCGAACCTATGGCACTCCATATGTTCATGGACTACAATTCCCATCAGCCCCTGCCAACATGGCCAATTGGCCATGTTGGCAGAGGCTGATGGGAATTGTAGTTCATGAACATCTGGAGTGCCATAGGTTCGCCACCACTGGTATAGAGCAGGGGTCTTCAAACTATGGCCCTCCAGATGTTCATGGACTACAATTCCCATCAGCCCCTGCCAGCATGGCCAAGTGGTAGGGCTCATGGGAATTGTAGTCTATGAACATCTGGAGGGCCATAGTTTGAAGACCCCTGGTATAGAGTAACAAATTGCTTGAGAGCCTAATGCTATTTTAATCTTGAGTGTTAAAATTCTTTTCAATTGTAAGTTTTTAATTATGTGGTGTTATATCAATTGTTTATTGGAGGTTGGAAACTGCTCTGAGCCTAAAAGGAGAGGGGTGGTATAAAAATATCATCAATATATAAATGTGGTGAAATCAAGCCATATCCATGCCTGTGTAAACTAGGTGCTGGTGCTATTGTGAGAGATGGCAAGATGTTGCGTTTACATATACCAGAGGTGTTACCTTAAGTATGCAAGGGATAATGACAATGATTGCCTTATGTCGTTGTGTTTTTATAAGATGTAAGATTTTCACACATAAACATATTTTAGTGCACAAATATAGAATTTAGAAGTCACAAAGAATATAGCTTTCACAGAATTGTTGATCTAGTTTTATAAAGTTCATATATAGTCTTTACACTTTAATATTAGAAGATTTTAAAATATACTTTTATATTCCTAATATACTTTTATAAGATGTTTAGAAAAAGTATGTGGCATGGCTTAGTTCCAAGACTAAGGAAAGTTAATTGGAGATGAATCTGTTGCTTATCATTTGAAGTTGGTCAGAATTAATTGGAATAGCAGACGCAAGAGGAGTTATGATGACCTGTAAGGAACACCTGCTCTGATAGAAGAAACAGGAGTCAAGAGTTTAGCGGGGAATAGGTAACACAATGGTTTATAATTATGTTTCTATATCTGAATGTTTTTTTTATATTGTAGCTAATAATGAAACTTAAAGAATATGTTAATCATTCATGTTCAATGTATGTATCCTATGTCATAGGCATTGAATGCTTTATGTGAATCTTTGTATAACCCTTTAAAATGGTCAAAAGGAAATATTGTTCTCTCAGTTGAAGTGTAAAATAGCTAAAACAGCTTGCTTCTCTAAACCCTAATCAGTAGGTGCTATTAAGCAGAAACTCCATTCAGAAGCTTCTTAAGGCCTCTAGCTAAAGTCTTTTTCTAAGATGCTTCTGAAGCCTGGTTTCAATAGTCATAAATAGTAATCGAACGTGGGTTCTTGTGCCAAGCAGACACCTGCTGATAAGAAGAAGAAGAAGAAGAGTTTGGATTTATATCCCCCCTTTCTCTCCTGCAGGAGACTCAAAGGGGCTGACAATCTCCTTGCCCTTCCCCCCTCACAACAAACACCCTGTGAGGTAGGTAGGGCTGAGAGAGCTCCGAGAAGCTGTGACTAGCCCAAGGTCACCCAGCTGGCGTGTGTGGGAGTGTACAGGCTAATCTGAATTCCCCAGATAAGGCTCCACAGCTCAGGCTGCAGAGCTGGGAATCAAACCCGGTTCCTCCGGATTAGATACACAAGCTCTTAACCTCCTACACCACTGCTGCCACTGATTAGATACACAAGCTCTTAACCTCCTACGCCACTGCTGCTCCTCTAAGAAGGCCCCTAACAAGCTTGTGATGGTGTCTTCAAAGCAGGAGAGTGGGTCGACAAGACCTGGGTTCTTGTGCCAAACGGGCACCTGTTGATAAGAACCCCCTTAGATGAGCCTAACTAGCTTGTTAACGGGTGATGGTGTCCTCATAGTGAGATATATATCATGAAGGGTTGACAACTAAGAAGAACCGAAAATTAATTACAGGAAATGACCATATAGAGATGTATTAATTCATAGGTGTCAAACTCGCGGCCCTCCAGATGTTATGGACTACAGTTCCCATCATCCCCTGCCAGCATCATGCTGGCAGGGGATGATGGGAGCTGTAGTCTATAACACCTGCAGGGCCACAAGTTTGACACCTGTGTATTAATTGAAGGAGCTACCACCTGGTATATGACATAGTATGCCTAGATGAATTGTAATAGGTTGGGCCTTCTCATCTCCTAGCCAATGGAGAGAAGAGGGAGGGATGGGGTGGTCCTGAAAAAGCAATATAAACTGTTGGAGAACAAAGGAAGGGTGTGCCTACTACTGGGTGGACCCCCGATCTTGCAAGACTGTAAACCAATAAAAGCTTTGTTACCTGCTTCACCAACTTTGTCCAGATTATTTTGAGGGTCCTTGGACCCATGTTTCTAACACTATCACCTGTATCATTTATTTATGATCAACCTTAATATGATAGTTAGTTAGACCCAACATGTTTTACTTTGACAGATCTTGAGTGCTGTTTCTTCTTAAGATTCAGAAAGCTTCTAAAATGAGTAAAAGGAAGAAGACACAATTATCAGGTACAGTAATATAGTTAGGATATGCCTGTGAGCAAGATCATTTATTCAAAATTTATTGTGCAAATTTACATAATTCCATACCTGATTGGAATGTGTGAGTATACACTTCTAGTTTTATAGTTGGGGAAATGAAAGCATAAGGGTTAAAGTGAGCCCGTAGCTAATACAAGAATTAGCACCCAATTCCTGGTTCTACCTTCTGTGAAACAGTGGGAAGACTTTTAGAGTTTTCTGATATGATGTTATAGATATTTGAAGATATTTCTCATTCTTTTCAATTAAATTAACCATGGTGACAAGGAGCCTCCATATAAACAGGCCTCAAACTTTTGCCAGTGCATCATGGGAAGGCATCGGCCTCTATGCTCTGTTTGTTGATCCTCCAGGATACTGGATTAGACCTTACTGGTCTGATCCAGCAGACTGTATTTATATACTTAAAAACCTGTTTTTAGAAGAATTCTGAATGACAGGATAGCATATCCATGCTTATTCAGAAGTAAATTCTGCTGAGTTCAACTGGATTTATTCCTAGGAAGCATGGATAAGGTCACATTTGTAAGGCCTTCAGTCATGTTGTAGTGACCGGGACAAGCAACACAGTTCAAGAATAAGAAACACTACCAGAAGCCTTTGCTTCTTGACCAAAGTTTCCCTAGTCTCAAGATAGGTCAGTGAATTCTAGCATAGGGCTGATGGGAATTGTAGTCCATGAACATCTGGAGAGCCACAGGTTGCAGACGCCTGCTGTAGTCCCTTCGCAATGGGCTCTCCTTGGGTTTCCCTGTTTAAACGCAGGAAGGGTCCTCACTGTCTGCCACGCAACCACCATCGTGCTCACAGCTGCCTGCCCCCTTTCTTAAGAATCCACCATAATAATCAAGGCAGGTGTACAACAGGTACTGTCACAAATATTACACCAATGCGTACTTCAACTCACTAGGTGAGTATCATTTCAACATTATCTTTCTATCACAAATATACAAAAAAATTTCACTGGTAAGTACACCGTCAGGTATGGCTATAAAACCTCTAGATTAGGTTTTTATTTCGGCAGTCCTTTGTCAAGCCAATCTGGAATGTACAAATACAGGTGTCAATATATAAAAGTCTATCTAATCCTTTCATTTTCATGTAATTAACAAAAAACCAAAGAACCCTCCCATATGCACTTACAATTGTTGTACAAAGTATTCTTTTTCCTTACTCCTCTAGGAGCACAACTGTTTTTTTCTTACGCTATATAAAAAATAAAACATTCATATTATTCAATATTAAACCTAAATTTTCATATAAATAATAATACAACACTTTTCATTGTAAAAATTCACCTACATAGTTTCCAAACTGAATTTCAAATTTCACTTGAATGGCTCTTCTTCTATAAGAGCAAACAAAAGGGTGGGGGAGAGAAAAAGAGGAGGAATAAATTCAAAATATATTTGTTCTAAGCTTTTTCAAAAGTAATCAAATGCCTTTCAAAGAATACAAGTACACTTACTAAATAGTCCTTCTCTCTGGATATCAGGATCTCATGTGAGAGCACAATACAAGGAAGTTTCCACAGTATATACTGGTTAATTGTTCCCAACTGTGGTGCCAGCTGTAATTACAGAAATGCTGAGTAGTCAATTGCAGAATTGAGTCCTTGTGGGGCTGTTGTTCCTAATTCAAAAACCAACCTTGTCTCTCTTTGTTTTAATTTTCTTCTTATGTCCACTGAACAATTCCCTGTAGCAACTGTTTCTATTACTGTAAATTTCAGGGATTCAGGTGAGTGGTTGTTTGCCAAAAAGTGGTCCACCAGAGGAGCTCCTTGTACTTTGTTGCGTATTCTTGATAGATGTTCCAAAATTCTAACACGTATTTCCCTAGATGTTTCTCCTATATCCAACAAGTTGCATTCACACTTGATTATATACATCACATTCTTTGTTCTGCATGTGGAAAAATGCTTCAATGTTTTGAACCACCCTCTGTCTGGGAAGCTAATCTCCTTACATTCCCATGCATATTTACACACCATACAATTTGCTGCTCCTAGAGGAGAAAGGAAAAAGAATACTTTGTACAACAATTGTAAGTGCATATGGGAGGGTTCTTTGGTTTTTTGTTAATTATATGAAAATGAAAGGATTAGATAGACTTTTATATATTGACACCTGTATTTGTACATTTCAGATTGGCTTGACAAAGGACTGCCGAAATAAAAACCTAATCTAGAGGTTTTATAGCCATACCTGACGGTGAACTTACCAGTGAATTTTTTTTGTATATTTGTGATAGAAAAATAATGTTGAAATGATACTCACCTAGTGAGTTGGAGTACGCATTGGTGTAATATTTGTGACAGTGCCCCCTTTCTTAAGGCAAGATATTACCCTTTAAAAGTAATATCGATATATTGATATATCGATATTGTTGAGGTTACTTTTAGCTGCTTTTGCATTTTTTAGTGAAAGCCGGCCATGGATCCCTGGGGCGGGGCGGGGGGGGGACTGTCTCCCCCCTCCTGAGGAATCCACAACTGGCTTTTCCCTAAAAATCCAAAAGCGATAAGAAACAGCTTCAACAATATTGATATAAGCAATATCGATATTACTTGTAAAGGGCTTTAAAGAAACAAAACAGGCAACCTTCATCTTGCCTTTTGACTGCAGTGACCAAAAGGAGGGAAACCCCGCAGCAAGAGGGAAACCACACAGTTTCCCCACTCTCGGAAACTGTGGGGCACCCAGGACCTTCCACAATAGAATTCTAATGGCCTCAGTAAAAGAATCTGTGCCCCACAGGAACACCACAGTGCTTGCTGCAGGGCAGAATGCCAGGGTATTATCAGCCATAGTTTACTTAACTGATATTTGAAAGGCATAGTTTACTTAACTGACTTAGCTGAGTAGCACAAAAATATAAGAATATATAACTTTCTCGTTGCAATCATCCAGTCCAAAGTGCTTACTTTGGGCTTACTTTCAAGAAACCATTAGTGCCCCCCCCCAAAAGAAGAAAACCAGGAGCTCAACATTCCCAAAGCAAAGAAGACCCACAAGAGGAAGACCCAGGGAACAAGAGCCCGTGATCAAGAAAAGCCAGGCGAGGCTTCTGACTCTAGTAGTAACTGTTCAAAAGCAACTGTACCTGAAGCCGTTCTAGAATGTAAAGACCATCACCTGAACAACAAAGAGAAAGAAATTTTGGCTGCAGATATGGACACAAGGTAATCAGGTGCCTTCCGCAAGAATACACGCAATCAACTAAATGTGGTCAGAGAACCTGAAGTGATGTTAAAGGGAAGGGAAAAATCACATTCTGATAACCCCTGAATCATCGGTATAAAGTAAATGAGATACTTTAGAGTAAGACTTCTTTCAGAAGAGGTCTTATCAAGTATCTGTTATGTTGGTTAAGTGACTTGCTATCTGAAAAAGAACTTTGCTGAACCTTTCCTGTCTCAACTGAAGATGTTAGCAAGATTAGAGCAACAGAGACAATCCAAAATGGTAATTCTGGAGCAAATGCAACGAGCTAGTGGGTGCCTTTTATAACACTTGGTCCCACAGTGGTAAACAAACACAAGGGAATGTTGCTGTCAGGCAAACAATTCTTAGCCATGCTTTTTTGTTCAAAGAAAAGGTTCCAGTACTTTTATAAAAAGCTGTGCTGATTCCACCTTTCCCCCCACCCCTGCAGATTCCCCACTAGACTGTTCCTTTGAGCCCCCCACCCACTCTCTAGTTGAGCAGGGTGGGTTGGCACACAAGGATCAGATCTTCCTTTTTCCTCATTCCTGAGAGCCAGCATGGTGTAGTGGTTAAGAGCAGGTGTTCATACATTGTGTAAAGACTGACGAAGTTTGTATGCAGCAGAATGGCTTCTGGGCTCATTCCGCACATGCAGAATAATGCACTTTCAAACTGCTTTCAGTGCTCTTTGAAGCTGTGCGGAATAGCAAAATCCACTTTCATACAGTTGTGACAGTGGTTTGAAAACGCATTATTTTGCGTGTGCGGAAGGAGCCCTGGTTACACAAATCATGTTAGAGGATGAATAGCCTCCTCACGTAATGATGTTGTAATAATGCTTCCAGAGTGAATATAAGGATGTCTGGCCTGCTACTATTGCTGAATTGCTGTTTTAGACCAAAAGGCTATCATCAGAATGCTGGGAAAGGTCTTTTGCCCAAACCTGTGAGAAAGAAGAGTTGCTGTTGGTTCATAAGCTGCAGCTAGATTGTTCTGCTCCCCAAGCAAACTAAAATCAGGTGCCTTGCACTTGGCCAGAACAGAGTGTAAGACCCACAGACAAATAAGCAACAGTTCAAAAACAATTTGATAATATTGATAGTTTAGGACTCTGACTCCTCCCACAAGTCTATCTAATAAAGAATACTTGCGATGCTGCAAACAATTGGAGATTGTTTGAAGAACTTACAGACACCAATTCTTCCTTAACTGCTTCTAAAAAAGTGTGCACTGCTTGTGCCGCTTCTGAGATCTCCTGGTGTCCTCTAGTTGGACTCTGTTTCCTTGCAATTCTGTTGAAACTTGCTAACTCTGAGTTCTATGGATCTCTAACACCTTAAACATAACACCTTATACACAGTGGTAGGATTCAAATAATTTAACAACTGGTTGTTTACAAGCACCATTTTAACAACTGGTTCTGCCGAAGTGGTGCAAACTTGCTGAATCCCAACACTGCTTATATGTCTGAGATATTGCTTTCTCCAGTCTCCCAGACACCTGCGACTAAAACAATATGTAAAACAGGAACTGCTAACTACTAAGAATGCTATAGTGCAGTGGTGGTGAACCTGTGGCACGCCTGCCAGAGGTGGCACTCAGAGCCCTCTCTGTGGGCATGCACGCACAGAGTTCATCATGTGGGAGGTGGAAAATCGGGGCAATAACACATCTAGGCTCTTTGTCTGCAATGCCGCAGCATGAGCATAATCGCACACCGCCAAGCGAAAGCAGGGAGGACTCGACTGGCGGGCTTGGTGCCTGTGCTCCGGGTGGCTGCTGCCCGAGGTGGGGGCAGAGGCAGAGGAGGCGGAGATGCTAGAGAGGTGTAGAGCGGAGCCAACCGTTTTTTCTAAACTAAAACCTCAGTATTCAGGTCACATTGCTGTGTTGGCACTTTGCGATAAATAAATGGGTTTGGGGTTGCAGTTTGGCCACTCGGTCTCGAAAAGTTTCGCTATCACTGCTATAGTGTTTTGCCTCTAGAGGACTTCTTAAAGGTCTAACTAAGGTTCCCTCCGGCAGAATGCTGTACAAAAAGCAACTAAACCCATTCTCTCTAAGGGTACAACTTAGGCTTAAATAAATAGTGAAGGTGTCTCTGGGGCATGGCACAGATGCTATAGGTGACATCTTGATGCTATGTCACGTTCTCTTCTGGGCTGGCCATCATGTGCTAGGCCATTTTTAAGAAGTAAGCTGACCTTGTTAAGCTGTTCCTTCTGTCCATTCAGTGGATAGTGTATTTTGTAAGAATGGTGTGAATCCCTATCCAAGGGCCTAGCATTAGAGTTACCCATTTGTAGCTACCACGTTGGTGTAAAATTATATCTGTTTTTTCCTTAATCAGCTCTGCAGAAGAAAACAAGAATGTCTCCGCTGCAATAAAAATATGTGCTAAGACCTTAATGCCTCCATCCCAAGTAAGCAGATTCCAGACTTTCATGTGAAATGTTAACATTAGCCTAGATCAGTGATGGCGAACCTATGGCACGGGTGCCAGAAGTGGCACTTGGAGCCCTCTCTGTGGGCACGCACTTGCAGAGTTCATCATGTGGGGGGGGGGGTGGAAAATCACACACACACACACACCCCCCACACACACACCTCGGTTGGCCTGGGCCACTGAGCACAACGTGCGCACACCGCGGTGAGCAGGGAGGACTCAGCTGGCAGGCCTGGTGCCTGTGCTCTGGGTGGCTGCTGCCCGAGGGGGGGGGGCGCAGAGGAGGCAATGATGCTAGAGAGGCACAGAGCGGTGCGCGCGGGACTTGCTGGAGGCTAGAGCAGGCTGGCCCCTGCTCGAGCGGGTGGGGCGGAGGAAGAGGGAGCCAACCGGTTTTTTCTAAACTAAAACCTCACCATTCAGGTTACATTGCTGCGTTGGCACTTTGCGATAAATACGTGGGGTTTGGGTTGCAATTTGGGCACTCGGTCTCAAAAAGGTTCGCCATCACTGGCCTAGATTGTCCTGTCCTGTACCAGGTCCCATTCACGTGGCGAGGAACTTCCAAAACACAGTTGATTAAGTTTCCGTTTTGCATCTTAATTTTTAATGTGGATGTTCTGCTTGAACAAATTCAAAAACTTGGTGATCTATAAAACATTGTGATGGAACTGGTGAGAACATCAGGGGCATATCTGCCAGAGGGACATGGGGAATCACATATCTCCGGGCGCAAGCCATCTAATCACGTGGGGGCGCTGTTCTGCTATTATGATATCTTTATTGTTTCAGGATGCATTGGAGTCCACTGAAGCAGAATGTGTGGTTAGCAATGTACCATGTGACACAGCAGGGAAAGCTTTCCAGAGCACTGTAGCTCCCTCAGAGTTGATGAACTTATCGGTGTCAAACAAGGAAGATCTTGGAGATCAAGGGATTCTTCATTGTCAGGAAACACAAGATGTAAAAATACAAAACCAGGACAGGACTGTAAGCATAAAGAATGGTGATGTTGTGCCAGGATCCATTGATTTCCAGCTAAAAGAAGCTCAGAATCCAAACGATATCCCAGCAAACATCTCCGAAAAACAAAAGACAAAAAGCAAAAAAAAAGTTTCCTTTTTGCTATGTACATCAGATAGCAAAGACGCCCAAAGTCTCGAAGAAAGAGAACCCTCTGCAGGATCTCTTGACCATCTTCAAAGTAATCAAAACACAGAAGCGCTAGAAGGTCCGATTCTGCAGACCAAACAGGGGAGTCAAAATAGATGCGAGAAGTTAGGGCCAATTACAAAACAATCAAAATTTGATATGTGTGACGTGAGAGCCAATGAAGGAAGGAAAGCTTTGTCCAAGGGAGATACTGACCAACAGAATTTGACCCAGATTCCCGAGGTGGAAATAAGAACAGAAAACTCTCCCTCTTCCCTTTTCCAAGTTGGTGAGAAAGAAGGAAAAACAGTCATGGGTGGGGAAAACAAACTTGTCTGTGTGGAGGGATGTCTGTCCCCTGCAGAGGTTACTCCCCAGCTAGAAGGAGCATTAGTGAAGAGTGATTCTAGCAGAGAAAATCTTGGTTCAAAAGCCCAGGGATCCTTCCTGTCCACAGGCTCTGGGTCCAGTATCAGTGCCCAAAACAACCTTGACGCCGTGACCCAAGCAGGCTCTCCTCTGGAAGACCCCCTTTCTGTGGATCTAGAATATATGCTTGACAGTCAACTACACAGCCCCTTTGAAAGCAACAACCTTGAACATCTGCACAAGGTAATTCATTTGTTCCATCTAGACAGGACTGTGGCAATGCAGTGTATCTGGGGATACCCTTGAATAAGGTGACCAGATAGTCACCTTTGTGATCCTGGACGGGGGTTACAGGCTACAAGAACGCGCAAGAAAGCCGCAGATGCGCACTGCCTTCTGGGGCTTGCCGTTTCCTGCCCTGTCACAGGGCGGCAAACGGCAAGCCCCAGAAGGCAGTGCACTCCTGCGGCCGGGCGCGCGGGAGGCTGCCGCATTTCCTTGCTCTCCCAGAAGGCAGTGCGGCAGCAAAAATCGGGACAATTTGAAGAACCCGTGAGACACGGGACAAATTGTTTAAAGTCAGGACGGTCCCGCCAAAAGCGGGACATCTGGTCAGCCTACCCTTGAAGGATGTTCGGAGGCTGCAACGAGGCAAAACGCTGAGACTCCAGTTACTAAGATCATATAATCCCAAAGGCGTAGCTGGGTCAAACTGTGCCTGGGGCAGACTCACATAGAAGCAAGCCTTTATTGGCATAGACAGCAGTACAACAATAATAAAAACAGATTAAAAAGCATATACAATACAGGACATACATGTTAGGACGAAAGAAATCTACTGGCATTTAGAAATTTCCAGGAGAAAGTCTGCCACTATCATACAGAGAGAAGGGTCAGGGTTGTCCAACAAGTAGTGTAATCTAATTAAATCGGGGAGATGGGGTAAATGTAAAGGAGTGAGATTCACATACTTGGATCTGATTTCCTTGAATCTGAGAGACAGTGAAGTAATTGGTGGGCCAGAGATTCAACTGAGCCATCGTTACATGGGCACAATCTTTTAGCCTTTTCTTGCTTATTAAATCTGCCATGTAACAAGGCAGAAGGCATAACATTAAACCTGGCGAGCATTATGGCTCTCCTTTGAGCAGGGTTTATTAAGCAATACAGGTAGTGTGCCAAGTGGCCCTGTTCAAATGGGAGAGAAAAATACAGGGGGGAGCTGGGGCAGACTCTGTGTTTTTTGCTGCCCCCCCCCATGGGCCCCACTCCTGCCCTGCCCCGCGACTCCCCACTTACCTTAGTTCTTAGTTTCAGGCTTAGTTTCAGGCTGAAAAGTGGCCTGTTCGGTTCAGGCTGAAAAAAGCCCAGGTGGGAACTACACTACCCAGGAGACCTTGGGGCTCTCAAGGTCACCTGAGTAATGTAGTTCCCACAAGGGCCCATTTCAGCCTGAATGGAACAGGCTGCTTTTCAGCTTGAAACAAAGAACTAAGGTAAGTGGGCGGTCCATGAGGTGGGGTCGCGGGGCAGCAGTGCAGCAGTGGGCAGTGCAGCTGTTAGGGCAGCAGTGGGCTGCCCAATCCAGACTGGGCTGGCGAGCAGGGACGGCACCGCTGCTCCAGCCTTGCCCTGCCCCCTCCAAAGAGCTTTCTTGCAGTGCAGGAAGCACAAAAAGTAAAAAAGAAAAAACTACCTGAAAATCCCCCGCAGGGGAAAGTGGAAATACACCATGGAAAATGGGGCATAAGGGGGCAAAACAGGCAGTGCTAGTGGACTGAGGTTGGCTCCACCTCCCTCGTGAATACCCCTGCCAGGCTGGTGCAGTTCGGGGCAGCGTGGGAGTTCCGACGGAGAGCTGGGCAGTGCAGCCACGCATCCCAGGGTTCCGCAGCAGCCAGGGTGCAGCAAATTTGCCCCTCCTCTGGGTAAGTGCCCCAGGGAGAGCAAATTCATTGGCACAAGTCTGCACCAACTCCAGAGGGGGATTTGGCGTTCCCTCTGGATTGCGCTTTAAATCTCATGTCAAAAGAATTTGGAGATGTTGGTGTAAATTTAGAGATAAGCCGGGAGAATGACCTGCCAAATTTATACTGGTGTAAACCTGGTGTTTTTACAGGCATACCAACATAGGGGCCTGAAATGGGTGGCACTGGAATGGACAAGGCTTAGTCAGTATCCAGAGTGGAGTAGTGGTTAGAGCAGGTGGATTCTAACCTGGAGAACTGGGTTTGATTCCCCACTCCTCTGAAGTGTTTCCGCACTCCTACATTCCTGCTGGGTGACCTTGAGCTAGTCGCAGTTCTCTCAGAACTCTACCAGCCCCATCTGCCTCACAAGGTGTCTGTTGTGGGGAGAGGAAGGGAAAACGAGTTTGTAAGCCACCTTGAGTCTCCTTACGGGAGAGAAGGGGGTATCAATCCAAACTCCTCCTCCTCCTCCTCCTCCTCCTCCTCCTCCTCCTCCTTCTTCTTCTTCTATCCATATCTCGGTCCATGTCCGACCCTCTGCATAACAGAAAATACTGGTGTAAATATAAACAGTGCCATTGAACTCAAAACTCAGTGGAAGTCAAAAACAACCCCTCCCCCAGCTTCCTACCCCACAAAACAGCTGAGGTTGTTACCATCTAAGAACTCAATCCTAAGAAGGCTTACACCCTTCTAATTCCACTGAAAATATTTGGCTTGAAAAGGTGTGATTCTTGCCACGTGCGTTGGAACAATCACAGCTTTCCTGTTACTTTACACTGTTGGGAGCACTATCATAAGCTGGAAGTGTTGAGGGTTTTGAAGAAGACCTACTCCATCCCCGTTACTAATTATGGCTTGTGTGCTTGCGTTACGGCTAGCTCTGGCTTGACGTTGCATCAGTGTGGAATTCCCTATTGCCGTGCAGCTACAATCTACTCAACAAGAGGTCCACTCCTATACTGAAACTCTTCCCTGTACCTCTGTCCTTCATCTCTCTCTCTCCAGTCTCTCTCTCCAGATGATTCATGTGCTGCAAGTGGAACGAAATCTGTTGCTAATGTAGCCCCACCAAACAATGCCAGGTGAGTGGATTTCTCAGCATGATCTTTCTTCACTAGTGCAGGAGCGGAGTATTGTGTCCAGTGGATAACAGACTTCCCTCTGTGATTCACCTCTGAAGATGTCAGCCACAGATGCAGGCAAAACATTAGGAACAAGATCTACCAGACCACGGTCACGCAGCCTGGAAAACTCACCATAACCTGTTGAATCCGGCCGTGAAAGCCTTCAACAATTCAAGATCAGTTCCAGTTTGCACCTGTCTTAGTAGGCATTACTGACTACAGATGGGAGAACTGAGTATCTGTTGGTTCCTGACTTTGATGCAGGAGTACACATAGGTGGCAGGAATGCGCATAGGCTTCCTATTTGCCCGTGCTGTACTTCATTGGGAATTCTAATGCAGGGATCTAAGGAACACTTGGAGAGAAAGAGAAAGCATCACCTTTGCCAATCACAAAGGCGAAAGAATGGGGTCAGAAATTGTTGACTATGAGAAAGGGACTTAGCTACACCAACAATAATCCTTGGAATTTTGTGCTGAATGCGAGTCACTGTATATAAGTATTGATTCAAATCCCAACTCAGCCATGAAACCTGTTGGTTATCCTTGCCACCTTCTCTTAGGGCCCCTTCCGCACACACAAAATAATGTGTTTTCAAACCACTTTCACAACTGTTTGCAAGTGGATTTTGCCGTTCCGCACAGCTTCAAAGAGCACTGAAAGCAGTTTGAAAGTGCATTATTCTGCATGTGCGGAATGAGCCAAAGATAAAAAGGGGGAAGGTACTGCCCTGACCTTCTTGAGAAGGGCAAGATAAAAATGTAATAGATCCAGTGTTCAAAGCATTTCTGGCACAGGATTACAGTGGTGTAATTAATGTTTATACCTATGATCAGACCATTTGCATGAACAATTCATCCGGTGTTTTTATATATATGCATGACCCAAGACTATCTGCTCCAGCCAGCTCAGAGAATCAATATGATAACTAGTAATATCATGCAGAATTGAATGGCCTCACTATCATGCAAACAGTTAACTTGGCATGAGGAAGGGATGGAAGTTTTCACAGAACTTCAAATTCAGCAGCACTGTTACAAGATTCTGTCTACTGAGCGGTGCTAATAATCCATCTCAGACACATGTGTGCTAAGGGAGCAACTGTCAATCAGGAGCCAGTCAGGGTTTTACATTAGTACCTACAAAAACATTTTGAAAACAAAATGACCTGATTTCTGTTTTGTAGAATCACAGAGTTGGAGGAAACCACCAGGGCCATCCAGTCCAGCCCCCTGCCATGCAGGAACACCCAATCAAAGCACTCTTGACAGATGGCCATCCAACCGCTGTTAAAAAACTTCCCAGAGGAGGAGGCCCTTTTCACACGAGCCAATTAAACTGGGATAAACTTGGTGTGGATCCTGATCCTAACGTGGATCCACTCCACGTTCCCCCCGCAACCCAGGTTTTTCTAGAATCGCTTTATGTGAGATTCTTTCGTTTTAATGCAGCAGGGAGCTGCATTAAAACAAGAGAATCACTCATTACACGATTCTCAAAACCCCTTCTCTGGCTCCCATCTGCGAAGCCACGTAGGGGAAATGGGCCATTAATTCTGGCTGTAACCCACCCAGAATTTGGTGTGCAGAAAGTACCGGAGACTCCACTGCCTTCTGAAGCACCATGGTCCACTGTTTTGCACTGCCATGTTTTCATTTCAGTTGACCCGGGGCACACACACAACTGTAGATTTAAGGCCTCTTTTAAAAATATCGAAACATGTCAGTTTTGAGCTGTGCTCTATTCTTTCGTTTTGAAAAAAAAAATAGGGATGAGATGATAGCAAGGGTTTGTGATCCAGCCGGGGAAGAAGATGCAACGGATGTTGTTCGTGGACTGATTAAAGAGCTGTCCAATCTCAAGTAAGGACATATTTTCACGTCATATACAGTGCTTCATACGAGATGTGAACTACACTATAGGGTAAATAATAATTATACAGACTGTGACGACCATCTTTAGGGCATTCAAAACAACTACATAGCTCCTGCACCACCGAACCTTCACTATCAACTGGTCAGAGAAATCACAAACCACCATTAACAACATCATTGGCTACACAACTGTGAATACTCACAGCTTTGGATGCAATGGGAGTGGTTGTGTTTTCAGCATTTCTTAACATTTGGTGTACTGTAAGTTCCTGCAGAGGGAGGATAGGCCTCTTCCTCACATGCAGAATAATGCACATTCAATCCACTTTCACAATTGTTTGAAAGTGGATGTTGCTGTTCAGCACAGTAAAATCCAGCTTCAAAGTGGATTGAAAGTGCTGGAGGAACCAGGTTTGATTCCCTGCTCTGCCAACTGAGCTGTGGAGGCTTATCGGGGGAATTCAGATTAGCCTGTGCGCTCCCACACATGCCAGCTGGGTGACCTTGGGCGAGTCACAGCTCTTCGGAGCGCTCTCAGCCCCACCCACCTCACAGGGTGTTTGTTATGGGGGAGGGAAGGGAAAAGGAGTTTGTACAGGAGTTTGAGTCTCCTTACAGGAAAGAAAGGGGAGATATAAATCCAACTTCTTCTTCTGTAGTCGATTTGACATCACACAGCTTTAGAAGAAGATTTAAATGGAAATTTGTAGGGGTTTTAATAGCTGGATGCCATCTTTATTTTAACTGATATGTAAATGAATGCTGCTTTTAGACTGTTTTAATGCTTAACATATTTATTGTCCTATTACTGTTATGAACCACCCTGAGCCCTTCAGGGGAGGGCGGTATAAAAGTAGAATTATAAATAAATAAATATTAAATAAATAAATACTTTATACTCTATTTTAAGCTGCCTCTGCCAATATTCAAAGAAAACCTTGGTCACATGTAGAAATCATTTGTAAAAGAACCCCCCCTGCTCTGCCATGGAAATGTGTTCATTGACTTTGGGTCGACCACACACTCTCTGCCTAGCCTACTTCACAGAGTTGTTGTGAGGAGAAAATGGAAGACAACGATGTAAGCCCCTTTGGGTCCAAATTACCAGAAAAACGTGTTCACATGGGCGGATATAAATCCAAACTCTTCTTCATTCTGCATGTGTGGGTGCCATAATCTGCTTGTTATTTTTGGCGGTCCCTCTTTCTCTGAAGGATTGTTTCCTAACAGCCAGCCTTCATCTAAAATCTACCTGTGTGGTTTTCTGTGTGCACCAGCCTTACCCATCATGCATTTTTGCTTTTTTTCCCCTCTCACAAGGACAGAAAAAGTAAATGACAACACTGACTGTATAGCTTTGAAAACAAATACAGCTTCACAGAGGAGAAGTTTGTGGGTGGCTATTAGCCGGGATGGGAGGGAAAGTGTTGGGGTGCAGCCTGATCTTGCCAGATCTCAGAAACTGAGCAGGGTTAGTGTCTGGAAGAGAGACCATCAAGGAAGGCTCTGTAGAGGAAGGTAGCGCAAAGCACCCTGACTTCTCTTTTGCCTTGGAAGCCCCTTGATGGGACCTCTGTAAGAAGAAGAAGAAGAGTTTGGATTTATATCCCCCCTTTCTCTCCCGCAGGAGACTCAAAGGGGCTGACAATCTCCTTGCCCTTCCCCCCTCACAACAAACACCCTGCGAGGTGGGTGGGGCTGAGAGAGCTCTGAGAAGCTGTGACTAGCCAAAGGTCACCCAGCTGGCGTGTGTGGGAGTGCACAGGCTAATCTGAATTCCCCAGATAAGCCTCCACAGCTCAGGCGGCAGAGCTGGGAATCAAACCCGGCCCCCCCCACCCCCCCCCCCCCCCACCCCCCCCCCCCCCCACCCCCCCCCCCCCCCACCCCCCCCCCCCCCCACCCCCCCCCCCCCCCACCCCCCCCCCCCCCCACCCCCCCCCCCCCCCACCCCCCCCCCCCCCCACCCCCCCCCCCCCCCACCCCCCCCCCCCCCCACCCCCCCCCCCCCCCACCCCCCCCCCCCCCCACCCCCCCCCCCCCCCACCCCCCCCCCCCCCCACCCCCCCCCCCCCCCACCCCCCCCCCCCCCCACCCCCCCCCCCCCCCACCCCCCCCCCCCCCCACCCCCCCCCCCCCCCACCCCCCCCCCCCCCCACCCCCCCCCCCCCCCACCCCCCCCCCCCCCCACCCCCCCCCCCCCCCACCCCCCCCCCCCCCCACCCCCCCCCCCCCCCACCCCCCCCCCCCCCCACCCCCCCCCCCCCCCACCCCCCCCCCCCCCCACCCCCCCCCCCCCCCACCCCCCCCCCCCCCCACCCCCCCCCCCCCCCACCCCCCCCCCCCCCCACCCCCCCCCCCCCCCACCCCCCCCCCCCCCCACCCCCCCCCCCCCCCACCCCCCCCCCCCCCCACCCCCCCCCCCCCCCACCCCCCCCCCCCCCCACCCCCCCCCCCCCCCACCCCCCCCCCCCCCCACCCCCCCCCCCCCCCACCCCCCCCCCCCCCCACCCCCCCCCCCCCCCACCCCCCCCCCCCCCCACCCCCCCCCCCCCCCACCCCCCCCCCCCCCCACCCCCCCCCCCCCCCACCCCCCCCCCCCCCCACCCCCCCCCCCCCCCACCCCCCCCCCCCCCCACCCCCCCCCCCCCCCACCCCCCCCCCCCCCCACCCCCCCCCCCCCCCACCCCCCCCCCCCCCCACCCCCCCCCCCCCCCACCCCCCCCCCCCCCCACCCCCCCCCCCCCCCACCCCCCCCCCCCCCCACCCCCCCCCCCCCCCACCCCCCCCCCCCCCCACCCCCCCCCCCCCCCACCCCCCCCCCCCCCCACCCCCCCCCCCCCCCACCCCCCCCCCCCCCCACCCCCCCCCCCCCCCACCCCCCCCCCCCCCCACCCCCCCCCCCCCCCACCCCCCCCCCCCCCCACCCCCCCCCCCCCCCACCCCCCCCCCCCCCCACCCCCCCCCCCCCCCACCCCCCCCCCCCCCCACCCCCCCCCCCCCCCACCCCCCCCCCCCCCCACCCCCCCCCCCCCCCACCCCCCCCCCCCCCCACCCCCCCCCCCCCCCACCCCCCCCCCCCCCCACCCCCCCCCCCCCCCACCCCCCCCCCCCCCCACCCCCCCCCCCCCCCACCCCCCCCCCCCCCCACCCCCCCCCCCCCCCACCCCCCCCCCCCCCCACCCCCCCCCCCCCCCACCCCCCCCCCCCCCCACCCCCCCCCCCCCCCACCCCCCCCCCCCCCCACCCCCCCCCCCCCCCACCCCCCCCCCCCCCCACCCCCCCCCCCCCCCACCCCCCCCCCCCCCCACCCCCCCCCCCCCCCACCCCCCCCCCCCCCCACCCCCCCCCCCCCCCACCCCCCCCCCCCCCCACCCCCCCCCCCCCCCACCCCCCCCCCCCCCCACCCCCCCCCCCCCCCACCCCCCCCCCCCCCCACCCCCCCCCCCCCCCACCCCCCCCCCCCCCCACCCCCCCCCCCCCCCACCCCCCCCCCCCCCCACCCCCCCCCCCCCCCACCCCCCCCCCCCCCCACCCCCCCCCCCCCCCACCCCCCCCCCCCCCCACCCCCCCCCCCCCCCACCCCCCCCCCCCCCCACCCCCCCCCCCCCCCACCCCCCCCCCCCCCCACCCCCCCCCCCCCCCACCCCCCCCCCCCCCCACCCCCCCCCCCCCCCACCCCCCCCCCCCCCCACCCCCCCCCCCCCCCACCCCCCCCCCCCCCCACCCCCCCCCCCCCCCACCCCCCCCCCCCCCCACCCCCCCCCCCCCCCACCCCCCCCCCCCCCCACCCCCCCCCCCCCCCACCCCCCCCCCCCCCCACCCCCCCCCCCCCCCACCCCCCCCCCCCCCCACCCCCCCCCCCCCCCACCCCCCCCCCCCCCCACCCCCCCCCCCCCCCACCCCCCCCCCCCCCCACCCCCCCCCCCCCCCACCCCCCCCCCCCCCCACCCCCCCCCCCCCCCACCCCCCCCCCCCCCCACCCCCCCCCCCCCCCACCCCCCCCCCCCCCCACCCCCCCCCCCCCCCACCCCCCCCCCCCCCCACCCCCCCCCCCCCCCACCCCCCCCCCCCCCCACCCCCCCCCCCCCCCACCCCCCCCCCCCCCCACCCCCCCCCCCCCCCACCCCCCCCCCCCCCCACCCCCCCCCCCCCCCACCCCCCCCCCCCCCCACCCCCCCCCCCCCCCACCCCCCCCCCCCCCCACCCCCCCCCCCCCCCACCCCCCCCCCCCCCCACCCCCCCCCCCCCCCACCCCCCCCCCCCCCCACCCCCCCCCCCCCCCACCCCCCCCCCCCCCCACCCCCCCCCCCCCCCACCCCCCCCCCCCCCCACCCCCCCCCCCCCCCACCCCCCCCCCCCCCCACCCCCCCCCCCCCCCACCCCCCCCCCCCCCCACCCCCCCCCCCCCCCACCCCCCCCCCCCCCCACCCCCCCCCCCCCCCACCCCCCCCCCCCCCCACCCCCCCCCCCCCCCACCCCCCCCCCCCCCCACCCCCCCCCCCCCCCACCCCCCCCCCCCCCCACCCCCCCCCCCCCCCACCCCCCCCCCCCCCCACCCCCCCCCCCCCCCACCCCCCCCCCCCCCCACCCCCCCCCCCCCCCACCCCCCCCCCCCCCCACCCCCCCCCCCCCCCACCCCCCCCCCCCCCCACCCCCCCCCCCCCCCACCCCCCCCCCCCCCCACCCCCCCCCCCCCCCACCCCCCCCCCCCCCCACCCCCCCCCCCCCCCACCCCCCCCCCCCCCCACCCCCCCCCCCCCCCACCCCCCCCCCCCCCCACCCCCCCCCCCCCCCACCCCCCCCCCCCCCCACCCCCCCCCCCCCCCACCCCCCCCCCCCCCCACCCCCCCCCCCCCCCACCCCCCCCCCCCCCCACCCCCCCCCCCCCCCACCCCCCCCCCCCCCCACCCCCCCCCCCCCCCACCCCCCCCCCCCCCCACCCCCCCCCCCCCCCACCCCCCCCCCCCCCCACCCCCCCCCCCCCCCACCCCCCCCCCCCCCCACCCCCCCCCCCCCCCACCCCCCCCCCCCCCCACCCCCCCCCCCCCCCACCCCCCCCCCCCCCCACCCCCCCCCCCCCCCACCCCCCCCCCCCCCCACCCCCCCCCCCCCCCACCCCCCCCCCCCCCCACCCCCCCCCCCCCCCACCCCCCCCCCCCCCCACCCCCCCCCCCCCCCACCCCCCCCCCCCCCCACCCCCCCCCCCCCCCACCCCCCCCCCCCCCCACCCCCCCCCCCCCCCACCCCCCCCCCCCCCCACCCCCCCCCCCCCCCACCCCCCCCCCCCCCCACCCCCCCCCCCCCCCACCCCCCCCCCCCCCCACCCCCCCCCCCCCCCACCCCCCCCCCCCCCCACCCCCCCCCCCCCCCACCCCCCCCCCCCCCCACCCCCCCCCCCCCCCACCCCCCCCCCCCCCCACCCCCCCCCCCCCCCACCCCCCCCCCCCCCCACCCCCCCCCCCCCCCACCCCCCCCCCCCCCCACCCCCCCCCCCCCCCACCCCCCCCCCCCCCCACCCCCCCCCCCCCCCACCCCCCCCCCCCCCCACCCCCCCCCCCCCCCACCCCCCCCCCCCCCCACCCCCCCCCCCCCCCACCCCCCCCCCCCCCCACCCCCCCCCCCCCCCACCCCCCCCCCCCCCCACCCCCCCCCCCCCCCACCCCCCCCCCCCCCCACCCCCCCCCCCCCCCACCCCCCCCCCCCCCCACCCCCCCCCCCCCCCACCCCCCCCCCCCCCCACCCCCCCCCCCCCCCACCCCCCCCCCCCCCCACCCCCCCCCCCCCCCACCCCCCCCCCCCCCCACCCCCCCCCCCCCCCACCCCCCCCCCCCCCCACCCCCCCCCCCCCCCACCCCCCCCCCCCCCCACCCCCCCCCCCCCCCACCCCCCCCCCCCCCCACCCCCCCCCCCCCCCACCCCCCCCCCCCCCCACCCCCCCCCCCCCCCACCCCCCCCCCCCCCCACCCCCCCCCCCCCCCACCCCCCCCCCCCCCCACCCCCCCCCCCCCCCACCCCCCCCCCCCCCCACCCCCCCCCCCCCCCACCCCCCCCCCCCCCCACCCCCCCCCCCCCCCACCCCCCCCCCCCCCCACCCCCCCCCCCCCCCACCCCCCCCCCCCCCCACCCCCCCCCCCCCCCACCCCCCCCCCCCCCCACCCCCCCCCCCCCCCACCCCCCCCCCCCCCCACCCCCCCCCCCCCCCACCCCCCCCCCCCCCCACCCCCCCCCCCCCCCACCCCCCCCCCCCCCCACCCCCCCCCCCCCCCACCCCCCCCCCCCCCCACCCCCCCCCCCCCCCACCCCCCCCCCCCCCCACCCCCCCCCCCCCCCACCCCCCCCCCCCCCCACCCCCCCCCCCCCCCACCCCCCCCCCCCCCCACCCCCCCCCCCCCCCACCCCCCCCCCCCCCCACCCCCCCCCCCCCCCACCCCCCCCCCCCCCCACCCCCCCCCCCCCCCACCCCCCCCCCCCCCCACCCCCCCCCCCCCCCACCCCCCCCCCCCCCCACCCCCCCCCCCCCCCACCCCCCCCCCCCCCCACCCCCCCCCCCCCCCACCCCCCCCCCCCCCCACCCCCCCCCCCCCCCACCCCCCCCCCCCCCCACCCCCCCCCCCCCCCACCCCCCCCCCCCCCCACCCCCCCCCCCCCCCACCCCCCCCCCCCCCCACCCCCCCCCCCCCCCACCCCCCCCCCCCCCCACCCCCCCCCCCCCCCACCCCCCCCCCCCCCCACCCCCCCCCCCCCCCACCCCCCCCCCCCCCCACCCCCCCCCCCCCCCACCCCCCCCCCCCCCCACCCCCCCCCCCCCCCACCCCCCCCCCCCCCCACCCCCCCCCCCCCCCACCCCCCCCCCCCCCCACCCCCCCCCCCCCCCACCCCCCCCCCCCCCCACCCCCCCCCCCCCCCACCCCCCCCCCCCCCCACCCCCCCCCCCCCCCACCCCCCCCCCCCCCCACCCCCCCCCCCCCCCACCCCCCCCCCCCCCCACCCCCCCCCCCCCCCACCCCCCCCCCCCCCCACCCCCCCCCCCCCCCACCCCCCCCCCCCCCCACCCCCCCCCCCCCCCACCCCCCCCCCCCCCCACCCCCCCCCCCCCCCACCCCCCCCCCCCCCCACCCCCCCCCCCCCCCACCCCCCCCCCCCCCCACCCCCCCCCCCCCCCACCCCCCCCCCCCCCCACCCCCCCCCCCCCCCACCCCCCCCCCCCCCCACCCCCCCCCCCCCCCACCCCCCCCCCCCCCCACCCCCCCCCCCCCCCACCCCCCCCCCCCCCCACCCCCCCCCCCCCCCACCCCCCCCCCCCCCCACCCCCCCCCCCCCCCACCCCCCCCCCCCCCCACCCCCCCCCCCCCCCACCCCCCCCCCCCCCCACCCCCCCCCCCCCCCACCCCCCCCCCCCCCCACCCCCCCCCCCCCCCACCCCCCCCCCCCCCCACCCCCCCCCCCCCCCACCCCCCCCCCCCCCCACCCCCCCCCCCCCCCACCCCCCCCCCCCCCCACCCCCCCCCCCCCCCACCCCCCCCCCCCCCCACCCCCCCCCCCCCCCACCCCCCCCCCCCCCCACCCCCCCCCCCCCCCACCCCCCCCCCCCCCCACCCCCCCCCCCCCCCACCCCCCCCCCCCCCCACCCCCCCCCCCCCCCACCCCCCCCCCCCCCCACCCCCCCCCCCCCCCACCCCCCCCCCCCCCCACCCCCCCCCCCCCCCACCCCCCCCCCCCCCCACCCCCCCCCCCCCCCACCCCCCCCCCCCCCCACCCCCCCCCCCCCCCACCCCCCCCCCCCCCCACCCCCCCCCCCCCCCACCCCCCCCCCCCCCCACCCCCCCCCCCCCCCACCCCCCCCCCCCCCCACCCCCCCCCCCCCCCACCCCCCCCCCCCCCCACCCCCCCCCCCCCCCACCCCCCCCCCCCCCCACCCCCCCCCCCCCCCACCCCCCCCCCCCCCCACCCCCCCCCCCCCCCACCCCCCCCCCCCCCCACCCCCCCCCCCCCCCACCCCCCCCCCCCCCCACCCCCCCCCCCCCCCACCCCCCCCCCCCCCCACCCCCCCCCCCCCCCACCCCCCCCCCCCCCCACCCCCCCCCCCCCCCACCCCCCCCCCCCCCCACCCCCCCCCCCCCCCACCCCCCCCCCCCCCCACCCCCCCCCCCCCCCACCCCCCCCCCCCCCCACCCCCCCCCCCCCCCACCCCCCCCCCCCCCCACCCCCCCCCCCCCCCACCCCCCCCCCCCCCCACCCCCCCCCCCCCCCACCCCCCCCCCCCCCCACCCCCCCCCCCCCCCACCCCCCCCCCCCCCCACCCCCCCCCCCCCCCACCCCCCCCCCCCCCCACCCCCCCCCCCCCCCACCCCCCCCCCCCCCCACCCCCCCCCCCCCCCACCCCCCCCCCCCCCCACCCCCCCCCCCCCCCACCCCCCCCCCCCCCCACCCCCCCCCCCCCCCACCCCCCCCCCCCCCCACCCCCCCCCCCCCCCACCCCCCCCCCCCCCCACCCCCCCCCCCCCCCACCCCCCCCCCCCCCCACCCCCCCCCCCCCCCACCCCCCCCCCCCCCCACCCCCCCCCCCCCCCACCCCCCCCCCCCCCCACCCCCCCCCCCCCCCACCCCCCCCCCCCCCCACCCCCCCCCCCCCCCACCCCCCCCCCCCCCCACCCCCCCCCCCCCCCACCCCCCCCCCCCCCCACCCCCCCCCCCCCCCACCCCCCCCCCCCCCCACCCCCCCCCCCCCCCACCCCCCCCCCCCCCCACCCCCCCCCCCCCCCACCCCCCCCCCCCCCCACCCCCCCCCCCCCCCACCCCCCCCCCCCCCCACCCCCCCCCCCCCCCACCCCCCCCCCCCCCCACCCCCCCCCCCCCCCACCCCCCCCCCCCCCCACCCCCCCCCCCCCCCACCCCCCCCCCCCCCCACCCCCCCCCCCCCCCACCCCCCCCCCCCCCCACCCCCCCCCCCCCCCACCCCCCCCCCCCCCCACCCCCCCCCCCCCCCACCCCCCCCCCCCCCCACCCCCCCCCCCCCCCACCCCCCCCCCCCCCCACCCCCCCCCCCCCCCACCCCCCCCCCCCCCCACCCCCCCCCCCCCCCACCCCCCCCCCCCCCCACCCCCCCCCCCCCCCACCCCCCCCCCCCCCCACCCCCCCCCCCCCCCACCCCCCCCCCCCCCCACCCCCCCCCCCCCCCACCCCCCCCCCCCCCCACCCCCCCCCCCCCCCACCCCCCCCCCCCCCCACCCCCCCCCCCCCCCACCCCCCCCCCCCCCCACCCCCCCCCCCCCCCACCCCCCCCCCCCCCCACCCCCCCCCCCCCCCACCCCCCCCCCCCCCCACCCCCCCCCCCCCCCACCCCCCCCCCCCCCCACCCCCCCCCCCCCCCACCCCCCCCCCCCCCCACCCCCCCCCCCCCCCACCCCCCCCCCCCCCCACCCCCCCCCCCCCCCACCCCCCCCCCCCCCCACCCCCCCCCCCCCCCACCCCCCCCCCCCCCCACCCCCCCCCCCCCCCACCCCCCCCCCCCCCCACCCCCCCCCCCCCCCACCCCCCCCCCCCCCCACCCCCCCCCCCCCCCACCCCCCCCCCCCCCCACCCCCCCCCCCCCCCACCCCCCCCCCCCCCCACCCCCCCCCCCCCCCACCCCCCCCCCCCCCCACCCCCCCCCCCCCCCACCCCCCCCCCCCCCCACCCCCCCCCCCCCCCACCCCCCCCCCCCCCCACCCCCCCCCCCCCCCACCCCCCCCCCCCCCCACCCCCCCCCCCCCCCACCCCCCCCCCCCCCCACCCCCCCCCCCCCCCACCCCCCCCCCCCCCCACCCCCCCCCCCCCCCACCCCCCCCCCCCCCCACCCCCCCCCCCCCCCACCCCCCCCCCCCCCCACCCCCCCCCCCCCCCACCCCCCCCCCCCCCCACCCCCCCCCCCCCCCACCCCCCCCCCCCCCCACCCCCCCCCCCCCCCACCCCCCCCCCCCCCCACCCCCCCCCCCCCCCACCCCCCCCCCCCCCCACCCCCCCCCCCCCCCACCCCCCCCCCCCCCCACCCCCCCCCCCCCCCACCCCCCCCCCCCCCCACCCCCCCCCCCCCCCACCCCCCCCCCCCCCCACCCCCCCCCCCCCCCACCCCCCCCCCCCCCCACCCCCCCCCCCCCCCACCCCCCCCCCCCCCCACCCCCCCCCCCCCCCACCCCCCCCCCCCCCCACCCCCCCCCCCCCCCACCCCCCCCCCCCCCCACCCCCCCCCCCCCCCACCCCCCCCCCCCCCCACCCCCCCCCCCCCCCACCCCCCCCCCCCCCCACCCCCCCCCCCCCCCACCCCCCCCCCCCCCCACCCCCCCCCCCCCCCACCCCCCCCCCCCCCCACCCCCCCCCCCCCCCACCCCCCCCCCCCCCCACCCCCCCCCCCCCCCACCCCCCCCCCCCCCCACCCCCCCCCCCCCCCACCCCCCCCCCCCCCCACCCCCCCCCCCCCCCACCCCCCCCCCCCCCCACCCCCCCCCCCCCCCACCCCCCCCCCCCCCCACCCCCCCCCCCCCCCACCCCCCCCCCCCCCCACCCCCCCCCCCCCCCACCCCCCCCCCCCCCCACCCCCCCCCCCCCCCACCCCCCCCCCCCCCCACCCCCCCCCCCCCCCACCCCCCCCCCCCCCCACCCCCCCCCCCCCCCACCCCCCCCCCCCCCCACCCCCCCCCCCCCCCACCCCCCCCCCCCCCCACCCCCCCCCCCCCCCACCCCCCCCCCCCCCCACCCCCCCCCCCCCCCACCCCCCCCCCCCCCCACCCCCCCCCCCCCCCACCCCCCCCCCCCCCCACCCCCCCCCCCCCCCACCCCCCCCCCCCCCCACCCCCCCCCCCCCCCACCCCCCCCCCCCCCCACCCCCCCCCCCCCCCACCCCCCCCCCCCCCCACCCCCCCCCCCCCCCACCCCCCCCCCCCCCCACCCCCCCCCCCCCCCACCCCCCCCCCCCCCCACCCCCCCCCCCCCCCACCCCCCCCCCCCCCCACCCCCCCCCCCCCCCACCCCCCCCCCCCCCCACCCCCCCCCCCCCCCACCCCCCCCCCCCCCCACCCCCCCCCCCCCCCACCCCCCCCCCCCCCCACCCCCCCCCCCCCCCACCCCCCCCCCCCCCCACCCCCCCCCCCCCCCACCCCCCCCCCCCCCCACCCCCCCCCCCCCCCACCCCCCCCCCCCCCCACCCCCCCCCCCCCCCACCCCCCCCCCCCCCCACCCCCCCCCCCCCCCACCCCCCCCCCCCCCCACCCCCCCCCCCCCCCACCCCCCCCCCCCCCCACCCCCCCCCCCCCCCACCCCCCCCCCCCCCCACCCCCCCCCCCCCCCACCCCCCCCCCCCCCCACCCCCCCCCCCCCCCACCCCCCCCCCCCCCCACCCCCCCCCCCCCCCACCCCCCCCCCCCCCCACCCCCCCCCCCCCCCACCCCCCCCCCCCCCCACCCCCCCCCCCCCCCACCCCCCCCCCCCCCCACCCCCCCCCCCCCCCACCCCCCCCCCCCCCCACCCCCCCCCCCCCCCACCCCCCCCCCCCCCCACCCCCCCCCCCCCCCACCCCCCCCCCCCCCCACCCCCCCCCCCCCCCACCCCCCCCCCCCCCCACCCCCCCCCCCCCCCACCCCCCCCCCCCCCCACCCCCCCCCCCCCCCACCCCCCCCCCCCCCCACCCCCCCCCCCCCCCACCCCCCCCCCCCCCCACCCCCCCCCCCCCCCACCCCCCCCCCCCCCCACCCCCCCCCCCCCCCACCCCCCCCCCCCCCCACCCCCCCCCCCCCCCACCCCCCCCCCCCCCCACCCCCCCCCCCCCCCACCCCCCCCCCCCCCCACCCCCCCCCCCCCCCACCCCCCCCCCCCCCCACCCCCCCCCCCCCCCACCCCCCCCCCCCCCCACCCCCCCCCCCCCCCACCCCCCCCCCCCCCCACCCCCCCCCCCCCCCACCCCCCCCCCCCCCCACCCCCCCCCCCCCCCACCCCCCCCCCCCCCCACCCCCCCCCCCCCCCACCCCCCCCCCCCCCCACCCCCCCCCCCCCCCACCCCCCCCCCCCCCCACCCCCCCCCCCCCCCACCCCCCCCCCCCCCCACCCCCCCCCCCCCCCACCCCCCCCCCCCCCCACCCCCCCCCCCCCCCACCCCCCCCCCCCCCCACCCCCCCCCCCCCCCACCCCCCCCCCCCCCCACCCCCCCCCCCCCCCACCCCCCCCCCCCCCCACCCCCCCCCCCCCCCACCCCCCCCCCCCCCCACCCCCCCCCCCCCCCACCCCCCCCCCCCCCCACCCCCCCCCCCCCCCACCCCCCCCCCCCCCCACCCCCCCCCCCCCCCACCCCCCCCCCCCCCCACCCCCCCCCCCCCCCACCCCCCCCCCCCCCCACCCCCCCCCCCCCCCACCCCCCCCCCCCCCCACCCCCCCCCCCCCCCACCCCCCCCCCCCCCCACCCCCCCCCCCCCCCACCCCCCCCCCCCCCCACCCCCCCCCCCCCCCACCCCCCCCCCCCCCCACCCCCCCCCCCCCCCACCCCCCCCCCCCCCCACCCCCCCCCCCCCCCACCCCCCCCCCCCCCCACCCCCCCCCCCCCCCACCCCCCCCCCCCCCCACCCCCCCCCCCCCCCACCCCCCCCCCCCCCCACCCCCCCCCCCCCCCACCCCCCCCCCCCCCCACCCCCCCCCCCCCCCACCCCCCCCCCCCCCCACCCCCCCCCCCCCCCACCCCCCCCCCCCCCCACCCCCCCCCCCCCCCACCCCCCCCCCCCCCCACCCCCCCCCCCCCCCACCCCCCCCCCCCCCCACCCCCCCCCCCCCCCACCCCCCCCCCCCCCCACCCCCCCCCCCCCCCACCCCCCCCCCCCCCCACCCCCCCCCCCCCCCACCCCCCCCCCCCCCCACCCCCCCCCCCCCCCACCCCCCCCCCCCCCCACCCCCCCCCCCCCCCACCCCCCCCCCCCCCCACCCCCCCCCCCCCCCACCCCCCCCCCCCCCCACCCCCCCCCCCCCCCACCCCCCCCCCCCCCCACCCCCCCCCCCCCCCACCCCCCCCCCCCCCCACCCCCCCCCCCCCCCACCCCCCCCCCCCCCCACCCCCCCCCCCCCCCACCCCCCCCCCCCCCCACCCCCCCCCCCCCCCACCCCCCCCCCCCCCCACCCCCCCCCCCCCCCACCCCCCCCCCCCCCCACCCCCCCCCCCCCCCACCCCCCCCCCCCCCCACCCCCCCCCCCCCCCACCCCCCCCCCCCCCCACCCCCCCCCCCCCCCACCCCCCCCCCCCCCCACCCCCCCCCCCCCCCACCCCCCCCCCCCCCCACCCCCCCCCCCCCCCACCCCCCCCCCCCCCCACCCCCCCCCCCCCCCACCCCCCCCCCCCCCCACCCCCCCCCCCCCCCACCCCCCCCCCCCCCCACCCCCCCCCCCCCCCACCCCCCCCCCCCCCCACCCCCCCCCCCCCCCACCCCCCCCCCCCCCCACCCCCCCCCCCCCCCACCCCCCCCCCCCCCCACCCCCCCCCCCCCCCACCCCCCCCCCCCCCCACCCCCCCCCCCCCCCACCCCCCCCCCCCCCCACCCCCCCCCCCCCCCACCCCCCCCCCCCCCCACCCCCCCCCCCCCCCACCCCCCCCCCCCCCCACCCCCCCCCCCCCCCACCCCCCCCCCCCCCCACCCCCCCCCCCCCCCACCCCCCCCCCCCCCCACCCCCCCCCCCCCCCACCCCCCCCCCCCCCCACCCCCCCCCCCCCCCACCCCCCCCCCCCCCCACCCCCCCCCCCCCCCACCCCCCCCCCCCCCCACCCCCCCCCCCCCCCACCCCCCCCCCCCCCCACCCCCCCCCCCCCCCACCCCCCCCCCCCCCCACCCCCCCCCCCCCCCACCCCCCCCCCCCCCCACCCCCCCCCCCCCCCACCCCCCCCCCCCCCCACCCCCCCCCCCCCCCACCCCCCCCCCCCCCCACCCCCCCCCCCCCCCACCCCCCCCCCCCCCCACCCCCCCCCCCCCCCACCCCCCCCCCCCCCCACCCCCCCCCCCCCCCACCCCCCCCCCCCCCCACCCCCCCCCCCCCCCACCCCCCCCCCCCCCCACCCCCCCCCCCCCCCACCCCCCCCCCCCCCCACCCCCCCCCCCCCCCACCCCCCCCCCCCCCCACCCCCCCCCCCCCCCACCCCCCCCCCCCCCCACCCCCCCCCCCCCCCACCCCCCCCCCCCCCCACCCCCCCCCCCCCCCACCCCCCCCCCCCCCCACCCCCCCCCCCCCCCACCCCCCCCCCCCCCCACCCCCCCCCCCCCCCACCCCCCCCCCCCCCCACCCCCCCCCCCCCCCACCCCCCCCCCCCCCCACCCCCCCCCCCCCCCACCCCCCCCCCCCCCCACCCCCCCCCCCCCCCACCCCCCCCCCCCCCCACCCCCCCCCCCCCCCACCCCCCCCCCCCCCCACCCCCCCCCCCCCCCACCCCCCCCCCCCCCCACCCCCCCCCCCCCCCACCCCCCCCCCCCCCCACCCCCCCCCCCCCCCACCCCCCCCCCCCCCCACCCCCCCCCCCCCCCACCCCCCCCCCCCCCCACCCCCCCCCCCCCCCACCCCCCCCCCCCCCCACCCCCCCCCCCCCCCACCCCCCCCCCCCCCCACCCCCCCCCCCCCCCACCCCCCCCCCCCCCCACCCCCCCCCCCCCCCACCCCCCCCCCCCCCCACCCCCCCCCCCCCCCACCCCCCCCCCCCCCCACCCCCCCCCCCCCCCACCCCCCCCCCCCCCCACCCCCCCCCCCCCCCACCCCCCCCCCCCCCCACCCCCCCCCCCCCCCACCCCCCCCCCCCCCCACCCCCCCCCCCCCCCACCCCCCCCCCCCCCCACCCCCCCCCCCCCCCACCCCCCCCCCCCCCCACCCCCCCCCCCCCCCACCCCCCCCCCCCCCCACCCCCCCCCCCCCCCACCCCCCCCCCCCCCCACCCCCCCCCCCCCCCACCCCCCCCCCCCCCCACCCCCCCCCCCCCCCACCCCCCCCCCCCCCCACCCCCCCCCCCCCCCACCCCCCCCCCCCCCCACCCCCCCCCCCCCCCACCCCCCCCCCCCCCCACCCCCCCCCCCCCCCACCCCCCCCCCCCCCCACCCCCCCCCCCCCCCACCCCCCCCCCCCCCCACCCCCCCCCCCCCCCACCCCCCCCCCCCCCCACCCCCCCCCCCCCCCACCCCCCCCCCCCCCCACCCCCCCCCCCCCCCACCCCCCCCCCCCCCCACCCCCCCCCCCCCCCACCCCCCCCCCCCCCCACCCCCCCCCCCCCCCACCCCCCCCCCCCCCCACCCCCCCCCCCCCCCACCCCCCCCCCCCCCCACCCCCCCCCCCCCCCACCCCCCCCCCCCCCCACCCCCCCCCCCCCCCACCCCCCCCCCCCCCCACCCCCCCCCCCCCCCACCCCCCCCCCCCCCCACCCCCCCCCCCCCCCACCCCCCCCCCCCCCCACCCCCCCCCCCCCCCACCCCCCCCCCCCCCCACCCCCCCCCCCCCCCACCCCCCCCCCCCCCCACCCCCCCCCCCCCCCACCCCCCCCCCCCCCCACCCCCCCCCCCCCCCACCCCCCCCCCCCCCCACCCCCCCCCCCCCCCACCCCCCCCCCCCCCCACCCCCCCCCCCCCCCACCCCCCCCCCCCCCCACCCCCCCCCCCCCCCACCCCCCCCCCCCCCCACCCCCCCCCCCCCCCACCCCCCCCCCCCCCCACCCCCCCCCCCCCCCACCCCCCCCCCCCCCCACCCCCCCCCCCCCCCACCCCCCCCCCCCCCCACCCCCCCCCCCCCCCACCCCCCCCCCCCCCCACCCCCCCCCCCCCCCACCCCCCCCCCCCCCCACCCCCCCCCCCCCCCACCCCCCCCCCCCCCCACCCCCCCCCCCCCCCACCCCCCCCCCCCCCCACCCCCCCCCCCCCCCACCCCCCCCCCCCCCCACCCCCCCCCCCCCCCACCCCCCCCCCCCCCCACCCCCCCCCCCCCCCACCCCCCCCCCCCCCCACCCCCCCCCCCCCCCACCCCCCCCCCCCCCCACCCCCCCCCCCCCCCACCCCCCCCCCCCCCCACCCCCCCCCCCCCCCACCCCCCCCCCCCCCCACCCCCCCCCCCCCCCACCCCCCCCCCCCCCCACCCCCCCCCCCCCCCACCCCCCCCCCCCCCCACCCCCCCCCCCCCCCACCCCCCCCCCCCCCCACCCCCCCCCCCCCCCACCCCCCCCCCCCCCCACCCCCCCCCCCCCCCACCCCCCCCCCCCCCCACCCCCCCCCCCCCCCACCCCCCCCCCCCCCCACCCCCCCCCCCCCCCACCCCCCCCCCCCCCCACCCCCCCCCCCCCCCACCCCCCCCCCCCCCCACCCCCCCCCCCCCCCACCCCCCCCCCCCCCCACCCCCCCCCCCCCCCACCCCCCCCCCCCCCCACCCCCCCCCCCCCCCACCCCCCCCCCCCCCCACCCCCCCCCCCCCCCACCCCCCCCCCCCCCCACCCCCCCCCCCCCCCACCCCCCCCCCCCCCCACCCCCCCCCCCCCCCACCCCCCCCCCCCCCCACCCCCCCCCCCCCCCACCCCCCCCCCCCCCCACCCCCCCCCCCCCCCACCCCCCCCCCCCCCCACCCCCCCCCCCCCCCACCCCCCCCCCCCCCCACCCCCCCCCCCCCCCACCCCCCCCCCCCCCCACCCCCCCCCCCCCCCACCCCCCCCCCCCCCCACCCCCCCCCCCCCCCACCCCCCCCCCCCCCCACCCCCCCCCCCCCCCACCCCCCCCCCCCCCCACCCCCCCCCCCCCCCACCCCCCCCCCCCCCCACCCCCCCCCCCCCCCACCCCCCCCCCCCCCCACCCCCCCCCCCCCCCACCCCCCCCCCCCCCCACCCCCCCCCCCCCCCACCCCCCCCCCCCCCCACCCCCCCCCCCCCCCACCCCCCCCCCCCCCCACCCCCCCCCCCCCCCACCCCCCCCCCCCCCCACCCCCCCCCCCCCCCACCCCCCCCCCCCCCCACCCCCCCCCCCCCCCACCCCCCCCCCCCCCCACCCCCCCCCCCCCCCACCCCCCCCCCCCCCCACCCCCCCCCCCCCCCACCCCCCCCCCCCCCCACCCCCCCCCCCCCCCACCCCCCCCCCCCCCCACCCCCCCCCCCCCCCACCCCCCCCCCCCCCCACCCCCCCCCCCCCCCACCCCCCCCCCCCCCCACCCCCCCCCCCCCCCACCCCCCCCCCCCCCCACCCCCCCCCCCCCCCACCCCCCCCCCCCCCCACCCCCCCCCCCCCCCACCCCCCCCCCCCCCCACCCCCCCCCCCCCCCACCCCCCCCCCCCCCCACCCCCCCCCCCCCCCACCCCCCCCCCCCCCCACCCCCCCCCCCCCCCACCCCCCCCCCCCCCCACCCCCCCCCCCCCCCACCCCCCCCCCCCCCCACCCCCCCCCCCCCCCACCCCCCCCCCCCCCCACCCCCCCCCCCCCCCACCCCCCCCCCCCCCCACCCCCCCCCCCCCCCACCCCCCCCCCCCCCCACCCCCCCCCCCCCCCACCCCCCCCCCCCCCCACCCCCCCCCCCCCCCACCCCCCCCCCCCCCCACCCCCCCCCCCCCCCACCCCCCCCCCCCCCCACCCCCCCCCCCCCCCACCCCCCCCCCCCCCCACCCCCCCCCCCCCCCACCCCCCCCCCCCCCCACCCCCCCCCCCCCCCACCCCCCCCCCCCCCCACCCCCCCCCCCCCCCACCCCCCCCCCCCCCCACCCCCCCCCCCCCCCACCCCCCCCCCCCCCCACCCCCCCCCCCCCCCACCCCCCCCCCCCCCCACCCCCCCCCCCCCCCACCCCCCCCCCCCCCCACCCCCCCCCCCCCCCACCCCCCCCCCCCCCCACCCCCCCCCCCCCCCACCCCCCCCCCCCCCCACCCCCCCCCCCCCCCACCCCCCCCCCCCCCCACCCCCCCCCCCCCCCACCCCCCCCCCCCCCCACCCCCCCCCCCCCCCACCCCCCCCCCCCCCCACCCCCCCCCCCCCCCACCCCCCCCCCCCCCCACCCCCCCCCCCCCCCACCCCCCCCCCCCCCCACCCCCCCCCCCCCCCACCCCCCCCCCCCCCCACCCCCCCCCCCCCCCACCCCCCCCCCCCCCCACCCCCCCCCCCCCCCACCCCCCCCCCCCCCCACCCCCCCCCCCCCCCACCCCCCCCCCCCCCCACCCCCCCCCCCCCCCACCCCCCCCCCCCCCCACCCCCCCCCCCCCCCACCCCCCCCCCCCCCCACCCCCCCCCCCCCCCACCCCCCCCCCCCCCCACCCCCCCCCCCCCCCACCCCCCCCCCCCCCCACCCCCCCCCCCCCCCACCCCCCCCCCCCCCCACCCCCCCCCCCCCCCACCCCCCCCCCCCCCCACCCCCCCCCCCCCCCACCCCCCCCCCCCCCCACCCCCCCCCCCCCCCACCCCCCCCCCCCCCCACCCCCCCCCCCCCCCACCCCCCCCCCCCCCCACCCCCCCCCCCCCCCACCCCCCCCCCCCCCCACCCCCCCCCCCCCCCACCCCCCCCCCCCCCCACCCCCCCCCCCCCCCACCCCCCCCCCCCCCCACCCCCCCCCCCCCCCACCCCCCCCCCCCCCCACCCCCCCCCCCCCCCACCCCCCCCCCCCCCCACCCCCCCCCCCCCCCACCCCCCCCCCCCCCCACCCCCCCCCCCCCCCACCCCCCCCCCCCCCCACCCCCCCCCCCCCCCACCCCCCCCCCCCCCCACCCCCCCCCCCCCCCACCCCCCCCCCCCCCCACCCCCCCCCCCCCCCACCCCCCCCCCCCCCCACCCCCCCCCCCCCCCACCCCCCCCCCCCCCCACCCCCCCCCCCCCCCACCCCCCCCCCCCCCCACCCCCCCCCCCCCCCACCCCCCCCCCCCCCCACCCCCCCCCCCCCCCACCCCCCCCCCCCCCCACCCCCCCCCCCCCCCACCCCCCCCCCCCCCCACCCCCCCCCCCCCCCACCCCCCCCCCCCCCCACCCCCCCCCCCCCCCACCCCCCCCCCCCCCCACCCCCCCCCCCCCCCACCCCCCCCCCCCCCCACCCCCCCCCCCCCCCACCCCCCCCCCCCCCCACCCCCCCCCCCCCCCACCCCCCCCCCCCCCCACCCCCCCCCCCCCCCACCCCCCCCCCCCCCCACCCCCCCCCCCCCCCACCCCCCCCCCCCCCCACCCCCCCCCCCCCCCACCCCCCCCCCCCCCCACCCCCCCCCCCCCCCACCCCCCCCCCCCCCCACCCCCCCCCCCCCCCACCCCCCCCCCCCCCCACCCCCCCCCCCCCCCACCCCCCCCCCCCCCCACCCCCCCCCCCCCCCACCCCCCCCCCCCCCCACCCCCCCCCCCCCCCACCCCCCCCCCCCCCCACCCCCCCCCCCCCCCACCCCCCCCCCCCCCCACCCCCCCCCCCCCCCACCCCCCCCCCCCCCCACCCCCCCCCCCCCCCACCCCCCCCCCCCCCCACCCCCCCCCCCCCCCACCCCCCCCCCCCCCCACCCCCCCCCCCCCCCACCCCCCCCCCCCCCCACCCCCCCCCCCCCCCACCCCCCCCCCCCCCCACCCCCCCCCCCCCCCACCCCCCCCCCCCCCCACCCCCCCCCCCCCCCACCCCCCCCCCCCCCCACCCCCCCCCCCCCCCACCCCCCCCCCCCCCCACCCCCCCCCCCCCCCACCCCCCCCCCCCCCCACCCCCCCCCCCCCCCACCCCCCCCCCCCCCCACCCCCCCCCCCCCCCACCCCCCCCCCCCCCCACCCCCCCCCCCCCCCACCCCCCCCCCCCCCCACCCCCCCCCCCCCCCACCCCCCCCCCCCCCCACCCCCCCCCCCCCCCACCCCCCCCCCCCCCCACCCCCCCCCCCCCCCACCCCCCCCCCCCCCCACCCCCCCCCCCCCCCACCCCCCCCCCCCCCCACCCCCCCCCCCCCCCACCCCCCCCCCCCCCCACCCCCCCCCCCCCCCACCCCCCCCCCCCCCCACCCCCCCCCCCCCCCACCCCCCCCCCCCCCCACCCCCCCCCCCCCCCACCCCCCCCCCCCCCCACCCCCCCCCCCCCCCACCCCCCCCCCCCCCCACCCCCCCCCCCCCCCACCCCCCCCCCCCCCCACCCCCCCCCCCCCCCACCCCCCCCCCCCCCCACCCCCCCCCCCCCCCACCCCCCCCCCCCCCCACCCCCCCCCCCCCCCACCCCCCCCCCCCCCCACCCCCCCCCCCCCCCACCCCCCCCCCCCCCCACCCCCCCCCCCCCCCACCCCCCCCCCCCCCCACCCCCCCCCCCCCCCACCCCCCCCCCCCCCCACCCCCCCCCCCCCCCACCCCCCCCCCCCCCCACCCCCCCCCCCCCCCACCCCCCCCCCCCCCCACCCCCCCCCCCCCCCACCCCCCCCCCCCCCCACCCCCCCCCCCCCCCACCCCCCCCCCCCCCCACCCCCCCCCCCCCCCACCCCCCCCCCCCCCCACCCCCCCCCCCCCCCACCCCCCCCCCCCCCCACCCCCCCCCCCCCCCACCCCCCCCCCCCCCCACCCCCCCCCCCCCCCACCCCCCCCCCCCCCCACCCCCCCCCCCCCCCACCCCCCCCCCCCCCCACCCCCCCCCCCCCCCACCCCCCCCCCCCCCCACCCCCCCCCCCCCCCACCCCCCCCCCCCCCCACCCCCCCCCCCCCCCACCCCCCCCCCCCCCCACCCCCCCCCCCCCCCACCCCCCCCCCCCCCCACCCCCCCCCCCCCCCACCCCCCCCCCCCCCCACCCCCCCCCCCCCCCACCCCCCCCCCCCCCCACCCCCCCCCCCCCCCACCCCCCCCCCCCCCCACCCCCCCCCCCCCCCACCCCCCCCCCCCCCCACCCCCCCCCCCCCCCACCCCCCCCCCCCCCCACCCCCCCCCCCCCCCACCCCCCCCCCCCCCCACCCCCCCCCCCCCCCACCCCCCCCCCCCCCCACCCCCCCCCCCCCCCACCCCCCCCCCCCCCCACCCCCCCCCCCCCCCACCCCCCCCCCCCCCCACCCCCCCCCCCCCCCACCCCCCCCCCCCCCCACCCCCCCCCCCCCCCACCCCCCCCCCCCCCCACCCCCCCCCCCCCCCACCCCCCCCCCCCCCCACCCCCCCCCCCCCCCACCCCCCCCCCCCCCCACCCCCCCCCCCCCCCACCCCCCCCCCCCCCCACCCCCCCCCCCCCCCACCCCCCCCCCCCCCCACCCCCCCCCCCCCCCACCCCCCCCCCCCCCCACCCCCCCCCCCCCCCACCCCCCCCCCCCCCCACCCCCCCCCCCCCCCACCCCCCCCCCCCCCCACCCCCCCCCCCCCCCACCCCCCCCCCCCCCCACCCCCCCCCCCCCCCACCCCCCCCCCCCCCCACCCCCCCCCCCCCCCACCCCCCCCCCCCCCCACCCCCCCCCCCCCCCACCCCCCCCCCCCCCCACCCCCCCCCCCCCCCACCCCCCCCCCCCCCCACCCCCCCCCCCCCCCACCCCCCCCCCCCCCCACCCCCCCCCCCCCCCACCCCCCCCCCCCCCCACCCCCCCCCCCCCCCACCCCCCCCCCCCCCCACCCCCCCCCCCCCCCACCCCCCCCCCCCCCCACCCCCCCCCCCCCCCACCCCCCCCCCCCCCCACCCCCCCCCCCCCCCACCCCCCCCCCCCCCCACCCCCCCCCCCCCCCACCCCCCCCCCCCCCCACCCCCCCCCCCCCCCACCCCCCCCCCCCCCCACCCCCCCCCCCCCCCACCCCCCCCCCCCCCCACCCCCCCCCCCCCCCACCCCCCCCCCCCCCCACCCCCCCCCCCCCCCACCCCCCCCCCCCCCCACCCCCCCCCCCCCCCACCCCCCCCCCCCCCCACCCCCCCCCCCCCCCACCCCCCAGGGGGGGGGGCAATGACATGTGGAGGGTGCTGAAACTCTAGATGTCCGATGCCAGGGTGCTCTCTCTCGGTCACTCCTCCATCTGGAAAATTCAAATACGCATTTTATTTATTCAAAACAATTATTAGTCCTCTTTCTTCCTCACAATGCTCAAGTCAGAGACAAGACACATAAAACAAAACACAGCATGGTACTCTAAATCAGTAGGCACAGTCTGGGATTACATGAGCCAGTGTGGGGTAGCGGTTAAGAGCAGGTGCACTCTAATCTGGAGAACCGGGTTTGATTCCTGGGTCTGCCACTTGAGCTGTGGAGGCTTCTCTGGTGAACCATATGAGCTTGTGCACTCCAAGCTATGCCAGCTGGGTGACCTTGGGCTAGTCACAGTTCTTCGGAGCTCTCTCAGCCTCACCTGCCTCACAGGGTGTTTGTTGTGAGGGGGGAAGGGCAAGGAGATTGCAAGTCCCTTTGAGTCTCCTAACAGGAGAGAAAGGGGGATATAAATCCAACTCTTCTTCTTCTACTACATTAATAACATAAAAACCAAGATAAAAAATCCCAATTCAGGAATACTAATAACTTAACCAAGTCTGACCCTAAAGAAAAACATCTTCAAAGTACCTGTTAAATATCAAAAGGGAGGAGGATAGGCTCACCTCTCTGGGGGAGTTGTTCTAGAACTGTGGGGCTGCCCCCCAAAAACCCCCATCTTGTGTGCCCACCAGGCAAGGTTATTTAATTATTGATCAGTCAATCGATCAGGAAGGCCACTCCCTGTGCTCCTAATTCCCAGGCAGGAATGTACGGGAGGAGATCATCCTTCAGATACCCCCAGTCATGCATCATTCAGGCCACCGGTATTCCCTGGTGATCTCCCATCCAAATACCAGCCAGGTTCAGAGCTGGGAGTTTGTACCTGGCCCAAGGTCACCCAGCAACAGAGGTGGGATCCAGCAGGTTCTCACAGGTTCCCGAGAGTAGGTTACTCATTATTATTGTACAATGGTGCCGAGAGGGGTTGTTACCTAATTTGGAGTCAATTTTGCCAGTGATTTTTGCCTTCCGTACACCCCTCCTCTCCAGCAGAAATAGCATGCAGAACTCTGAAGAGAGTTCTAGCAGGAGGGAGGTGCACCAAGAAGCTGCAGGTGTGGCAGCCTGCGCCTCATCGCGTGCATTCGTTTCCTGCCCAAGGACCGGCGCAGCGGCTGCGTCCTTGCCACAGCCCCGCCCCGGAATGCCCGGCCATGCCCCCGTCGTGCCCCGCCCAGCCCCATTGGCGCTACACCACAGTTTGAATCCCACCACCATGGAAACCTGTTGCTAAAATTTTTGGATCCCACCGCTGCCCAGCAAGCTTCCACGGTCCCAGCGAAGGACCTGAACTTGGGTGTCCCAGATCATAGTCCAGCATGATCTAACCACTACACCATGCTGCTCCCTCTTTAAACAGCTCGTATGCCTAGGAAACTACATTCAAAATTCAAGGATGCCAAAGGTACTGGGCCAGAGGTCTGCAACCTGCGGCTCTCCAGGTGTTCATGGACTATCTTCGGATGCCAATTGGCCATGCTGGTAGGGGCTGATGGGATTTGTAATCCATGAACATCTGGAGAGCCGCAGGTTGCAGACCTCTGCAATGTCAACTAAGCAACTGACAACCCCCCCCCCCCCCGGCAACTTGACACAGTTGTATGCTTCTGCATCATGGCCGCTGACCAGCATAAAGTGACTCAGTTGCACCCGTGGGGTTTGATGGTGGCACAATGGTCAAAGACCCAAGGAAGCTCAATTGGCCGACCTTGGACCAGTCACACACTCTCAACCTCACACACCTCACAGGGCTGTCATGAGGATAAGTAGACCACAAACTAAACACGAGTCAGCAGTGTGATATGGCAGCCAAGAAAGCCCATGCAATTCTGGGATGCATCAGGAAGAGTACAGTGTCTAGATCGAGGGACGTAATCGTACCACTCTACTCTGCATTGGTGAGACCTCACCTAGAATACTGTGTACAGTTCTGGGCACCACAATTTAAGAAGTATATTGACAAGCTGGAACGTGTCCAGAGGAGGGCAACGAGATCTGGAGTCCCTGCCCTACAAAGAGAGACTTAGGGATCTGGGAATGTTTCGTCTGGAGAAGCGAAGGTTAAGGGGGGACATGATAATCATGTTTAAATATTTGAAGGGATGCCATGTTGACGAGGGAGCAAGCTTGTTTTCTGCTGCCCCAGAGACTAGGACACGAAGGAATGGATTCAAAGGGCAGGAATAGAGATTCCACCTAAACATCAGGAAAAACTTCCTGACAGTCAGGGCTGTTTGACAGTGGAATTCATTGCCTCGGAGTGTGGTGGAGTCTCCTTCTTGGGAGGTTTTTAAAGAGAGGCTGGATGAAGTCGGGAGTGCTTTGATTGTGTGTGCCTGCATGGCAGGGAGCTAGAATTGATGGCCCTGGTGGTCTCTTCCAACTCCATGATTCTATAAAATGGAGGGAGGGGGGAAAGAATGAAATCAGCGGCTCTAAGTCCCTGTTGGGGAAAGGGGTGGGATAGAAATGAATTAAAAAAGTAAAAAATCTGAAATTTGTGCCCAGCTCCAAGAACTTGGGATACTCCCAACCCTGACCATGGCTAGTATTTGGAAGGGAGACCCCCAGGCAAAAGGCATCCATCCACTCAGGACCCACTGATCCTAAAAAATAACTGCCAGGCATTGAGCTTTTGGTTCCTAACTTGGGGAAACCATCTCTCCCCACCATTAGATGAGGATTTAGGACAGACCTGGGCATTATACGGCCCGGGGGCCACATCCGACCCTGACTGGGCCTTATGACAGACTTGGCCCTGGCCTAAGAGGACCTGTTTAGAACCAAGCCGCTTGCTCACGCATTTAAACTCCCTCCCCCCCCCCTTCCCCCCCTTGCGCGAGTGAAGCTTCTAGGGCGATCCCCTCCTTTGAAAGCCCCCCGCGCAGTATGCCTGTTGCCTTGAAACAGGGCTTTTGAAAGGCGCCTCGAATCCTCCTGCTGCCTTGCCTGGGGAGGCGAGAGCAGCCTTTGAAAGCCCCGCAGAAGCCAGTTGCCTTGACTGCCTGCTTCTGTGGGGCTTTCAAAAGCTCCAGTCGATGAAAAAAGTAGGTCAAGGGACTTAAGTTTCCCCACTTGCTTGATTGTCACAGTGGACAACTATGCAGGTAGGGGGGGATTAAGCCTGCTCCCAGGATTCTTTGTGCCAAATGGTGCTTGCAGCCTTATTGCAAGAACTGTTGCCCACTGTCGATCTCCAAGTTGATCTTACAGTGCACCCATGTTCGTCACTTCTTATCAGCTCCTATTATGCAGAATTGAGTTCAGCCTTTTGGCCCGGCCCTCCACAGTATTTTCTGTTTCTTATGCGGCCCCATGGAAAAAATAATTGCCCACCCCTGATTTAGGATCTCCCCACCACCACCATTTGTACCAGTTCACAGTTTAGCACAGCCGATGAACAGCCTCTATTGTCCCTCTCCTGATAAGATCTGTAGCTTTAAAAATACTTCTGCATTTCATGACCTCTTGACCAGGCTGCTTGATTCTCCCAGCCTATACAGGAAAACACTTTGCAAGGCTCCAGTAAGGCTGTTAAGGATGGGCCGTTTTTGGAGGTCATTAACCCATTGCATAGGGTCACAGTGAGTCAGGAGTGGCCCGAGGCCACGCAGCACACACTTAGCCCGGCTTAAAAGGACTGAAAAGGCACTTGTTGAATCCAAAGAAGCCCACAGTAGTCCATGCACACTGAGGCTGGAATAAAATTCTGTTTGGTTGTGGGCTTTCTGGGCTGTGTGGCCGTGGTCTGGTAGATCTTGTGCCTAACATTTCGCCCGCATCTGTGGCTGGCTTCTTCACAGGTGTATCACAGAAGGAAGCCGACTTCCCTCTGTGATACACCTCTGAAGATGCCAGCCACAGATGCAGGTGAAACATTAGGAACAAGATCCACCAGACCATGGCCACACAGCCTGGAAAACCCACCACAACCAGTTGAATCCGGCCATGAAAGCCTTCGACAATACACAACATTTTGTTTGTCTTTAAGGTGCTACAAGCATGATTTGCCAACTCTGGGTTGGGACATTCCTAGAGATTTTGGTGGGAAGATGCTGCCACGGGAGGTGGTGGTGGCCACTAACCTGGATAACTTTAAAAAGGGCTTGGACAGATTTATGGAGGAGAAATTGATCTATGGCAGGGGCTGATGGGATTTGTAGTCCATGAGCATCTGGAGAGCCACAGGTTGCAGACCCCTGATCTATGGCTACCAATCTTGATCCTCCTTGATCTGAGATTGCAAATGCCTTAGCATACCAGGTGCCTGGCCTGGAGGCTGGCAACCCAAGCCTCAAGACATTGATTGGCAATGCCTTCCTTTCTCATCTTAGCTGGGAACCAGGATCAAGGGGAAGCTTTTGCCAGCGTAGCCATATAAACTGGCAGGCTCTGGTAGCATGAACCCCGACGCCCTAAAATTTGCTGATGTGAAGCCAACTTCTTTTGAAAGGCACAACAAACTTTCCACACCAGATTCCTGCATAACCCAGACAGGAGTCTTGTGGTTCGTTAAAGATTCACGAAGGCCCCTTTCCACACATGCAGAATAATGCATTTTCAATCCACTTTCACAATTGTTTGCAAGTGGATTTTGCTGTTTAGCACAGTACAATCCAGCTGCAAAGTGGATTGAAAGTGCATTATGTTGCATGTGCAGAAGGGGCCAAAGTCTTGTGGTTCCTTGAAGAATCACAGAGGGCACTTTTTGCACATGCGGAATAATGCACTTTCAATCCACTTTCAATCCACTTTGCAGCTAGATTTTACTGTGCGAAACAGCAAAATCCACGTTTAGACCATTGTGAAAGTGGATTGAAAGTGCATTATTCTGCATGTGCAGAAGTGCCCAAAATCTTGCGGTTCCTTAAAGACTCAAAAAGAGTTGCCAACCTCCAGGTGGGGTCTGGAGTTCACCCGGAACGATAGCTGGTCGGCAGTCAACAGATTAGTTCCCCTGGAGAAAATGGCTGGTGTGAAGCCATTTTACCCCATTGAAGCCCCTCCTTTCTCCAAACCTCGCCCTCCCCAAAATCCGCCCTAAACCTCCAGGCATTTCGCATCCTGGAGATGACAAGGCCAGCCTTGGCGCCATTTATTTTCAACATCAGCCTTCATGCGCTGTTCAACAAGTAAATACTGCTTGCTGAGGTGATGAGTGTGCTGGACGAGGAACCCAGGTTTGAATCCCCACTCTCCCAAGGAGGCTTACTGGATTACCTTGGGCCTAGAAGAAGAAGAAGAGTTTGGATTTATATCCCCCCTTTCTCTCCTGCAGGAGACTCAAAGGAGCTTACAATCTCCTTGCCCTTCCCCCCTCACAACAAACACCCTGTGAGGTAGGTGGGGCTGAGAGAGCTCCGAGAAGCTGTGACTAGCCCAAGGTCACCCAGCTGGCATGTGTGGGAGTGCCCAGGCTAATCCGAATTCCCCAGATAAGCCTCCACAGCTCAAGCGGCAGAGCAGGGAATCAAACCCAGTTCCTCCAGATCAGAGTGCACCTGCTCTTAGCCACTGCTCTTAGCCACTACGCCACTGCTGTCTACCACACCTCGCAGGGTTGGTGTGAGGATTAAATGGAGAACTGCGTAAGCCACTTTGAGCCCCTATCGGGGAGAAAGGCGAGGCATTACTGAATAAATAAACTTGGCGGGAACACGAATATTTCCAGAGTGGCAGCCATATTATTCTAGTGTAGCAGAATAAAATAAAAGTCCACCGGCCTCTTCAAGAATAACAATATTTATTCCAGTTTGAGCTTGCATGAGTCAGAGCTCACATTAATGTTTATTTATTTCATTTACACACTGCCTTTCTCCTTAACAGAAAAACCAAAGCATCTCACACAGCTACTCTGTGAACGAGGCTGGGATGAGTGACGGTCCCAAGACCACCCAGCCAGCTTCCACGACAGAGTGGCTGGAGATTCGAAACCAAGTCCCTCAGATTCTCATCTGATGTTCTAACTACGAAGCCACTCTGGCTCTCAAACGCTATGAACAGAAAATCATTTTTCACATTGAAATAAGGGGAAATTACCAAAGGGCTGAGAGGATGGTGGGAGGAATTGGGGGAAGAGAGGAGCGGGTGCAAATCCTGCCATAAATCTATCTGGAATGATTCTCTGTAAGAGAATGAATTGTGGAACGGGCAGAGGTTCCAGCCTCTTCCCGTTTCATGGGATGCAGAGACACCAACATGTCATTAAGTCAGATAAACAACAACTTGGGCAAAAGCTCAGGGTCAGAATTACAAGTGGGAGAGGGGGTAGGAGATGAGGAAAGGGGGAGAGAATCCCGCATAAATCTGGCCAGCAGGCGTCCTTGCCCAGTGACCTGAAACTCAGGTGGTGGTTCAAAGAGTCTTGAAAATAAAACGGGTGATAACAAACTCCCTAAAAAACGTCATAAATCCACTCAAGGAATGAGGGCCCTCCAGAATGACCACGGCCTTGAACAAAGACACCCTCAAATCACAAGCCTTACAAAAACCAATCACCTCGGTGGCTGTAAGCACGGATACACAACTGCTTAAGAGGTACAAAGACGTGCTAAAATGAAGGGACAGCATTTGCTTTGTGTGATTCATACGAGGGCAGGCTGCGACGCCGCAAAACCCTGCATTATGAGGGGACACCACTGAGCCAGGTCAGCAGGCGGGGAGAGCTCTGCAAGGAACATACAGGAAAGTCCGTTTTGAAAATCACTAAAGTGCACTGGAAGGGACTTTAAAGTGCCTTATTCAATGTGTCCAAAAGCAGCCCTAGTTCCAACTTAGGCTCATTCCGCACATGCAGAATAATGCACTTTCAAACTGCTTTCGATGCTCTTTGAAGCTGTGCGGAATAGCAAAATCCACTTGCAAACAGTTGTGAAAGTGGTTTGAAAACACATTATTTTGCGTGTGCAGAAGGGGCCTTAGCTAGCAAACAATTCTGTCACCTTATCAGTCAGTGGTTTGAAAACGCTTTTCCTTCTTAGACTTCAGGTCTCTGTCACACGGACGCAAGAAGCTGCCTGATGCTGAGTCAGAACCTTGGTTCATCAAGGTTAGTATCACCTACTCAGACCGGCAGCCGTTCTCCAGGGTCTCAGGTGGAGGATTTTCCGGTCACCTTTTAAGCCATCTTTTTAACTGCAGATGCCGGGGATTGAACCTGGGACTTTCTACATGGCCCACCTCTAATTTACCTCTCCTCCACAACACCCTGCGAGGTAGGCTAGGCTCAGTGTGAGTGTCTGGCCAGAAAGGTAGGACAGCATACAAATTGAATAAAATAAACAAAATAAAAGTCATCAGTGAACTTGATAGATAACAGGGAAACATGGACCGGGCCCTTCTAACTTTCTAACAGAGTTTCCACAATAACAAACTTGGGATTTTCATCGTGCAGCGCCTCTGCCATCAAGATTCCTAAAGTGGACGCCGCACAGTGGGCATTTCAAGCAAACGTTCTTCCACATCTATGCCAGGAAGAACGTGGGAAATGCTTCAGAGATGTGACCTCAGGAATCCTGACCATAAAACAGCCTTATTGAGTAGGTCAGGACTGGGACGGGCAGGCAGACTACCCAGCCTGTGCACATTTGTCATTCTTTTTATTGATGTTCTGCTTTTATTTTTTAAAAAGGCAGCTAGCTGGACTGTAATTTGAAGATGGGGAAGGGTAACTGTCAGTGGCAGCATTGCCTAAGGAAACTGGGTACCCTGGAGGCAAAACCAAAACCTGGGGTTCAGTGTCGCCCCTACATGGGCAGAGGTGGCCCTGCACCACCAGCTGGGGGAGTTGATCCTGCCCCTCCAGGGATTGGGATTACTTCCCTGGAGTTAGAGGGCAGATCATCCTCTGCAATGGCAGGAGTCCTCCATGATGGCGGGAAACTCCTTGCTCGTCCCGCCTTGCTTGTGGGACTTACACCCGTAGAAGTGGAATTAAAGAGGTGAGCTGAAATCAAGGCCACCCACGTGACTTTAGAAATTCCCTCATTGTGGGAAACTGCCCAATTTGCCCAATGGGCGGTACGCCACTGGTAACTGGCAGAGAGAAGGCCATTTAGGTATTTCTTCCCATTCTTGTTTTCTTGGTGAAAAACCAACAAACCTAATGATTATAGTAGTGCAGGTAAATTTTCTCCAGCGAGGGTAAGACCAGCTTGGTGGCGGTGAAATGTGCCATCAAGTTACAGCTGGCCAATGGCAACCTCGTAGGGCTGTCAAGGCAAGCGATGAGCACAGCTGGTTTGCTGTTGCCTGCCGCTGCAAGAGCAACCTTGGTCTTCCCTGGTGGCCTTCCATTTCAAATGCTAACCAGGGCCGACTCTGCTTAGCTTCTGAGCTCTGATGAGATCAAGGCTGGGCCATCCAGATCAAGGCAAGAGACAAACAGAGGTGGTTTGCCATTGGTGGTCTCTGTGCAGCAGCCCTGGATTTCCTTGGTAAAAACTCCCATTCGAGTACTAACCAAGGCTGATCCTGTTTAGCTTCCAAAATATGATCAGATCAGGCTAGCCTGGAACATCCAAGTCAGGACAAGAGACAGAGGTGGTTTGCCATTGTCTGCTTCTGCTTAGTGACCCTGGACTTCCTTGGTGGTCTCCCATGCTTTGCTTCTAACAGCTGCCTAACAAGCTATCCTGGGCATCCAGGCCTGAGCTAGACCATCTTGCTTCTTTCAGATTGCAGAGAAAAAGAATCACAGATGTACACTCATTGGCCCTTTCCGCATGGGCCAATAAACACGGGTTAAGGATGGGATAAAACCCAGGTGGGGGGGGGGACTTTGCATGGATCCCGCTCCTGAAGCGAGTCCGCCCTGGGTTCTCTCCCCCCCCCACAACCCGGGTTTTACAAGAATCGTGATATGTGCAATTCTTTTGTTTTAATGTTCCTCATGCTGCGGCCGAGCAAACGACTGCAGCTGCGAGGCGTGTTATGCGGCTGCGCTTCTCCCCCCCCCCCCCGTTTCCCTTCCGGCTCCTATTTGTGGAGCCAGCCGCAGAGCATTGCCTAGCTCCGAAGCAAGGCTCTACCAAGGGGAGGCAATGTGTGCCGCCCTGCCAGCGTAGCTACTACTTGGCGAAGGGGTACATTTAAAAAAAAAAGTTTTTAAAGAAGTTCCTCCGTGTGAAGGCGCGTGCCCCGGCCGATGCGCTTGGCTGTCCATGGGACAGCCAGCCATGCGAAGAGCCCAGGGCAATGCCGGGTTCATTTATCCTGGCTGCAACACAGTCTAAATTTGCTGTACGGAAAGAGCCTCTGTGTAACCCAGTCATTTTCTCTCAGATATAAAGGTAAAGAGGTACCAAACTGGGAGAGTCACTGGTTTAATATCAATTTCCGCATGGGCCAATAAACACAGGTTAAGGATGGGATAAAACCCAGGGTGGTGGTGGGGGGGGAACTTTGCAAGGATCCCGCTCCTGAAGCAAGTCCGCCCTGGGTTCCCCCTGCACAACCCAGGTTTTACAAGTATCGTGCACTGCCCAGAGCCCTTCGGGGGAGGGGCGGTATATACATTTAATTATAAATAAAATAAATAAATAAATTTGCAAAGGCACAAGCAGAGATTCAAAGCGGAGGCTTGCTGGCTCACAGATGCATGTTCACTCAAGATCTGGACTGCACGTGTGTGTTTTAATCTAAGCCAGGGGTAGGGAACCTGCGGCTCTCCAGATGTTCAGGAACTACAATTCCCATCAGCCTCTATCAGCATGTGGTGGCCCGTATGCAGGCTAAAGTGATAAGGAGATGGATTCCTGGACATCCTGGAAGGTTCCCTACAAATCCTAAGCAAATTGTATTGATTTGTTTACCCAGCCTCTTCTTTTCTTAAGTCAACAGAGCTGTCACTGAGCATCTTGACCAGTAGATGGCGCCAGCAAGCCTTAGGAATTCAGCAAAGTTGTCAAGCGGACAGTTCCTGGAAAGGCAGAATTTATTTGACACAAGAGCATTCATTTCTGGAGAGAGAGAATGATGCAGGAGTCGCTGCGACATTCGGCCACCCGGCCCCTGCCGCAGCCCTGAGATGCCGGAGACTGCACCTGCCACCCAGAATGGCTTCCACGCAGGTGCTGAAAGGTGCACTAGTTGTCCTCTGACCATGGGTCTGTGGTAGAGCATCTGCTTGGGACGAAGATGGACTCAAGTTCTTGGTCTAACCTCCCTCACAGGATTGTTGTGACTACACAAGGGAGGAAAGGAGAACAACAAAAGCTGATCTGAGTTCCCGTTAGGGAAAAAAGCAGGATATGAGTAATGCCAAAAATAAAAAAATTGAAATAATTATTCCACCCTGAGCTACCAAACCTACCTGGCCGGAAAAGAAGCGGGTTCAAAATCTGTCTCATTCATGATGCCCTAACTGCATCCCAACCTTGTCATTTCTGCCTAACCCTTCCACTCAGCCAAAATAAACTCACACAAGCAGTGAGATTCGAACCAGCAAATCCCTGATTTGCCATTCACTCACTTAAAAGAGTCACACCTACACAACCCCACTGGTTTCCAGGGGCTTAGCAGGGTGCAACTCGGCTTCAGAACGTGCCGTTCAACACGGATCTCCAGCCCTTAGTTCTTTCTTCTGCAGCCTCAAAAGGCTTCCAACAATATCAGCTCAGAAGCAAGTATAATTTTTGTGCTTTTTTGTTTTTTAAAGACGAACTAGGGAAGGGGCAATTCCCCCACAGCTTCACTGCAGGTTATTTTCACCACCACTAGATTTGGGTATGTGTGTGCACCTCGTAAGAAGAAGAGCAAGCTGCCTGGGGAAAGTGTCAAATCCAATATATCCTTTGAAGAGACATTTGCAAAGCTGATTTCTCAGAGGCGCCCTGTCTCATGCTACTTTCCAAAGGGCTGATTTCTCCACAGAGAGGAAAAGCCAGAACCATAGAGTGTATAGAATCATAGAGTGTTGTGGTTTTTCTGGGGTGTATGGCCTTGTTCCAGTAGCATTTTCTCCTGACGTTCTGCCTGCATCTGTGGCTGGCATCTTCAGAGGATCCTCTGAAGATGCCAGCCACAGATGCAGGCGAAACATCAGGAGAAAATGCTACTGGATTTCAAACGAATTTTAACCTGGAAAACACATTACAGCTTCCAGTGATTCCAGCCATAGAGAAGCCTAACTGACAATACATAGAATCCATAGAGTTAGAAGAAAGAGACCCCAAGAGATCATCCAATCCCAACCCCTGCCATGCAGGAACACAGAATCAAAGCACTCTCGACATATGTTCTTCCAGATTGTTTAGAAACCTCCAAAGAAGGAGACTCCACCACTCCTACTGAGGCAGGTAGGAGTTCCATTTGCTGGAACAAGGCCTGACAGAGAGGATTCTTCCTAATGTTTGGGTGGGAACTCTCTTGCCTTCAGCTTCACGCCCAGACCCATGACTCCATCGTCCTAGTCCTGTGGTGGCCGAACCTATGGCCTCCAGATGTTTAAAAGCATGGACTACAATTCCCACGTCAGCCCCTGCCAGCTATGTGCCAATTGGCCCATACTGGCAGGGGCTGATGGGAATAGCAATTCATGGGCCTGTCTAGTCTCTAGGTTCGCCTCCTAATCCTAATCTCTGAAGGAACCAAAGAAAACAAGCTTGCTCCCTCTTCGACATGGCATCCCTTCAAATATCCAAACATGGCTATCATGTCACCTCTTAACCTTCTCTTCACCAAACTAAACATCCCCAGCTCCCTAAGCCTCTTTTTGTAGGGCATGGACTCCAGACCTTTGACCATTTTGGTTGCCCTCCAATGAACCTATTCCAGATTGTCAATATCTGTCTTGAACTGCGGTGCCCAGGACTGGATACAGTACTCCACCTAGAATTTGAGGAGTCCTGAAGCCAGGAATGCAGGAATGAGAGAGGGAAGTACTATTATGTCAAGAGGTGTGTATTCCCGGGGGAGTCAAAGTTAAAACCCAGAGACAAATTGTCTCCAGGACACCCCCTCAGGCTCTGCCCCCCCACCACCCCAGCTTCACACCCTGATGCCCCCAGGCTCCACCCCCACTGCCCTTGACCCCGCCCATGTCACCATGAACATGGGCAAGGTCTAGGGGGTGCCCACCTCCCCGTCCAGACTCCCCCTGCCGGCGGGGCTCCCAGCCGGCAGCCGGTAGTCTCTTCTGACCTCCCCTCCGGGTAGGCCAGAAGAGACTGCAGTCCCGGCCTCTGAGACCTGCTTTTATAAGCACTGAGGCCGGGGGGGTGGGGGGGTGGGGCTTGGGGAGCAGGAAGGGGTGGGACTGGCAGGGGCTGATGGGATTTGTAGTCCATGAACACCTGGAGAGCCACAGGTCGCAGACCCCTGGTGTAGATTAACCTTGTTTTTGCCTTGCTACTCGTCTCATGATTGAGACTTAACACATCCCCCCCCCACACTTTGTTTTACCTAATTCCCAACCCTTCTCCAAACCTATTGGTTTGGTTTTGTTAGAGAATCTCTGAACTCTGAGAAAGAGACGGTTTTGAGTGTGTTTCCCGAGGTTTGGGCTGATCATCTCTTGCCTACTGGGTAGGGTTACTGACCTCGTGGTGAGAAGCAGAAGTAGGTTCCCACAGCTCACAGGAACCAAAAAGTCAAGATGACGATAAAGCACCTCCTTCAGCCCATAAAACAGAAATTGCAGATTTGCACAGCCTCAGTTTCCCCGGAGGACATACAGGGAAGGAAGAGAGGGTTTCACAGTTCCACCTCCACTGAGCGTCATATGCGACAATAAGCTCCCTGCTTTGTTATTAAAGTCCAAAAAGACCTGCCTTTTCTCTGTAAAATGTTAATAGAGTGGGGGAGCTGGTTTCAAATAGCCTAAACAAGTGGAGGCTGAAGGGTTAACCCACCCCAGCCTCCCTCCACACAGCCCTGAGGCAAATCGAGGCCGGAACAAGCCTGAAATTGTGCATTTTATGGACATGATCTTTATCTTGGCTGTTGCAGCCCTCCAAGACATCTCTGTCCTTTTCTTTAATTATCAAATTGGAAGGTAGGACTACCCTAAGGTTGTTATGGGAACGATCCTTCACTGTTCAGTTAATGGCCCTTCCTCAGCCAAATCAGCTACGAGAAAATTCTCTCTCCTATTTTTTTCTTCCAAATTACTCCCTCCTGGAAATGCATAATTACTTTCGGGATTACAGTTTAAAAGTTCTTTTGCACGGTTTCCGAATGCTTAGTAACGAGAATCGATCAATCTGCAACAGAGCAACACAATATAAACATTCCATAGTAAACAGTAATCCAAAGCATGGTTACTCAGAATAAATTTCATTATACAGCGGAACCTCGGTTTTCGTTGGTAATCCGTCCGAAAAGAATTGATGAAAACCGAAACCGATGAAAACCGAGGCAAACTTTTCCATAGGAATCAATGTAAATTGATTCCTAAGCGCCACCCGCTCGCTAGCTGAGCCACAGCCAGCCAGCCCAGCCCCACAGCTCTGGGCTCACATTCCCAATGGGGGCCTTGTGGGGAGCGCCTGCCTGGCAGGATGAAGAGAAGAGGAAGACTTTGGATTTATACCCCTCCCTTCTCTCCTGTAAGGAAGACTCAAAGGGGCTGACAATCTCCTTGCCCTTCCCCCCTCACAACAAACACCCTGTGAGGTGGGTGGGGCTGAGAGAGCTCCGAGAAGCTGTGACTCCATTAAAGGTCACCCACCTTTAGGCGTGTGTGGGAGTGCACAGGCTAATCATGAATTCCCCAGATAAGCACCTCCCACCCAGCTCCCAAGGCGGCAGAGCTGGGAATCAAACCAGTTCCTCAGATTAGAATGCACCTATACTTAACCACTAAGCCACATTAGAAAGTGATGCTGTTTCAGGGTGGGGGATGAAATCCACCCCAAACAGCATCACTTTCTCAATGTTGTTTAACTAGTGACCCCAGATTCTCCAGCTTTAGGGGAGTTGGATTTTAAAGGAGAATTTGGAGCTCTCTGGTTGCCCAAACACCATTGAAAGTGATGCTGTTTGGGGGTGGGTTCCAGCATCACAGCTGACTGCCCGGCGCTGCTTGAGGGCTCAGATTACACTAGGATCCATTTTCCTCTGAAGCTCTATGGCTCTGCTTGCCCAGGAGGAGGGCAGGGCAAGGGCAGAGCAGAGGCAAGAGTCTGCCACCATCCCGACCTAGGAGGAAAGCTGCTTTTATAAGCTAGCCCTAGAGCCAGGGGAAACTGAGGGCTTCCAGGGAGGCAGCATGAATCATGCCCTAGAAGTGGGTGGAGGTGTGGCCCCACCCTGAACCCCCCCATTAAAAATCTATACCTACATCCCTGGTTGGCCCTGGTTTCTACTTGCATGTGAGACCACCCAGGAAGTCCAGGGTTGCTATGCAGAGGCAGACAATGGCAAACCACCTCTGTTCATCTCTTGCCCACCCCACAGGTTCCAGCAACGGCTTTCTCCTTTCCTCCAGGTGACCCCACCTGCTCTTCACCACTACGCCACACTGCTGTTAAAAGAGAGATGGAGAGAGATTTCCTCCAATAACTATCACTGCAGTAAATGATATTAAAAATTGGGAATAAAGAGGAATCTGGTGACACTTTCAAGGGCAAGGAGTTGACTGTAGGCATATTCTTAACCTCACAACAACCTTGGAGGTTAGGTGATGCTAACGGGACGTGACCGGTCCCAAGGTGCCCCCACAAACTACATGAGTGAGTGGGGCTTTAACCTGGACTGGGATCCTAGACCCCATTTCTATCCTTTTCCACTGTGGAGGTAGTCCTGGAGGGGATGTGGCCTGGGGACTGGGCATCTGCCTGGCATCCGGAAGGTACCAGGTTCAATCCCCAGCATGTCCATGCAAAGGATCTGGCAGCTGGTGATGCAAACGTCCTCTGCCCAAGACCCTGGGCAGCAGCTGCCAGCCTGAGCAGACAATGCCGACTTTGCAGGCCCCAAGGTCTGATTCGGTTCAAGTCAGCTTCACGCACTTTCATGTAATTGTTTGGGGAATTCTTAAGGGTGAGGAAGGGTGCAATATGTACCTCAGCCACCAGGGGGCAATAAAAGCCAGGGGAAAAGGGGGGACCAGGGATGCGGTAATAATGGGGGTCAGGGTGGGGGGCGGGAGAGAATGCCAGGGGCAGTGGGCATTTCACTGGGCAAGGTTTGTGCGGCAGGGATCACAGCAGTGATTTCCAGACTGAGTGTGCGCGCGCGCACGCACGCACGCGATGCAAGCAACATGTCAGGCAGGCCCTGGCTTTGCCCTGGGTGAACACAGTGGGCTTATGAAAACCACACCCCAGTCTTCAGCTTCTCCACGTGAGGAGGAAAGGTCTGTGCATCCTCCCAGGCATCAACAAGCCCTTGAAAAGGCTCCTCCGGAGACTGGGAAACCCAAGATGTGTCTTCGCGTTTGGTACTAAATCTTGGGATAAAGTTACCCCCGCCGCCCTCCAGAGTCAGTTCAGCTAGGCAGCATTTTTTTTTTTTGCAGAGACAACATGTTTCAGAGCTGGGGCTTCATGACTAGGCCGCTACCGAAAGCCAGACATGTGGGAACAAGTCAAATATATTTGATGCCTCTGCGTGAGTGACATTTCAATTCACTCGGAGAGCAAATGGGTTTAAGCGAATGTTCTTTCTGAATGAGAGCACGCTATCTGAGCGGGGAATGCCCAAGAGGTTCATGGTTAAAAGAGGGTCAAATGTGTCCTCCCTCCCTGCAGACCAGCCCTCCCTGTGGAGGAGAAACTTCATTTCCCCACTCCTGTTTCCTTGTGGGGAAAAATAATATTCCCTCTCCCTCACCCCAACTGCAGTTGAGAATTTGTATGGCTGGCACGCTATGGGTGCACAAAACGATGCTAAGTTTCTGCTGGCTAGTGACCGAGGCATCACAAGCCACAGGAGATACACACCACTTCAGGAAATATATTTTTGTCCACTTTCCAAACGCTGAGATTGCCACCGGGCGAGTCCAGCAGCCGCACAAAATGTTCCCCATTTAAGCGGGGCCCTCTTGGCTCTGCCCGATTTAAAGACTACGTTAATTTTGCTTTTAAAAATCCAGCGGACAGCCGTGAGGTCCCCCATTCTGTGGCTGTCCTAACACAGAAAGAGGTCTCCACTTTCCAACCAAAAGGAAAAATAGCCCAGTGCAACAACAGGGAAGAGGGGTGGGTGCCCTGTGTCCCCATAACCCCACTTGGATCTCACTCTCTTCAAAATGAATTCTTGCCTGTGCACTTTGGGGTGTGCAGTTTTGCCAGAAGACATTCCTCTCAGCGAGGTGCTGCAGCTGTGCTTTGCGCTCGCAATGATCTGGTAAAATTGTTTGTTGTGATATTTTTATGCTGCAGAAAAGCCGGAGGCATAATTCACTGTTTTGTTGCTGTGCTCCCCCCTGTATTTTTCTCTCCCATTTGAACGGGGCCACTTGGCACACTACCTGTATTGCTTAATAAACCCTGTTCAAAGGAGAGCCATAATGCTCGCCAGGTTTAATGTTATGCCTTCTGCCTTGTTACATGGCAGATTTAATAAGCAAGAAAAGGCTAAAAGATTGTGCCCGTGTAACGATGGCTCAGTTGAATCTCTGGCCCACCAATTACTTCACTGTCTCAGATTCAAGGAAATCAGATCCAAGTATGTGAATCTCACTCCCTTACATTTACCAGATCTCCCCGATTTAATCAGATTACACTACTTGTTGGACAACCCTGATCCTTCTCTCTGTGTGATAGTGGCAGACTTCCTCCTGGAAATTACTAAATGCCAGTAGATTTCCTTCGTCCTAACATGTATATCCTGTATTGTATATGCTTTTTAATCTGTTTTTATTATTGTTGTACTGCTGTCTATGCCAATAAAGGCTTGCTTCTGTTTTGTTGCAGCAGTTCACACGCCCAGAGAAAGAGGCCACCCAAAGGCAGCCTCCCCCCAGTTCGATGATCACCAAACGGCAAAATAGAGAAACAAAATATTAGTGAATTCAGTGCCAAATTCCAGAGCAGAGGGATCTAAAAGCTCTTCCCATCCTGACGTGCTCTTGGAAGTCAAGACTTTCTGTTCTTACCAAAGTATCAAGATCTGAATCAGAATCATTGGGACGCTGACCAAACACCAGTTGGGGCAGCTGGGGCAGGAGTCTGCAACCTGCGGCTCTCCAGATGTTCATGAGCTACAATTCCCATCAGCCCCTGTCAGCATGGCCAATTGGGGGGGGGGGGGCTGATGGGAATTAGAGGTCATGAACATCTGGAGAGCTGCAGGCTGCAGACCCCTGGTTGGGTCTTCCAACTTCTGGGCAGTAGCTGGAGTTCTCAGTCGCTGGAGAATTATATCTGACATCCAGGCTAAAGTCCCTCCCACCCAAAACCCTGTTTTGCTCAAGGGTCCACCCCCAAATCTTCAGGAATCTCCCAACCCAGCGTCGGCAACTGCAGGTAGAACTGACCTTTGCTCTCACCTTGTCACATGCCAGGAGCTTGTTAAGAATGAAGAAGAAGAGTTTGGATTTCTATCCTCCCTTTCTCTCCTGTAAGGAGACTCAAAAGGGCTTACAAACTCTTTTCCCTCCCCCCCCCACAAGAAACACCCTGTGAGGTAGGAGGGGCTGAGAGAGCTCCAAAGAACTGTGACTAGCCCAAGGTCACCCAGCTGGCATGTGCTGGAGTGTGCAGGCTAATCTAGTTCACCAGATAAGCCTCCACAGCTCAAGTGGCAGAGCGGAGACTCCAACCCGGTTCTCCAGATTAGAGTGCACCTGCTTTTAACCATTACACCATACTAGCTCTCGGGGAGACAATTGGGGGGGGGTACTTGACCTCTACTCCCCCACAAAACCCACCTGCTCCCAGCGGGGTATCCCACACAGCAACCCTTCCGTCTGAGGCCCAAAACGAGCTCCCTCCCAACTGTGCATTTCCCAGCATGGGATGAGCAGAAGCCATTAGCATCTCTGTGCCATTCTTTAAACTGAACTTCATATTAGCACATGGGCACCCACGCACCACAAAGAGATCCATCAAGGTGCTTTTAAAGCGGTTGAATTATTTAAGTTGTTCGCATAAATAGCCCCCGGGAACAGCTTGTTGGGTCGTTCGGAGGCTGGAAATGGTGCATCGCATCGGAATGACTGCACGGGCCTTTTTGAAGCAATAAAATGTTTCCATTCCCAGCCTCAGAGGCATATCTAGGGTGTGGCAAGGCAGGGCATGTGCCCTGGGTGCCAACGTTTGAAGGGCGTGCTCCAGCCCACACCCTGCAGCCCCCAAGTAGCCCCCGCTAAACTGTGCCCTGGTCCTAAACCCCATGTGGCGTTCGGAGGGTGGGCGCGCCTGTTCAACGCTGAGCTCAGCCTGGCTGGGTCGAGCTTTAAACTGCAGGCTTTCAACCTGGCTGAGCTCAGTGTCAAACTGAGCAGAAGCTCTGCCCGGCTCCTCCAGGTAGGGGTGGAGTCAGCAGTATAAAGCTGGAACCAGCCAGACCCACTGATCAGTTTGACACTGAGCTCAGCCTAGCCGGGCCGAGTTTTAAACCGCAGGCTGTGGCCCAGCTAGGCTGAGCTCAGCGTAGAACGAAGCAGTCGCTCTGCTCAGCCCCAGTTTCATAATGCCGGCTTTGCCCCCGAGCTCCTCCTGACCTTTGGAGGTGGAATACGGAGGGCAAAGCCAGCGATACGAAGCTGAATCTGGGCAGAGTGACTGCTAAGTCCAAGGTTGAGCTCGGCCTGGCTTGGTTGAGTTTTAAATTTCAGACTTTAAAACTGGATCTGGCCAAGCTGAACCCAGCCGGCCTCCAAACTCCATATGGAACTGCACGTGCGCCGGGGGGGGGGGGGGGGGGGATGAGCCAGTAGTTTTTGCCCCTGCCCAGGCTGCTCTACATTCCTGAGAAAGTGATTCAGGGCAGCCCTAGAGGACAGAATAATATATCCTTTGGAGGAGAGAAGCACATCCCCCCAAGCGTCCCTGCTAGGTCGATTCCCCACCGGAAAAATGAATGTAGATACTAACCGGTTTGGGAAAAAGCGGGACCTTGTGAGCACGGTTTCCGCGTCCCCACTACAGTTTCTGCCCCACAAATGAACCTTGTCCCCAGACACGCAGCAGCAACGAAAAATTCCCCACCGAGGCGGATCGAACACGCGATCCGCTCAGGAGCTACCCTGATTGGCTGCTGCGTTGTGCTGGGGCGGGAATTTTAAAAAAATTTTTAATATGCCGGATCCTTGTCACTACGGGCATGCATAAAACTGACTCTAAGGCCCGGAGATGAAGAAACAGCGAAATTAAAGAGCCAAAAAGCCCTGTTTTCGCGCACCTCCATGTAGTCAGATCCATGCGGATACGACGTGTAGCACTGCTTTGTATTGCCTTCTACTCAGTCAATCAGCTAAAACCGGCCCCATGTTGCTTCGTATCCATGTGGATCTCCGGTCCACGAAATGTTTTTTAAAAGGCTGCGCGCACATCGCGCACAACCCACTGTGTTCTCATTGGATGGGAGGCTCCACGTCACTACCAGCAGCGGGAAAAATGAATCCAGATTCACCCCCACAATTTCCCCACTGCTCCAGATTGCCCACACGTTTTTTAAAAAAGGTCTACTTTCTTCCAGGTTCTAAAATAACATGTGCTTTTAGAGCATCAGAAACAGGATGAAAATATGACAGCGCTGGTGCAGTGGGGAGTTCTGCTGGAAACCTGGGCCCCTTCCGCACACGCAAAAGAATGCGTTTTCAAACCACTTTCACAACTGTTTGCAAGTGGATTTTGCTATTCCGCACAGCTTTAAAGAGCACTGAAAGCAGTTTGAAAGTGCATTATTCTGCATGTGCGGAATGAGCCCTGGATATTTTGTGTGACGAGCACGCATCTAATCCTCAGTGGGGAATCGACCCTAGATGACTGCAGTGGGCTCTATATTTAGTTAGTTAGTTCAACCTGCACACCACTCTCCCCGGCTCACAACGGTAAACCCACGCCGTCTGGCTTTAAAACAGAGTAGGTAAACAATTTAGAACAATTTAAAACTGGTCAAAACAGTTCAACCAGTTGCCAGCAATTTACAGTCCAATCACAGTCTAGACTAAAAATGCGGCTTTAAATTAAAATCGAGTAAAAGCTAATTTCAGATCAGAGTTAAAATAAGGCTGGCAACAGGTGCCGTTTAAAGCAGGGCGGGAATTCAGATCTGGGCGGGCAACAAGTGCAGTTAACAACAGAATTACCGTTTTGATTTCAGTTTCTCGTTTTTGGCCTCATCCAAAAGCCTGGCGGAGCGGGAGCGGCCCTTGAAGCCACAACTAGTCCAGAATGCAGTAGCCTTTCCGCTCTTTCCCGTACTTGGGATATTGCTTCAAAACCTTACACGCTGCCTGTTTTCAGAGCCGCTTACGCAGAAACGTGGCTACTTCAGTTTTAGAAATTCAATTCAAGGGGCTGGTTAGGACCGTCAAAAACCGCCACCTTCCTAGGACCAGTAGGTAGGAGTCCAAAATATTTTAATAACAGAGTTCAAGTGAATTTGAGAATTAGGATTTCAAAACTAGATGAAGCCGCCCGCCTGCTACACTTACCTCCAGTCCCTATTGGGCAGGGAGGTTGCTTTAGTAACCCCTTCTTGGCACTCAGAAACTGGTTGGATCCCACCTCTGCCTGGGACCCACATATCTGAAGGACTGTTTCCTTCCATAGATCACTTTGTGCCAACTACGGCCCCTTCCGCACATACAGAATAATGCACGCTCAATCTACTTCCACAATGGTTTGAAAGTGGATGTTGCTATTCTGCGCAGTAAAATCCAGTTTCAAAGTGCGTTGAAAGTGGATTGAAAGTGCATTATTCCGCATGTGCGGAAGGAGCCAACGGTCACTGGGAGGCCATTTGCTGGCTATTCCCACTGCTTAGGATGGTCCATCTGGTATCAATTAGAACTCATTTACATTATTTTCCTCTCTCCTGTTTTATCCACACAACAACCTTTTGAGGTACTATAGGCTGAGAGTATGTAACTGGCCCACGTTTCCCCAGTGAACTCCAGGGCCAAGGGCAGATTTGAATCCGCGCGTCTCCAGCCAGCCCTCTAACCACAGTGACTGTCAGTTGATGCTCAAATGCTTGCGGCATTGTATCCTCGCTCTTGTTTGCCCAGACCCGCCACCTGAGAGGACCTAGAACGACCAGGTTCAGACCTAGAGAATGCTGCAGTTCCACTGAAAGGGACAAAGATGGGGTGGAACTCTTTCCCTTCACCTTGGAGTTCATATGTTCATGAAGCAGCAGTGGCGTAGGAGATTAAGAGCTCGTGTATCTAATCTGGAGGAACCGGGTTTGATTCCCAGCTCTGCCGCCTGAGCTGTGGAGGCTGTGGACCTGTTCCAATTTGCCAATATCCTTCTTGAATTACGGGGCCCAGAACTGTACATAGTATTCCGGGTGAGGTCCGACCAGTGCAGAAGAGAGAGGTACAATTACATCCCTCAATCTAGACCAGGGGTAGGGAACCTTTAACACTCAAAGAGCCATTTGGACCCATTTTCCATGGGAAAAGAAAACACTTGGAGCCGCAAATAATTTTTGACGTTTAAAATAAAGATAACACTGTATATATAGGGGTTTTTTTACCTTTTACTCCGCTCATTCTGAGAAGCGCATGGATGCGTCTGCCCTGCTGCCTGCATGCAAATTGCGGAGCAAGGATAGAACCAGCGGCTCGACCTACGCCGGCCGCCCAGGCGCAACTCCACCCTGCTCCAACGGGGCAGGTGAGAGGGGAAGCCCGCGGCGTGGCCCAGCCGGCCACGGGCAGTTGGTGCGCCCGCCCTGCTGCTTGCAGGGTGGGCAAGGATGGGGCCAGCGGTTCAGTTCGTGGAGCCGCAGTGCAAGGGCAGAAGAGCCACATGCAGCTCTCGAGCCGCAGATTCCCTACCCCTGATCTAGACACTACACTCCTATTGATGCAGCCCAGAATTGCATTGGCTTTCTTGCATCACACTGCTGACTCGTGTTCAATGTGATACTATAAGGAATTCTAAGAACCCAACAAAACTAGGGAATACGAAGATACCTGAGTTAAGACTACCTCTGGCCAGGGGGAAGATAGTTATAAAAAGAACCGCCAGCTGGAGCCTTGGAAAAGGATGCAAACACTTACTTCTTTTGCATGCCCGGGCCTCAGAGGCGTATGGTGTTAAAATGGCGCCTGGAGACAACTGTTCTCTGGGCTCCCCCCTGCTATACCTGGGGGCGGGGCTCAGGGGGATGGCCCCCCCACAAGGCCTCACCCCTTCCCTCCCAGCTCCCAGTTGGCAGCCAGCAGTCCCTTCTGCCTTCCCCTCTGGGGAGAGCAGAAGCAACTGAAAGGCTCCGTCCTCAGCTCCTTTGCTTTTATAAGCATGGGAGTGGGGCTTGGGGGCGGGCCCCTGCCCCACCCCCATGCTTATAAAAGTAAAAGAGCTGAGGACGGAGCCTTTCAGTTGCTTCTGCTCTCCCCAGAGGGGATGGCAGAAGGGAGTGTCAGCTGCCGTCTGGGAGCTGGGAGCAAGGCTTGGGGGGGCTGTCCTCGGGCTTCCTTTTTCCCGCCCACGTCGATGATGGTGCCTGAAGAAGACGACACAGCAGGTCATCCTGCTGCCTTCCTGTCTTCCTGCTCACAAGGGGGGGCAATTTTGTGCCCCCCACGTGACCAGATTAGTGGCGCCCAGGGACAGAGGGTACCCCCATTCCTAGGCAGATACGCCACTGCCTGGCTTTGTAGCCCAAATACAAAAACAGTCCCTTTATATAACTCCAACCAGCGGGCCTGGCCTCCCTTTAATAGCACATGGGGCTAAGTCTGTTCTCTGCAGAACGTTAACGAATGTTTGACTCATCTGGATCCAGACCACTGTTCCAGCTGTCCACGAGAAGCCCCATTACATTCCCCCAGTGCCTCCACTTTGCCTAAAAATAACTGCAATCCATCGGCCTGGAGGGAGGAGACAGGGGAAAAGTCCCTTAGAGAATCCCAAGAGCAGACGGATGTCTTCTACTTCTGACCAACGCAGCACCAAAGCATCCAGGGGGAGGGGTCCAAGTGCTAGCCAAGGATGACCCTGCTCATCTCCAAAGATCTTATGAGACTGGGCTCGGCTGGGCCATCCAATGTGCAGTTCTGGGCACCACAATTTAAGAAGGATATGGACAGCCTGGAAGGTGTCCAGAGGAGGACGGCCAAAACGGTAAAAGATCTGGAATCCATTCCCTACGAGGAGAGACTTGGGGAGCTGGGGATGTTTAGTCTGGAGAAGCGAAGATTAAGGGGGGACATGATAGCCATGTTTAAACATTTGAAGGGATGCCATGTCAAAGAGGGAGCAAGCAGTGGCGTAGGAGGTTAAGAGCTCATGTATCTAATCTGGAGGAACCAGGTTTGATTCCCCGCTCTGCCGCCTGAGCTGTGGAGGCTTCTCTGGGGAATTCAGATTAGCCTGTACACTCCCACACACGCCAGCTGGGTGACCTTGGGCTAGTCACAGCTTCTCGGAGCTCTCTCAGCCCCACCCACCTCACAGGGTGTTTGTTGTGAGGGGGGAAGGGCAAGGAGATAGTAAGCCCCTTTGAGTCTCCTGCAGGAGAGAAAGAGGGGATATAAATCCAAAATCTTCTTCTTCTTCTTCTTTGCTGCTCCAGAGACTAGGACACAGAGTAATGGGTTCAAGGTGAAGGAAAAGAGATTCTACCTGAACATTAGGAAGAGCTTTCTGTCAGGGCTGTGTGACAGTGGAATGCACTGCCTCGGATTGTGGTGGAGTCTCCTTCTTTGGAGGTTTTTAAAGAGAGGCTGGCGGCCATCTGTCGAGAGTGCTTTGATTGTGTGTTCCTGCATTGAAGCGGGTTGGACTGGATGGCCCTTGAGATCTCTTCCAACTCTATGAGTCTATCCAGGTCAGAGGCAGTTTGCCATTGCCTGCCTCCGCGTAGCGACCCTGGGCATCCATACATTGCATTTTAATGTGCCCACTGTTTAAATCTGGGAGGAGACCAGCACACAGCTCAATATTTTTTTGATTTCTGTCCCTCTCCTTAAAATGAGCGCCCCTGCGGTCTGCATGCTGGTATTCATGTCGACTTGATTATTTGGAGCTGACAATCACAGGAGCTGACATTTTTTAAAAAAATACTGAACATCCGATCTGATGAAGCGTTCCGGAGAACCTGAGAGTTGGCACTCCGTCTGGTGATAGATGCATTGGCTGGAGCAAGGAGCATCACACAGATCTTTGCCAGGGACTTATCTGCAGAATCGAGTGGACTTTTTTTTTAATCCCGTGAATTCAGGTGAATTCAGCAGGGCAGCTACACTGCAGTTATATTTATTTCTTTTATCTCCCACCTTTCTCCGCAGTTGGGGCTCAAAGAAGCTTTACAACATTACTTTCTCTTCCTCCAGCTGCTCGCGACAACAGCCCAGGCAGAGAAGCTATGATGGTTCCACCGAGGTCCCAAGGGTAAAAGTGTGGATTCGAACCCATGTCACCCACAGTCCTAGTCCGCCACTTCATCTGCTACGTCACACTGACTCTCACGGCCCCAAGGATCTTCCGCTTGAGCTCTTGATGCTGCTTCTGGGAAACAATTCCCTGTCCACCTCGGTCATCCCCGGCATGTATCCGAGGTCTCCAAACAACTACCGCGTTTCCCCGAAAATAAGACAGTGTCTTATATTAATTTTTGCTCCCAAAGATGCGCTATGTCTTATTTTCAGGGGATGTCTTATTTTTCTGTGTTCTGTTCGTCGGGCATGCTTCCAAACAAAACCTTTGCTACGTCTTATTTTCAGGGGATGTCTTATATTCGGGGAAACAGGGTAATGCACTTCTTGGAACTTAGCCAAATCTGGATCTCAGATGTCTCTCCAGTCGCGCATTGCCAAGGCGCATAACTGCAGCCATTTCCTTGCGGGCATCTTAGGAAATCTGAGTCGCCAAATGCAATGCGAGAAGGATGAAAATAGCTGAAACTTCTGCTCCTCCTTCCTGTTTCTGAGGAGACTCGTAAGATTCTTCTAAAAGGGGAACACTGACCAGGCGGGGTTAGGTGCGAGCTTGGAACGGCACTGTAACAATTCACTCTTTCTTCCAGGCCAGGAGCTCAGTTACACAAACCACCAGCACCTCTTCATGGGTTATGCTCACAAAGGTGGAAGCCTTCAGACTAATTAAGAATAGGCTCTTGGATCTTGATTTTCATAATTTGACTCTTGCAGCCAAGACAACCTGTTCTCCGACTACATTATTAATCCCATGCGAGCAGTGGTGGGATCCAAAAATTTTAGTAACAGGTTCCCATGATGGTGGGGTTCAAATTGTGGTGTAGCGCCAATGGGGCTGGGCGGGGCACGGGGGTGTGGCCGGGCATTCTGGGGGCGGGGCATTCCTGGGCGGGGCTGTGGCAAGGACGCAGCCGCTGCGCCGGTCCTTGGGCGGGAAACGAATGCACGCACGCACAGGCTGCCATGCACGCCGGTGCACCTCCTGCTAGACTGCTTCAAGTTCTGCGCGCTACTGCTGAGGAGCGGAGGAGGGGCGTAACTAAGGCAAAAACCACGTGGCAAAATCACCAATTAGTCACCCCCTCTCGGCACACACAAATAATTAGTAACCTACTCTCGGGAACCTGTGAGAACCTGCTGGATCCCACCTCTGCATGCGAGCGTGGAATTATGGCAGCATATCTTCGTCTGCTGATTAATCCCACCCAGAGGAGAGCCTTGGCTACTGCAAGATGTAATGTGCTGCCATCAGCTCTCCTGGAGGGAAGATTTAAGAATATAGAACGTTCTAAAAGGGTTTGTTCTTGTGATCTGGTTACAGTTGAAACACTTGACCATTCTCTGTTTGTATGCCCTAAATATGATAATCCTCGGGGATAGGGCGGTATAAAAATCTAATAAATAAATAAATAAAAATAAAATAAGATACGCATGAAATATATGAATTCTATTTTCTCGCAATGTTCTCAGTGGCATGAGTGTTATAAGATACCCAATCTCCTGAACAGCTCTGATGTACTCTTTTGTGAAACTGTTGCAAATTTTATACTGGAGATTAGTAATTTTAACTGTATTTCTTAACCTTGTTTTGTTTTAAAATTTTGTCCTGTTTTATATGCCAATAAAGGCTTGTGTTGAGGCACCTCTTCATGGGAAATGGGACCCAGTAGGATTCAAAATGGCAGCCGACCCACAGTTTACCCCTGCTCACATGGTGCTATGTGGCCAACAGCATCTTGTATGCAACATCTTGAATGGAGCAGCATCTCTGAGCCCACAAAACTGGGGTTGTTACACATCAGGAAGAGGAAGTAGTAAAGTTCCATTCTGCCAAGCCAGCAGAATATGCACCACTGTGTACAACATTTGGCAAGCTCCATCAACGCAGTTTTATGGTGTTCTTACCCTTGGCAGGAGGACTGAAGATGCATTATTGTGTAAGGTCAGGGGGCACAGAATTAATACAAAGCAGCAACAGCATCATTCTGCCTGGCTTGCTGCCCCCACTAAGCCTCTGAACGACCACAGGGGCCCCTCTTCAGCATCTCAAAGGCCCCTTCCCCACATGCAGACTAATAAACATTCAATCCACTTTCACCATTGTTTGAAAGTGGATCTTGCTATTCCGCACAGTAAAATCCAGCTTCAAAGTGCATTGAAAGTGGATTGAAAGTGCATTATTCTGCATGCATGGAAGGGGCCCAAAACATGCTAAGAATTCCACAGTGAAAAAGAAGAGTTTGGATTTACATCCCCCCTTCCTCTCCTTTAAGGAGACTCAAAGGGGCTGACAATCTCCTTTCCCTCCACCCTGTGAGGTGGGTAGGGCTGAGAGAGCTCTCAAGAACTGTGACTAGTCCAAGGTCACCCAGCTGGCATGTGTTGGAGTACACAAGCTATTCTGGTTCCCCAGATAAGCCTCCACAGCTCAAGTGGCAGAGCGTGGAATCAAACCTGGTTCTCCAGATTAGAGTGCACTACACCACACTGGCAAAGTAAAGGCAGAATTTACCTTTAAAATAATTCCAGAGGGCAGCTGTGTGGCTCTGCAGTAGAACAGACAGATTCAAATCTAGCAACACCTTAAAGACCAACAAGATTTTGGTGGCAGAAGCTTCCAAGAGTCAAAGGAACTGACCAAAGGAAGTTTGACTCTCCAAAGCTCATATCCTGACAGTTTTGTTGGCCTCTACTGAACTTGCTGAATTCACCTTTATGGCTGACTGCCATGAATGGGTTTTCAGCTTAGATTTTAGTACTAGTTTTATGGCAAAGTCTACTGTACAACTTAACTTGTTTGTAAGCAACTTTGGTTGGGAAGGGCGGGGTATACATTTAATAAAATAATAAAGCAAATAAATAATAATGAACAAGCTCTAAGAAGAAAGGACGTTGCCCAATCACCCCACCGTTATAATTTAATATTTGCATCTTGTCTTTCTTCCAAAAGTCTCAATGGAATCCATACTCCTAGACGCAAGGACAGCTCGACTTCCAATCCAGAGTTTCTGTCCATCAGTCTAGACAGATCACTGTCCCCAGACTCCACCCTTCTGTGCTAAATGCCAGGGTGATGCCAGCTAAGATGCCACGCAATTGTACTTAGTACCGCGAGGTCAGCTTGAACCTTCCGGAAACAGGCTGATGATAATGGAATCAGCAATCTGCATTAGCCAGAAAGTACACAGGCACTCAGAAGTCACGTCAAGCCCGAATGGGTATGGACCGTGGCCAGGCCTGCGTGCCTTGTGCCTTGCGCCTTCCCTCTCCTTTCACATGCAGAGTGCATAGAAGAAATCCTTTTGAGACAATCTACTGCTTCAGTGCAGGACAACAGCAGCCGCATCATCAAAGTTACTCTTTCCTCTATGAGCTGGGATTCAAACCCTGGATTTAAAGATGGTGAAGAATCCCAGTTTTTTTGGGGGGGGGCAGGGGGTAGAGCTAAGCTGCACATCTCTATTTGGATGCCACAACTAACCACGGTTAGTTTTCCCCTTGGAGTTCATCACTGCACTTCACACTTCTATTTGAATGTCACAACTAACAGCGGTTAGTTTTCCGCTTGGAGTTAATCACTGCACTTCACACCTCTATTTGGATGCCACAACTAAACCGTGGTTAGTTTTCCCCTTGGAGTCCATCACTGCACACTTCTATTTGGATGCCACAACTAAACCGTGGTTAGTTTTCCCCTTGGAGTCCATCACTGCAGTTCACACTTCTATTTGAATGTCACAACTAACAGTGGTTAGTTTTCCGCTTGGAGTTCATCACTGCACTTCACACCTCTATTTGGATGCCACAACTAACCGCGGTTAGTTTTCCCCTTGGAGTTCATCACTTCACACCTCTATTTGGATGCCACAACTAACCGTGGTTAGTTTTCCCCTTGAAGTTAATCACTGCACTTCACACCTCTATTTGGATGCCACAACTAACCGTGGTTAGTTTTCCCCTTGAAGTTAATCACTGCGCTTCACACCTCTATTTGGATGCCACAACTAACCGTGGTTAGTTTTCCCCTTGGAGTTCATCACTGCAGTTCACGCCTCCGCAGCAAGCCCAGTTTGAGCACGTTCAAACACCTGAACAGGGCAGGCAATGAGTTTGGGACAGTCCCAACTTTTTGGTTAGATGGATACAAAATTTTGAGGAAGAAAGATCCTTTCAACAATGGGAAACTTTACGAACAAAAGTTACACAATTCACAGTCAGTTGAATATTAAGAGAAAATTGGCAAAAGATGTTTTATCGGTGGTACATCACTCCAAAAGATATTGAGAAAACGGATAAGAACACCAAAGGGAGGTCTTGGAAACGCAAAGAAGTGGACAGCTCATTTGACCACATCTGGTGGACGTGTAGAAAAGTTTTTTAAAAAACTGAAAAGAAATTCATGCAGAAATTCATTTAAAAAATCGAAATTAAGTTAGCAGTGGCAGCCAAGACTATGCCACTAAGCTTACTGCCAAAAAAAATTCCCAAAAATCTTTGAAAAACTGTTTTGATATTTGATAATGACAGCCAGAGCGGGGCTCGCCACAAGATGGAAAGCAGAAAACTATCTAAGCTGAGACAACTGGGGAAATAAACCAGTGGAATATGCAGGAATTGGAAAATTAATGGATTTTGTGAATAAGCAACTAATCCAAGAATTTCAGGATGAATGAAAAATGCATCATTTATATTATCCTTTAAAAAATGGGGAAATTTAAACGATATTGCTGAACTGATGAATATAAATTTGGGTGCTGTGTGGTTTCCGGGCTGTATGGCCGTGTTCTAGCAGCATTCCACCCCCCCCCCCCCCCCCCCCCCCCCCCCCCCCCCCCCCCCCCCCCCCCCCCCCCCCCCCCCCCCCCCCCCCCCCCCCCCCCCCCCCCCCCCCCCCACCCCCCCCCCGCCCCCGCCCCCCCCTCCGCCCCCCCCCCGCCCACCCCCCCCCCCCCCCCCCACCGCCCCCCCCCCCCGCCCCCCCCCGCCCCCCCCCCCCCCCCCCACACCCCCCCCGCCCCGGCCACCCCACCCCCGCCCCCCCCCCCCCCCGCCCCACCACACCCCCCCCCGACCCCCCCCCTCCCCCACCCCCCCCCCCCCCCACCCCCCCCCCCCCCCACCCCCCCCCCCCCCCACCCCCCCCCCCCCCCACCCCCCCCCCCCCCCACCCCCCCCCCCCCCCACCCCCCCCCCCCCCCACCCCCCCCCCCCCCCACCCCCCCCCCCCCCCACCCCCCCCCCCCCCCACCCCCCCCCCCCCCCACCCCCCCCCCCCCCCACCCCCCCCCCCCCCCACCCCCCCCCCCCCCCACCCCCCCCCCCCCCCACCCCCCCCCCCCCCCACCCCCCCCCCCCCCCACCCCCCCCCCCCCCCACCCCCCCCCCCCCCCACCCCCCCCCCCCCCCACCCCCCCCCCCCCCCACCCCCCCCCCCCCCCACCCCCCCCCCCCCCCACCCCCCCCCCCCCCCACCCCCCCCCCCCCCCACCCCCCCCCCCCCCCACCCCCCCCCCCCCCCACCCCCCCCCCCCCCCACCCCCCCCCCCCCCCACCCCCCCCCCCCCCCACCCCCCCCCCCCCCCACCCCCCCCCCCCCCCACCCCCCCCCCCCCCCACCCCCCCCCCCCCCCACCCCCCCCCCCCCCCACCCCCCCCCCCCCCCACCCCCCCCCCCCCCCACCCCCCCCCCCCCCCACCCCCCCCCCCCCCCACCCCCCCCCCCCCCCACCCCCCCCCCCCCCCACCCCCCCCCCCCCCCACCCCCCCCCCCCCCCACCCCCCCCCCCCCCCACCCCCCCCCCCCCCCACCCCCCCCCCCCCCCACCCCCCCCCCCCCCCACCCCCCCCCCCCCCCACCCCCCCCCCCCCCCACCCCCCCCCCCCCCCACCCCCCCCCCCCCCCACCCCCCCCCCCCCCCACCCCCCCCCCCCCCCACCCCCCCCCCCCCCCACCCCCCCCCCCCCCCACCCCCCCCCCCCCCCACCCCCCCCCCCCCCCACCCCCCCCCCCCCCCACCCCCCCCCCCCCCCACCCCCCCCCCCCCCCACCCCCCCCCCCCCCCACCCCCCCCCCCCCCCACCCCCCCCCCCCCCCACCCCCCCCCCCCCCCACCCCCCCCCCCCCCCACCCCCCCCCCCCCCCACCCCCCCCCCCCCCCACCCCCCCCCCCCCCCACCCCCCCCCCCCCCCACCCCCCCCCCCCCCCACCCCCCCCCCCCCCCACCCCCCCCCCCCCCCACCCCCCCCCCCCCCCACCCCCCCCCCCCCCCACCCCCCCCCCCCCCCACCCCCCCCCCCCCCCACCCCCCCCCCCCCCCACCCCCCCCCCCCCCCACCCCCCCCCCCCCCCACCCCCCCCCCCCCCCACCCCCCCCCCCCCCCACCCCCCCCCCCCCCCACCCCCCCCCCCCCCCACCCCCCCCCCCCCCCACCCCCCCCCCCCCCCACCCCCCCCCCCCCCCACCCCCCCCCCCCCCCACCCCCCCCCCCCCCCACCCCCCCCCCCCCCCACCCCCCCCCCCCCCCACCCCCCCCCCCCCCCACCCCCCCCCCCCCCCACCCCCCCCCCCCCCCACCCCCCCCCCCCCCCACCCCCCCCCCCCCCCACCCCCCCCCCCCCCCACCCCCCCCCCCCCCCACCCCCCCCCCCCCCCACCCCCCCCCCCCCCCACCCCCCCCCCCCCCCACCCCCCCCCCCCCCCACCCCCCCCCCCCCCCACCCCCCCCCCCCCCCACCCCCCCCCCCCCCCACCCCCCCCCCCCCCCACCCCCCCCCCCCCCCACCCCCCCCCCCCCCCACCCCCCCCCCCCCCCACCCCCCCCCCCCCCCACCCCCCCCCCCCCCCACCCCCCCCCCCCCCCACCCCCCCCCCCCCCCACCCCCCCCCCCCCCCACCCCCCCCCCCCCCCACCCCCCCCCCCCCCCACCCCCCCCCCCCCCCACCCCCCCCCCCCCCCACCCCCCCCCCCCCCCACCCCCCCCCCCCCCCACCCCCCCCCCCCCCCACCCCCCCCCCCCCCCACCCCCCCCCCCCCCCACCCCCCCCCCCCCCCACCCCCCCCCCCCCCCACCCCCCCCCCCCCCCACCCCCCCCCCCCCCCACCCCCCCCCCCCCCCACCCCCCCCCCCCCCCACCCCCCCCCCCCCCCACCCCCCCCCCCCCCCACCCCCCCCCCCCCCCACCCCCCCCCCCCCCCACCCCCCCCCCCCCCCACCCCCCCCCCCCCCCACCCCCCCCCCCCCCCACCCCCCCCCCCCCCCACCCCCCCCCCCCCCCACCCCCCCCCCCCCCCACCCCCCCCCCCCCCCACCCCCCCCCCCCCCCACCCCCCCCCCCCCCCACCCCCCCCCCCCCCCACCCCCCCCCCCCCCCACCCCCCCCCCCCCCCACCCCCCCCCCCCCCCACCCCCCCCCCCCCCCACCCCCCCCCCCCCCCACCCCCCCCCCCCCCCACCCCCCCCCCCCCCCACCCCCCCCCCCCCCCACCCCCCCCCCCCCCCACCCCCCCCCCCCCCCACCCCCCCCCCCCCCCACCCCCCCCCCCCCCCACCCCCCCCCCCCCCCACCCCCCCCCCCCCCCACCCCCCCCCCCCCCCACCCCCCCCCCCCCCCACCCCCCCCCCCCCCCACCCCCCCCCCCCCCCACCCCCCCCCCCCCCCACCCCCCCCCCCCCCCACCCCCCCCCCCCCCCACCCCCCCCCCCCCCCACCCCCCCCCCCCCCCACCCCCCCCCCCCCCCACCCCCCCCCCCCCCCACCCCCCCCCCCCCCCACCCCCCCCCCCCCCCACCCCCCCCCCCCCCCACCCCCCCCCCCCCCCACCCCCCCCCCCCCCCACCCCCCCCCCCCCCCACCCCCCCCCCCCCCCACCCCCCCCCCCCCCCACCCCCCCCCCCCCCCACCCCCCCCCCCCCCCACCCCCCCCCCCCCCCACCCCCCCCCCCCCCCACCCCCCCCCCCCCCCACCCCCCCCCCCCCCCACCCCCCCCCCCCCCCACCCCCCCCCCCCCCCACCCCCCCCCCCCCCCACCCCCCCCCCCCCCCACCCCCCCCCCCCCCCACCCCCCCCCCCCCCCACCCCCCCCCCCCCCCACCCCCCCCCCCCCCCACCCCCCCCCCCCCCCACCCCCCCCCCCCCCCACCCCCCCCCCCCCCCACCCCCCCCCCCCCCCACCCCCCCCCCCCCCCACCCCCCCCCCCCCCCACCCCCCCCCCCCCCCACCCCCCCCCCCCCCCACCCCCCCCCCCCCCCACCCCCCCCCCCCCCCACCCCCCCCCCCCCCCACCCCCCCCCCCCCCCACCCCCCCCCCCCCCCACCCCCCCCCCCCCCCACCCCCCCCCCCCCCCACCCCCCCCCCCCCCCACCCCCCCCCCCCCCCACCCCCCCCCCCCCCCACCCCCCCCCCCCCCCACCCCCCCCCCCCCCCACCCCCCCCCCCCCCCACCCCCCCCCCCCCCCACCCCCCCCCCCCCCCACCCCCCCCCCCCCCCACCCCCCCCCCCCCCCACCCCCCCCCCCCCCCACCCCCCCCCCCCCCCACCCCCCCCCCCCCCCACCCCCCCCCCCCCCCACCCCCCCCCCCCCCCACCCCCCCCCCCCCCCACCCCCCCCCCCCCCCACCCCCCCCCCCCCCCACCCCCCCCCCCCCCCACCCCCCCCCCCCCCCACCCCCCCCCCCCCCCACCCCCCCCCCCCCCCACCCCCCCCCCCCCCCACCCCCCCCCCCCCCCACCCCCCCCCCCCCCCACCCCCCCCCCCCCCCACCCCCCCCCCCCCCCACCCCCCCCCCCCCCCACCCCCCCCCCCCCCCACCCCCCCCCCCCCCCACCCCCCCCCCCCCCCACCCCCCCCCCCCCCCACCCCCCCCCCCCCCCACCCCCCCCCCCCCCCACCCCCCCCCCCCCCCACCCCCCCCCCCCCCCACCCCCCCCCCCCCCCACCCCCCCCCCCCCCCACCCCCCCCCCCCCCCACCCCCCCCCCCCCCCACCCCCCCCCCCCCCCACCCCCCCCCCCCCCCACCCCCCCCCCCCCCCACCCCCCCCCCCCCCCACCCCCCCCCCCCCCCACCCCCCCCCCCCCCCACCCCCCCCCCCCCCCACCCCCCCCCCCCCCCACCCCCCCCCCCCCCCACCCCCCCCCCCCCCCACCCCCCCCCCCCCCCACCCCCCCCCCCCCCCACCCCCCCCCCCCCCCACCCCCCCCCCCCCCCACCCCCCCCCCCCCCCACCCCCCCCCCCCCCCACCCCCCCCCCCCCCCACCCCCCCCCCCCCCCACCCCCCCCCCCCCCCACCCCCCCCCCCCCCCACCCCCCCCCCCCCCCACCCCCCCCCCCCCCCACCCCCCCCCCCCCCCACCCCCCCCCCCCCCCACCCCCCCCCCCCCCCACCCCCCCCCCCCCCCACCCCCCCCCCCCCCCACCCCCCCCCCCCCCCACCCCCCCCCCCCCCCACCCCCCCCCCCCCCCACCCCCCCCCCCCCCCACCCCCCCCCCCCCCCACCCCCCCCCCCCCCCACCCCCCCCCCCCCCCACCCCCCCCCCCCCCCACCCCCCCCCCCCCCCACCCCCCCCCCCCCCCACCCCCCCCCCCCCCCACCCCCCCCCCCCCCCACCCCCCCCCCCCCCCACCCCCCCCCCCCCCCACCCCCCCCCCCCCCCACCCCCCCCCCCCCCCACCCCCCCCCCCCCCCACCCCCCCCCCCCCCCACCCCCCCCCCCCCCCACCCCCCCCCCCCCCCACCCCCCCCCCCCCCCACCCCCCCCCCCCCCCACCCCCCCCCCCCCCCACCCCCCCCCCCCCCCACCCCCCCCCCCCCCCACCCCCCCCCCCCCCCACCCCCCCCCCCCCCCACCCCCCCCCCCCCCCACCCCCCCCCCCCCCCACCCCCCCCCCCCCCCACCCCCCCCCCCCCCCACCCCCCCCCCCCCCCACCCCCCCCCCCCCCCACCCCCCCCCCCCCCCACCCCCCCCCCCCCCCACCCCCCCCCCCCCCCACCCCCCCCCCCCCCCACCCCCCCCCCCCCCCACCCCCCCCCCCCCCCACCCCCCCCCCCCCCCACCCCCCCCCCCCCCCACCCCCCCCCCCCCCCACCCCCCCCCCCCCCCACCCCCCCCCCCCCCCACCCCCCCCCCCCCCCACCCCCCCCCCCCCCCACCCCCCCCCCCCCCCACCCCCCCCCCCCCCCACCCCCCCCCCCCCCCACCCCCCCCCCCCCCCACCCCCCCCCCCCCCCACCCCCCCCCCCCCCCACCCCCCCCCCCCCCCACCCCCCCCCCCCCCCACCCCCCCCCCCCCCCACCCCCCCCCCCCCCCACCCCCCCCCCCCCCCACCCCCCCCCCCCCCCACCCCCCCCCCCCCCCACCCCCCCCCCCCCCCACCCCCCCCCCCCCCCACCCCCCCCCCCCCCCACCCCCCCCCCCCCCCACCCCCCCCCCCCCCCACCCCCCCCCCCCCCCACCCCCCCCCCCCCCCACCCCCCCCCCCCCCCACCCCCCCCCCCCCCCACCCCCCCCCCCCCCCACCCCCCCCCCCCCCCACCCCCCCCCCCCCCCACCCCCCCCCCCCCCCACCCCCCCCCCCCCCCACCCCCCCCCCCCCCCACCCCCCCCCCCCCCCACCCCCCCCCCCCCCCACCCCCCCCCCCCCCCACCCCCCCCCCCCCCCACCCCCCCCCCCCCCCACCCCCCCCCCCCCCCACCCCCCCCCCCCCCCACCCCCCCCCCCCCCCACCCCCCCCCCCCCCCACCCCCCCCCCCCCCCACCCCCCCCCCCCCCCACCCCCCCCCCCCCCCACCCCCCCCCCCCCCCACCCCCCCCCCCCCCCACCCCCCCCCCCCCCCACCCCCCCCCCCCCCCACCCCCCCCCCCCCCCACCCCCCCCCCCCCCCACCCCCCCCCCCCCCCACCCCCCCCCCCCCCCACCCCCCCCCCCCCCCACCCCCCCCCCCCCCCACCCCCCCCCCCCCCCACCCCCCCCCCCCCCCACCCCCCCCCCCCCCCACCCCCCCCCCCCCCCACCCCCCCCCCCCCCCACCCCCCCCCCCCCCCACCCCCCCCCCCCCCCACCCCCCCCCCCCCCCACCCCCCCCCCCCCCCACCCCCCCCCCCCCCCACCCCCCCCCCCCCCCACCCCCCCCCCCCCCCACCCCCCCCCCCCCCCACCCCCCCCCCCCCCCACCCCCCCCCCCCCCCACCCCCCCCCCCCCCCACCCCCCCCCCCCCCCACCCCCCCCCCCCCCCACCCCCCCCCCCCCCCACCCCCCCCCCCCCCCACCCCCCCCCCCCCCCACCCCCCCCCCCCCCCACCCCCCCCCCCCCCCACCCCCCCCCCCCCCCACCCCCCCCCCCCCCCACCCCCCCCCCCCCCCACCCCCCCCCCCCCCCACCCCCCCCCCCCCCCACCCCCCCCCCCCCCCACCCCCCCCCCCCCCCACCCCCCCCCCCCCCCACCCCCCCCCCCCCCCACCCCCCCCCCCCCCCACCCCCCCCCCC